>NC_138224.1:15706670-16385401 GCF_964197995.2 Scardinius erythrophthalmus | reverse complement strand
AATAACAACAAACTAAAATTTAAGGTGCGTCCACACAAGGTCGTAATTACCGTAATTACAAGATTCCAACTTGTAAAAAGCGTTCACGTCCTCGTTAGCTGGGAATCTTCTGAGAGCTCCTACTTGTACCACCTGACCGCTGCAGATTCATTTATCCGTTGATTGTGTTGTCATAGAAATGCATAATTCCCAGTCCAAGGACATGAACAGCTCCGAGTAGAATGTCGTGTTGTCATCTCGAAATTATGGTAATTACGACATGCTGTCGTTCTTGATAAGGGAACGTAAGACACTGTTTTTGGAAAAAATTGTATGAATACACTAGCATATCCACCTTGTTCCTCGCTCTACTCATAGCGGAATTATCCGCTATCCAAATTACCATGTTTTCCAAGCTGATTATGTAATGTTAAACCTATGAAAATGGTTTTAAAAAAGCATATGACATATCACTTTACAGTGTCGCAATGACGTCTTTTCTCAGTGCCTCACCTGTCAAAGTTTAATGAGTGTGTAGATGACATGAAGCTGCCTGAAGTTGGCTACATTGAAAACAGATGGATGCTCATATCCTACATACAGCTCCCGATTGGGTGAAGTTTGGGGGGTTTTGTCCTTAAATTGTTGAGAGTGCATATATACCTATAATGGGGAGTATTTTAACTTAAGTGCTGCAAGCCATGCTCATTTTCTCTTGTCAGTCTTTGGCATAAAATGCAAGGCATATGACGCCATATACGGACATTCTTTTCAGATTTGCTGGTGCTCAAAACATTCTTTCCAGGAATTTCTTCAGTTTATTGCTGTTGTTGTGGCAACAGCACAGCTTAACCCTCATTTTAATTATTAGTAATGTTCAAAAAGTTTCTGTTTAATTCAGTTGTTTGTGTTTTTTTTACTCCGTTTTAACAATGGGTTCCTATGGAGAACGGAACAGGACAGCATATAAACGGAAGTTAGCTCATCGTTTGCTCAGGAAAAAGGTGGATAGATGACCTCAAAACTAACAGACATGGACTAAAATCTACAAAACTTTGATTTCTTCCTTTTTTATGAGGGATTTACAGCTCGTTTATGTGATTGTGTGAGAATTGAGATTGTTGTTTCACTCTGTTCGATTTATCTGCTTCATATCAAGTTGCAGCTCAGTTTAGCTGTTTCAGCCGTACTGAAAATATTGCGCATGTTCTCTCTATTCTAATGTCTCTATTCTGTGTGTGTGTGGAAGGGTAAGCATAATTTAAAATCTTAAATTATGTGAGCGAGAAGTTTTCCAGGGCTTGGTTTTAATCTTTCTGTGACATGATGAATTTCTGTAGATTTCAGTATTTTAGCATTCCCCACATCTTAAGTATGTGTGTATCTAACTGTACTGTAAGGGGAAATTTTCTAGCCTGGGAAAACCCAGACTACTTGCAGAGCAAATCTAAATTTGCCGGAAGTTTGTTCTAAATTTGCCGGTCAAAGAGCCCATTCAAGCCGATTTCTAATCCGTCCAAATCAAGGCACCAATCAGAAACGTTGAGGCGGGCTTTACACGATGACGATCGCTCTGATTGGTTTTAGGTCTATCCAATTGCGCCCAGAGGCATTTGAGCGACGTCTGTTGGTGAAGCGCTCCAACTTTTAAATGCATTATTATATTCAAATTGCAAACACATGAGAGGACAGTCTCCATGAAAGACCCACTGGCAGATGAACGTGCTAGTACATTTCTCTCTACGAAACGGTAGGAAATTAAATTAGATTCAAAAGAGGATTTTAACTGTGACGAGATGATTGACAGGGCAGTTTACGTGACCGGATGCACGCGACATCCGTCCGATAAAGATGACGAAGTAGTATGTCCCAAAGCTTGCCTACTTTTTTGCTACACATTCAAAAGTAAATAACTTTTCTTCACAAAAAGAGTACCTACTTTTATGGCGTAGTGTAACTTAGGCGAATTGGGACGCAGCATATGGCTTTACACGATGACGATCGCTCTGATTGGTTTTAGGTGTATCCAATTGCGCCAAGTGGCATTTGAGCAACGTCCATTGGTGACGGCCCTTTGGAAATGAGTTATTAATGAAGCTTTGCCAGACCATAACTCAGTTATTTCTGAGAATGGTCTGGTTTTAACCAGGCTAGAAATTTCCCCCAGAATTGTGCTAAATTGGACAAAACCTATTTTGGGCACATCTGGGAAGGTCCTCATTACTAAAATTGATCTATATTGTATATTAACCTTTTTTTTTTGTGCAGAAGACCATGAAAACCATCTCTTTTTTTTTTTTAAGGAAACGAATTAAAGAAATATTATGTCAGCTAACTTAACTTTTGATTGTCTTTTTATATAATTTTAAGCTTAAGGTCCCTCTTTTAAGTCAGTCCCTACTTCCTGGTTGAGAAGCAATAACCTATTTAAAGCTGCAGTCCGTAACTTTTTTTGTGTTAAAAATTATCCAAAATAATAATAATAAAAAAAAAAACATAACCAGCCAGTGTTCAAAACTATCTGCTTGCCTTAGCTCGATTTGCTGAGATGAATTAATGATTTTAATTCCAGTGGTACTGGTTGATTTCTGCGGTCGAGCATGTCTTTGCTTCATTACGTCACATCTGTCCACATAAAGGAGGAGTCCCAGCTAGTAGGCTATATTGCGTGTGAGGATGTTCGAGGTGTAGATTTATAGCCTTTTCTCACAGCACTTGAAATAATTAAACTTATGGCGGATCCAGAATGTTTCAAACAACAATCACCAGTGACAACTGGAGATTCACCAGTTGTAAAACCCAAAAGACTTCGGACTTCGGAGTGGCTAGAGAAAAAAAAAAAAAACTCGGCAGAGCTTTTGAAAGATGGCGTGAACTCAAAATGGACACAGAGACGGCTTTTTTTTTTTTTTGCTAGACAGGTAAGACAGTTCAATTACGTAACAGTAGCGCACTTGTTCGCTTAATTTACACAGTTACGGAGTTTCCTTTGTTGTGCCTTTCTCGTTTTGCTATTATGGTAAATATGAATTATATTGTGCTAGCTATGAGAGGGAGCAATCCACCTCTACTTCAAGAAAATAAAACCCGCCTCCTCCGTTGTCAAGTATTGGATCTGAATCAGATCGGTAAAGTGAAAATTTTCCTGTCGTAAGATGTTTATATTATGTTATAACACGTTTATGCATAACCGGGATTCCGTTCATACACCGTTTATTTCATAACACTATGATTGTTATTTGTTTGTACAAAATAACTGCTCTTCTATGATTTGCACGGTTTGATATGATATGATAAGCGATCGTTAGATTTAATCAGTGCGATTTACTGCAATGCTTTTTTCTCCCCTTAGTTGATCAGAACAAAAGTGGATATTACTTGTTCAGACGTCATTTTACGTTGAAAATTCTAATATTGGTCACACTTCCAAAAAGTATAATCTGTGATTTTGAATGCCCGGATCCACACCGGTGCGGTGATTGACAGCCGCACACTCTACTCAAAACATTGGATTCATCCGCGCTGTTTCATGCCGATGTACAACCCACGTAAAGTTGATAATTCCACAAATACCTGCAATTGCAGATTTTGAACAGAGATGGCGACAAAGAGGAAAAACTGCAGACTGCAGCTTTAAAAAATAGATTCAAATGTCCCCATTTATAGATAGCTATGTATGTGTGTGCGTGCACACGTGTCTTTTGTTTTTTTTCATTAGTTCTGTGATCCCATATTTTGTCGCTTTTTGTACTGTTTACTTTAGTTTGCGTTTTTCCGCGTTTATTTTTGTCTGATGTCTGTCATCTCCTCTATCTCTTTCTCTGTCTGTATTTCTCCCTCTCGTAGAACCTTCCTCAGGTAAAGCAGGTGCAGTCTCTGCGCCAGTATAACGAGCGTTTGCAGGCAGAGAACAGGGCGCTGTCCCGCGTGCTCTCCAAACTCTCGCAGGGCTGCAGCCTCCTGCCCGCCGCAGACCTGTAGACCCGCCCCCACCTCCTCTTACACCCCTCCTCATGCTCCATTCAGCTCCGCCCACGCCCATATTAAGGCAGGTGCCAGCCTGTGTCTGAGCTGATGCTCCGCCTCCCTCAGTGCTCTCTGCTTTTCTTAAAGGGGAGGTTTTTTTTTTATTATTCTTTTGTTTTATTCTTTTTTTTTTTTATTCTTTTGTTTTATTCATTTTTTTTTTTTTTTACACCATACAGTTATTGCTAATAAATTGCTATAAAGTACTGTTTTGGGATGTACTTTAGAAATGAGAAAAAAAAAGAGGAAATATTTTGCATACATTTTTTATATATTAAAATTTGTCATTCATTAAAAAATTACATAAACTAATTCTGCCATTTTTTGTATTTTTTTTATAAATGCCATGTTTGAATTTGTTGTAAAAATATTAAATAAAAATTACTAAGTAATATATATATATATTTTATTTTTTACAGTTTATGAATGGCATTTTACAAATGACGTTTTGCTTTAATCAGATTTTTTTTTTAATTTTCATTTAAAATAACATATCTTCATGGATGACATGGCGTATATTGTATGTTGATATTAAAATAAATAATTTCATTAAATGTCCATACAACAATTCATATCCATCGCACAGTTCCGGCTATTTATATACAGTTTTTAGTGATAAATTGTCCTGTTTTTTTTTTTTTTTTTTTTTTTCCCCACTACCCTCGAATGTGTTGCTGTGAAGTGCAGTTCCTTTGGATGACTCTGGCATCTTGCATGAGGTGCTTGACTGGTTTTTGTGAACCTGTTTTCTGCTTTTTTCTTTTTCTTGTCTTTTTTTTATACTTTGGAGACCATTCCTTTTCCCTCAATCCCAGATATTTTGATCCTGGAGCTGAACTGCCATATATGCTCTGGCTGAGGCTAATCTAGATTGCATGGCTTCTGGAAACTCATGCATTTTAATCCACAGATTGTCCTTGGTAAATTCTTAAATTATATTTGGAGCTTCTCTTCCATAATCTATGCAGTGTTATACAGAATGAGGAACTTTTTTTTTTGCCTATACTCTTACTTTGTTTTTGTCTAGGTTTTTAAGTCCTGTTTCTTTTGTTCAGTTCTGTTTTGTTACTTATTTCAGCACTCAGCTTTTATGGACTGTTTTAATGCATTTTCAAGTCTATAACTACAGTACTCAGAGACTGTAAATCTCTCTCTCAGGAGGTGTCATTACACTGTTAAAATGTAATTGTAAATGGCAAGTTTATTACAAGGAAGTTGTTTCTTTGTGTTCCTTTGTGTTGTACAGATCAATTTCTTTCCCTGCATTCCTTTCTTGTTTACAGAACATACAGAACTCAGATCGTTATAGACCTGTGACTTTCTTCTGTGGACTTTCAGTTTCCAGTTAGTAGAGTAGTTTGTCTGACTTTTCATTCTGCGGTCAAGAAAGTCCACCTGTCCATCTATGCGGTTTATGGTCAATAAGGACGGTGAGAGTGAAATCTCAGTTCAAGATCTCCATTTCAACAGTGCAACCTGAAGACTGAAGCGGGCTGGGTATCAAGTAGCACTCAGTGTTGTGGTGTATACAGACACTTTGAGCCGCTCTTGTGTTCCAGCCCCTTTATTTATCCCGTCCAGTTGAGAACACACAAAGGAACTCTGTGTGTGTGTGTGTGTAGAGGGAGATAGAGAGAGAGAGAGGACCGCCTGGCCTGAGCACTGTCCTCATCTTTACCATCTATCTGAGAGTGCATGGCTACAGTTTCCCATTGAACTGCAGTGTGCTTGTTGGTTTGTGTGAGTAAGTCTACGGTCCCTTTTCAACCAAAATGGTGCTGGTTCTGGTGCAGATGAATCTACAGACTTCTCTAGAATGTGTATATATGTAATGCTTTTAAAAAAAAAATATATATATTTTGATGTTGCAATAATTTCTCAAATAGAAAGTGTTTTTTATTTGGCAGTTAAATTTACATTAGAACTCTTTACAGTCTGCAAGTTTGATCTTTGTGGATCGATTCAAATGGTCCTATTCAGTGAATCAGTTCAAAGCTCTCTGATTCAGCTATTCATTTACATCACTGCATGGGATTGTTGTGTGTGTGTGTGTGTGTGTGTGTATATATATATATATATATATATATATATATATATATATATATATATATATATATATATATATATGAAGACTTCAGATGCAAAAGCCTCTAAGAGCCATCTGAAATTTTCTTCTAAAATTTGCGCTTTTTTCAAGGTTGTATATTTAAGTTCAGTAATTTCACTTTAATGACAATTAATAGGTAATTTTCATTGCCATTAAAGTGAAATAACTGAACATAAACATACAAGCTTGATAAAAATGATCATTCTAGAAGGAAATTTCAGATGGCTTTTAGAGGCTTTTGCATCTGAAGTCTTCATATATATGTATGTGTATATAAAATTTATTACAAACATAAAATATCCTTATTAATCATCATAATTTAGCTTATATGATTACTGTATTATAGTTTATCATATGCATCAATCATTTTGAGTGTACTTGGCTAGAGTGGCTGTTTGGTTACTTTTTTCTCACCATTTAACCTATAACATATTAAGATACGTTTCGCATATCGTCAGACCAGCAGCTTTGGAGGCCATTCCTGAGCCTTTTTTGTTTCCGATTCCAGATCAGGCACCATCACCATATCGTTGGAAAGGGGGGTTGTGTTGGATAGTAATTGCTGTTTGATGGAAGGAAGAAAAAAAACTGTCAGCGTCTAGAGACATGCGTCATCTACAAAACACTGGTTCTTGTCTGTGAATCTAACCCTCCCCTCTCCTGTTTTCTCTTCCAGACGCTACCAGACTTGAAAGCAGACAACCAGAGACTAAAGGACGAGAACGGAGCGCTGATCCGAGTCATAAGCAAGCTTTCCAAATAGAAAAGACCCTCCCCACATCCTCCGGCAGTAACGGTATTGCACATCTAGATATTAATACGAGACAACGGCGACAAGAAGGCTCCGTCTCCCCTTCCGTTTCTCAGTCCCCAGCTTTCCCTCGCTTCTCCGCTCCACCTCACCACTCACACAGAACCACTGCGTTTACAGAACTAAGGAAAAGCGTTAGACGAGAGAACGGCATCGAACACTTTGCGGGCGGGGAAAGCCTCGAAAAACTATTTAACCAATAAGCCTTAGTTGTACATACGTCACTTGCATCAAATTTCTCTTGGCTGTCACAGAACACCTGATTTTATTTGTGCCACACTTTTTTTTTGTGATCTATCTTTCTTTTTTTTGTTGTTTTAATTTTTTTTTTTTGCTCCGCTCTTTAATCTTTCTTCCTGTATAGATGCGTCATGCAATGTGCAGCTCTCTCTCCTTCCATTTCCTCTTCCTGTCCTCATCCCCCCTCCACATTGCGCTAGAAGTCCCGCCTCGTCCTCAGAGGCACTGTCTCTCAGCAGAAGACTTCCCGGCATTCCACGATGCCGGCGCACGCTCCGCACACTTCCGACGGACCCCTGGCTTTACCGATTAGGTGGACCTTGTGAAATCGAAGCTTTCACTTATGTGCAATATATGCATTTCTTTCCTATACAAATGCTTTAAGAATGAGTCTGTCACTAGTAAATGTTCACTTCCTCCCCACTTTCGTGGCTCACCCCGGTTTCCTTCCTCTCCCCCCCGACTTCTTTCTCTCGTTTCTTTGAGTTTGTAGTGTAGTCGTTGGTTTATATCCTGTACTCCTCACGTTGTTTTAGCAGGTACTGAGTGAAGTTGTATATACCTGTATGTATTGTTTGAGACCAGCACATGGCATGCGTTTATGGTTCCCTGTCTGTTACTATTGAAATATACCAACTCCAGAGGACAAAGTGTGTTTTAACTATTTCCTTCTTCTTTTATAGTCGAAAAAAGTCATTGAATAACAATAGAGCCGCCCCCTTCAAGGGGAAGGTGCTTTTCTTCTCAGTTTTAAGTGTTCACGTAAAATTGTGAGATAATAATATAATTGCTTCACTACATTTCACACATTTTATTCAGTATCTTTGGAAGAGTGCTGTTCATTTTTTTTTTTCTATTTTACTTTCCCCCCCCCCACCCCCATTTCCTTTTTTTTTTTTTTTTAAGCTGTAGTATTAGCCAAGGTGTTGTCACTAAAAAGATCCTAGATATCGCTAACCCAGTCCTTTTTACAATGTCTACATGCACTGTCAATGCCATGTCAGGAGTCTTGCTGTCTGGTTTAGCGAACTTTTGCCACCGCATCAGATGAAGTCCATGCATCGGAAACACGTTTTATGCATTTCAGTGGCCTTGTACTTAAAATACTGTAGTCGGGAAAAAAAATGTCGCTGTAGTTGGACTTGTCAGCTGTCTCCTCTTTGGTTTAGGTTTTTAATTTTTGTTTTTGTTTTCTTTCCTTTTTAAATTTCCCATCATCTTGTAAAATAGATGTGTGGCTTCATCCGTGCAAGCTGTGCTGTGACTACCAACCACTGAGAGTTAATTAAAATAAACTTGTACATTGTAAAAATCTCTTTGCCGTTGTTGTCCTGTTTTTTTTTCCCCCTTAATGTTAGTTCCACATCTCACATTGTTGCTTTGACAAAAAAACAGATTTTTCTACGTATGATTTTTGGAATAATATTTTAGCGTAGTCCAATTTTTACAAATATTTAGATGGATTATTGTTGTTGAATTTTTATTCAATAATAATCGGATGACATTTAAAAAAAAAAAAAAAAAAGGACCATACACAGATATATGAACTATTAATAGGTAGCTATTAATTCAAAGACACAAGACAGAATGTAGGGTCCATGAACAAGTCAATTATTCACTTGCATAATCTGTAAACCAAGATGTGTGTTTGATAATATATAATTATTCAATCAAACTTAATGGTTCATGGATCGTAATGCTAAACCTTTCAGTTTCTTTGAATTATCAACTTTTTTCACCTGTTGAACATTAGCTCATGTAATCAAAGTCCATTTGAAGGAGAAATTCAATTTATTGCAACTGGAATGAACAGCAGTTTCAGAGACACTAGATGGCGCCTGACTGAGCTCGGAATTAACAGGAAATGCAGGAAAAGTGTTGCTTCATTGTTTGATCTTACATAAGGCTTACATTTATCTGTGAACTAGTATCTTCTAGTCTGTTTTGTTTGCTGCTTCCTCTGGGGCTTGAAGTGATCCAACATTCTCATGCAAAGGCATTTTGTCCAAAGACAAAGCCAGATAAAAATGAAACATATCAAATTAAAGGGTCGTTTTTATCTTTTTTTTTTTTTTTTTTTTAAGTATAACATTCTTCCATGCAAGTGCAACCATGTGTAAATGACACTTTCAGTTTTGTTTGACTTGTCCCTTCAATTACTTTTAGCATTTCTCTCAATACCGCAATATCAAAGTCAGTTCCAGACTTCAAGACTGCATTGATAAATGTGCTTGGCTCTGATTGTGGCATGAAGAGCTCAAATAATGCCATAATGCTTTGAGGAGAGGAGGCTGAACGGGCAGTAATTGCACGTAGTCATGCAATGGAACTTTTTCCCTTTTCTGTATTTTTTTCCATTTGAGTCCGCTTCATTCTTCTGTTTCTACCCTCAAAGCTCTGGTCTAATGGGATTCTTGACCAAAACTAATGTGGAAAATATCAGTTGGAGTGTTTCCCGGTTTAAAAGCAGGATGAAAAAACACTAAACCCAGGCAATTATAGAAACAAATAGATTCTGTGCTTTAGGTTTTGGTGATTTGTACCAGCAGGGTAAGATCTGTTGCAACATATTTCACACTTTACATGAGTTATGTGATTTAACGAATCATATACAAGTACACAAGGCTGTGGACAGTAAATGTGAGCTTGTTATTGCTTGATTGAATTCAGAAGGGGAAAAATGTATCCATCAAACCATATCATGTAGTTGAGCAGGTATTGGCAAGTGAAATTAATTAGGCCTAGGCCTATAACCATGAATATATTAATCAATCACCCATGCTAATGATAAGGGAAAATATTGCTGTTTGGAACAAATCACTATCATACTATTCCTGCATATTTTATTTCTGTATTTATGACGGAATCATTTCTTAATTCATTATTTATTTACTCATACTGCGTTAACGTTCTTATTTGCGTTATCAGTATCATTGATTGGACGAGAGCAGCACGTGACCTATTTACATAAAATCTTTAGCATTGCGCTGCCTGCTGAATGGATTAATTTTCTCCTGAATGGACTTCTCTGACTATAAAGGCAACAATAAAACTCTTATTAACTCCAGCTGACGCGTTTTCCGTCACCATTTGACATTGTCCTCCTCAAACTCTGAAACTTGTTTATACAACGGAGTGTTTGTGTGACTGTACAAAGCACGTGAATATGAGGCACGCGATTGGTTGTCGGTAACATTCTAACACCGCTTCGTTTCACACTGTACAAGTTTGGCTCCGCAATGCAGGGTTTACACTGCAAAAGCACCGTTTCTTTCCCCGGGGTTCTTTATACTTTTATTTCTGACTTACATCTATATAGCTATACATCAACATGCTTAACATGTATTCATTTAGCAGATGTTTTAATCCGAAATGACCTACAAATGAGAAAACATCACAAATCTTGCCTCTCTTCTGCTGCCATTTTGTCACTTGCTCTTTTCTTCTTGGCCATTATCAGTTTTTGCAGAAAACAGTTTTTGCACTAAGGTGAGTGTCTGTGTAAAGATTATGTCATTCCTGTAGGTCTTGTGAATCCCTGACAACTACTACTTTCTAGTTTTCGTATCTTTTATTAATATCAGGAGATGTGGAATTGATGTCTAAACAGAACTGCTCTTCATATGTGAATTAAAACCAGACAGTTTCTTAAATTCTTTTTAATAATGATGTTATTGAGAATACATTGTTCATTGTAGTGTTCAAATGTTAAAGAGATATCCTATCAGTGTTGTTTATCAGGATATCATTGATATACAAGTCTATAGTTTTTATTAATATTTTGAATTTGTTTTTATTTTTATATTTTCATTTTGAATTTTGTAATAAGGTGCAGTAATTTTTTGGTGTTTTTATATATATATATATATATATATATATATATATATATATATATGTTTGTATTCTTTTATTTATTTTATACTTAAACTAAAGGAAAATTAGAAACTTAAAATAAGTTTCAGTTACTTAAGTTAAAATGTATTTCAAGTAACACTTTTTTTAAATGGTTTTAGTTTAGGTTTAGTTTTAGTCAATAACCCGTTCTAAATTTGATGGGATTGTCAGGATTTGACCATAAACAAGAGGAAAATGTGTGTAATTGAACTGAATTGCAGATCACATAAAAGACGGGCCACCATATTTCCACTGGTCTTTATTTTGTGTATACATGTATGTATTTATTTATTCAATTTTTTTTTTATTTAATTTTGGAGTTGGGTTTGTAAACACAACAACAAAATGCTGAACAATGTACATAAATAAAGTAAAATGTATCCAATAAAATATGGGAATACGAGCACAATCACTTCAACGGCATGTAACCATATTGTTTAGTTAGTGCTGTGTGTTTCCTCTTACAGTAAATGGCTGTGTTTGTAGTCTGTGCCTAATGTGTAATATATTTGTGACTTTTGGAATTTACCAAATGATCATTATAAATTTCCATGAGATTATTTGACTAAAGCTAAAACTTATTCAGGGCTTTCATGTGACTTGTATGTCCCGGAATGTGGATAGTCAGGCGGTATGTTCAGTCACTCGAATCCGTATTCCCCAGAGCTCTACGGGTATATTTCCCTCTAATGAGACCAAAACTGAAGATCTTTAGGATATTTGAGGATTTATTCGCCAGATGACCTCACTGCCTGCTTTACGTTCTACACATCTAGCTTGCTAAAACTGAATTCTCTGCAGTGGCCCGAAAGACGTGAGGAACCTCCAGTTCCAGGCTATGAATATCTGGCGCAGACCCAGAGAAAGGCCTCCGGAGTCAGTCAAGGCTCATCTCTTGTTCTCCTGGATCCGTGGCACGCTGTCAATTACCTCAGAAAATGATTTTGTCTCATCCCTCAGTTTGTAAATACAAGCTGAATTGTGTTTACATTAATGCACTTTCAATGGAGCTCTATGAGGCAAGACACTGCACAGGATAAACATTAAAGGATTTTTTTTTTATTGTATAGCCTAATGTTCTCTGAGGTCCACTTATAATGTTAGCAAGATTTTAACATATAAAACATCCTAATTTAGAAGTAATATAGGCTATCACTTTGACTTTTACGACATTCAAGACTCGGAAGTAAACGCCCTCTGCTATGATTGGGTAACAGTTTCACATATTAAAATAGTTTTCAATGTCCCCAGATCAGATCCCGAATCAACTAACCTTCACCTCAAATAACAAGGGTTCTCCAGTCTGGACAGCTTGGTAGTTATTAATATTTATTTATATTTATTCCTTATGTATTTGTGAGGTAGTATTGTATTTTATCACCTTACATTAATGTTGAAACGAAGATGCTACAGAAAGGTGTTTATCTTGTTACATAGTTGAAAAATTTGCCAACTGTGAAACATTTATGTGTATACACATATGCTTTATAAGTCTTATTTGTGGCAAATAAAGTTTAAGTATTTGAATTTACCGCAGTTATAGTTGACAGGATAACTTACGGTGTTTCGTGTTAACGGATTATGTTGCACTGTTGTTCTTAAATTAATCATTCATCATTTTTAGTAAAGTGAGTACATATCAAATGATCCATAACAGACAAAGTAATAGTGGCACATGGTAAAAACATTGTTACCGTGTTTCGGCATTACTGTCAGATCCAAGTTGGCACTGCATTGTCTTTTATTTTCAGTCTCTGTGTCGAACGGTGTCTTGTTTAAAATTGAATCCACAGTAAGATGAAGCAAACAAACGAAGTGGACACTGGAACTTTCTTTAATATAAAGTTCATTCACACTTCCTAGTGTTATAATCATAAAGGAAGGCAATGGAAAGACTGTTTTGGCTCTAAAAAAACGTCTTGTAATCCTCAGAGTAATCTTTATGATTTTTTCCTGTGTTCGTCTCTCTCGTAGGCCACTTACTACTACATCAAACGCGCGACTCTGTGGGCGGGGCTTCAATTAAAGCTGTTTTTGGACTAACGAGGAAACTTTGAGTTCTGAAACTTACAATATATTTTTATAATACAATGCCCTCATATGTCAATAGACCAAGGAAAATTTTATTTCTCAGTTCATAACACCTTTACAATACACAGTGTTTTGAAAGTATTGCCACTTATCTTAAAGGTATAGCGGAGGATTTTTTACTTCCGGGTGGATCACCTATACTATTGGTCCTCCTAATTGTCAATCATTCTGGTGAATCAATCAAACTTTTCAAAAAGTGGAGACGGCGGGTCTTATCTAAAATTCGGAAAGATCCTCAGCTATACCTTTAAACATAATATGTGTAAACTAGTGTGAATCCCTCACTTACTTTGTCCAGGGCATTGTTAAACTCCTGTCATGACCATGTAACGTTTAACTTCGGAGGGATAGCCAAAAGGAACTGTTTACAGAGAAAATCCATTCACAACCAGATGATAGACAAAATTAATGTGCCTTAAAGAACAATTTAGACAACGCTACAGCTGAAAGTAAAACTATTTTGTACATAATTAACATCAGTGCTTTAAACCGTTCAGAATGTCTTTCTCTTGTAGCCATACTATCGAAACTGAGTATTTTAATGTCATCCCTGCAATGTTTTGCCTCATAGACTTACATGGTAAAAGTGCAAAATTACATTGCAAAATGATTTTCTGTGGGAAATACAGCATGAACATTCCTGTAAAGGAACATTAGAGGCGTAATGTTGATTACTACTAAAATAATAAGACCTGTCCCTCCTTTAAAAAAAGGGAGGCACTTACAATGGAATTACTGTACAGGGCAAGTCTGTAAACGTTAAAATACTTGCTAATTCAATACACAAAAACAAATGAATGACAATATGATTTGACTATAACTTTTAGTGTATACTTTTTCTGTGTTGCCATGACAGTACAATAAAATCCTAAAAGATGGTAAAAATGACAGGAACAAATTCATAACTAAACTAATACTGAATTAATAAGTGCTTTTAACAAACTTTACAATTTCACAGATTTTTTATTTTTTTTGTGTGTGTGTGGTAATCAACGTTATGCCACAAATCCTGAAACTGAATTCTTCATTTGCACTGCCAAGTTCTGATTGTGACATTAAATGTCTTTTTTCAGAAACACAAGCATGTGAAGATGACTTAGGCCTACATGTCACTATACAGTTGGTGGAGTTTTGTATTGTGCAAGATGACGGTTATTATTTTGCCTGAAGCGTTTAATCATTTCAGTTCATAAGTGAATAAATGAGTACACCTGGTACTTTTTAACTAAAATCATTCCCATGCCTCCGTTCAACCATGCTGACAATAGTTTAACATACCAGTTAAGAGACATCTGAGATGTTTGGGGACATAAAGTTACTCCTAGTGCTGCTAACTCAAATTAACTCAGAAATTAACCTGGGGTGCGTTTCCCAAAAGCAGCGTTAGGTTGCAAGTTCGGTTCAACTGGTAATGACGGAACTTGTGACCATCGCTGGCTTCAGGGAAACGCACCCCTGACCGGTTATATGGGTGGCACAAGGAACAATTGTAATGACCCATTTTGTCATCCCTCACCCATCTCAGCAGATGGCAGCGCACAGATGGCATGGTTATGGTCCACTTTTATAGGACCGACAGGAGAAGTTATGGCCATTGGCCAGGCCTGTGCTTTGTAATGATTTCAAGGTTGTTGGGAGTCACAATGACCAGAAGTTGCAATAATCATTAAGACAATGAACTATAAAAAAGCTACACTGTAAAAAATGATATGATCAATAAATTATGACATGTTTTTACATTGCTTTAACTTATCAAAATAAGTTAAGCAATTTTTTTTTTAATAAGTTATAGCCTACAAGACTCAACTTGTTTCAGTTTAAAGTAATTTAAGTTGAAAGGACTTAAACATTCCGTTCATGTACAAGTTGATTGTACTTAAAAATTTAAGGCAGCAAATTATTTTTACAGTGTAACATTTACATTCTGATGAAAAGAAATATGAAGTTGAAACTGAGTAGTTAAACTCAGAGGGTTTTCACCTTTTTTAATAGTGTGATGTGACAAATTATTATTTAAAGGTACAGATAGGCTATTCCTTCAAAATCTATTTTTATTATAATAAAAAACTGTAAAAGAATCATAGGCTAATAATGCTGTTTCGAATTAATTGTATCATGTCACTCATGTGATTGTGTGATTGGTCAATGTCCAACAATATACACTGATGCAAATAATCTCATGCTTTGTTCGTTTTTTCATATTAAAAAACGACATACAGTGGCCTCAACATAGGACCTAATAGTGTCTCAACATATTTGGACACTATTAGGAGTATATAACAAAATATCAGAATTGACCTCAATAATTCCATTAACGGCAGTTGTAGTTCTATTAAGGCAGAAATACAAGGAATATGAAAAAATCACCCTGAAGTAACATCAGATTTCTGTAAGCGTATAGACCTTATGCGTCAGAGAAACAAGGGCGCCGCCATCTTTAGAATATTGTCTTTGAACTTCCGTTTTTTGCAGTCGCTCTATATATTTCTATTAGCTTTTGAAGTGGATTTACTTAATAGCCTATAAAGTTAACGAAATTTATCATGAGGATTGTAATGTTTAAACCAGATGTCTTAACAAATGTCAGTAGACCGGGAAGATTTTAAAACGAGCCGTTCATTCATAAATACGCAAGATCGCTGTGAAAATAAAACCGGAAGTCAAAAGACAACGAGCGCAGCGCTGAAAAGGGGCGGGGCTACATAAGGTCTATAACTTTTCATTGTTATATTAATCTTTCAGTTGAAATTGAAATGAACTCATGTCAGGCCACAGAAAAATGTCTGTCATTCTGATGTTTCACAGACAGCAAAGTCATTATTTCTAGTCTAAAATAATGGAATAAATGGGTTAAAAGTATCACAAATATGGTACAATTGACAATGAACCAGTTCCAAATTTGTTCTCATTTCTCATTTTTTCTTTTCACTGCGGGATCCATTTAGGGATGAGTCAGTTGAAAGATCGTCACTCAAGGTGTGACTTCAATAATCTCCTAAAAGGGTTCTTTCAGATAGACAGCACATTCTCGCCCGCAGTGAAGCAAACATATCAGACAGCTTTTTAAAAAAGACCTTGACTGATAAGAAAGCAAACTAAATTTAATTCTCAAAGTGGGAGGAACTCTCCACTTATCTGCTCCTTAACAAAATGCATTTTAGGTATGCCAAGTGGAACTTTGTTAAAAGGGAAGTTTGTGCCAAAGGAGTGAGTGACAGATGAGTGTTTGTGCTGCGAGTGATATGAGTTTCCCCAAAGCACACAGAAACATTCTAAAAATGCATTAGCGGGAGCCTGTACATCACAGGATATTTATAGTCCAGGCGCCTTATTGTTTCCCCTACAGATTTCTCCCAATTATCTCTGTCAGTGTGCACAGAAAAGAAAGATCTTAAATGAAAAGCGATTTTCTATGGCTCTGTAAGGAGTAATTCAGCCATAAAATCTCTATGTAAACCTTCAGAGAACTAAAACATTCACCAGCTGTTTTAAAAGAATTCTTTGCAAATTCAAGGACAAAGTTCCTTGGTTTTTACTCAGTGATGTTTTAGATTGTAAGTGTATAGTGACTCAGCACCGCTTACTCATCAAGTAATTTTCTGCAAAAATAAACAACAACCGACTTTAGTCCTGAGTTCTCGTAAACATGGCCCGTGGAGAGTACCTAAACCCTGATGGAATGCATTTCTTAAGGAATCAAAAGAATGCCTTAGGGACTTTCCACAGTTGGGTCACAAATGTCTAATGTCTAATGTTTAATGTCTCTTACTATCAAATAAAGTAAAACAGTAATATTGTGAAATATTGTTAAAATTTAAAATGTTTTCTATTTTAATATATTTTACAATGTAATTTATTCCTGTGATGGCAAAGCTGAATTTTCAGCATTCAGTGTCACATGATCATTCAGAAATAATGCTGATTTGCTGCTCAAGAAACAATATATATAACATATACATATATATATATATATATATATTCTAGAATGATACATTTTTTCAAGATTCTTTGATGAATAGAAAGTTCAACAGCATTTATTTGAAATAGAAATCTATTGTAACCATATAAATGTCTTTACTGTCACTTTTGACCTGACCTCAAACTTTTGAACGCCATTATGGATGATGTAAATTTTTCCCTTTATGAACAGAAAATACAATAAGCTTCTCATACTCATGTTTCATGCAAATAAAGATGACAGGAACTAACTAGAGACATGATAGAGTCCCTAAAAAATAAACAAGACAATAGCTTACAAATGTTACACAACATGCCCCCCTCACAACATTACACAAGAACAAGGAATGGTTTTTGTTTTTATTTCTTTACTATCATAATGCATTCATTTTGAACAGCAGTATCCACTTAGTGGCAATGTTAGACAATGTCTGATGTATATGTATGTGTCGAAAATTATGATATGCCAGTTTATGAACAATTTGATGATAGACAGGCTGTATGCAGAGATGACTATATGCACCTCTGTTATCTAAGACATTGAGTTCCTTCATCTCTGAGAGTCTTCAGGTCACAAAAACTCGAGCTCTGTAGAACAGTGACTCATGCTCTCTCGGGACCTGTGTGGAGAGAACAGGCCATTCTCATCACCAACCAGTGTTTCTCATCATTACACGCAGAACTACATCTGTCTTTCTGTCTTTAATAGGAAATGGGGGGGGGGGGGGGGAGATGCCCCCTCCCCCCAATAACAATGTGCATTGTGATATTAAAGGGAATAAATAAAAATTTTGCTAAATTACTTGTCATAGCACTACCAGGGTAAGTTGGCCCCCTAGGGCAAGAAGCCCTGCAGGTAAAATTGTACAAAATGTATAAATGTTGATATCATTCTTATTAATATATATTTTAAATGTCATTCATGTAAAAGACTAAATCAACTAAATCAACTATTCTATTCAAAACTGTGTTTTGTCAATTTAGTGTTTTGCAGAATACAAGTAAAAGAGATTCATCTGAAAGGGAATTTTATTCTTTGACTTATATACAGGCATAAGACTATTTGCATATTTAATTGTCCATATTTTAAATGATATGTCATTACAACAACACTATCCAAATAATTTATTTTACTCAGTTAATTTTAATGTAAACCAAATGCGTGCCTGAAATGGATCTAATTCGGAATTATTGAACATGAAAACCCATGAATGTCAAAAAGTGTTAAATAAAAAATTCTAAGGGGGCCATTCTATCTTTTTACTCCACAAATCAAAAAACAATAATGTCTCTACACATCCCTCATTAACAGATATTCAACATAATATAATCACTATTTTCCAGAGACACAAAATTAGATCATTTAAACTGACTAAATTAAACAAATGCTGATATTCAGATTAAAAGAGAAAAGTAAAAATAGCATAGCCATTCATCCAAAAGAAAAAAAAAATCATGTCAAGAGAAAAGAAATAAGGTGGGTTTATACTTCATCTTACCCTACTAGTTAAATATTTGTGTTGAAGTGAATTAAAAATATGAAAATGAATGCTAAATGTGCCAATAGTAATGACAAGTCCCTATCATTTCCCTTCGGCTATTTCCGGTCATTTTCGTGACTGCTCGGAAACTCTTCGGGAGAGGGGCAGGACTCAGCGCTGGAGTGCGCGTGCTGTAACTAATCCAGTTCGTTCCAACGATCAGTCCACCTGAACTTCTGACGAATGTGCATGCGCGCGCAGGTGAGCTTTACCGGGTACTTTCTTAAGAGACAGCACTTACTTGACAGTTTTTGAATGTTTTAAAGTGAGTTCATCACAGTTTGGGTCAACTTTAAAAGTACACTTATTTTAAAACAATCTCTAAACACTTCTGAGGAATGTGGCGGATCTGAACAGCAATATTTGTATAGTGTGTTTACAAAGTGATTTGGGTCGCACGAGACATTCTCAAAAGGAAATCATGGCAACGGGAGGATTTAAATCTACCAGCGCAACGGACTTTCTGGAGGAATGGAAAGCAAAGCGCGAGAAGATGAGAGCAAAGATGCTTGGAGATATCGCCGCCGCCACCGGGAGAACTAACGTTACTGAGTTAAACAACAACGGCAGCCCGGCCAACTGCGTCTCCCCTCCGTCCTATCCGGTGGCCCGGTCCTCCTCTTTATCCGCTTTGAAGCGGCCGGAGGACGAGGCAAAGTCACCCGAGCCCTCCGGGGGAAGCTTGAAGAAGACGCCGGAGAAAGTGAGCGGAGTCCCGCAGGCGGAGAGCTTGAGCCCCGCTGGTGTGGATGACAGCGATAAGGAGAGTCCCACACACAGCAAGAGCAAAGAGAAGAAGAGCTCAGGACCCAGCGCCAGAAAGGGCAAAGGACAGATCGAGAAAAGGAAGTTAAGAGAGAAGAGGAGATCAACAGGTGTTGTCAGCATACCGTCCACTGAGGTGAGTTCACTTTTAAAGTTAACCATTTCTTCCAGGTAGCAGCCGCAATATGGTATCAGAGGGTAGGCCTACTACAAGTAGGCTATACTTCCAAAAAACACATGATAATGCCATGGTACTTCTACTGAGTTGGCTTTATTTCAACCACATTTATGTATGTTGACAGCATGTAAATTAAGTATTTAAAACATGATATTACCATGGCACCAATGTTATAAAACCATGTTGGAGTTGCAACCATATAGACAGTATCCTATATGTTTTGTAACTAACCTAGACAAGCATGTTTTTTTTTTTTTTACCATGGTACCAGAAAGGCAGCAATACCATGGTTACTTTTCGCAAGTGAACTTTTGGTTGGCATAGTTGCAAGTTTTGATCCACATTCATGTAGCCAGCTTTTTAGCTTAAGTTTAAAAACATGGTATTACCATGGTATAATATCCATAAAACCAGGGTAATGATTACTTGGCCATGATTGATTGTATACCATGATACTGAAGGATTGCCATATTAATATGCCATGTGTACTTTAAAGAATGCTATGGTGTTACTACCTTGCTAGTTTCAAAGAAACCCCATGAAATTATCCATGGCACTGTGTAAAAAAAAACATATTAAGTGGTAAAAGTACCACCATACCGTGGTAAGTTATCTTTTGGCCCATATACTGAGGTTACAACCATATTTATAAATAGTATCCTAAATATGTTTTGTAACTAAATTAGAAAAGCATTTTTTTTACCATTGTACGAAAAAAGGTGGCAATACCATCATACTTTTTTGCGTTGTAAGTGATCTGTTGGTTTATTTTTATTAAGTTGCCATTTTTGTAGACATCATGTTAGACAGGTTTTGTAAATTAGGAAAAAAAAAAAAATGATATTATTATCATGGACCCATGCCCATAAAACCATTGTAATGATTACTTTTCCATGATACTGAAAGATTTACATCAATATGCTGTGTACTTCAGAGAAAACCCTAGTATTACCATCATGCTAGTTTCCAAAAAACATATGGTGTTGCCTTTGGGACCATTTAAAAAAAAAACCCAGTAATACAGGACACATTTCTGACTGTAAGTGAACTGTCACCCTATTTGGAACCATATTTACTAGGAAAGTATCCTAAATGTGTTAAAGGAGACAAGTACAGTGTTTACCATGGTACCACTGTACAAAAATCCTTTGTTACTATGTGTTGCCATTATTTCAACTACATTTTGCTATGTAGAACTTTTCCTAGCCATACCATGTGACTAGAAAACTTTGAGTTAACTACTTTACTTTTATCATCCTCCAAAAACATGGTAATACTATAATGACACCTCTTTTGTAAGTGATCTGTTGGTCCATCTGTCCAAAACTGGCATTTTTGCAACCACATTTCCTTATATAGACACAACTCTAGCCAAGTTAACTTAGCTGTAATCTAAAATCCATCGTTAAATGTCGCTCCATCGCTTGTCCGTCTGCCTTATGTAGCCTAATGTATGTGAAATATCAGCTCAAAACATGTTCTCCTCTAAGCAACACTCACATAAATCAAGACTAGAAGCCAACGAGTCTGATTACTAACAGATTGAGATCATATTATACATATTTCCTCCATTTCATGATTCTGTGGGTTGCAGAGTAACATTCTACATCATGCATTGTATGGAGAACATGGTACGTCCTCCAAAACATGCCAACTGTCTCATAAGTTTCTCCCCTTTCACTCCATCACATTCCCACACATAAGCAAAGGGAGGCTTGTTAGCACATTGTGCCATTGGTGTACATGCTAGAGCTGCGAATGTGTGCATACCACCCAGCTCCGTTGCCCCGCGGATAGTTACTGTTGGAGGCTGACCAGTATGTCTGCTTTGGCTGAAGACATCCTGTCATTAGCCTCTTGCACTGTGCCAAGGTAAAGTAGTTTGGGAAGTGGGCACAGGCCAAGACTTAATGTTAGGGTGTATTTGAGAGATGAGTGTTTAAGTATACACACTCATGCACCATGGTCTTGCTGGGGTTGTTACTGCAAGAATGTGTGTGAGGCTGTGTAAATTATTTATCATTTTTACACTTTCTTTTTATTCTCTGTGGTTGAAGTGAGCATAAGCGAGGGAGCATGTCATGCAGTTTGAGCGCTTTATCTAGTGTGTAAGTGTGAAGGCAGTTAATGGCCATGACAAGCTGTCTAAACCCATTCAACCAGAGTCCCATCACCTGAAACTATTATTTATGCTTGGTATGGTGTCCAACCATATGTCTCACACCTCTTGGAAATATCAAGCATGCCCAGTGTCTGCTTAGTTTTGTGAAAATGCACTTGCGATTCTTCCCTGAACAGCTTTTCAGAGAAAAGGTATGCAGGATTTTCTGGAGGTTGTTTCCCTGTACTTCCTGCCGTGGCTTCAAATTGATAGGGCTCATTGTTCGACCGTGTGCGTTTAGCAGCTTGCTGTGAGTTATCAGACACTTGTGGAGCCTCCCAGCTCTCTCCCTGAAACCTAAACTTTGTTTCCCACTGTCATTGTTATGGGGGGCCGTTAACCCGTATAAAGGCTGCCTGGAACTCCGGCTCCAAGTAATTCATGAGTAATTCATGAGCAATCCTTCGCAGACACCTTGAAGCGGATTCAGCTTTGTATATCCGACTGTAACTTTAATCCATAACATGTTTGTTAAGTATTACAGATCTGAAAGTTCGTATCATCAGCCAGGACATTTGATAAATGTTCTTTTGCTACGTGTGTTTTGCTGGGGTAACTGACACGTTTGTTTTAATTTCGGTGTGTTTGGGCCAGCGCAGCTCTAATAAACGCAAATGCTATTGTTTGACATCTGGCCGAGTCTCAAACTCCTCACGACCCGTTTGTAGATAAAAGCCTCCATGTCCGGTCTTCTTGGCGGTTTTCCATTTCAAATTCCAAATCCAGCATAAACAATGACAATCTCTTCTTTATGGGCCATGGAAACTCTTTATGCTACTCTTTTATGAACCTGAATTTTATTGACCATCAGTGTGGGGATCATTTAATATTGTGTCCCAATTGAATGGAATTCACCCCTGAGAAATAAATATTTATGATTGTTTCTTGCTGAAGGAGTTGCTAGTGGCAATGAGTCGTTTTTCACCTCTGAGCACCTAAAGCTGGACTAGATATGGCAACGTTGAAAGAGATCACACCAAGTGTTTACATTTGTGAGGCCTTTGGGGAACTTGCTGTATCTGACATTTGAACAGGAAACCTGGACTAACTGGCAAATGTTTGGCTCTGGCAGCAGTCAAGTGGATGAAAAACAGTCCTTAACGTTCCTTATCTTCTGCTTCTAGTGATCCGTAGGGCCTGGTTAAACAAGCGAGGTTCTCGTACAAGCAAATCAAGACTAGATGAAATTGAAATACTTCTGTTAGAGCACAATTTTCTTTTACAACTTGTGGTTCTCTGTGTTTTAAACCTGCGATTGTTGATCTACTTATTTCTTAGTGGTCGATGACCTGTTGTTAAATGTCAAAAGATTGGCACCTTGGTTAACTGTCGTTGTATAATGTCAAACATAACAATTTGGTTTAACAGCTTATATTTGCCTTTGTTGGCAATGGTCCACTGCCTGGAATGAGAAATTGCCGCCTAAACAAGCATGGGGCGGCATGTTTTACTGTCACTAATTTTTCCAAACAAGGTCACATCAACACTACAAATACCTTTGGGATTCAGTCATGGGTAAGCAAGGTAAGCAACCAGTTATTAGCTTGGTCCTTCACTCTTTCTGCTTTTGTTTTTAGAACATTCCAGGCTATATACCAAGCATAGTGGAGTATTTCTGCTAATCCTTTCAACAAAGGAAATTCCTGCTTTTTTTTTGTTACTGCTGATATTTGTGGTAGAGACTACACTGCATTCCTGAGTCCTCCTCCAAGGGTGTAATGTACGGTGGCCCAGTAGTGCACAACACAGCGAAATTTAAAAATCAAACATAAGTTCACAACACAAAGAAATGAATCCACAACACATCGGAAATGAGCCACAACACAACGGACAATGTACAACACAACGGAAACAAGCCACAACACAACAAAATAAAGCTACAACACACAACACTCCCGACCACTAGAAGGCTCTCGGAGCGCGATAAAGTTAGTTTTCCATGCCACTGTTCTATAGAGTCAGCAGTCTAAAAAATATATCAACACCACAATTAGTTTTAACACTATGTAACCATTGTATATCGACATAAAATATTACTTCAAAATCACCTACATGAATTACAGCTGCGTATATTCATACTTGAGAATGCTTTGACCCGCTTCCAAAGCGCATGATCCCTAAGGGAACTTCTGGCAATTACACCAAGTGGTTAAAACGTAGAATTTATAATAATATAATTTGATAAATAAAAATAAAAAGCATTTGGTGAATTGCAGAATTAGCCTACTTGAAGTTATTGGCACAATTTCACCTGTAATAAGTCAGTCTGGTCACTAGGAACTTACCACAAGCTTTGGGACATGAAAAAAAAGAAGCCTTTTGGTGAATTAGAGTAGGCCTTATGTTTTCTCTTTTTGTTCTTTTTTAAATAAAAAAACAAATTGTGTACTGTGCATACAGGGAGCTATTGGCACAATTTCACTTGTAGTAAGCCAGTCTTGTTACTAGGAACTACAACCTTTGAAACATGATAAAAGAAGAAGATTAAAGAAGATAATGTTTTTTTATTGTATTACAAAAATTTCCTAAATTTCCTAAAATTGTTTACTGTAAATACATGAAGGGAGGTATTGAAAAAAAGTCACCTGTAGTAAGTCAGTCTTAGCAATACAATCAAGCTTTAACATGTCTGTTTTTGAATGTTAAAAGTAATTTTAATTAGGCTAATACAAATTATTATACGTTTTAACAACTTTGATGAATTGGCAGACGTTCCCTTTTGGATGCGCTGTGTTAGTAGCGTGTCAAAGCATTCTAGAGTATAAATATGCAGCTATAATGCACGTAGGTGATTTTGAATTAATAAATGTTGATATGGTTAGCTACATACTGTTAACTAATCGTGGTGTTGATATATTTTTTAGACTGCTGACTCTATAGAACAATGGCATGGAAAACTAACTTTATCGCGCTCCGAGAGCCCTCTAGTGGTCGGAAGCATTTCCGATGTGTTGCGGATTTATTTTGTTGTGTTTTGCGGCTTTATTTCGTTGTGTTTTGCGGCTTTATTTCGTTGTGTTGTGGCGCATTTCCGTTGTGTTGTACATTGTCCGTTGTGTTGTGGCTTAATTTCGTTGTGTTGTGATCTTATGTTTGCTTTTTAAATTTTATTGTGTTATGCACTACTGAGCCACCGTAGTAATGTCATTAAGTGGGAATTATGAGAACTGGAAGGGAAAATTTGAAAACTTGAACGTCATGATAAAACAAGGTAGGGTAGGGTCTCACTTTACACTCAGGGTCCTGCTACGAGCCATAGGCTCTGGGAAGATCCCTTAAATGTCAGCCCTTTAATGTACTGCTTAACAGTCAAAGGATGATGTACTACATCCATTTAACTGTCGGACCAAATCAGCACACATAATCGAAGAGCTGGAATGCGTTGAGACCAAGACTCCCTGTACTGGCCCTCTGAACGGTCACCAATCTCCTCAGATTACATTCTGCTCTGTCTTATTTAGCTGTCCGGTCTTTTCAAGCGTGACGCAGAGTCAGACGGACTCACTTTCAGTTCAGAATTTACGCTCTTCCTTGTTTATGATGCATGACTGGCATTGTCATTTTCCACAGTTATGAGCCACAATCAATTCAGTCGCATGTGGTAATGGTGCCAATAAGAGGACAGCGCCACCTTTTGCGTTTGGATTCGTCTCTTAGAAACAGAACGGTCATGGTGTGTGCACATGAATTAGGTAGCCGGTTGATTGTGACAGTCGTGCGTTCATCACTCTTCCTCATTGGTGTAGATAGTGTGTATGTATGAACTCTATAAATAGCCCCTTCCATTTTGTGTGTTTAGATTTTATCTTTTTGTTTGCTTGAGAAATATGTCAGAGGTTTGTCAGCGTCACAGTGACGCATTGCTCCAGACTGAGTCGTCACTTATTAACGTGCACCAGCCAACTCATAGATAATGGACTAAATGACCCTACTCCCTCTGTGTGGCCCCATTCTTATCTAATATGTCTGTGTTCAAGATCGGTTGCTTCTTGGTTCAATATTTGAAGCCTTTGGTGTCAGTGGACAGAGTTCAAAAGAGGAAATAGTTAGTTGTATAACCTCTACTGAGATAAAGCCCCCCTTTCCCATCAGGGACATTTTGTTGGTTGGTTTCTTCTTCAGTGTTGCACTGGGAAGTCCTGTCCACACTGAAGTGTAATTGGACTGAAGTACTGCGCTTCAAGTTTAGTAATTATCTAATATGGATGAGAAGACACTAATTAATTAATTTAAATTATGTTGAAAATGTTCATGTTCAAATCTTGTCATGTCGTGCATAATTATATAGCAGTTAGCTATGCTTCAAGCTTCTAACAAAAAGTATCCAAATACATTAAAGGGGGCAAAACTTTCAGTTGATCGAAGAATCCTAAAAAAAAGTATCATGGTTTCCACACAAATGTCAAGCAGCGGTTTTCAACATTGATAATAATTTTTTTTGAGCAGCAAATCAACATATTAGAATGATTTCAGAAGGATCTTGTGACACTGAAGACTTAATGATGCTGAAAATTCTACATTTTAAAAGACATTCAAATAGAAAACAATTATTTTAAGGTGTAATATTATGTCATAATGTCAGTATTGTTGTTTTACTGTATTTTTTGATAAAATAAATGCAGCATTGATGGGCATAAGTGACATCTTTGAAAAACATAAAATAATCTTACCAAGCCCAAATTTTGGATGGTAGTGTACTGTGCTTTATATTTAATGTTAGATAATATAATTATATATATATATATATATATATATATATATATATATATATATATATATAGGCCTATCTAATATGTATATTATATATATATAATTGCTTGTTTTTATATATAATGTCTGTGTTTACGTATATATATACACACACATAGGCTACATACATACATACATTAGGCTATATACACACACACATATTATACAAACATACTTTTATCTTAGATGCGATTAATCAATTTGACAGCTCTAGTATAGGGATCTCAGGTTGACAGAACTAATCTTTTTTTACAAAGATCAATTTACACTAAATACAACTAAATAGAACCATAATTGTTTAGTCTTAGTTTTTTATCGAATGAAGCAATTCAAATTAATGAATTGAAGTTGGCAATGTTACATACTGTAGTACATGGAGAGTGTGTTTGATTACAATGCACATTTGACATGTCACACTGCAATGCTTTGGAAAAAGATGTTTGTTTCTGGAAATAGCTGGACTATTTTGAAAACAGCTGAGCTAGGCTATACTGTCAAGCTACTGAAAAACTAGTTAGGTTAGTAGCGTAGCTACTTATACAGTGCTGGGGAGTAGGCTAACTGTAACAATTTCATTTTGTCATATTCAACAGGGATCGCAAAAACATTGGCTAGTAAACAATGTGGAAAGTTTTATTTATGTATTTTACAAAAAAGTGCAGAACCCTTGGAGAGAGATGCCAGCGTGTTTTTAATGATATCGGCTCACATTTTGTCACACAATGATTATTTACACGACTGGCTGTTAGCTTTGATTGTGTGTGTGAGCAGAAACAATGATTATAAAACAGAGTGGATTTGGCCATTAGTTGTTTGTGAACATTCCTTTCAGCAGGGCGCTCGGTATGAGTCAATGGTAAAACCAGGCCACTCTGCGTGATTAGGCATTAGCCTGTCTACTTACATTCACCATTGCACAACAAGACAAACCTGCTTGCTTTTTGCTTTCTTTATTTTTTACTTTCATCCTTTGATCCTTTCCCTCTATCTCTCAGCTCTCACTGTGTCTGTTTTCTCTGTCATGTGGTGTAAAGCATGCTGATAAGTTGGTATTTCAAGATCTCAAATCAGTTTCACGATGCAAGATACTTGTTTATTATAGAAGCAAAAGGCACACAGAAAACAATGTAAAGTGGAGTCATTATTAGAGTATATTTCCTATCTTTTGATAAGTGCTTTTAGTATTCATGCAGTGTCCTTAAAGGCAAAAACGAACCATTATTGGTAAACTCTGGTATGCAACACGTCCCACACTGCTATGGAGAAAAATTATATTTCAAATGAGGATTGTTGAGGAATTATGTGCTGTTTAGAGTGATTTGTGTGTGTGTGTGTGTGTGTTGTTATGACCAATATGTTTAAGCATCCTTTAATGATATGCAGAACATATTTTTGATTATTGTTTTATTTGTTGAACAATGATAGTGCTGCACCCTAGAAACCACCCAAAACACTCAAGCAACTGCATAGCAACACACTAAAATCTGCTTAAAACACCTTAGCAATTGCATATCAATTCATTGGGTTCCCAAAACACAGTGCAAAGAGTTTTGCAAAGACATGCACCATTCCAAGTTTCTTTCATATTCTTGTCAGTACCCAAGGCTCTCCAGTATGCTGTTTCATGCCACATCTCTATGGTTACACCTCAGACTTTGATCTCAAATAAATGTTTGCATTGTTGCCAAGCTATGACACCTGAATACTAGTAGTGGGGCATTAAAATTAAACTTAACATTTATCCGTATTCTTGTTTTGAGTCACATTACTGAGTAACAGCCTTGAATAATGTAGAAATGTGCAGAGCAATCAAGAAACATGACCTTTCATCAGTGTATGCATTCCTGAACTTGATTAAGGATTTAAGTTGATTTTCCTTCATTAAAGTCGCATTTGTGTCTTGACTCTGCTTGTTAACTGTTATGATTTGTTTGAGCAAAGGCCTTAAAGAATGTGAATCATTTCAAAAGTCCACAACTTCTCCCATACCTCGTACCTCAATGTACCTCAAAGTCAAATAGAATCCCCAGGGATCTGCTCAGAGGAGGAGTATCCATGGACACATCAAAAAACGAATAGCAGAGATGCTTTGGAATGTAACCGGCAAAACTCTGAACATCAAATAAAAACGTGCCACCGAAAGCCCATGGATTTATCTCTAACCAAAAATTGTCTAAAAAAACAAAACAAAAGTTTAGGTTCCATAGGGATATCCTTTGGAGGATGAACCTGTACTTTTCTTGGAATGAATTTTGCATGACCATCAAAGTAGTCCTGGACTACCCTATCCTCATGCTGCCTTCATTCTTGCATATTTTCTTGGGGGGGAAATGTTATTAAAGCCAAAATGTCCAGTGGATTTTGAATAAAATGTAGCATCCTATTTATTGGTAACCACACAAACCTTACCCACGCCATTGTAAACATTCACCTCACTATCTATAGGGTCTGTCAGCTTGCTGATGATTCCGGAATTTCGATCACATAAATGCTTTTTTTTTTTTTTCTTTCACTGTGGAAAATACACATGATATGCATCAAGTTGCTATATATATCCATAAATATACATAACTGTAATGGCAAGAGAGCAATGAAGATGTTATGGGATAAACGAATAAAACTTGACAGTCACTACAGCAATGGTTTTCTCCTCCAGAATGTTTAATGTTTATGGCCCGCCCAACTCGAAAAATCTCGAAAAAGTGATCTCAAAGTTTCTTAGTCAGAAATTGGACATTGGTATTTATGACTAAGGAATTATTGTACAAACTAATTTACCATAAGACATAAAGGCAGCATCAATGTTCTCTTAATGTCCTGCTCTTGGCCTTGGTACTGCTTGCTTGGTTATTTCTCAACTCACTCATGTGAATTGTTCTTCAGCTGGTCTGGGTATTTTTCTGTGCTTGTGGCATTCACCTTTATCAGACCTCACTGTGTGATTGGGCAACTGCTTGAATATGCCTTTCACCTTGACGCCCACAAGGTCTTGTTTTGTGGCCTTGTATGGGCCTTGCCTTTTAACCTCTAGACCACAGTTGAAGTGAGAGGTTAGGGGGTCAGATACCTAGTCAACACCTGCTAATCTTCAGAGTCAGAGGAGGTTCCAAAGATAACAAACAGGAGCAGAGCCTTTCTTACCAACCATTTGTTTTCCTTTGCAGCAGGGGATGCGTTTAGGGTGATGTGGCAGCTTTACGTCATTGGCTGGAATATCAGTGATTGCATTTATATTGCAGATTAAAAATGATGTTTTAGAAACGGCATGTTGTCAACCAAACAGCTGTGGCATCCGGTGCAGGAATGTTTATAATGTTCACACGCCCAGGGCTGAGCGCTGTTTATGGTCGTAAGTGACAGGTCTTGCCTGCAGGATTGTGTTGACAGTGTGATGAAGTCCTTACCTAGGCAATGCATTATCAAAACTAAAATTTATTTGATTTGGGTGGTAGGCCTTCTCATGAAGTCCTCATGAAATCAGAAAGGCCCCATTTAGATTGTTTTATACGTGTTCCTGTTCTCTTGTGCAATTCCATTGTTCTTGTTATTTCAAAGAAAAAGTTTGTCTTTATACATTTTGAGAAAAAATAAATAAATCTCCAATGTAGTACTCCATTGGTGTACATCACCAGTGCCTTTTAAATTTCAACCACTTGGTGAAGTTCTGCTATATACCGTCTCTTTTTCATGATCCAATTCATTTCCAATTCCCTACATCTTTATCTCTCTAAAATTTCATATTAAAGGTACACTGTGTAGGAATTTCTCCCATCTAGCGGTGAAATTGTATTTTGCATTCAAACAAATAGTGCTCTCTAGTGCCTCACTTTTTCAAATTCGTGTTGCAACTACGGTAGCCGTTATGTACAAATAAGCTATGACAACATGTCTTCCAATAGCACTTCATCGAGTTTAACTATACATGTTCTACTGTTATGCTGCCTATATAATGAATTACACAACCAAGCAATGAAAAAAAGCTTGTAATTTAGACCATAACATTGACTTACCTGTCGAGAAGAAAGCAGGCAACTTCAAAGTCTTTCTCCTTCATTAGCTCTTTCCACCTGGGAAAAGCTATCCCGATATTTACCCTCGTTTTTTGAATTCGCCGGTCACGTTTCCTTTTGAATTAGATTTTTTGCTTTTTTGGCGACTAGGATTCCTTCTCCTGTGGCTCGGCATAAGTATGATCCTGCATTGTGAAGTACCCTGCAGTGCAGCCTTTCAAATTTGCCGGGACAGTGAGAAGCACCTCTCACTCTCCTTGTCCATTTCAGTCACGTGATGCTGGCTCTGAACGAAAACATTTTTCAAAATGGTGGAATGACATGGAAGCCTCCTTGGACTTACCTGTCCAATGTAAATAAAGATAAGAAATTCTTCGCTTGCGAGGATAAGTCAGATCATTGGCAGTGAGGACATATTTATGAATAAAGACATTGATTTTAGCTAATAAAATACTTAAAAAAACTAAACAGTGTACCTTTAAGGAAGTACAATGGGTTGTGAAGGCCTTATCAAGTTGACTCTAAGTTGTTTCTTTCTAGACCCTCTTAAAAAATGCATTCTCAACTGACTTGGGGCCTGGACAACATCTCAGTTGAACTTCATTCCATGGTAGTATTCACTAGGGCTGTCACTTTTGTGAAAAAATCCTGTTCGATTTTTGAGACATAAGTGTTCATTGAATCGATTGTAAAATCGATTTTCCATGTCTAAAGACGTTTCCATTTTAAACGCAAAATATGGGCAAATCCACGGACAACGAACAGGCATTAGGACGAACGTAAAGAGGGCGCTTGAGACGCGCACAAGTCTGCAATATTTCTGATGATTTATTGGCGTGAAGTTTCGTACACAGTGACAAACAGGAGTGCAACATTCTCGAAAAACAATAAGCAGAGTGGACTGCCATAGCATAAATGAAAAACATTACCTCAATCTTCAACATGGCTGTGTTTACGATTAGAAATGTCAAACAAATTTCGCCCACGTAGGCGATTGTAGACGTGTAGCCCGAATTTGTATCTGAATGCATGAGACTGTCTGCATACCGGCAGAATTCACAGTTTTGTGGTAAAAAGAGACGCATTATGCAGAAGTATAATTTGCTGTTATGCGTGTTTGTCAGAGCCTGCAGTTGCTGTGTGACGCGCGTTCGCATCGTGACGAGCTGGACGCGCTCCGAGAAAAGACCGTTAAAATCGATTCCCTATTTTCGTTTTCGAAACTTGCGTTGGTTGGTCCAATCGACTGTGCAATCGATTTTCGAACGTAAAGTGACAGCCCTAGTATTCACCATCAGTATGAATTCTAGGCCATGTTGATGATGGTACCTGAAAAATCATGCCAACAAAATGACAACTGTTATTGTTCAGCAATCTGTTCAAAGTAAAATCATTGCAGGCTCTGGGTTTGGTCTGTTTCAAACTGAGTAGGCAACTGTAGGCAAGGCTAATTTGTGGGTTATTGTGTTATAATTTTTAGTGTCCTTTTATTACCTGTTGTGTCCTTTTATTTGAATGAACCATCATTGATTGGGATCACAGGGTCAGATAAGCAGTGAGTGATCTACATATGATTGTCATGTTGCTCTGATGATTGACAGGTTTGATATTCCAGATTGTTGTTGTTACCCAGAGAGAGAGTTTTGTATCCTGCTTGGTAATTAACAATAAGATTAAAGTTTGGAAATCCCCCTTTTCCTCCCTATTCATTTTCTTTTCTACTGTAACTCCAACCTCCCTTTAAACTTTAAGTCTATTGATCTTTGCCTGATATTTCCATCTTGGACAATAGGCCTTCAGTGGTTTTGAATTTCCAGCTTTTATTCACAGTTGATTGTTTATTTTTTTGTCAAGTATTCTGTGAGCTGGCCCTAGCTGTCCTTTCTGTAGTGAAAGTCAGGCTCTAACTGATCCATAACCGTCACACAACCCTGGATATTCATCTTGAATTTTCATTATGTCCGTATTGATCCTGAAGGCTTTCTTTTGCATTCTTCTTTCAGCTTTTCATTTTTCTCCCCATCCTCCTCTCCTCAACCTCTCTTTGTTGACTCTGCTGTTGGAGTTTGGACTTGTTTAACCTTCAGACAAACTGTTTATTCTTGTCTGCTTATCCTAATTGTAGTCTTCGTTCTTGTTTCACCCCCAATGAGAAACAAACATGCCTACATTTGGTTATCTGTAGACCAGTTAGTTTGTCATTGCTGCTTAAAGTCGGCTTGAAATGGAAACCTGCCTCTATTCAGTCAACAACGACTGGATTGAACAGTCTCCACCACACTACATTATTTTTTTCTTTTTTGATAATCTGTTTCACTTGGATGTGCTTCCATTGTATTGTGCATTTAAAAATGTAACACCTTTTCCAAAACCTAGTGATCATCCTACGAAGAAGAATGCATGTTTCACTGTGACAAGCTCAGTGAAAAAGTAAATGTAAGTTCAATAGTGAAAGTGTCAATGAACAAAACTGTAGTAATTGAAAGTAAATGTAACCGTTTTGTTCATTGTAATATTTGTGTATGTGCTATTTAGTTTTATACTTATAATACTTCCTATTTAGCTTAGCAACATGCTAAAGTCAGACTCTATTGAAAACAAATTTGAGCCACTTCTGTGTCACTCTTATGTAGTGTTGCAAAATGGTCAATTACAAGTTTCATGATAGTTAGGTTAGTACCTTTGAAGGCATCTGCTTATGTAAGCAGTAGGCAATTCACTATGTTTTGGAACAGTGAAACTGTCTAGTAAACACAGACTGGCTATGTGGTTTATGTCCAAATGAGAGAGGAGAACAGAGAATGAGAGACCCAGACATTTATCCCCTCAACTGGGAATGAGCCAATGACAACTAAAGCACCAGACTTCAGGGTATGCGACAGACAACAGCAATATTACATTCACTCTCACTATTTACTTTTGTGTCAGATGCTAGCCAGATGACCTTATATACTTCCTCTAATGAAGTTACTGTCTTTAGTTTATCTGCTAATGGAAAAATTTGATGTTTTATTACTGGAGAGATGACATGGGCCTATTTACATTACCAGTCTCTGTTTATTATGATAGCAATGGCTAATGTTATAACAGAGATTTGCTAATACCTTTGTTTTAACTTTCTTCTAGCTATTGCCAACAATCTGACTGGAAAATAATTATGCACCTTGCGTGTGATTCATTCATAATTATGTTTTGACTGTTTTCTGTCATCTTTTTTAAGGTTTGGTAAGCACAAAGAAGTTGTTGGCCAATGATAGCCTGGGAGTGTGCTTAACTAGGATACAAATGTGAGCACGTTAATGTAGCCAGTGGGCGTTAATTACCCACTGCAACCAAAGGAAGCCCAGCTGCATTTTTGCTAGACACGCATTAAGAGACACGCAGAATCCCGTCCATGAGACCGCAGTTAGGCTTCACCTCAGGTATGCCCCTCTGAGCGTTACCATGCCGACGAGGAGTTGCATTGCGCACATTGCCGTGGAGGTGCTCGGTCTTCACCTCTCCCAGCGTTCTGATTGGATGGGGTTGCTAATACCCAGACACGATTTGAAGGTGACTCATGCTTCTGTGTCTGTTAATGTTGGAACACAATGGGCTCCATACACAGAGGCCCTCGGTGGGGAGGGCCAAGCATGCTCCAACGGTCCCAGCCCAAACCGCTGATTAACACTGGCCTAAATCTGAGAAAGCACATGGAATGCTCTTTGGCTTGCCTGGTATGCAGGTGTATTGTCCGACTTTTTTTCTCTGTACGTTGATGCTAGCTCTACTGACAGACGTGGAGAGGTTCTACATTATCCTCGTTTTGAATCTCTAAAATGAGAACATTGAGTGTAGCACAACCTGTTCGCCACATTTTTTTTCACGTTTTTTCGAGGAAAAACACTTTTATAGAGTCCTCTATTCACGCATGGCGCATCATCATATAGCATGTTTTACTAGTTGACCAGAGGACTTTAACCCCTGTCTGCTGTAATACTTAGTAGAAACTTGAAGAGTACAAGTGTGCTTTTCTAAATTGCTTCTGATGTGAGGACAGAATAGACAGAATATAGGCTACTGTTTACATGCAATTTTAAAGTCTTATTTCAACTGTACCAAAACATATAATCAGACTGAAATTGCCCATTTCTTGGACTACCATATGTAGATAGTACGGGTGTATCTCAGTTTCAGCCTGCAATAAACACTAGATGTCTGCACGGTATGGATGATTAAAGGCTCTGATGTACTTCAAGCCAAATTGAAGAACGAACTGATATGTCATTTCGAACAAAATCATGTCAAAACAAAGTTCTTTTGTGTTCATTTCAGAAGTTCAAAACGGCTCGCCAAAGCGAACTTTCCGGAAAAGTTTGCTCCGGCTGGTAAACACCTTTGAACTCTCACTGGTCCGTGGCGATTACGAAATAGGTGTACGCTGAGGCTTCGCCTTCTTTCATTTGGAATTGGAACTGTTCTCTGGTTATTTCTTCTGTTGAGTCCGTCGAGGTCAGACGTCCCCGGGCAAAAATACGAACACACTAGACTAGAGAGTCGCTTTATAGTAGAAAATTAAGTTGTGCTTCTGATGAAATGAGACCCTGACATTGTTTTTCTTCTTTAATACGGTAAAGCTGCTTGATTTTAAGCAATCTGTCGTATAAAGTGCTATAAATAAAGTGACGTGATGTGACTTTACTAGAGTGCTGAATTGCAGAGCTTGCGCGAGCATATCCACTTTGCTTTGATCAGGTTCTAATAAGAAAAAATACTTGCTGTTTTCTCAATTTTGTGGTGGTTTTTTTGTTATTGAGAGAAGAAAGCGCGCAGCACATATTTACATATTCACCTAACTGTCGCTTTCAGGAGTGTGGGCAGTGTTGAATGTTTGCTAACAGTATATTGCTGCTCAAATATTTAGAACAACTTTTTACCCCAAAGAAAAAAACGAAAAAGAACTTCGTTGTGGGTACATCGGTGCCTTTAGTCCCATCCTCTCTTGCTACCGTCTGCTCCTGTAAAAACTTTTATATATTTTTTGTCCTGAAAATGTCACATTTTGTCTCGCTTCCATCTATAAAAGCATGCACAGATTTATGCAGATTTTCAGTCTCTCTCCCATAAGTCTATGTCTTGCTTTAAAACTATAGGCTATTTTTTCCAAACACACACATATGATGCTTCAGACCTCACCTTGTTGCATTTGTCGCAGCAGGCAAAAGGAAGGTTGTTGTTTCCACCTAAAATTGAAAAGCATTGGGAATATCCAATCCAACTTTGCGCCTTAAACCCTTTATTTTTGATTGTTCCATAGATGAATAACACTGTCTACACTGGACGTGAGCAGTGTGACACGATGGAAATGAATAGAGGCCATTGTAATCAGTGTGATACTGTCAACACTAGAAGTGGTGCAGTGCAACTCTGACAGTAAACTAATGCACTGTTCTATTTCTGACGTACTTCACATGCTTGTGCTACTTCTGACAACAGAAATTTTGGCAGTTTTGTTTTGACACATTCAGTGTAGACCGCCTCAAGGCATGACGTCACATGATTAATACAAATATAAATTACATACATTTTTTTTAGTAACTTTTATGTTGAGATATTTCTATTTTACAGAAGTAAAATAGAATTTCTTTCTCCCAATCCCCATGCACACATCAGTCTTTTTCCTCCGCAACCACACTTAGTACTCAGGAGTGACTTTGACATAAATCAGACTACAGTTGGCCTCTGCATTGTTCACTAGGGGTGTAACAATATATTGTTATATCGATATACCTGAATATAAAAACGTGACGATATTAATTAATTGTGATATAGAGTTACTTTTATCCAAGACTCAGCTTACTGTGTTTAGAAGGTATGGTTCACCCAAATGTTTTATTTTTGTTATTTTCTCACCGTCATTTCCAGCGTATAAGATTTTCGTTCATCCTCTCGATTTAAATATATGATGGTTCAATATTCAATCATTATTTTAAACATATGTAGTCAGTGACAGAGTGTAAGCATGTGTATCTAACATGATTCTGTATTTTCAGTTTAAGAATCTTGAATATTTCTATTCTGGTGTCACCATTGCCCTGTGTTTCCCCCTTATGTAGCTTTTAATCAACAGTACATTTTGTAAACCTTTTACCATATCTCTTAAAAGTAATAATAATAAAACATATATCTTGCCTTAAAAGTATAGTAGCATCATATAGAGTTTAGTATTGTGTATTGTAGCAATTTGTGACATGAGTGTATCGTTAGTGTTACACTACTATTGTTCAGCTGAAGTTGTGTAATGTGCATTTGATGTTCAAATATCCCATTGCTCATTGTCATGTATACTAGCATGGTAACATACACACGATTAGTTGTCAACAAATTATAAAAATACTTGGTACTTTTGTTTTCCGGAGTGTTTATTGTTCATTTGACAGAACAATGAAAAGTTGTCTCACTTTTGTGTTCCTAGGTGGCTTGTTTATTTGACAAAATGTTTATAGTGCATTGCTCTGTTGCACTCTGTTGATTAATACATTTGTACTGTTGTGTACCTGGGTGTCAATCATTCATTTGAAATGCATTAATGGTACAAAGTAGGGCTGTGAAACGATTAATTGCATCCAAAATAAAAGTTTGTGTTTACATAATATATAGTATGTGTGTGTACTGTGTATAATTATTTTGTAAATACACATACATTTAAGAAATATTTGCATGTAGGCCTACTGTATATATGTATTTATATATAAATAACACATTTTTCTTAAATATACATGCATGTATGCGTATTTATACAAAGTAATTATACACAGTATACACATATATTGTGTAAACACAAACGTTTATTTTGGATGTGATTAATCGTTTCACAACCCTAGTACACAGTATTTTTTAAAAACACATTTGACATGCTATTGTGTGGCAGACTTGGTGGAAATTTGAAAATGTCAATAATGGTTGTAGATTCTTCTTTTTGGAAAAAGTTAAAATATGTATTTTTCAAAATTTCCAGTAGACTCAAAAAAAGACTTTTAGATATGATATGCATGAGTCATGACATATTCAACTTCTGTCCTTCACAGACTTGTTTTTGACAAATTGAGAATTTTGTGCGTCACCTAACGAAACGCATCCTCTATCACTGTGAAGAATCTGAACCCAGCCTTTGTTAGTAGTGCTAGGGAAAGTTAGTAAAAATTCTTCAGATAATAATGAGTTTGCTTTATGCCTGGAGCAAAGTTCAGTTCCCATCACACCCTACACACCCAGTGTCTGTCTCCATTGCTCGCGCTCTCTCCTCTGGTGTCTCTCCATCTATGTTGACGCCCCTCTCTCCTATCTACTCTTTCTTCTCTCTCTCTCTCTCTCTCTCTCTCTCTCTCTCTCTCTCTCTCTCTCTCTCTCTCTCTCTCTCTCTCTCTCTCTCTCTCTCTCTCTCTCTCTCTCTCTCTCTCTCTCTCTCTCTCTCTCTCTCTCTCTCTCTCTCTCTCTCTCTCTCTCTCGTAATTACTGTTTAAGCATTGACCTGCATGTTGGAAGTCGCCCTTAATTTTCTTTTTTCGTAGCATGTCTGTGCATGTGCTCTGCATGAGTTGGCAAAGCGGAAACAAGAATGTCTCAAAGCGAGCTAACATTACTCTGGAGTCACATTTAATTTTGCAGTCCTGGTAAAGACGACATCACTCCCTGTGGAGAGCTTAAAGAAATGCTTTCCAAATGAGTTATACGCATTGTGTTTTCTTAATTATTGGTGTTTGCTAAGGCAAGTATGGCTATTATTATTGCTCATTCTTAATGTTAGGGATTTGGGTAAACCTCTAACCCTAAGTATTAAAGTTTCATGTGTTGTTTGTACTGCTCATGTGGTGCAATGGACCTGAGACCGGAAATCATGTGTCTTGTTGAGGTGAGGTGTGTTATTACTTTTCTAAGCAATTAGATTTACTGATTTTGGCAGGCAGATGATAAAATGGGTGAAAAATATCCCACAAACTTATATATTGACAGAGGAAGCCATATCTAGAGACTAGAATTAGGTCTGAATGATTAACTAGAATATTCTATGTATATTTGGTGATGATGACCTCTTTTGACCAAATCATTTCACAGGCTTTATCACAGGCGCAATGCTCTTTTTCATTTTAATCTAGACTTGATGCATGTAATTAGACTTAAGAGTGATGTTTGATATGTGGGTGGCCACATAGACAAGGTCATGTTTGTATAAATATTGATGCTTTTTATCTCAGGAGCATGCAGATATATTTGTTAACCCTTAGCACTCTAGCCTTATCTGTTAATTAAATCGGCTCTCTGCGTACATTGCCTTAGTTATAATAATCTGACGAACATGTTTCCAGGCGGTTGATATCTTGATGAGCGGCCCCTCTCACTAAAACTTTAACTTGATCTGCTTGCCTACTTTCTCCCTGCTCGCATTCCCTCAAGTGCAGCTTTGACAGAAATACCCAGATTGCTTTCCCATTAAATGTTAATGCTGTTATCATTTAACTGTAACTTGTGGTGGTGTAACCTGATAAGATGTGCTTTTGTTGAACAGTGTTCATATGCTCAAGTGCTCAACTAGTGCTTGTTTCGGAAGTAAACCTGTGACAATAAATAGTTTTATGCAATTAAAGAGAGTGCTCACTAGAGATGCGCGGATGGGCTATTATTTCATATTTATATCACAAAACTCACCATCCGTCCGCCATCCATCCGCACCAACGTTTTTGACCAATTTTCAAAACCGCACCCGCCCGCCATCTGCTGATTGGTGTATACATATATTTTTTATTTGATTGGTTCAACCGCCCGCCACCCGCCCGAATTTAATTTAAATATTATTTTTCGTCACGTCATCCGCCCAATCCGCGGAGTCCGCGGCTGTGACCGTCAACCGCGCATCTCTAGTGCTCACCCAAAAAATAATCTTCTGTCATCATATACTCAACCTCATACCACTCCAAACCTGTATGACTTTCTTCTGTGGAATATAAAAGAAGTTATTTTGATGAATGTCTCAGTATTTTATTATTTTTTTTGTCCATACAATGGGTAGTCAGTGGTTACCAATATTCCCAACATTCTTCAAAATATCTTCTGTGTTCTGCAAAGGAAAGAAAGTCATACAGGTTCGGAATGACATGAGGGTAAGTAAATGATGAGAGAATTTTCATTTTTGGGTGAACTATCCCTTTAAAAACAGACATTATTTAATAAAGGCTGAATGGTTGTTATGGGTCATGGAAGTATGGTGGCCTAGTTTTTAGTTACCCCACAACCCTGGTCTTCAACTGGTTTTCTTCATTCAGTGCTAAACTCCTTTTATTAGTAGCTAAGGCAGAGCTTACCCAGAAGCAGCTCTGCCAAACCCTCCAGAATCCATGATTTATAGCTATCATCCATGTCCTGTGGAGCAGAACATCTCCTTCAGAACTGTCAGAATATTTACCTTAACTTCTAAATGGAGGTCTTACTCCCCAAGGTGCAACATATCAATCCATTATGCTGGATGAGCTGTATCTGGGTGGCAAGCTGCGGACGTGGGAATGCCAACAGCCATCCTGCAGTAGCTCAACCAGGGTTATTGTTTCAGAAAGCTTGGTTCCCGTGGCCTAAGGGAGAACTGGCCAGTCACAGTGATGGGTTTCTCATGAAAAACAAACATATTACTTGGCCTAAAGACATTCTGTCTATTTTTCTCTCTTTTTCTTTTGGTCTCTATTTTGTTTTCCTCTGGCATTTTTATTGCACATTAAAGGGATAGTTCACCCAAAAATGAAAATTATGTCATCATTTACTCACCCTCATGTCGTTCCAAACATGTAAGACTTTCGTTCATCTTCGAAACACAAATGAAGATCTTTTTAATGAGATTTTAATGAGTGATTCAGTCCAGATTTTCTGAAGAGACACTAATGCTTTACATGATGAATAAATTGAATTTAGGCTTTTATTCACATTCATCAACGCACACATCAGTTGTTGTAAACGGAAGCTCTCAAACATGCTTGCTTGACATGCGAGAACCAATGAGGTTCATTCTTGTGTGTTAAGCAGCACATTTGAGCTTCCGCAAGAACAATGAGGTTAATTCTTGTGTGTTACACAGCACATTTGAGTTTCCGCAAGAACCAATCAGGTTAATTCTCATGTGTTACACAGCATGTTTGAGCTTCCGCAAGAACCAATCAGGTTCATTCTTGTGTGTTAAGCAGCACATTTGAGCTTCCGCAAGAACAATGAGGTTAATTCTCGTGTGTTACACAGCACATTTGAGTTTCCGCAAGAACCAATCAGGTTAATTCTCGTGTGTTACACAGCATGTTTGAGCTTCCGCAAGAACCAATCAGGTTCATTCTTGTGTGTTAAGCAGCACATTTGAGCTTCCGCAAGAACAATGAGGTTAATTCTCGTGTGTTACACAGCACATTTGAGTTTCCGCAAGGACCAATGAGGTTCATTCTCGTGTTACGCAGCATGTTTGACCCTTGCATAAACAAAATTAATTTTAATTAACAAGTAAAATAAATAAAATAACATATGCATTAATTAAAAAATGATAAATTATTTAATAATGAAATAAATCAAAGAAAATTGAAACCTTTGACAAGTAGTAGAAAGTAGATAAAATCTCAGTAGGATTACGAAAACATTTTTTATATTGTTTCAGGAATGTCACATTTTCCTACTTAATATTCATAAGCGAAGACCATGTAATAACATGACAAACAGTCCATCGAAGCTAAACCCTGCTGCTTTAAAACTTGTTCTGGTGCCACAGAGAGGTTAAGGGTCTCAGTAATGCTGATCAGCTAGCACAGCTATTTTACTAATTTACCGAGCAAGCCCTCACTGTGTGTGTGTGTGTGTGTGTGTGTGTGTGTGTGTGTGTGTGTGTGTGTGTGTGTGTGTCAGCAGGTCTGATGCGTTTGAGGAAATCTCTCCAGTCCACTTTAATAGGCCATTGCTAGGCTGTAGATAGAGATCAGCATTCCATTCCCTCATTTATATGCAAATGAAGAGTGACATCATCAGCCGACTGCCTTTGTGAATGTTCTTGTGGGATTTTAAGGATTGTAAATGTGTAAGAGTAGTTGTATGTGTATTAGAAGGTGAAGTTATGATTAAACGCATCAGTGTTTACATCTATAGGTTGTGTGGACATGTTTGAGTTTTTATTGTGAGTTCGTAGGCCTTCCTGCTGTCTGTAACATTATTTTATGCTGCAGGAGAGCAGAGCTGTGGAATGCATTAATCACTGACGTCTCTCTCTCTCTCTCTCTCTCTCTCTCTCTCTCTCTCTCTCTCTCTCTCTCTCTCTCTCTCTCTAAAACAATGGGCTCCAACCTAACCCCGACTGTTTAGGCTGTTTGCTTTAAATGCCTTCGGAGGGTTTTTGTGGAAAGTGTGGCATGGTCTGGCTGGTAAAATACACACTCAGGGCTTGAATTTCGGTGCGGGATTGCGGGTATTGCGCATATTTTTTATTATTCCCGCAGGTCTCCCATTTATAATGCGGGAAATTCCCGCAAACATTGATTCACTTTAGCATGTAGGTTCAGGTTGTATTAGTAAATTAATCCACGCAGATGGAAAATCAAATCAGTCATTTTAAAACTGTCTGCGAGACGCAATTTCACAAACAGCGTGAGTGATTCAGCGGCGCTGCGTCTTCTATCTCGCGTCTCTCAAAATGGGTTGCACAATGCAATCGTTAAGCGCGCAGCAGGCGGCGGAAATACACTCTCGCGTTTCGGGAGTCGATCGGGCCAGCATTGCATCACGAGTAACTAAAGTTTACCATTTGCACGTCTTTTCAAGTCTCACCAGTTTAAACAGTCACGCGATTTTAAACTCTTCGGTACTTGCGCGCTGTCTGAGAGATGCTTTTTTCTCTGCACACATACATAGAGTAAAGCAGCCTCACAAACAGCTCGCGGGTAACAAAAGTTATTTTTCGTGGATTATAAATCGCTTTAACAGTCAAAAACATAAGAAAATGATGTCAATTTCGGTCTTGGAGAGTATCCTCTAATCTAAACACAGTCGGTTATGTCTTAAATAAGCATAAATCGCACGTGACCGTATAATGAAAACAGGATCCGTGCACTAGCTCTTAAAGGGACAGCAGCCATATGTGTCTGTCATTAATTTGTTTGTCAAAACAACAAAACATAGCTTTCATTTTAAGGAATCAGGATTAATAGCCTATGAATTTAATTTAGTCAGGACTAAAATACTACCCAGTGTTATTTTACATTTGATTAGGCTACTTTATTCAGTCTCTGTAGTATTTCTGAATAGCCTACTAGTTTTAGACCTAAGCAAAAACTTTTCTCTTTATTTCTCTTTATTGATATCTTTATTCTATTGTATTTATTTGTGCTACTTTTTTCAATTTAATTCAAAGATTGAAATCAAGCTTCCTTGAGTTGTGTAAATTCTTAAGAACAAAATGGCCCCATTGTAAAAATGCAATGAGTAGGCTAAGCATACATTCAGGCGAGATAAATGTAATTAAAAAAAAAGTCTAAACTCCCCCCTCAAATTAAAAATTCCCCCCCATAAGAATCACCTAAGGGGGGATTTCCCCCCCATTTTCCAAAATGAAATTCAGGCCCTGACACTCACACGAAGAGAGGAATATTTAATCTTGGTACATCTTTAATTCTGTCATCCAAGCCAAACAATTGGTGGTTTGAATTACACCAAATTCAAAATTGGTGGTCCTCTTTTTAACACACAGGCACATGCGTAAATCATACCTTTTTTGCACATTTTAAATAATTAGGGGCGATAATTATTATTCAAAATGTTTAATTGTTGTTAATAATTTAAATGCTTAAGCTTTTCAGCAAAACCAACCATTCATATTATACAATCACACAAGCCATGACATCACAAGCACACCCTTAATTTAGTTTTTGGCTTTGTTTATACATGTTAATGCATTTTTCCATAATTAACAGTTGCATTTACTGCAGGCACAATGCTACTGTGGTAAAGTAAATGGCAAGCACAGCGACATTCCATCAATCTCCCTGTATAATCACAACTGACAATCATGTCGGTGCTCAACGGGATAGCATGCAGTTACACTGACCTCTCTCTGTGACTGTGTATACAGTAAATACACATTAAACTGTTCAAAAGAGCCAGTAGAGATTCATTTGTAATGTTACAAACATTTTGCTGTTCTTTTGAACATTCATCAATGAACTCTGATGAAAAAAGCATTACATGGTTTCCACAAAAATATTAGGCAGACCAACATGGTTTTAGCATTAACAACAATAATAAATGGGCATTAAATCAGTATATTATAATTTCAGAAGGATCATGTGACACTGAAGACTGGAGTAACAATGCTGAAAATTTAGGTTTGCCACCAGAGGAATAAATTACATTTTAAAGTGTATTACAATAGAAAACAATTGTTTTAAATCATAATACATTTCACAATTTTACAAGTGTATATATACACTACATGCTGTTGTTGTTGGTAGCCTGTTTTATTTAAATTCAAAGTAGAAATACATTTTATCAAACAGTTTTGTTTTATATCTTTATGTAGACTTGATAATTAATGGTAAAAAAATGCATTTAGGATATGTTTAGTACCATATTTACCTAAATACATTAAATACAGTAGACTGAATTTATTAAAAGGTAAACATAAATACTTGCTCTTCAGATCTATATTTATATAAATTGGAGATTGGAGTCTTACATGTGCGTTTTTCTGTATTTGTTATTAATCAATTTATAGATTATTGATTTTAAAATCAAGCATCCCTTGTTTCAAAATTTGTAAAATAAGTCTGTCTCTAACAGATTATGCACAGTCTGTATCCAAAAGAGGAGAGATTTGCACTATAAATGTATTTATGGACATCATAATTATAATAAAGACTACAAAGAAAATACTCTCCTTTTTTGTTCATTTGTCACTTATCTTTCAAACACACATTTTTCTTCTTTAGTTCGACAAAACCCTCATGCTCAAGTGCTTTTTAAAGTAATTGTTTTCTGTGCTGTCTGTTTATGAACAAAATGAAGACACTTCCATGTCTCGTTTTTTGTTTGTCTTTTATAGACTGTTCTCAGTCTTTGTCTTCTGCTGAAAGAGTTTAATGAATATTGATGATAGTTAATATATTTTTATGATTGGCACTTGGAATTGCAAGCTCTGAATGTTGTCAGTGAATTCCTTTATTGATCATTGCTGGTGATATGTTTTTTCTAGTGAAGCAGTTTCAAATATTTATGTCCTTGTATAAGGAGATATTTGCTGTTTGAACTGTCTTGTTTTGCGGCTGGTTTGACATACTTTGAAGAGTGAACTTCAATAATGGACCCCCCCCCCAAATGTATATTACATACAGTAGATGTTCTGAAAAGTCAATTGAATTTTGATTTTCGAGTTTCTGTTCAAATAGCAAAATATAACTATATTTTGACATTTTCTGAAAACAGTGTAAGTGGTGCTTGCACATGCAAATCTCACCGTCACAATGCTGCTTCTCTAGAGGTATTGCTATCATGTACTTTTCTAAGGTGTTCAGAGTTGTTTTTAGTTTGCAGCTGCAGTGATGCAACACAATTTCAGAAACCGAAGATCTGAATAAAAAATAGAAAAACGTACACTGATGCCGTGTGTTGTTCATAAAACTTCATGCATGAACTCTGTGACATTATTCTGAAGTTTTCTCTTTCAAATCGCTAAACTCTGTCAACGAAACTCGCTGCGCAGTCTGCTCCTTGCTTCATCCAGACGGCGCGAAGTACGCGACGGCATCGTAGGCAAACCCGGCATTGCGATGTTCATCACGGCACCAAATAAAATCCAGTACGTCCATAAAAATGTATTTTGAATTTGATGTGAGTAGATTAAAACAGTGGATGGATGGAACAATGGACACACACTATTAAGACACTTTTTCATCGTTGGGCCAAACGGTTCTAAGAACAGTAAGGAATGGTTCATGCAATACTTATACATGAGCTTGGTTCGGCATAGCACAATTACAAACTGGGAGTAGATTAAAAAGTTGTTATTTACATATCATACGGCAACGACTCACGCATTTGTATTACATTCCAAAGAGCTCAGTTATCAGCTCCACAGTGGAAGATATAACCATATCTCTACTGGCTGGGCCAGATCGGCCCGGAATGGAATGGTTAAGCAAAGCACTTACCAACGGTTAAGCACTAGCCCAAGTATGATCATGAGTAAACATCTTAGCCAACAGCACTAAATTGCTTTTAAAGGGGTCATATAATGCCATTTTTGTACAAGCTAATATGATTCTTTAGGGTTTAAATTAAAAGTTTGTAATATACTTTAATTAAAAATTCTCATTAGTATTGTAAGAAAACACTAATTTCACCTGGTCAAAAACAGCTCTGTTTTCAGCACGCCGTTTGAGTGCATGTGTCTTTAAATGATAATGAGCTTTGCTCACCCCGCCCCTCTGTTCTGTGGGTACACCGTTTGAAATAATAACACAATATCCATAACGCCTTGTTCATTATAAACGTGGGATTATGAATTATATTGAGAACGTCGTACATAGAAAACATGCTGCAATGTACCCTGAGTGTAAACCTTAGATGCATTCATCGTGAAGCTGCAGCAAGGTTTGCAAATTTGCAAAGATTAATATAAATACTAATATAAAGGTTAATAAAACATTACACTCACATCTTCTGGAGGTTCAGCAGGAACACGTTGGTACCGATCCGTTTATTCTCGTTTGTAAAGCTGTCTGGTGTGAAATGATTGCGCAAACATGAAAGCATGGATGATCGTGGGGAATCCCCGTGAGGGAATCCCCGCGTCAATCCTTTGGGCATATCCCTTCAAAAACAAAACTCAGCCACTGCATCTTCAACGGCTCGGATTTAGGAACATAAAAATGACTGCTGTGTTCCTTATTACACCGAAGAACACAATCGCAGACGCCATTCTGCTCATAGACAGCGTTCCAGTGAGGGTATCAACAATGACGCGCGGACTATGATGACAGACAGCTCGCTCACGAGCGAGGGCGGGTCTGTGTTGAAACGCTGCTGTCACTCACCAATCGTGGGAGGGGCGTCGATTTTGTGACGTCACAAAATCGAACGGCTTGATTTCAGAGAGGGTCAAACATATAAGGAGATAAAAAAAAAAAAAAACACTGGATGGATTTTTAGCATTTTATGATGGTTGTGTACAGGCACTGCCAACACACATTTCAGTACAATCAACTTGTAAAAGTGCATGTACCATTATATGACCCCTTTAAACATTTTGAAATGACAAAAAATTCACAATGACCAAAGGGTCAAAGTGATTATTTGAGACAAACAAACAAATGCTCCTTTATTTACCTCGTTTTTTTTTTTTTTTTTTTTACTGCACCGAGAAAGAGGATGATGTAATTCAGTAATTGTTTCAGTTTGTCTAGGTTTTTTTATTGCTTTTTTTGAGGACATGTTTGACCTGAGGCTACAAGTGGCCATTTAATTGCATAACACAGTTTTTAGAGGTTTTTTGGTGGATAATAAATAAGGATCACACCCCAGCACAACGGAATTGCAGTCATGCAGAATGAATTTGAAGGTGTATATTCTGTTCATTGATTTGCTTTGCTTCTTTCTCTGATGTGGAGAAAAATAAATTTGTTTTTAGTTCTTTCTTTGAAAAAATCGTTCAATTTAATGTTGATTTTTATAGACGAAAAGAGAGAATCTTTATCAGAAAGACAAATGGAACAATGAATCTTGGTGGTACTGAGAAACTAGTTTGTTGTTGTCTCTTGTGTTTAGACCGCGCTCACTGTGCCAGATTGAAGCATTTTAGAAATCTCCACTGGCATAATTAAAAGAAATTCTCCATTGTGCACATCAAGGGTTTTTCATGCCTCACTGATGCACCTCATGTAGGAATATTGAGTCTTTGATTCGCGTCCAAACATATGCTCAGAGAATCACACCGCTCTCCCAGCAGAAGTCGATCTGCCAAACCAGTGAAAGAAAGTTACGCAATATTCATAAATGTTTGTGGCGGCGACAGCCTCGCTGCGAGGTCACGGTCTCCTCACTTCACCCCGCACTCTGTTTACCCATCATCCTCTTCTTCTGCTGCCGCCCCACGCGATGGGTGGTGACTCACAGACTGTGTTTTTTCAGAGCCGTATCACGGCTGACAGCATGCTTATGTTTCACAAGACAACCCACACCTGGTTTCAAAAGCTTTCGATGCTTTATCCTGGGAATTAACGGTTTAATTCTTATTTTCCCATAACCAGATATGAAATCTATTGGATAGCTACTCCGGATTTGCAGTGTCTAATGTAGAACTTTGAAGAGACCGTACAAGTGTAAACAGGATTTGAATATCTGGCGATTTACAGCCTGTTTTGGAAAAAGAGAAGAACACTGGCACTCATCAGCCCACCAGTTACTGATGATTTCAATAAAGATGGGCATCCAATTAGTTTTTTTTTTTTTTATTATTATTATAAAATTTTCTTGAACACTTACACAACAGTGTACATCATACGTCTGTAATAACACACATAATGTAAAAAAACAAAGCAAGCAAACACCGGGGCTCATATTACATGTTGAGAGCATGTTCTTTGGGAGTCAGAGTTAGCCTAACAATACATTGCAGTCAATAATAACCATAAATATAAGCAATAAAGTAGGGTTACTATAGTGCACATTAAAATATATTTTCATATGAATATAGTACCTAATTAAGCATTTTGTTCCTCCTCTATTATATTGTTAATATCCCCATGTTCAATAAATAAAAAGGGACTCCAGACCCTCTTAAATTTGTCTTCTTTACCCTCAAGAATATAGGTTGTCTTTTCCATTGTAAAGCATCTCTTAACCATAGAGTTATAGTAGGCCTTTCTGTCTTTTTCCAATAAATGACAATGAGTATCCAATTTACTTTGCAGCTGAAATGATTTGGGATTCTATTATTAATTATGCATATTTATGTGCCATGTTCTGAAAATTTATTTGCGAGCCTCACTGGTTGAAAGAAGGGACCGTTTAAAGCTTTGATCTGGGAGCAATGCATTTCATACGCTTTAAAGCATCACTGCAAAGGGATTCTACCGTTCTGAATCCTCTCGCTGTAAGCAAATAGGTTTAAAGCCATCAAATAGCTTTTAATATCTGCAGAGTAATATGAATTTAATTAGGCGCTATTATTCTCTAACAAGCTGAAGCGATTAACTTCTGTTTTGAACAGACTTTTAAACCAGTTTCTCTTTTAAACACTAATCAGTTTCTTAGCTGCATGCTCGTCTGCCTCCAGTATCGAATCCTGTCTTACACATTTATTTAGGTAATGAAGAAAGTCTGCATGGCGTAAATCAAAGTACTCTCTATCTCTTGATTTGCCACTTATTTCATCTCTTTGAGGTTGTTATATCGTGCGCCTGTGGATTGAAGTAACACTTTCTTTTTGCTCATTACATCCCTCAGTGGGGCCACCGAATAGGGTCCAGCGAGGACCCAGCTGCCTTGGAACAGCCTTCTGAGTCGCTCGTTTGTGTTTGTTATAGTTTAACAACTAACTTTGGCTCAAGAAAAAAATAAATAACAAACAAAATCTTACAAAACTGATTTATGAGCAATAAATAAAAATATTATAATATATATATATATATATATTATATATAACTTAATTCTGAGTAATGTAATTTTGTGAGTTAAATCTACATACTGGTGCAATAAAAACAATTTCAAATTGGTGGATTTGTGCTGTGGTTCACATAATCTTCATTAGTGATGTTATTTTACGGAGAAAGCGATTTGAAAAATTACGTAATGAGTCTACGGATGTCTCAAGATATCCAAAGCACTTTATATGAAACATAAGTGTGTAGTTTCATGTGGCTTTAAAATTATGATTGATTACGTATACTGAACACATTGGGAAAAAATGTGGAATAACATGCTTTTTGGAAAAATGCCAGAATAAAATTTAGAAATTTGACGACTTTAAATTCTTGAAAATCTCTAAATTGTTACTTTAGTTGCCACCCTACTGAAAGCTAGCTTCATAAATGTTTCATTGCCCTGAGAAAGTAGGACACATCCACAATGTTGAGTACAACTGAAATCTCCTCTTTGTATTTTTTTTGTTTTTTTGGTCAGGATGCATTTGAGTAATATTGCAGAATGCTTTTTGCTTGGTGGCTCAGTCTGGAAATCCAAACCCTTTGATTATCATCTCTTAGTCACATTACATAAATTTCTTTTAGGAATCAGTGAAGCTAATTTGTTTCCCAGAGATCATTTGTCTGGATATAATGTTCCTGTGAGGTCCGAGGGTGGTTTTTGCTGGTTTTATCATTTCTGCATTTCAGGTTTAAGCTCTGCGAGAGGTCAATGGCGTTTCATTGCCGTACAATCTGTTTCAGAGCTACTTGCCAGCGGTTCTGCAATAACAGGCCTCACAAATCCAAAATCCAAACGCTCATATTGGCGTTCCCCCAGCCCCACCACCACGGTCTGATGTCTGCAACGCTACTGTGTACTCTTATCGGCAGAGGTTTCGTAGACTACGCGGTTTGGCTGCTCTCCTCAGCCCACTGTCGTCCCTGCAAGCGGTTGACTCCTCACCACACAGATGTAAACTCTGCAGCAAACTATCATTTCTGGTGGCTGGGGGAGGAAACATGATATATTTTTGTAGCATCTACTGCTCCTCTTTCCCAACCAGTCCACGACAAGCACATGAAGAGCCAAAGCAAACTCAGTGTTGGTGATGTTACATGCACCCCTCTGGTTCCCGATGGAGCTTTAGGTCACCATGCTGCTCTTGGGCCTGTAATCCATCAAATCCCAAAGTGGGATTGAGTTCTGATCTGTTCTCCTTTCATTAGCTAGCTTGAAGGAATTTGAGGCTTTGGGTTGCTTCTTAAATCAACAAACATCAAAGCTAATCTGGCCTTTTGATTTGAAAGCTCTTTGTTTTCTCTCTGCTGTATGTTCCTGGATTCTCAGCTTCTGTTATTCTTCAGATTCCAGAAGTACAGAGGAAATGAAAAGAGAAATGGTGAGCTGGATGTGCATGAGGGCTTTGTTATTGTATGGACTGTCAATCACAGTGACATGGGTCTCAAGACAATGGCTGTACTATGCACACACAGGCTTTTGGATATGTCCAAAATATATGAGCGAAAGCACCTCAATTAAAGGTGCACTCAGTAGATGTTCTCTAATTAAAAAAGTTGAAAAGCTACTGAAATTTTATTCTTGGTTTCAAAATTCCAACCTTGTTTATCAGCTTGCATAGTATAGGGATACTAAATCAAAACAAACTAAAGGCACATGGAATTTGTGCCAGTCAGATCCATTTGCAAGCTCGAGGGTGGCCTGCATATGAAAAAAAAAAGTTTAGTTTAATGTTTAAACTTTGTCAAATCAAAACCATTGGAAATCGTTTATCCCGGGGTTTGAAGTTACATAACAAAATTTGATTGCAGCCTTCTGTTGTTCAGGGGTAATGAAATGCTCTGTACTGGAATAGATTAACGTCATACTTCAGAGCAGGATGTCTCAGTTTGTTGCCAGAGGAATGTGGCTGCTTTAACACCTTGTCTGCCCAGTTAGAAAGTGGTTTATGCTCTGAAATAATCATTTCTGAATTGTACATTCCTCAGTAGAGCGTAGAAAGAAGGGTGATAGACCTGACGCTGTGTGACCAAAAAGTCCAAACCCTCAAGTTTGCCATCCAGACTTGTTACAACATTTTTGGCATCATCTTTGTCAAATATCCCATTAATCCTTTGTAAGCATAAGAAAGTGTTGTATACATACAGCTTTTTTTGGTGTCAGATGTGAGTTATGTAGTTGACAAAATGGGCATTGTAAGGCTGAAAGCCGGACACTCTAACTCAACACTGCTTGCAGTGCAAGGTAACCGCTCATTCTCCCACAGTAACCGGCTGCAGCATCGCAGGGTTTCTGTGACTCTTTTGATAGCTCCATGAAACCCGAACAGTCCCAGCGCTGAGCTTCTCTGAATACACCCGCGTTCCAAAGCCAAGAAACCCAGCACCAGCAGCCAAGAAACCTGTGAGCGCTTCACAAAGGAGACGAGCCTGAATGCAATTGGCTCCGGGAATGGATGTCTCTTTCGGTGCGATAAACTCAATCAATGAAAGCGTGAACAGATGGTTTTCTCTTCCTTAAGCATCGTAAGGTCTTACTGGCTTTGGTGTCCCTGCCAAGACATCTCTACCTCATTGTTGGGCCTTTGTCATCGCAAGCCACTACTGACACAATGACCTACTGTTCAGCCTGATGGGTTGGGATTTTCTCTGGATTTCTGGGAAAGCAGTAAAGCCAAGACCAAGAACACTACAAGCAACTCGGCAGGCTGAATGAGACACACTTGTGTTTGCCATCAGTGTTATTGTGTAGCTTGATGTGCATTTAGCAGGGTAGGTCAGGTTGACATTAGATCCCATTTAGGAAGTGTCTGAATACTTGCTACATTGCCTCCCAGTCAGTCAGTAAGTAAATTGGCAGGTTTTTTTTGTGAATAAAGGTACTTGCAAAGGAAGTTTTAGACAGGCTTCTAAGAAACTATGATCTAAAACAAAGTTAAAGACAACTTAGCAAATACTTGCACAACTGTTGAAAAGTTATGGTTCAAAGAAAGTAAATGTTTCTTAAGCACCAAATCAGCTTTGGAATGATTTCTGAAGGATAATGTGAGAGAAGACTGAAGAATGGCTTCAGCTTGCCATCACAGCAATAAATTAAGATAAAAAAATATTAAAATAGAAAATATTTTTTCAATATTAATGTTTTTGCTGTATTTTTGAATCCCTACAGACACTGTGTGTCAAGGTCAGTGCGGCAAACGTTTTTTTTTTTTTTTTTAAGTGACTAGGATGATTGAATACTCAAATGTGTTTGGTGGTTACGCTGCGCTGCATTACATTTTTAAAGTTTTCTCTTGAACTTCTATTGAAAATGGTACAAAACTTTTTCAAAATCACATGAAACCAGCCTGAAAACAAAAAGTGGTTAACTCTCTCTGGGCTCTCAATAGCCCATTAAATCATAGGATTGCATGTTCACCCGTCCTATCACTCCCACTTATCAGGTCGCCGTTGGACCATGAGTCAGCAGTTCTCTAAACCTGCTGAGTGTCAGGCTCATTAGACTCAAGAAGAGAATAGACCAAGTGAAGGAACAGGAAAAAATTTCTAAAAAAGGGAGGGGAGGGAAAGTAATTGAAAGAATGTGGAGGACAAGAAGGGGGCTAGATGACTCACTGCTAGCATGTACTCTGCCCTCTCACTGCAGCGAGGTCTGGTCTCTGAGCGTGACTGAAGTGTGTGCTTATGGAGAAAGAACATGCTGCTGTGCTCAGTGTGAAGCAGAACTACTGGCAGCTACTGAAACCAGAAGAGCAGGCCTGTTTGGAACTCAAGAACTGCAAATGAAAAGCCTGAAACCATAACACAGTGGCAAAAGAGTATTTGTCATCTAAAGGGTTAAACGAAGATAAGAGGTCATTGCTATCGACTAAACAGCAGTTCTCCTTCCTGTTGCTAGCATAAACCCTGCACAGCTTGCTCAGGGGTGGGCCGCCTTGTTTGTTTTTTCTAAAAATCTTACATTTTTGTACGAATCAAATCATAAATCCCACCTCGTAAAATAGTTACGTTCTCTATCTTGAGTTCTCACCAAGACTCAAACCGTAATATGATCTGAACCGTGAGTTTTGTGATCTGTTGAACCATTACCTACCTTCATCCTACCCCTGGCTTCAGTTCACTGGTTGAAGATATCAATCTTTTTTTTTTTGCAGCAGTATGGAAAAGCAGATGTTAAACTTATTTTGCTTTTAAAGCTATTCATTGGCATATTAATCATCTACAGCATCGAATTAGATGCCCATAAACTACACAAAATATCCCTGCTTTTGAGCGGTCTTTCATACTGCTTCAAGACACATATTTCAGAGACTGAACACTGTTGGAGCTCTATTCTGTTTGTAGTGACTGAACACTCTCCTCCCTAGTCAAACACGGGAGAGAATAAACAGCGAAGTTGGTAATGGAAATGCAGTCTTGCTGTGTTTACCCCCACATCAGGAGAACTTGTGTCTGGATAAATATTGCAAGATAGTCAGTCTCATCTGGTCAGTAGTCCCTACAAGGGTTATTTAACACCAAATGCCCTCTTCTAGTCCCAGAGGAGGATCGAGAAACCAGCTGATTCAGAATGAGCTCTCGTTGACCATAACTATGCACTTAAAGTCGTGGGAAGGGTGGTGTAAGGAATTTGCAATGATATCTATTGCTTCCAACAGTCATGGAGACTCCTACTTCATAATAATAATGAGCATTTGGGCTGTGTTTGTTCAAGCAGTCGTTTATTTTTGATCGTAAATAAATGTGATATGTAGTTAAACGCTTTGTCACAGCAATTCTGAGCCCTCCGTGGCTTTTTAGTTCACTGAATATTCTGTTGCATGCATGAGTCTCAGGTTTACTTTAGAGCCCTGGTTGTTTCATCATCCATGTAATGTGCATCTTCTATGTGACAAATATAGCAAAATATCAAGCAGCCATTTGGCATGAGGAATTGGAGGCATGTAATTAGCCAATTCTCCGTATGACTGGAAAATTACAGAGTAGAGCTTGTGATCAGCGAATTTCCTGCTTTCATAATATTTTGCATTATTTTTATTGGCTGCTGCAAAGCGGTTTTCTGATGTTTAAAAAAGATGTTAAAGCCTTAAAGAACAGATTTAAATCATTGACTCAACCTCTTGTTGGTCCATATCTGCATGACATTCTTTCTTTTGATGAACAAAACAGGAGGTATTTAGAATATTGTCCAAGCTGCTCTTTTACATATAATGCAAGTGGATTGGGCTTAAAGAACATTGGACATTCTGCTAAACTCTTTTTGAGTTCCTTGCATAATAATTTTTGGATGAACTACTACTTTAAAGGTTAGAAAGCAAAATAAATTGTTTTAAAATAACATTTTGTGTGGGTCACATCACAATCTGAATCAGATTGTACAAATGATAGGACATTTCTGAAGTTTGACATGATATATATATATAAAAAAAATTGTTTTTTTTATTATTAAAATGTGTATGTGTAAAATGTGTAAAATCACAGTGATAAAATCAGATTACTTATTGTCTCCTTTTGAGTGACTTGAGTTGAATTTAGCCTACCACGTCCATATGAAGTTTTGAAGCTAGAGTCTTGAAATTCAGTTCAGGCTTTCAAATTATTGCATCAGTCTGTGGATGGATGGGCTGTGCCCACTCTTTGAATAACCACAAAATGCCCACTCTTTGAATAACCGGACGGACAGCAGAGAGATCTGTACTCTGAAATTGCTTAGATGATATGTTTGTTTTTATGCAGCCAATATAACCTCAATAAAAACCCCATTTACAAGTTCCCTGAAAGTGTGAACCCTTGTTTTTATGTGATTCCTATTGAACAGACTGCAAATTGTATATTTTGGTGGCATTGATAACCTTTCTTTAGATTAAGTCCTGAAAGGTTATTTTGGAATACCATCTGTGTACTCAAAATGTTTTTTTTTTTTAATCTCCAATCTCCCATCCATTAACTTAATCACAGTCTTTCATTAGGAATAGTTCACGCCAAAATTAAATTTGTCGTCATTTACTCAACCTTATGTTGATCCAAAGACTTTTTTCTGTTCTTTTGAACATGAACATTAAAAACAATGCAAACATATTTTGCATTATGTTTTGAAGTTAATGGAGTCCGAAACAACATGGGGACCCCACTGACCTACATTGTATGAACATAAAAGCACTTCTTGTTCCAAAGAAAAAAAAAAAAAATCACATTTGAAATTACACAAGGGTGAGTAAATTATTTATATTTTTTGTGCTTTGGAGAACTAACCCTTTAATTCACGTCTTCAGACCTAACGTACTGGGACTGTATGTGAAATAAATGTGTGATTTAATGACACACACTAAACATAGAGGTGGCTAGACTGAGCTTAAGTCGGAAATAGCTTTACAGACTGCAAATCTGCTCACAATTCTCTCAGAAACAAGATTTATGGACTAACCAGGAAAGGCTTCAGTGCTTTGCTGGAAGTATGTTGTTTCAGAAAAAAAAGGCTACCATTTTAGGAGAGACGGTGCAAAGCTGTGAATGCTTTCTAAGCTCTCACAAACATTCCTTCAAAACCTCATAATACACCCTGCGGACCGTTGTGGTTGCACTAAAAGCAACTCTCCTGGAATGTTCAAAAACAGCTTGTCGGCTCTCTCAGAACTGGCATGGACCAAGCAGTGGATTAAGTCTGGTGTCCTGACTGTGTCCTCCTCCTATTGTTTTTATTATTTTTAAGTCTGACTGATGGAGTCAATTCCGCCGTGCGTGTTATCAAATGTGGGTCTTGGTTATACATGCTTGAATCGCTGTTGGATGGAATGCTCTTACTGTCTGAGAACACACTGTGCGGTTTGACCACACGCAAGTCATGAGGTGAAGATTTGTCTTTGTGGTGACTTGTTAAAACAAAATGTCTTGGCAAAAACTTACCGAGGCTGAGGTCTTCAGTAGCTTAATGGAATATTTCAGCCAGAAATGAACAAAAACAGAACACATACAATTCTAGACAGTGCATATTTGTTTACGCTGGTCTTTTTCATAGAAACAAACAATTTCTGTTCAATTTCAGTTCAGTTCAGTTCATGCGTTAATAGACCTTTTTCAGAGCAGCACCATTACAGGTAAGAAAGTGAGGCTGTGAGGGATAGTCTTGCCGTGTTTCCAATGGCATCCGCTGTAAAAAGCTGTGCTCCTAGATTACTTACAATTTTCCACAGCTTATATAATTTCAACTGAAATTTCTTGGAAATATATTCCAGTGTTTCATGAGCAGAACAATCCAAAAACACATTAAATAACAGTACAGCCCATTGAAGAGATACATGTCTGTCCCTCACAGCCATTAATAATCAAAGATGGCACTGCTGTGAATAAGGTCTGTTGTCCAATTGAACTGATTACAGACATATTTATGAAGGGTTTGCATAAAATTCGTTCTGCTTGTGTTTAAAAAATGCCTAATAAATATAAAGGAAGTAGGACAGACAGAAAGACAATAAATCTATATAAAAATTCCATATGGCTTGAGAGGTTTATTGTTCTCTAAAGCCCTGAATAGTTTTGTGTGACAAACAGGCTATAAAAGTGGGTTTGGAACAACATTAGAATATATGATGATGGAATCTTAATTATCAGATGAGCTATTACTTGAAATATATTTGAAATATGTTTATCTTAAACACATAGGCGGTGTCCAAAAGCTTAGGCAGGTGCCTTGTTGTCCTATTAGCCATTGACTTATCTGGACGCATTTGCTTTCTAAGGTACCTCACAATTTTGGACACACTTTCTCTTCCAGCATAACTGCAACACATTAAAGAGAGCTTTGATGGTAACCAAGCGATTATTTCATTACCGTACTAATTTCTTGCTAGAAATTAAGGGAAAAGTTGAAAAAATTGGGCAAAAACCCCTACATTTACACACAAACTGACTACCAGACACAACTTTTAGATGTCATTTTTGTCCTTCAGTTCAACCGTCACTGAAACACAAGCAGAGGAATAGTGGGATATATAGACAGCAATGGACACATCTGTGCTGCCTTCAAAAAAACGATCAGATGAAGGTATCTCAGTAGACAGGATGTAACACGATCATTGGATTTGGACGTGCATTATTGCCTTCCTACCTCCGTACGCTCCCTGCGGAGGCAGAATTTTCAGCTTTCGTAAGCCGCCTGAATTGATATCTGTTTAAGTTTCGCCTTGTGCCTTCAAATCAAAGTGTAGCAAAAGTCCCCAATCTAAATGTTTCACACCTCTTTCCCTACAATCTCTGTGTTAAAATTAAATGAAAATAACTATTTCTTTGGGGAACAGACAACCCTTCACAGACACTTCAGTTCAATGAGAAACTCACATGCTTTTGTGTGTATATAATATGTAAAAATATGGTGAGCTGTGCTGCCCATGGCTGCTGGGCCGGCAGAAAATTATTTATGATTAAATTTAATAACCAGAGAACGTGTCCTCCTATTCTCCCAGGCAGTTGTGCGTGCGTGCACGATTTTGAGCACTCGACTAAGCCGTTAAAATGTGTTCACCAGGTGAGGTTAATCTCTTGTCCGGTGCAGGAGAGAGATAGGCAAGGTTGCCATCACAAATCTCATTCAAATACTTGCGCAACATTTGCAGGTGGATCTTTTGGCCTCAGTAGGCAGCATTTGGCATTGTAAGCATGCTATATACATGCTATATATGCTACTGTCCAAAGGTTTGCAGTCAATACGTTGTTGTTGTTTTTTGAAAGAAATTACTTTGTAGAAGATTCCAAATCTTATGATTGTACTTGAGGTGCCTTAGGTTGAAACAGAGTGGCTATCAAGGAATAACCATTATCACTTCCCATATCGGTTTGTGTTGTACTAATGTGGAAGGAAATACTAATACTCATAACTGTATTTGACACTTAAACCAAATATGTCTCCACAGCCCTCCAAATTTGATTCTAATGTATGCGCTTATGAAATAAAATGGCTTTTAGCTGTGCCCGGAATAATCTTGGGATTTTGGGTTAAGTCATTAAGTCACTCCACGAGACTGTGGATTTGTGATGATTAAAGGACAGCTGACTTGGTCGCGCACACACTCAAACACACACTTTTCACCTTCCATGGGTGTAATACATCATCCTAATGAACCTGTGTAGCCAGGGCATGCAATACTTGATTAATCCACAGTCATTAAATCCAGTCTGCCGAGGACATCAGGAGGGAAGAGCATCCAGAGCCCCTCAGCTCGACTCTCCATTAATCTACTGCATAACTGGCCTGAATAGAACACCAGTCAAAACACACAAACACACACACAGAGCTTTATAAGGTTTTCTCACTTTTCTTGTTGAATATTTTAAAGAGAGTTCCAAAATGTAATCAGCATGCACAAATGAAATTAATTAAGTGGATTAAATAATGCGCAGAAAAGTAGTGTATAATATGCAAGTTATTAAAATGCATTATTATGTTTCTTGATGTTGATTGGTCAATACAGTGTTCCAGTGGAGCTAAAATACATAAGATGAGACATTATTCATTTTAGATTGTTTTCCCAAAAGAGAAATATTGTACATTTTAAATGTGCATATTTTTTAGTTCACTAGCATGTAGATGATCTCAACTTGAAAATCATATTATTATTTGTTTTATATTATGTAGAAACCATTTTATAAAGAAGCAAAGCACAATCTCTCGTAATTGTGCATATTGTTGAGTCATTAGGAATGTAAAAGATCCTATGATATATTTGAGGAAATATACATTATACATAGTTTCATGTAGATCAGCTTTGGCAGTCTGATTAAATTTAGGGCTCCCCTCTTTTCCATCCACAAAAAATAAAAAAGAATAAAAAAGTGCAAGTGGAGTATTGTAGTCTGAAAGTTAAGACGGTGGGATAGGCTGCAGTTCTGAGGCAGACATGTTGTGCATTCCCTCTGCCAGGAAAGGGGTATTAACATGATAGATCTGGGATCTTTTTTTTTTTTCAGCAGGCGAGAGACAAAATTTCCACTCGCACATGCATTCCTAATAAAGCAGAGGATGAGCACAGATGGAGTGTTTTAAATGAAGCCCCTCTCCTTCACTGCAAACACACAGAGGTTAAAGGTTTAATGATCTAACCTGTTTACTCGAGTAAATACATGTACGTTTATGTCAAGCGAAATTAGTTTCTCATTTGCTTTATAAACAGGAAGGGCAAGGAATTTGCAACATTTGTTTTCTGTTTTTTCACCACTTGATCTCCAGACCCTCTTTTATGGAGCCACAGACCCTCAGCGTCACTGTTCAGCCTTATGCAATGTTCTTCATAATTATTATTATTACAAACTTTTATATTTATATAATTTTAAAGAATTTTTGACAGTTTTTATATTTCATATACATTTTGGTTTTATTTATATTTTATTTCAATTCGAATAATTGCAAAAAAAATATGTATGAACCTTTTCACCTCTTCCTGACCCTTAGAATAAAATGCCTTTTTTTTTTTTTTTTGGTGCTATACCTTTTAAGAATATGTAAATGGCCCTTTTTCAATGACCAGGCACATTGTTAATAATAATCTTTTTCCAAAAGAAAAGAAACAAATGTATTTCTTCTGACTTGACCTCTTTAAATGAGTGCCTTTCTACACTTCCTGAGTGATAATAAAACTCTGTAAACTGGCAGTTTCAAGCTAGACCCTAAATAGATTATCTCTACAGTGTTTAAAGGTCTATTTTCTTTTTTACTGTTTTCAAAAGGTCATTTAGTGTGAGTGTTTGTATAGTTACAGACAGTATTTGTACAATAATGGCTTCCTTTGAAAATCTCTTTATAGTCATTTTACTGTTGTGACACTAAATTGCCCTCAAGTTTCTAAGCTGTCTTAATTGACATAAATGATTGTCATTAGGCAGGGAAATGCCTGATTTTGGCTAACAGGCAGCGAAGTGCAGAAGTGACCTCTTTAAGGGTGCAGCGGGGGCTGATGAAGTGTGTTTACTGATCCCTGGGGAGTGGGAAAAGTGTGTGTGTATGAGTGTGTGTCTAAGTCATAGTTTGTGTATGCTAATGCCTATGAGAGGTTTCAGAGTTTGGCCCATCCCCAGGAAGTGTTGATAAAACTGGCTGGCCGGAAAGCTTGTGTAAATTATTACATTCCAGTTTAGTTTTGTAAGGCTATTTTTAGCCTCTTAGTCCTGTGCTGGGCTCCACCTTCACTCTTCCTCCTCCTTCGTGAACTGGAAAGACTGGTTTTTACATGCAGCCAGAAAACCGGTTTCTCTGCCTGTGTCATTTTTGTCACATATGGCGGTGGGCGTTATCATTCATAAATAGCTCAGATTGTTAGTATTCTCAAAATTACCATGTTTATTGACGTTTTAAAGTCTGTCTTTTAAGATATGCAAAACTTTCTGTTCTTAGTGTGCAATGGGACATTCCACTTTCCAAAAATCCCCTAGACTCATACCACAAAGGCTGTTCGGTAAACTTCCTGTGTGTGTGTGTGTGTGTGTGTGTGTGTGTGTGTGTGTGTGTGTGTGTGTGTGTGTGTGTGTGTGTGTGTGTGTGTGTGTGTGTGTGTGTGTGTGTGTGTGTGTGTGTGTGTGTGTGTGTGTGTGTGTGTGTGTGTGTGTGTGTGTGTGTGTGTGTGTGTGTGTGTGTGTGTGTGTGTGTGTGTGTGTGTGTGTGTGTGTGTGTGTGTGTGAGTGAGTGTGTTGAACACAATTAGACTCTCTCGTCATGTGAAAATAATCCACAAATCCCAAATGATCTGAACAAACTAAACTGACTGAGCCTGATATTTTCTCTGCAGAGTTTGGATGAGCTTGATGATGATGACGGAGAAGAGAAGGAGGGGAAGACGGACGAAAATCTTACACAGCACAACACGGTCCAGAACGAGTCGCTGATCTCTGCCCCCGGAGAGGCCCACTCGATACAGGTGAGAGTGTGTGAGTGTTTTAGGAATGTCAGAGGATAGTCCTGCCTCTAGAGGGTGTTTGGAGTGCCGTCACCATTCTGCCTTACAGAGGCAGTGTTGACTAAAGAAACAAACACAATCAAGTGACAAACAGAAAGCAGAACAGCCCAAGCTCATGGAGCCTCAGGCCACATTATGAGAAGAGATAATATCTCTTGACACTAGACATGACAGAGGTTTGTCTTCTATTTACTTTATGACCTGTCTAGAGAGGAAACGTGACAGAACAGGATCACAACGGCATTAGATTTTTTATTTTAGAGTTTTAAAACCGAACTTCAGGGGTGAGCGTAGGCCACAAAAAGTGCCTAACAACATTACATTTCCTAAGAAAAGAGAAATAAAACACAACACAGTAATAAAATACTTCTCACAAAAAAGGCAGTGTAAATTTACTATATTACCTATGAATACATATCAATATGTTTTTTTTCTCCCTTGAATTGTTTTGAAAAACATTAAAAAATAAAACACATTCATTATTATAATATATACACCACTTTTTAGTAAGATTTTTTGACAGTGGGCATTTATTTAAAAAAGTATTTTAAGTAAATGCTGTTCTTTTTTTATACTCAAAGAATTAAAAAAAAATTGTATTATAGAAAACGCTAAATTATCCAAATTGACAGAGTGTGTTAAAGATATAAAAGATTGGATGACGCACAATTTTCTTTTATTAAATCCAGATAAGACAGAGGTAATACTTATCGGTTCAAAAAACCACCCGCAAAACCTCTCACAATACAACTTTAACATAGTAGGGTGTCCTGTTACTTTATCCTCTACAGTAAAAGACCTGGGTGTTATATTAGATTGTAACTTGTCTTTTGAAAATCATATTTCATACAAAAACAGCCTTTTTTCACCTTAGAAATATTGCTAAGTTACGTAACATGCTATCAGTTTCTGATGCAGAAAAGTTAGTTCATGCATTCATGACCTCGAGACTAGATTACTGTAATGCTTTATTAGCTGGTTGTCCTGCATCCTCAATAAACAAGCTACAGTTAGTCCAAAATGCCGCCGCTAGAGTTCTTACTAGATCAAGAAAGTTTGACCATATAACACCAATTTTATCATCACTACATTGGTTACCTATAAAGTTCCGTATTAATTACAAGGTATTGCTACTGACTTATAAAGCCCTAAACGGCTTAGCTCCAGTCTATTTAACGGATCTTCTATCGCCCTATAATCCATCGCGCTCTTTAAGATCACTAAATTCGAGGCTTTTGGTCATACCTAGGATATCCAGATCCACCAAAGGAGGGAGATCATTTTCACATTTAGCTCCAAAACTCTGGAATAGCCTTCCTGATACTGTTCGTTGCTCAGATTCGCTCTCCCAGTTTAAAACTAGATTAAAGACGCATCTCTTCAGCCAGGCATTCATATAATATTTTAATCTTACAGTTAAATCCGGTCTCTACTTCATAAACGCCAGAGGAGAACTGGCCCCCGACTGAGCCTGGGTTCTCCCAAGGTTTTTTTTTTTCTCCATTAGGTCACCTGATGGAGTTTTTCGGTTCCTTGCCACTGTTGCCTTTGGCTTGCTCAGTTGGGGATACTTAAATTGATTAATCGATTCAACAGTGCTATTGATCTGCATTACCAAACGTGGATGTTTTACACCAGAAACAAACACTGATGTACTATTTTATTTAATACTGTGAAGCTGCTTTGATACAATCTGTATTGTGAAAGGCGCTATATAAATAAAGTTGACTTAACTTGACTTGATAGTTTCCACAAAAATATTAAGCAGCACAACCGTTTTCAGAATTGATAATAATAAATGTTTTTTGAGCTCCAAATCAGCATATTAGAATGATTTCTGAAGGATCATGTGACACTGAAGACTGGAGTAATGATGCTGAAAATTCAGCTTTGACATTGCATGAATAAATTACACTTACAAATACAGTGTTTCCCCTACCATTATATAAGGGGGGCGCCCCGCCCTCCTAACGGCTCCCCCCGCCCCCCCTTGGAGGTCAAGTAATTTTGATTTGATTTTCTTTATAGCGCCAGATTACAATTTGTTATTTTATATTAAAAAAAACTACATGGCCCTTAAGTAATATGTTATTTATCTTATTTCCACGATGGCATGTCTTTTCTGTCTGTGTTTGCGCGTTTACAATTATCCCAATGAGTGCGCACGTGCGCACACTCACACACAAACAAACACTTGCGTCACATACAGTTGAGCACAAGCGGACAGAGAGCGCGCGGCGGGAAATATGTCGCTGAACTGAAGATGGCAACACTCGCTCTACTGCGAGTAGCAGCCGGAGTAGCTCTCCTGCACCAAGTCTAACGCCCGGTTCACATATATTTCGTTTGCGGTGAGTATTTTTTTCCCGTACACTGCACGCGGATGCAGTCCGTCGATGATCGATCCGTTCCAGTTGCGGTGCGTATACAGCAGTGCAGAGATCGTTTCCGCACCGAGTCTATTTCTGCTGTGCTGCAAACGCTGAATTAAAGTGACAGCGCATGTTTCGTGATCAAAATGAACACCGATTGACCTGAAAATGTAGTAATTTCACCATAAGTGCGATTAATTAAATAAAATGTAGTAATCTCACCATAAATTTATTTAATTAATTACTACTTTTTTCACTTTAAGACTGAGTTAAAGCAAGGAAAACTACAATTTACCTCAACAAGGCGACATAATGAACAACACTCGTCTCATTCGTGGAGGTGGAAAAACAAGTTCTTTGTGACATGCAAGATTTATTGTATTAAAATTTAAATACAAAAGATTTTAATATAAGTACATGGTTAAATATTTTACCACTTGCTTGAACAATTTAATATATAATTATATAGAAGTAATGCATTGAATAATACATTGTTTAAATTGTGTTTACGTGAACGCGCGTTCACAGCAGTGGTGCGTCTGACAGGATTATTCTCTCCAATAAATGCATCATAGAAATAAAAACTTCTCATAAAAAAGCCCTTTTGAAATTTGTTTGTCATATATATGTATTAACTAACATTAACGAACAATGAATGACCAATATATTTGTTAGTATTTATAAATCTTTTTTTAGTTGGTAGTTAAAAAATAAAACTATTTAAGCTCTGGTCCATTAATATTAACAAATACTTCTATAAATTTAACAAAGGTTATTTGCAAAAGTCAATTTTAAAAAGATTTAAATATGTTTATTTATTTTTTTAAAGAGATATCTTATGTTAACATTTTTTAACTTTTACAAACCACTACCCTGCCAGACAATTTATGTGACAGATAGATAGATAGATAGATAGATAGATAGATAGATAGATAGATAGATAGATAGAGATAGATAGATAGATAGATAGATAGATAGATAGATAGATAGATAGATAGTGTCTGTGTCAATTTTCCCCAAACAAACCAACCAACCCCCCCCCCCCAAACCTGTAAACCTAGGGGAAACACTGAAATATATTAACATAGAAAATAATTATTTGAAATTGTAATAATATTTCGCATAAGAGACTTCTTACAAATTTTTTTTTTTTTTTTTTAAATCTTACAGATCCAAAACTTTTGAATAGTGTGTGTAGGCTATATATAAGAAATTAAAACCTTTAGTAATATTTAAGATTTTTTTTCTCTTGAATAAAAACAAAAACAAAAAAACATGTTAATGAATTTTAACATTATTATATTTACAATATTCATTAATTACTAATGTACATCAGCTTTTTGTGCATAATGTATTTTCAGTCATTTAATCACCCTCATAGTTTTAAATGTGTATGGCCAAACACAAAATGAGATGTTTAAAAGAATGTTCATGCTGCTTTTTTCCCCATTAAATGGGCCTACAGTATATAGTGACCAGGGGGTGAAAAAAGCATCATAAAAGTAGCCCATAGAACTGGTGCATTTTATTCCAAATTTTATGGTTGGCTAACTGTCAGTCTGCCATCAGTAGAGCTATGGGAAATTGATTACATAGTTTTCTAAATTACGCATTGTTGTGTTATATCTAATTTCCTCCTGTTGGGTGGTTGATTCCATGTAGCTTCAGGTTGCTGAATGCATAAAGGAAACTATTATCTCGAGATTTCTGAACCGTAATCACATTGGCATTGTGTGTCTGGGTGCATATCATCTTGCATTACTTTTCCCTGTGAAGGATTGCTACTGTATATTCAGTTAGAATTTCAAACCTATTATTGCAAAATATGAAAGGACTTTTAGTGAGCAATTGTTTGCGACTGAAGGCATTGTGAAAAGTGCTTCTCTGAAAATCCATTGAAATGTGCTTCAGTTAGATTCATAATTATGTTTAAATAAAGAAACTACTGCCGGAGCTGTGAGAATGCGAGTAGTTACATGTGTTTCTGGTGATGGTCCTGGTCATGTTCAGCAGCGTACGCCAACCCACAGTTCTCCAGATGTTGGCCTCTGTTGTACTGGACACGGGTCACTTTGAATGTAGGATATTATAAAATAGTCAGTTCTCGTCCTCTAATTTGATTGGCCAAGAGTGACATACTAAATAAAAGAGATACTTGCAAATAGCTTTGACCTGCCACCCATAAATACCTTATGACAGATAAATGACTGACATCCCAAATACATCATATTTTTACCACAAATATTATTACCGTTATAATTAGGGTACAAAGGTGTCGTTACAGAACATGTAGGCTAAGTCAGATACTAGACGTCCAGAGAGCCTAGTGAATGGAGTTTTGTTTGTTCTTTTTCCCATACCAGCCAGTGATCTCCAACTTACAAAATATGAATGATCATCCAAAAGCAAAACATCAGTAAAACAATAATTTATTTAATTATTTAATCATTTATTTAATCATTTTACACTTCCATGATTTGTTTTCTCCATTAAATACAAGGCTATATACATGTGGCCAAAGTTAACTTTATTTTGATAAAAACACACACACACAAAAAAAGATTATTATTATTATTAACCCTATTTGCATCTGCAGATAGTGTAGGTTACACAGTTTTTCTTTCAGTTAACGTCAGTTTTTGTCAACTGTATAACTTCTTGACATTTGTATACGTTTCCACTTGTAATTTCATTATTTTCTTGTCTTCTACTATTATATAGGCCTATATTGTTTCAACATAACCTTATACAAAAGCTTGTGCTTTTAGTTTTTTTGCATGATGATACGCTGCATTTAAAGTTACTGCATTTAAGCTTTTTCTAAAATTATCATCAGTTAGCGAATGAGCCGACTCGCAAATGTCGCGATGTCATTTCGTTTGAAGTTCAAAGAAGGAGTGGTCTGCTCTTGAAAAGCAGTGGGCATGGTCAAAGCTACAATATGTAAGTTTTCGCCACTAGGGGTCGCTAACCTCGCGATTGCTAATGAGAGACAGATATCAGCGCCACACTCGAGTCCCACGGATATAAAGGAATGAGGACATTTCATTCTACCGAACTACCCGCAAGTGCTGAATTACTACTCACACAGGTCAGTTTATTTGACGAATTAAACTTGTGAGGTAACGCAGCGCTGTTTCACTTGGTCTACGCTATCACACTAAACTGCATTTGAGTGTGTTGAAAGTTATAATGTTATTCTAAGTGTTAGTTTGTCTGTATGAGACTAGCAGTAAGCTAGATCAACATAAGAATAACATACTGATCATATTCTAACACTTCATCATGTTGAGCTATATAACATTGATTAGTTTTATGTACATTTGCCTTCCTGTCTAATAAAGTACATGCAAGAGAGGTGTCTAAGTCGAAGTTTGTCACGGACGTGCAGCTCTCGGCATCTCGAAAACGCCACGCTGATATTGATCCTCGTTTAAGTTCTCCTTTTGTCCCAGTCTGCTTTCTACATGGTCTATAATGTTTGAACGAAAAAACAACAGCGTGAGTGTGCCGCTAGATGTAACGCAGTTGTCCACGTCTGTCGCCATGGTTACTATGGCAGTACGAGCGGAAACCAGGGATAACGCGGATATTACGCCATTGACAGGCGACAAGCGAACATGGACGAGCCATTTATTAAAATTGGAATTTCTCTTAAATTAAAAATCTTTGGGAACTTTTGGGATATTGTAAGTACACAACTGCAGGAAATATATCACACTGTGCAAGTGATTTTTGGTTATTTTATTACAAAATCGTACATATTGTATCTTTAAGTAATCACTCCCATAAGGTCAGTTGTGTTGTTGTAGTGAATGTCGGTACTCTCTGAGCCCCTGTGCCTACAGACGAAGCACAATTGTTTGTGTGGTATTGCATAATTACAGCAGCATCCAGAAAATCCCTTATTTTATGAGAAATGACAAAGGTAACATTATGTCCCTGTTTTTTTTTTATAGGCACCATAGCTAGAGCAGATGGCAGATTTACGCATCCCTTCAGAGATGCGAGTGTAGTGCTTTCAAAAATGTGCTGCTTTTTTCCTGCTGCATTTATCAGTTGCTTGGAATGGCTTTTGTGGAATTCCACGTCATATTTCTCTTCTCTCTGACCTCCCACTAGACATGGTCACAATCTACGAGCTTTCTACAACATTAGTACGATGCCTTACAGCTGTCAGGTTCACCCATTACAGTGTTGGATGCACATGATGCGTCTCTGAATATTCTCTGTACAGTCTGTTCAAGGCCGCTGGTTATTTAGGGATGCAGTAAATTAAAAGATTGTAGCTTTATGAGTATAATTCCTTGATATTTTTTTGCTGGAACAAGCATTTCCCTTCTGGTGCGGTGTGTGTGTGTGTGTGTGTGTGTGTGTGTGTGTGCATGTGTGTTATTTTGCCTCTTCTCTCTCTAATCAAGTCCTGATCAACTCAAGGCCTCCATCTGCTTCTGCTTAAGGCACGCTTTACCTTTTTTCTCTTCTGCCATACAAGGAAAACATACTCCGATACCGGAGAACCGCTAGAACTCGCAGAACCGTACGGTGCATTCCACAGGATCATCTCGCACCAGTGTGGCGCCAGGGTCTCTAATGCATTGCTGGAAAATTCAACTGTGCTGTATGATATTGTGAAGTTGGGCCTCAAAACCTAGCGTGTTCCCTACCTATCAATGGCCAAAAAGGTTCAGAATGATTCAGATTTGTCTCAAGACCTAGTGAGCTATCTACCTATACAGCATTTTTAGTGTGATGTTAAAAGCACTATCTAGGTATCACAGCCTTATTACCAATGCCTGCAATGCCCCAAAATGCTACACTCAAATATTCAAACATGCCAATTATGCCAAACAATTTTGTATGTGCTAAGTTTCATTGGCACAATCATGTAAAATTTTGGCCAACATGGGCACATTTGGATGCTGGATTGAAACGTTTGACCTGCCTGTAATTGTAAGAGAGTATCATAGGTGCATTTGAACAATCAAATCAAATGGTGAAAGTGTGGGAAATTCACTAGGGTTTGAGACAACGTCCTTGCTTGACAATATAAAGGATATTAGAACATATGAAAAGACCTCTAAATATACAACTCATTAGGGTTTAATACAGCTCTTGCGTGACAAAATGGGGTAAATAAGTTTTAAAGTGTTAGTGCTGATTTACATTTTTAATTAGCACTTCTAGTGTGAAGACATTGGATGTGCTGGGAGGGATTTCCCATGCGTCACTCAGTGACTCCAACATTAAGAGAGATGAGATTGTGGCAGTGTAATTTTCACCTGACAAAAGCACCTGCTAAAAACGTTATGGAGAAAAGCAGAATTTACATAGTGTGATTGAATGCAGTTTCCTTTAAATTGCTGCCCAACAGCTGAAATTCTCACCTTTTTTTGCATGGCAAGCTCGAGGCTTTCAGCATTCGTATTTAATCTTACGAAGCCTATATGTGTAAATATGAATAGTGTATGGACGACAGGCATTGCTGCTTTTCTCTGGCAGGATTTAAATGTTTATCGCATAAATGAGCACAGCTCCAGAATGCCAGAGCAGGTCTGTGCTGGACTTTTTTACACTGGACTTCTGAGATCTTACCTTTTAAATTGGGTGTCAAAATCACAAAGCCTGTCAGATCGCAAACAGCTATGAATTCCTTTTTAAGCAATATGCAATTTAGCAGAAGAGAAACTGGGCTGAATACAATGAATATATTTGCTTTCTCCATCTCGGTTTCCCACACACTCTCTGTCTTCATGCTTACACACTTTCTGTTCTGTTTTTTTGGGCTTTGATGACCAGAATGTCTATATTTTTTAAGGTTAAGGGTTCCAGCTATGCAAACAGTAGTTATATTAAATAATTTAGCACTTGCTCTCAATCTCTTTTTCCACCAAATCACCATTAGGCTCTTTAAAGTCATAAGGACACATATAAGGCAAGTGTTCACAAGCAATTTTACTTCCATAATATGTATTTCTGAGTGAAAATATAAGGATGGAACTTGATTTTGATGATAAGCTCATGAAAAGTGGTGTTTATATATCAGGTGATTGGAAGGAGGGGGCCTGAAAAATAAGTGCAAAAATAAGTTCAAAAGCGCAGGTTTTGCTTGAATATTTAATTTCTCAACAAGGACAGGCCGACAACCACCTGCATTAAAAGCAAAAACATTCAAAAAGGCTTTTGATTCTTAAGTATGTTTTTTTTTTTATCGTTAAAAATGAATATTTCCCCCTATTTTTGCTTTGTGGGTTTACAGAGATAGTAATATCTGGTGTGGATTTAGATTGTTGACATATTGCTTCAGTCAAACAAAAGTTTGAGAGGCTGTGAGGTGATAAGAGGAATGATAAGTAAAATGTAAACATTGTGGATAAAAAAATTAACATGCATTTAAACACAGATAATAAAAATAATAATAAATGAGATATTTGAGAAAGAATGATATTGGGTCGATACTGTGAACACTATTGAGAATTATTATTTTTATATTGTAAAACAACATAAATTGTGCTGGACATTAAAAATAACTGTTAAAACATTATAATAAACAGAATTATGTGTTCCTGGAACATACTGGTCTGTAAGTGTTAGGTATGAGGTAGATATCAGCATTTAGTGAGAGTTTGAGAATGATAACCTGTAGGCCGTCACAGTGATGGAACTTGTTTTGATGCGCTTGTTTGGAGAAAACACAACTGAAACGTTCAGCGCTGACGCTGAGTGAGTTGGTGCCTGGATTTATTGTTTTTTGATTAATTTTTTTCTGGTTTAGCTCTTGTACCTCAGAAAGGGGCGTATGAATAGTCATACCGTTCAAAGGCCAAAAGAAGCTATTGGGAGGCTTTTGTGTGTGGGTTTGTGTTTGTGCATGTATCTGTATTTACAGTAGGTCTATCTGTCTCTTTTCAGTTTTTCTCATTCTTTTGCCTCTTTTGTTTTTTTCAGGACACTCCGAGATCCAGAAGTCATAAGAGGTGAGTCTGACTGCATCCAGTATCTGTCAGTGGGTGAAATGCGTTGTTTCAGCATTGCGTTGCACAGTGGCAGATCGAAGGGATTAAACAGTTTTAGCTGTTGACCGCAGCTCTGTACCATTCACTCATCTGGTGGCTTCTGTCAGATGTACAAAAATTCTCCTGGCTTAAAAATTTGCCTTAGCGAAACTGCTGAAAAAGATGTGTCTTGTCAGAAGAAAGGGATTTAAAGCCTGTGACAGCATGGCTTAACTGGACTCATTTTCAGAGCCATTGAGAGACTGCCAGGAGCTTTCGTTCTCTCAGTCGGCAGCAACGTCAGGACTGAATTTGTTTCCACTTGAATGATACAAGTGGACTGTTTGTATCAAAAGCTGATCAGACACATTTGAGAGAAAAGTTCCAGGAAGTTAAAACTTGTAGACCCTAAGTTTTTCCCTACGATTCACCCCAAACCAAACACTGATCAAGTTTGACAAAGAAATATCCACTTGTGTCACCTCTCACGTAAACACTTCCTGCCCCAGCTATTTTTCTTAAACATTTCCAAGTGTCACATTCAATTATTGATTGAATGGGGGGAATCCTTCCTGCCACAGGCAGTAAAATTGTTAAATGAAAGGTAGTGTTGGTGTTTACCGAGCAGGTCTTAGTGATGGTTTTTATATATATATATATATATATATATATATATATATATATATATATATATATATATATATATATATATATATATATATATATATATATATATATATATAATAAAGCAGCAATTCCAATTAGTTTAGCTAGTTCATTTAATTGAACTAACTGATTTACTAAAGGAATCAGACCTCACCAGTTTACAATCGCTTGGACTCGTACATTTTGCACACTGGTTCCAGGGTGATGCAGACAAAAGCCCATCTGAGGCTCAGTCTGGCCGTTTGATTAGTCGCCCATCTTTCTGCCCCGACACTCGCACTCGAACACCCAGGGCACTGCCGCAGCCGGCACGACAGGTGGGCGGCAGAACAAGCAGCTGAGACCGCCACATACACACTCACAGTGAATCAGAATAAGAGGAGAAGGCTAACATTAAATTACAGTCCCACTGCCATATTTAATGTTCCAGAGACCAGGCAAATACGTCTTACTATGGTTAGTATAGTACTAACCAAAAGTTTATTCTTGAGGAATGGACACAGTTCTTTAGAATTGTTTTCAGAATGAATTAAAACTGCTGCCAGCTAGTATGGCCAACATATTTAGTGTTGACTTCTGTACCCCTCTCTCTCTCTTTCTCACTCACTCACTCACTCACTCACTCACTCACTCACTCACTCACTCACTCACTCACTCACTCACACACACACACACTCACTCACTCACTCACTCACACACACACACACACACACACACACACCTACCCCTGCTGGTTTTCCAGGAGCAGATCATTACCTCTGCCTCCTCCCGTTTCCTCTCCACAGGGGACTAATGCAACAGAGTGGCTGTTACATTCCCAGGACATGAACATTCAGATTGGACATGTGCTCTGTTCTCCGAGTCTATCAGATTCAGACTACCCTACACTGATAGAGGCACGGCAAAATACATCACACACCTTATCTGGACGCATTACTGGACCTTTTTGTTTAGGGTTTCCTTTATTATTATTATTATTATTGTTCTACTTTTTTTGTTGTCTTCAGTGTTGAATAACAGCTGTGTCATCTTTGTAAGATGTCAGGACCAATTGCAGTTTTGAAAGTACAGTTTTACATCTTAAGAAGAAAACAACTTGTCGCCACTATGCTAGCTTGTGGCCAGGACATTACTTTGTGGTTGCTGGGGTGTTCTAGGTGGTTGTAAGGTGGTTCCTTTGTCATGAAGAAGAAATAAAATGAAAAGAGCCTACCTGAAAACGTGATATTCTGGTCTCTAGACATGGCACAGGTCCATTATCATCACGTGTTAGCAGAGTTTGATCACTTAAAAGTAATGCAAAATACACACAAAAATTGCTGGAGGAATTAATCTTAGGGGTTTGTTCAAATCTGTAACCCTAAGAATGAGCAAGAATATTAATAATGGTGATGATGCTTGTATTAAATAAATAGTTTTGGTTCATAAGCATCGGCTTCATTCTGTACGTTTGACCTGAATATCCTCATTATACAGTATGAAGCACTTGACCGTACCTCCTCATTAGCTGGAGGATTGGAACGACCGTCCGTCAAAAGAAAATAGCTGTGGCGAATATTTGATCCGGCAAATGATCTTTCAGTGCCTGAACGACGATGTCCCAACCAGACCTCAGTGAATGTTAATATTACGGGGGCCAGAGCCCCCATCAGCCCGTCTGCGAGTTTTTCGGTTGAAGTGAGTCTTTAGAAGACGGAGGTGAGGCGACTGAAGCTAGTTCCAATCAGAGCGGGATATTTCTGTAGGGCCAGTGTTGCGTTTGTCACTTTCACAGCTGATTTCACAGCAATTTCAAAGACATTTTTGAATTCTGTTTTCTTGTAGCTGTGAAATGTAAGTGTTTGAAATGTAAAATGACAGGTTCTCTTAAGCAGGGCTCTGTCCTTTATTAACTTGGGATTGGCCGCAGATCTGAACGCTTGCTTCAAAACATCTGCATTCGCAACTCATCTAGCTCCTGTTTTGTCTTTCCAAACGACGTTGGACGGACACGGTTTTATTCATGTAGATCTGATTGGATCAGGATGGGGTTAACGTGTTACACAGTCAAATCGTTAATTACTCATAATGCGCTTCTCTTGACTGTTTTATTCCACATGTAATTACGACTTAAGGACTAGAGAAACTAATTATGGACTTAAGTTGTACCACAAATTAAGTATTTTTTTTCCACAATAATTGATAAATATCACAATATAGTAATGCAAAGCTGCACCAAAACAATGTGAATTGTAAAAAGCGCAATTTGGGATTACAAATTTAAGTTTCTTTTCCTCCCGCTTTTGTGGAATGTACAGGCAGCCCTCATTCAGAACACTCTGAAACAAAAAGATGGCCCAATAATTTGATTCCCAGTGAGGTTATCGGCCGAAAGAGTAAAATATTACAAAGGAATTCTGTCAAAGGTTTCCACATATGTACAGTAATTATTTAAATGAACCTGGTTTAAAATAAGTTCCGCATGAAAATTCCCGGAGTGTCTGGCCTTGGTAAAGAGAGAGAGAGAGAGAGATGCTGAAGTGGAAACAAATGAAAAAAGACAGATATTCTTTTTTTCTTTGTTTCTCCCTTTTCTTTGACTAGCTGCACAGCAGTGTCCCAAGGCTCAGTCCTGTAAGAAGCAGGTCTGTTCTCGTCACTAATGAAAGAGCATTGCTCTGATGCCTTCTACTGTGCCATAAAAAGGCTTTTCATACTCTGATCATTTACTGCTTCAGTTTTCTTATTTCCGCTCCTACGAAATAAATGACGCACTTTCCAATCCATTATGTTAGAAAAAGGTTGAAGTCTCATTTAAAAAGAGAAAAAAAATTGTGAAAAGATGTTTCAGCAAGGCATCTTTTGTAACCAGACCGTTGAATGAAAAGGTGAGCACCTGTTTTTTTATTTTTTTATTTAAGCTTTTAAGAAGCGCCTCCATTAGAGGCGTACGGTACCATTGGCAGCGAGTCACGAACCGGGCACACTGTTTCAAAATGCTATTTCAGCGTCAATAAGCACGACCCCTTTTAGTTTGTTTTGTACCGTACTTGGCACGTTCAAAAGAAAGATGTATTCATTTAAATGTTGGAGCTAAAACAAGTACCATTTGCATTAGTGATGGTTTTGCATTGAAAATTGTGTTTTTGTGTGTCCAGCGACGAAGACAGACATCGCCATCGACACGGACGGGAAGGCAGCGGCGTCGCGCCCACAGCCCTGGAAAGAAGGATAGAGGAGCTAGAGAGGGTACGTTTGTGTTAAGATGGAACGGCGTGTCTCACCTACAGGTTTTCACAGTCTTGTTCTCAAAGACTTTGTTTGTGTCCTTGAAGCAAAATGTTTGCCTTTACATCATACACATGTAGTGTAAAAAACATTTCAGTGGGTTTAAGAAGTCTTTCTGCTATCTTTGGGTCGATCCTAAATCACTGGTGCGTAAGTTCTCACGGCGCAGTCCTGACCTTTCTCTGGAAGACATCTCCGTCCCCACCGTTTTTATGAAACGCCACGTGACCGAACTCTGTGCAGCTCACTCTCAAATGTCACCATACTTTCAAACCTGGAACCCACTCGAACTCATGGTCACATACTTTTCACATATTAAATTTTCATTTCAGCATGGGGTCAATATCCAAAGCCAGTGAGACTTGATTTTTTTAGCACCTTATCTTGCAGTGGTTTCACATATATTTCTCAGCACGACAGCTCTGTAATAACCTTCAATTTAATTGGCTTCAGATTTTTCCTCGAGACCTTGAGATCAGCACATTGAGACAACACGATCGTGAGAGGAATTTCTGTAGTCACCCAGACACGCGTAGGCCCTACACGAGAGGCGCCGTTTTATTGTCATGCGACAAACAGTCATAATTATGAATGTCTTTGAGAGGATGTAGGAACACACGTTCAGGTGCACTTACATCTAGATCCGACGGAGGATGAGCATTTGTTACGGGAAGGATTGAGAGCGTGAAAACTCTGAGACATTGCATTTTCTGTTTTGAATAAAAGTGCAAATTCTAACTGTGCCCGATGTGACAAAATTGTAATGAATGTCTATATGTCTATCTATACTGCAGACAAAACCGACACGACATACTCATTTATGTTTAAAGGGGTCTTGAATTGAGAAATCATACTTCAACATCATTTCCTCTTTAGCCCCGTCCACAGATTCACGCATGTCATGTAATTATAGTAGATCCCAGAGATGCAAACAGAGGATTACTCCAGCAACAAAATGCCTCTGAGGATTACAAGACATTGTGCAGTGGCAAATTGTGGAAAAACACAGTCTTTGCATTGACTTTGATTACAAAGTGTCAGATCGTGTCAATTTGTTTGCTCGCTTTATTTTACTTGGAATTCTTTTCAACAAGACACCGTTTGGCACAGGCTTTTCAGAGACCGAAAAGAAAAGACGATGCACCGCTGACAATATTTCGTCCGGCAGCAATACCGAGTATTTATGCTTGTAGCGTTGCAGGGTTCATACGGAAGAAAGCACTAGAATGCTGCTTTTGTTATTGTTTGGTCTAAGCCATTCGCTGTCATCTTAATAAAAGCTTCGGTGATCTTCTGTCATTACAACACATTTCCAACTTTCAACACGTTTTATATTACAACACAACACTGCAATTGACAATGTAAGAAAATGATGACAATTCTACAAGTGCAATGGCAGGGATGTGGAAAATTATTATAATAAGCAAAACTGTTATCCAATCATAGCAGTTGGCATTTACGCCCCAGGTTCCCTGTCTTGAATGCGGCACGCTTATCAAAACTGAGTGTATCAAAGAGAGGGTCCAAAACAGGGTAAACAATAGCCAGTTACTTCTAAATGATGTTTTTGGATGTTAAAATCTTGATAAAATAATAAGTGGACCTCAGAGAACATTATAAAAAAAAATCAGTTTATGACCCCCTTTAATAATAATAATAATAATAATAATAACAACAACAATAGTAACACTTTACCATAAGGTTTCGTTTGGTAGCATTAGTAAACTACATTAGTTAACATGAACTAATAATGAACTGCACTTCTACACCATTTATTAATCTTAATGAATGTTCATTTCAACCTTTACTAATAGATTATTCAAATCAAAAGTTGTATTTGTTAACATTAGTTAATGCACTGTGAACCAACATGAACAACTGGATTTTTATTAGCTAACGTTAAAGATTAAGAAATACAGTAACAAATGTATTGCTCATGGTTAGTTAATACATTTACTATTGTACTACAATAGTACTATTGTAAACCTTATTGTAAAGTGTTACCATATTAATAATAAGAATAATAATAATGTGAAGCATTACTTTTGAAAAATATTGTCCATTTATAGGAAATAATTTGGAGATAAGCAATCACCCATATTATTTACATATCAGGTATTCAGCAACCAGTCACACATGGTGTTAATTGTTAGTCAGATAAAATAATCAAAATTGGGCTGATTTTAAAGAAAATGAGAAGTTTTGGATGCAAGACACCTTGATTTAAAGTAAAAAAAAAAAAAAAAAAAAAAAAAAACTGTCCAAAGAAGTCCAGGGCAGTCTGTCACCATGCTGTGTTGACACATTGTGAGATGCACACAAGGCTTTGGATCTGACAGAATTGTGTGTTCACAGGAGCTGTCCTTGGAGAGACAGGAGAACGGTCGCCTGCTGAAAGCCCATCAAGACAAGGACGAGCTGATCATTAAGCTGAAGGAGGAGATCGACCTGCTAAACAGAGTGAGAAGCCTCGTAACACACGCACTTGGCCAGAGGCGGCGCTATCTGTCCTTGTCATTTTCATTTTGTGTCCGATAACCACATAGGCATTTGATTTGTGTTTGAGTAAATGACAATTTATAGGCTGATTGCACACGTGCTCCTAGAGCATTTTGCTTGGGCTTAACCTAAAATAGGCCAGCTGTCACTCACAGTAGAGGTATGCGTGGAATCTCTGTTTCGTTCCTGCTAAAAAGAAGTTTTATTTCTTTCTGCTCCCGGCTGCAGCTTTTACATTTTGGCCCCCCATTTCTTTGTCCCGCTTCCCGCACACACATCAGTATCATCATTCCCACACCTGCTCTCAGCTGCGTTGGGCCCCGTGGGAATGCAATTCTCCAACGTGTAGAATTTTGAAATGAACGGCCCTCAAATATGGCACGTCAGTTAGAAGTAGTACAGGACAACCTCATTGTCTTTGACTTCACTATGTATTGGCAGGTATACAAATTGCAATAAAGTGAAAGCTCACCATTTAACCTAGGTTTTTAAAGCAGCAAATAGTTTGGAAAAGGTCCAAACAGTGCAGTACTCAAAGAGGTAATAGACATTTTGATTTGTTTCTAAAACAGTGACGTAGGCCAGCAGTCACTCGAGGCTGTGTCGGCCGTCCTTCAGCCTTCAGGGGTTTTGCACAAAACATCAAACACTATAACCTACCGAAGTAGCCAAGTTCATTTGGTTCCCTCAGTGCGATTGATGGCAAGTTAACATATTTATTGAATGTATCATCAAAAAAATAGTAAAGCAAAAATATATATCTTTGTTTTTTGATCCTAAGATTGACAGCACTATTGTGCTGATGTGAGATTTAAAAAGTTGTCACGTGGCATAAACGTTTGTCACACAGAGTGTCCCATTAAGGAGTGGTAATCAAAAGCACCACAAGCACACAGCGTTGCACTTGTTTACTCAGCTAATGGACATATCTGCTAACTTGTCACGGTATACACTAAGGCACCTGGCAGCACTGGGACGTCTCTGTTGAGTTTGCAGGTATTTTGCATTGCGTCAAGCTCTGTCCCCAAACAGCCACTTTTCACGCAGACCGGCAACGAAAGAGAAACTATTAGCAAACGACCACGTCGCCATCTCGCAGCAATCAGCTCTATATCGTAAAGGTTCTTTGTGGCTTAGTGGAAGATTAGAATGATCATTTGCTTTAGGGTAAGAAATGGTGTCAGTGTGTTTCGTGCCATAAGCGTTTAATGTGTAGCGGCTGCCACCGCATTGGGCCAGACTGGAAATTTGATGAACATTATGGAGTCACGGTGTCCCACGGGGATAGATACGAGGCTGGAACCGGACGGACTCTTTGAACATGCATCGGGCGCTGGCTAAGTGAACACTTGCATTTACGAGCACACAGCGCCAGTCAAGTAGCAAGACGTAGCGTTAGAAAGGTCCTTCTCGTGGCAAACGAGGTCAAGGTTTAGTAATGTAATTTCACAGATAGTTTAACACGGCACTGTCATTAACAGTTTTTCCATCACAAACGCATTAAAGGTCGATGTGCAAGTTTATGACAGGTCATCTTTATACTTGAAATGCGTGCGCAATAGCTGTAACGATGATGCTACTTAATTCTAGAAGCTTGTGAGCAAAGGTGTGCCTTTTCCAGCGTCTGTATTAATGCAGAGCTGAAAGATTGTAATAATGTCTGAGTCAGGGTTTTCCATCGTGCTTTCACAGTGCGGTGTCAGCGATTGGTCTCTTAATGTGCCCGATCACATGAAACGGTGAAAACATTGGCTTCTCTCCTTGACTAAGAATTGAGTTGTGTGTGAAAAAAATCAGTTGATTATGTCATGTTGACAATCAGGTGTGTTTGGGAATGTAGTTAAGGTGTGTTTGATGATGTGAGGTGACATTGTACATATTGTTTGTGGCAGTTTGTCTGATTTTCTGTTTTGTTTCTGTGGGTTGTCTACGATGTATATGGTAGTAGTCAGTGTCTTTACAGCGGTAATACATATTTGTGTAATGTTTTTGCTGTGCTGTGTTATATGTGTGAATTAGGAAGAATGAAATGTGGAATGGCTTGTTTGGTGGTGACGTGTAAAGTAGCTGGTAAGGAGTTAGTTACTTAAAGTGAAGTTGAATTGAGATGCTTTTGTCTAAATTGATTGAGGTGATGTGTGATGTGTTATTGTGGCTCTATTTGTCCAAGCCAATCTAGCTGGAGGCTGTTTGTATAGTGTTTTAGTGTATGTATGGTTCTGATATTGTGATGGAGTGAGGAATGAAGAAATAATGTAAGTAATAAATGCTATGTAGAGTAGTAATAAAGCAAGAATTGCTAATGTTTGTGGAGTAATGTGATGTGTAGGTTTCTGCATATGTCAGGAGTATCCAAACCTGGGGTTAGCGCCAACCACAATCCAATACACCTGGAGGGGATAATCCCAGTGTTAGTAGGCATAGTAGTATAGAGAGTTGTAGGCATGTGTGTGGTGGAGGCAAGTTTGGCCATCCTGAATATGGTGATGTGGTTGTGTTGTGAAAGAGCACAAGGAATAGTTGTAGCTGGAAGCAGGTTAGGAAGATTGTCCACAAGCTTTTATGGTAGGCATTTATTGCGTGTTCCCTGAAGAAGAGTCCTCAAACAGTTGTGTCCCATACCTGCTGAGTATTGATGTGTGTATTTTGAAGGAAAGCAGAGTGTTTCCCTTCCGTCCCCTCGGCTGTCCCTCTCGGTGGAGTCGCGCAGGTAGAGTCGCAGGTCTTTACACGAGCCGGTCTTCACGCGACGAGGGAAGAACGCGACGGCTGCCGCTTCCGCTCCAGGAATGCTGCATCTCAAATACTTCTTGGCTCCTTGTCCCGCACCTGCCTGACGCCTCGTCAACCAATAGCACACAGCTATGCGTTACCACCTACACCAATGCTTCTCGCCCCACACCTGACGCCACTCATCAGCTCGTTTCTGTGCGGCCCTATCCGCTGCCCTGGGTGTGTCGCTCGAGGAGCCCAGGAACTTTTACTGTGCTGCTTTATTCATGATCACTTTTGGAATAAAGTGTCAAAAAAAGGTGTGTTGCCTTGTTTTTGCCTCATATTTCACTCCCTTATTTGAGGGGAGGCTCTCTCTCACTCTCACACACAGGGTTCTGCTCATATACTTGACTATAGAATCTTTTCCATAATACACATCAACTATCTGCCACAATCATTTTCATTGCATCACAGCTGTGCATTATTACTACATGTCAATGCACATTTGACTTGTATTATTCACTAGTACACATGCATCAAAAAACACTAATCAAATTTCATCCTGGCTACTGATTCCTTCTTATGACTTATTCCCCACTTTTCAACAATCCCAAATTCCACTCATCCTGCAGTCCAGTTCGATATCCTTACCTCTCCATCATGGGCCAGCTCGGCATTAGAAAGCCGCTCCGCTTTTAGTCCTACGGCAGGGAACGAACCCAGTAGGTGGTTCTGACCCTTTTATGGCAGAGCTGTTGTCTTTGTCTTAGATTGCAGTCTGTTCTCTCGTTTGATTCCAACACAAACAGCTTCGACAGCGCCAACAAACACAGTCTGTTGTGTCGTTGCTAGACCGCTCAAAGGTTTGCCTGATGTGTCTGTCTTGTCCCTTTACTGTAAGGTACATATGCTAACAAGATTCAATAGAAATAAATGTCAACAAATAAAGGCATGCGCACATAAATGCACTGTAAACAAAGCTTCCAGGAACAGATGTGAAAAGGTCACTCGCACTTAAACAGACTCCAATGAAAAACACAAATTCCTCTTTACGCCACTCGACGACAAAAGACACCAAGAGAATTGTTCTCTCCCGACACTGCCAAACTGCCACTGACGGCCCTGGATGCTGCCGTTGTGGCTCAGCTTCGTCCAGCCTTTCTGCGCCCTGCAAAAACAACAAAAAACACTACACCTCCATTACACGCAAGTGCATGGACTTAATGACTGCCACTATTTTCACCTTTCACAAGCCTGCCATCGATTTGGCCGATCAACCTATGCTGAAATCTTCACGGCTTGCGTGTCATTGACTAGTCTGCTCCGTGTCTCTGCCAGAATAGCATGTACAACAGCAGAGGAAATACTTCCAACCGCACTCTGTACGCAAACATGTTATTATTTACTTTGTCCCAGAGTGTACAAGCCCTTACATATTTCCTTGTAAAAAAAAAAAAAATACATCTGATAGCTATTAGAATAATCACTGTATTCTTGCAAATTTTCATAGCCGTGTACATATTTCTCCAGTTTAACACCTTTTCACCCTTTCTTTTTACTTCAGATCTCCAAAAAGTGTGGCGCAAGTCATTCCGCTGACTGTCCGTCATCGTTACTGACCGAGGAAACTGTAAATTAAAGTTGTCGCTTACTTGTCAGATCTTTTGACGAGGCCACGGCTTCTTTTATTGCAACTGCACGATTGTGCTCGTGTCACATTTGTGATTATTAATCCTGCTAACATCACTTTTATTGAAGCAGTTCAACTTACAGCTTTGCTATTAGTAGACTGCTGCCTAACACTGTTGAGAGACTGAGGTCATTCACACACATTTAATCTAGGGATGCGCCGATACCATTTTTTTCTGGTCCGATCCGATACCAAAAATTCTGCTATCGACCGATACCGGCGCACTTTCTTTTTAAATCAAGTAGAATTTCTATAACTGATAATCACTAGTTTGCGTGTTAAACATAATGTACTAAATACAGAAACTTCATTATAAAGAAAAACAACAATCAAAAAAAAATATGATTATAATCTATGACAAAAAAGCTATTATAAACTAAATTAGTGGATAATTCTGCATTAAAAGTTACTCTTGAAAAATCACGAGCGCCCAATAATTGGATAAAATCTGAACATTTACTGGAAAAAAAAAACATTATTTAGTGGGGAACAAATAAGACACAATAAGTGTAGCGCTAAATCTGGTAAAACGTTACAAATAAAATGAACACATCTTTAGCGCAGCTCTTTAATGGGGCAGGCAACATATGATAGATAGGACAGAACAAGAAAGGCTATTAATAATCTTTCATTGCGCAAAAGTATTAGAATATGAAAGGATCGCAGCGCACAGCGCTTCGAGTCCGCATTGAAAAGTTCAAAGCACAAAGGAAAGACACAATGATGTGTAGTGTATCATACAGTATCTATGCAATAGTTTATTGCGTCTTTTCTTATAACAGTTTTAAATTTCAGTTACTGTGCGCGTGAAGAACAATTATAGCGTTTTCTACTCCAGTGTTTTGATCTAACAGACACCCGGTAGAAAGTAACATGATTAAGGTACAGCAATAAAGTCCAACAATATATAAAGCTGTTTTATGCGAAACCATAGACCTTTATCTACACATCAAGTATAATAATAGTAACATTGAATCATCTTGAAGAGAGTTTCATCGTGTTGACTGTCGTAACCTAACGCGACGCGCTGTTGAATACTGAATGGAGAATGACTGACAGCCGCAGCGGAGGGAACACTTTACGTGGACTTGAATTTAATGACTCATTTCTACCTCACATTATACTATAGAATGGCTTTAGAACACTTACTATAGCACACTATCACAAATCACACCGATTCATTTTTCAATCCTACTAGCCTATTATTTTGACTAAATAAAACAACTGCTTTTTTGAGTGGCATAAACACACCATCATGCCGGTATCTGTATGCCGCTGCAATACACGCATCTTTCAGTGTAAGGTAAATGATTCATTGATTATTCATTTTAATTTAAATTCATGGGAATTTGGCCATTGACACGCCCTACTTGTAATAGTGTACGGTACAAGGGGAAAATGCCATTGCCTACAAAGATTGTGAAGCACAAATGACCTTTCCCTCACCAATTTACAGCAGTTGTTTTGTAAAAACACTTGCGTATTGAACCAGCAAACGCATCCTCCTAACACCTCCAACAAAGACACTCACGCATTCAATTCCGTATTAAAGAGCATCTTCTAAACATTTAACAGCATCTTAATACTTAGTACATATTTCGGTTTTAGACGCTCTTAGACTACAAATACCATATTGTTTGTGACACCCTAACAACAACCAACTCTATTACAATCCATCCAGGATCACCCTTGTGTTTCGTGAGAACGGCATTATTAGATGGCGTGTTACGCTTTGAAAAAATGGCCTGCTATCATAGCTTCCTTTCTTTTGTGATGGAAAATAAACTAATCCTCTCTCTACGTTTCTAACCTTTTCAGGATCTGGATGATATTGAAGACGAGAACGAGCAGCTAAAACAGGAAAATAAGACCTTGCTCAAAGTGGTCGGCCAACTCACCAGGTAGAACCCGGTGACCCGAGGACGGCTGAGATGGAGTCTGCGTCTCGCTGTGGCGGCCGGAGGGATTGGTTGAAAAACCCCGCCGCCGCCGCCTCTGTCCTTTATGTGCTCTGCTCTGGTCTTACGTGTCTGTCTGTCTTGTTGTCGCTCTCTGGAAGACAATGCGCGCGTGGGGGAGGCTTTGAGAACCTGGACCTCCGGATGTGGAGCCACCGACGCCGTGTTACTCGAGGCATCCCTCTTCTACCCGAAGAACTTGCCCTCTATTTAATGTAAATGTGCGTGTACATAGGCTACTCTGACTGTCCTTTTGAGGCTTATGCAAGACAACGAAAAGAGGAAATGCGTTTGAATGTATGTGGTGTGGCACCAAATTCCTTTTCTATTACAATTGCCTTTGTCAAAAATTCTATTACCCCATGGAAATGAGTCCCAAAAAAGTGCCTGTTAAGACAGTAGCCTGCATCTCAACTTGTGGCCTCGTTTTAAACTGGGTAACCGATCCTCCCTGGCGGTTGGCGGTACTTGGTGCAACTCCGTCAACAACCTTCCCGTTTTTCTTTTCGGCCCTTCGGCCTTGAGCGTGACGCTATGAATAGGTCTCCGGCTTGAAGCTTGCAAATGCTGTAATGAATATTATCTGTTATTGTCTGATCATTTTACACGCTGTTTAAATGTTTACATGTGGTTTAAACTCGTGGTATCGATAGCTGTAGCTTTTCATCATGTACGGTTAGCGTGACTCGTAGCCTAGGCTGCTGCTGCACGTTTTCGATTAATCGGACCCGTTTGGAGACGTTAAGCGTGTTCGTGTGGCCTCTTCTAGCCCGTAAAGGCCGCGATGTGACATTTATAAACTGCAATTGTTTGCTCACCATTTTGGGGTTCTTATCTATATTGAGCTAATCTACAGTGCTAATGACATGTATTGTGCAAAGTGATTTAAGGGGGTATCTTTTTTTTTTACTATAGGGGTGGAAGATATCTGTTTCCCATTGCTTTACGTAATGCATGTACAGAAGATTGAATAAAAGTTTGCATAACAATCTTTCATGCAATTTTTTTATTTTTATTAATCAAATTCTGTCTTATGCAATGATTGTATTTCTAACCATATTTATTTCCAACCAAATGGACGACGTTATAAAATCTATACCTCTTCTGACGTCATTTACTGGCCTTCGTTTCGGGTGTGTTCACACTTGGCATGTTTGGTTTGATTCAAATAAACTGGTGCGATTGCTCTGTTTGTGCGGTTCGTTTTGAATAAGTGTGAAGGCTGCCATCCGAACCCTGGTGTGCACCGAGCACGCAGACTGAGACCCTTTAAAAAGGTGGGTCTCCGTCTGCTTCCAAAAGGACTCTAGTGCTGTTCGACTGAAATGTGAACGCAACGTGGACTTAAGACATCGAAACAAGTCACAAGAAGCCATCCTAAAAAGGACAGAATGCTCAAGCATTTCTGGGTTTTCTAGTCATTGTGTGAACTCCAAGCAAACAAGGACCGCGTGCGTCGTTTCCTTTTTTTGGTCCAACTACAAGGTGTGAACACACCCTTGCTTTCTTAGATATTTTGAAGAATCTTGGTAACCAAACAATTTTGGTAGACCCCGACCGATAAAGGATTTTTAAGGCCGATACCGATACAAATATTTGGTGATTTAAAAATCCGATATTCCGATATATCGGCCGATATATATTTAAAAAAAAAATCCAGAAACGCGTAACAAAACATGAACAGATTTCCCTAACATTAGTTATTTGTCGTTATTTAAGAGTCCTCAGCCTTACGAAAATAATATGATAATGCAGTTTAAAAATAAACTTGTTTTTTTTTGTTCAAAGGACTTTAAGTTTCATATCTTAAGTTTGTATTTTTATACATTATATTTATCAGAACTTTAATATATTCTGTTCTGTTGTGACAATCAAACAAACAAGTTTATTTTTAAACTGCATTATCATATTATTTTAGTAAGGCTGAGGACTCTTAAATAACGACAAATAACACATTATTACATATTTGAATTATTACTGTCAACTATTATTATTAATATTGACAGTAATAATTCAATTATGTAATACTGTGTGTGTGTGTGTGTGTGTGTGTGTGTGTGTGTGTGTGTGTGTGTGTGTGTGTGAAGAACTGATAAGATTGTAAATGTGTACCTTGAAATGCAATGTAAGTCGCTTTTGATAAAAGCGTCTGCCAAATGTCAATGTTATAAGCTACCTTATAATTACAATGTCAACTTGCTTATCCCTTTACCTGCACTCTTTTAATTCTATCCATCTATTCCATCAAGCTACAACAAACCATTTTCAATCATCATTTGCTGCCTGCCTTCTAAAATCTACTACTTAGTGATGCGCTAAATACATTATGTGACTCGTTAATGCTGCGGCTAAAAAAAGTCAGCAACGCACGCTTGGATTTCACACACGTGGAAAAGAAAAGCTAACTTTTATGCACAGGCTATGTTTGATACTTTTTCTCTATGTCTAAATGTTCACTCCAAGCTTGCCTAACTTACATTTTACAATGCAGAGACTGGAACTACAGATATGCTAGTTATAAATACAGTAATCATTACTTTATTTAGGCAGAATAAGTTCGTTGTGATTTCCAAGCTCATTGAGGTTAGCGATCTTCCTTGTATAGTGCCCTCTGGTGGACAAACTATGCAGCGCCAACACTCATAACATGGTTGAAGGGTGTTTCGTCCGCTTTTGTTTTATTTTTTAAATATTCATTTATCGGCCATTATAAATGCCGATACCGATAGTTTGGAAAATGCCTAATATCGGCCGATAATATCGGCCCGCCGATACATCGGTCGGGCTCTAAATTTTGGTGACCGTTGACTTGACTTGCATTGTATGGACAAAAACATACAAAAGAAACAAACATTACTCAAAATATCAGAATTTTATGTTCCGCAGAACAAAGCAAGTCATAATTGGAACAACATGATTAAATGATGACCGTTTTCATTTTTGGGTGAACCATCCTTTAAAATTGCATGAAATTTGACAATCACCTCTTGTCACAAGTTTTTGTTTTGTTTACTGTATGCAAAGTAGAATTTCTTTATCTTGATTTTTGGCTAAACTTTGATCCTGACATCATCTGGACACTTTTTACAACATTCACCCAGCGTCTCCCGCCGTGTGGTTTCAGTCCTCTGTGAATAGAACAGGCCCAGATTGGCGCCGCGGGAAATCGTGAGGCATTCATAAAACCAATCAGAGGCTACCGAGCAGAAGGCTTTGCTATCTAGAGGATGCAGGGACTCCTGCATATTAATAAAGCGACGCCTCTGTGGTCATTAGAGCCCTCACCCCAAGAGGAACGTCTGCTATCGCGCTAATGCTTTAGTAATTGCTTCATCTCCCCCACTTTGCTGCTCCAGGACAGACGTGCGTCTGGATTAGCATTTTTATGGAGAAAGAGCCATGTGGATTCTTCTGGGAAGAGTGGAGACGCAAACGCATCCGTTACTGAACTTTTAACATTCCTCCACCTTTACAACTATTTGTTGCTCAAGTACTGATGTAAACAGACCGTGGTCATAAAAATGATGGAAGCTCACGCTAAATTCACTGCGTCGTGATCCTGTGTTATTCAAAATGTATTTCAATAAAGCAGCGTTCAAACTGGCAGGGGAGTCCTACGCCCTCGTCAAGAGCAATTCAATTTTGATGGAATTAAATTAAATTCATTTTAATTGATTCATTATTTATTTCAGGTATCACCAAATCGATTTTCTGTTTTAACACTCTGAACGCTAGCTTTGTGAATCAAGAGTCGGACTGACACGGCAGACCCTCATGGTCACGTGACTGATAGAAGTTGCAAATAAACTTATGATCGTTCACACACTTGGATGACTTGTAAATATTTCAGTGTTTACTTTTGTGCTGAACAGCTGTTTTTACTGCATACTAGCAGGGGATATTATAATTTTAATTGATGTATTAATGATGTATCTACCGGGTGTTCAAAATACATAGTTTTGTGTTTTACGTTGTGTAGGTCTCCGGCTGACTCACGTTATTACTGTTTTACTGAAAAAGTTATGCTAATTAGCTGTGGCCCACTATTCCACCAACAATTGTGTCCATTAATGCAGATAAATTTAATGCATTCTTACTACTTTGAGTATTGATAAAGGATGGACCAAGACTTGTTTTACTAACTTCAATATTACATCAGTCATTCACGTTAGTTGATACAGTTAATGATACAGTTCCCACATGTGCACCGCAATAATTCACATCGGTTTGTTAATGTACAGTACACTTGTTAATGCTGATGGTGAGGAATTACAGCTGCAACATCTCATAATGTACGATAAAACTGAGTAGCATATCACTGAGAAACGTCCTTAAGCCATCCTTGCGATGGAGGTTCGGGTTGAATAACTAGTTTGCGCTCGGATTGATATGGTAAAATCGACGCCATCATTACTGTCTTTACAGTGTGTACAATCGCTGAGCTTTAGGAAGCCTCCGGAGCTGAAGTTTAGTTATGATAATGGGTGTGTCCTTTCGAAGCTCTGTAAGTGGTAGACTAATCATTACAGAATGGGCCATCTGACCAATCAGAGCAGAGTAAGCACGTGGAAATTGACTCCAATTGACTGAATCTTCGGACGAGTTGTTTTCGAGTCTTTGAGAAATGTGGTGATGTGTAATGTATATTATGAGAAAATGAAAGTGTATTTTGAACTTTGATGCATGTAAACCTGTTGTCGGAGACCTCCAAAACAAAATTAGGAACCTTTAAAATAGCATAAAAGGGGTACTTTAATTGAAGCCGCGGAAGAAAAGGCTGTGTTCACTGGAAGTCGCAAGTCATTCAAGAGGCCAATTCCCACGGCACCGACAGATGGCGACAATCACCAGATTACAGTAAGTCACATCTCAGACATTCCACAACCCGGCCGACCAACGACAACGGACGCCAACAGATGTAAAGACTGATCCAATAAAACCTGACAAAATGTCTGTTGCCGTTGTGAAATGACTTAAATAGAACCAAATCAGGTCCCGCTCCTGCTACACACCTGCTGACAGAGAACTGCCATTCACAAAAGGAACAATTCGCATGTATTTGTGTAGGATTTGAACACAGGATGATTAGAATCAGGAGCATCATCTAGTCACGCAAGCAACATGAGACGCTAGAGTGAAATTACAAAAGCCACAAACTGACTCGTCAGAGCAACACCGGCTACTGAACAAACCTGACATCTCACCCTTCTGAGGACTCTTAAGATGCTTCATGTTTGACAGTACAGTTCTGAATTCACACTCCACCTTGGTTGCTCAAATCCTAGTTATGCCATACAGACCAAAATATATCTTCAGAATTAAGACCTACTACAGAACAATGCCTCTAGAATGCTGCCTCAACAGCCGTTTATGAACACTATTCAGGTCTAGCAAACTTTTCTTTTAAGCTTTAAAGGGATACTCCACTTTTTTTGGAAATAGGCTCATTTTACAACTCCCCCAGAGTTAAACAGTTGAGTTTTAGGCTACCGTTTTCGAATCCATTCAGCCGATCTCCGGGTCTGACAGTACCACTTTTAGCATAGCTTAGCTGAGTGCAGCAGGCGTAATGATATGACGCAGCGCCTGAAAATAGTCCCCAGCTGGACTCATTGGTTACCGAGCTGGGGACTATTTTCAGGCGCTGCGTCATATCATTACGCCTGCTGCACTCATGGTACGGCAGCAAAGTTTCTTGATTATTACGCAGGAATGAGAGTATAGTTCCTAGCCATATCAGTCTAGAAAATCACAAATTTTCATTTTCCGTCTGTCTTAGTACACGATGTAACTACAGAAGAGTCAAGTTTTAAATAGGAAAAATATCGAAACTCTTTGGTCATTTTTGGTCAGAGATGCTAATGGTCTCGTCCGATTCAATGATCTATGCTAAGCTATGCTAAAAGTGGTACCGCCAGACCCGGAGATCGGCTGAATGGATTCGAAAACGGTAAAACTCAACTGTTTAACTCTGGGGGAGTTGTAAAATGAGCCTATTTCCAAAAAAAGTGGAGTATCCCTTTAAAGGGTTAGTTCACCCAAAAATGAAAATTCTGTCAGTAATCACTCACCCTCATGTTGTTCCAACCACGTAAGTCTTTCATTCATCTTCGGAACACAAATTAAGATATTTTTGATGAAATCTGAGAGCTGGCTCACTCCTCCATAGGCTTCTAGGTAATTGCATCTGCCGGCCCAGAAAAGTTAGTTTTATTGTTAAAGACATTGTTAAAATAGTCCAAGTGACTACAGTGGTATCAAGTGACGAGAATACTTTTTGTGCGCAAACCCCCCAAAAATAACGACTTATTTCAACTATTCATTTTTTTTTGTGTGGACCTCTGATTGAGTTCACGAGAGCGCCACGACGCATGCGCGAGAACTGAGAAGATGACGCGGATGGGTCTCGATTTAGTGTTTAAAATGGTTCTAAAGTGTGCATTTCCTGGATTTCCGAATCGTGAGAAACCAACGAGAAAACGTAAAAGTGCCTTACCAATGCCGCAAAATGAATGGCTTACTTTTCACACTTTCCCATCAAATGATCATGAGCGTCATCTTCTCAGTTCTCGCGCATGGGTCGTGGCTCTCTCTCGTGAACTCACGTCAGAGGCCCACACCGAAGAAAATGAATAGGCTAGTTGAATAAAGTCGTTTTTTTTTTTTTTTTTGCACACAAAAAGTATTCTTGTCACTTGATAAACTTAATGTTAAAGGAGAACTCCGGTCAATTTTAACATTGAGCTAATTTTTTTTTGTCAATTTGGAGTGCTGTCAATACAGAGAACAACAACAAAAATCAGTGTTGCCTACACCGTGTTATCCTCTTTTGAAAATTTGCACCTTGTTGACTTCAATGGGGCAAGTTTTAAACCAGCTTTTAGCCTCTTAACATCCTTGATGTGTCATTACAAGTGCACAGCTAATGTGAGTGATTCCTTCAGAGTGATCACGGGTGAATCTGACTGCAGTAGATGTGAAAGATATTAATAAAAATGATGTTTATTCAGCCAGCGCACATACCTGTATTTACATCCTGTTTTCGGTTGAAGTCCATAGTAATCGATTGTCGAGTTCACGTGTGTGATCATAGGTAACTAAACCTATGCGTGTGAACTCGACAATCGATTACTTTGGACTTTGACCGAAAACAGGATGTAAATACAGGTATGTGCGCTGGCTGAAATAACATCATTTTTATTAATATCTTTCACATCTACTGCAGTCAGATTCACCCGTGTTCACTCAGAAGGAATCACTCACATTAGCTGGGCACTTGTAATGACACATCAAGGATGTTAAGAGGCTAAAAGCAGGTTTAAAACTTGCCCCGTTTAAGTCAACAGGGTGCAGATTTTCAAAAGAGGATAACACGGTGTAGGCAACACTGATTTTTGTTGTTGTTCTCTGTATTGACAGCACTCCAAATTTACAAAAAAATGAGCTCAATGTTAAAATTGATTGGAGTTCTCCTTTAAGCCAATTAGTCACTTGGACTATTTTAACAATGTCTTTATTAACTTTTCTGGGCCGGCAGATGCAATTACCTTGCAGCCTATGAAGGAGTGAGCCAGCTCTCAGATTTCATCAAAAATATCTTAATTTGTGTTCCGAAGATGAACTAAAATCTGAACGAAAAGTTACGGGGTTGGAACAACATGAGGGTGAGTAATTACTGACGGAATTTTCATTTTTGGGTGAATAACCCTTTAACAACTCTAGGTTTACACTGCAGTATCAAATATTTGAACGATTCAGAAGATTTTTCAGTAGTACTGTATCCCACAATAGTATATTAGTAGGGGTGGTTAATCTGTCTGATTTCCCGATTCGATTCGATTACGATTATTGAAGTCCCGATTCGATTACAGTCGATTTTCGATTATTAACGATTTTCGATTAGCGATTATTGATTTTCCAGTTCACAACAGTAAATAAAAATACACTAAGTGATTGCAGTATTAAAAAAAGTCAGCTGCTGAATTACATAACTCTTTTATTGAGTAACAACTCAAAGCACTTTCTGTGTCGTGTAGTTATAACTTCAGAATTATTTGTATGTAGCTTATGTTCTGTAGAACACAGAAATGAATACATCACATTGTGTTGTGACTCATCAAGTTGAACCAAACTAGCTTTTAATACAATGTTGGTATGAGCCACCACAGTATTTTACAAATATAAAAAATAACACAAAGTGAAAATAAAGTGGCATTTTGGCGTTAATATTGAAACGACAGTTACCATGGTGAATACACAATACTAACAAGAACTGTTAATGAAACATGGAAACTGCTCCTGGTGAATAGAATGAAAATCATGCCTGCATGCAAATCCTTCTCAGCTAACACATGACGTAGCCTACCAGTAACGTGATTTATTGGTATTTTACTTTTATTTCATGACTTACTAATTTACAACGAACAACGTTGCATGCTCGTAGTTTCCTTTGCACTTTGCACTATACAGTGAAGCGATACACGGCGCGCCCCTCCGCATTTGCGCGTGCAATTGAAGAGTGTGCGCTACGAGTACAGTATAACGGCTGACAGGACAGGAACGTCCGTTTTTCTGAGGTGAAATACTTTTTATTTCAGCGTACACATACGTCACTGCCTGGTAGTTCCTATACTGTGCTGGGTTTTCTGAAGTAGTTGTGATTCGCCTCTCATAACATAACATGCTCTAAATGCACGCAGAGTGGATTTTTTTTTTAATTTTTTTTTTTATAAAAAATCGATTTTTGAAAATTTGATAATCGATTCATACTCGTCCATAACATACTCGCGATTAATCAATAATCGATTTTTTTCACCACCCCTATATATTAGCACTGATTGTTGTTTGCTTTCGGGAACTGAAGGACTGGGAAGTGATGCGTAACAACACACTTTAACAACCAGATTGCTATTGTCTGTAGTCATATTTACACACATCATGTCCATGACCATCATTTCCCCAGCCACACACACACACACACGTTTCACAGACTAGATTAGTGAGGAGGACATTTCATATTTCAGGTTAATAATGTTTTCTTTGTCTTAGTCTGACAAGAAACATGCACATCATTATCATTACATTAAAATATAAACATTATTTGGCCAATTTATAAGAATTTTTAACTACACATAACATGTCTTTAGAAGTTGGTTATGATTATATTTTACTATATCAGTGATTTGGCCCTCACACCACTCATCCTCACAGACTGACTGTTAGTTACAGTAGTTGGTTAGTCAAGTCTCAAACAATCAGTCCTCTGGAAAAATAACTACATTACAAACAAATCAATCCACAGCATCAGTTTAAAATTGTCCAGAACTTGGCAACCTGGGTTGAACATAAATTAAACTTATTGACAATTTAACCAGATTTCTGTCCAGATTTTCTATATCATTGCAATCATCACTGTATCATTGGACACTCCAAATTGGAGTGTCCAATGTTATTACCAATGATTAATAAAAATAAAATAAATAAAAAGCCATTTAACAACGGAAGCCCTCACATTATGTTAATATTCATAACACTAATAAAAACTATTTTTAGTCTAAATAACAGAGGTGGGAGTAAGTCACACATGTGCAAGTCACAAGCAAGTCTCAAGTCTTAACCTTCAAGTCTCAAGCAAGTCCAAGTCAATTTTGTAAAAAGCAAGTCAAGTCAAGTCAAGTCACTGCTTTATGTCAAGCAAGTCAAGTCAAGTCGTAGCTTGGGTCACAAGTCACGGCAAGTCATACAAACGTTTGATGATTTCACAGAATTTATATATTAAAATAAGTTAAAACTACATAAGTTGTGGACTATGGTTTTATTTGCAACATTTTTTTAAATATGCATTTCCACATACAGCTGAGTGGTTAAAAATCTAAAAAAAGAAATAAAATTTCAAACTACATAGCCTAAAATGTAAATGTAACTGAAATTAGACCAACATTAAAGGAGAACTCCGGTCAATTTTAACATTGAGCTCATTTTTTTGTACATTTGGAGTGCTGTCAATACAGAGAACAATGACAAAAATCGGTGTTGCCAACACCGAGTTATTCTATTTTTAAAATTTGCACCCTGTTGACTTCAATGGGGCAAGTACTAAACCTGCTTTTAGGCTCTTAACATCCTTGATGTGTCATTACAAGTGCACAGAAAATGTGAGTGATTCCTTCTGAGTGAACACGAGTGGATCTGACTGCAGTAGATGTAAAAGATATGTATAAAAATTATGTTATTTAAGCCAGCGCAAATACCTGTTTACATCCTGTTTTTCGGTTGAAGTCCAAAGTAGTCGATTGTATGGGGCATAGAGTAAGTAAAAAGAAATCGCTAGTTAATACCACTAACAAGGCTCAAAATAGCCTCACACTAACACGGTAGCATAATGAGGGTGCTTGTTAGTGGTATTAACTAGCGATTTCTTTTTACTTACTCTGTGCCCCATACACTAGCGTTATAAGCTAATCAGTTTTTAGAGATAAAACTCTTTACATTCGATTATCATGAAAACAAATCCCAGAGAACGGTAGACTCTGTACCAATGTGTTATTAATTATTATTAAATTACAGTTACATTTTTTTTATATTTCTTTTAACATTCAAGTCAACCCTGGGATAGCAGACTATATTGGTAGCATATAACTAGACAGTACAAAGGGATGTATGCAGGTAAGAAAAACTGGAATATGGCATATATTAACATATTTTAACCCAATTTTAATTTTCAAGAAATGTTTTGTTTTTCGCTGTGCTTTTGTATGTAAGGGATTATTCAGATCATAAAAAAATCATTAATCCAAGGCACTCGAATATTATTAAAAATATATAGAAAGCCTTTATTTCATCATGGCTTTAATATTTTAAAATCAGGTGACAAGTAGCTACTTGCACACCTATGCGTTGCGGCTAATGAGCCTTCGTCAGGGTGTGTGACCTTAAGCCCCTTTCACACAGAGATTCCGGAAAATACACGGATTAAGTGACCCGAGATTTGACTCGGGTTAGTTTGATTTAGGTTCATTCACACTGCCAGTGATTTTCCGGAATAAGAGAGTGCGTTCACACACAACCCGTAAAAATCCTGTAAAGACATGTGACATCGATGTGACTTTAATGTCTCAGCAGCGTCTTAAGTTTGCTTATGAGCTGTGATTTCTCTCTCGAGAAACCATGCTTGAGCATTTTTTTCCTCTCTGATTCGATCATAAACTTGCGCATTACATACCGTTTCACAGCTGGCGAACGATCCCGCGCTTCAGCGTCATCACTACAACACGCGGCTTTTGTTCACACAGCGCGTTCCTGCTGCGTCACGTGATTGTTGCGGTGCGTTCAAATACAGATATTTATTTTTAAAAAGACAAGTTATTTCGAGTCATTTACCTCAAGTCCGAGTCAAGTCTCAAGTCATGAATATCAAGTCAAAGTCAAGTCAAGTCTTTTATTAATATTTGTCAAGCAAGTCTCAAGTCCTAAAATTTGCGACTTAAGTCTGACTCGAGTCAAGTCATTGACTCGAGTCCCCCATCTCTGCTAAATAACCCCGAATATACGTATATCTGGCTACTGTATGCTGCAATTTCTTGAAAGGAACATCTAAAAAAGACCTTTTACTACGATGAGGAGGACATATTTATTTATGAACCATTTAGGCTTGAACTGACTTTACTTCACTAAAGTTTACCAAGCCACATCTGACTGATCACACCTCGCACTACGGCCTCATTTTACATCAAGGCGCGCACACACAGACTTTATGTTCAAAAACGGGATGGAACAGAAGACATGGGGCTCCAGGAGGGTTTTGAGTGTAGACAAGCAATATCTTAGCGAATTTACAGTGCATTTTTGAACTTGCAAAATATATACGTGTGTGACGTATTAACCTGCGCGCGCTTTCTCAGTTCACCTGTATAAAAAGCGACGAAAAGCAGCCAGTCGCAGTTTGTGTAAGTTTATGCATTTGGGACTTTATATGTTATATTGTGTCTTACTTTGAAGCTGATGACACGATGATGACAGACACTCTCGCGGTCGTTCTCAATAATTAGGGCGTGGCGAGCACGTAATGAGTAGAGGAAGAGGCATCAAGACGAGTTGAAGCTGCAATTAGCGAGCAGCGCCCTCGACAGGCTCGACTACAATTTGTACATGATAAAATATTTTAGAGCTTGGCATAACCAACCTCAAAAAATGTATAGGCGCCTCAAAAAATGTATAGGCGCCTATTCATAGCGCTCTCTCTCTCTCTCTCTCTCTCTCTCTCTCTCTCTCTCTCTCTCTCTCTCTCTCTCTCTCTCTCTCTCTTTGTTTTATTTTACTTTGTTGTATTTTCTTTTCTTTGTTTTTATGTGGTGTAATTATACCATTTTCCATTGTTTTCCCCTCGGTATAAACACTTGTTGGATTTGTCCGGGTTAGACTAAGATTATTCAATAAAAACTGCAAGTTTTATCATCATCACTTCGTCTCCTGCTTCTGCTCTTCTCTGGCTTTCTCAGTCAAATTCTCAGGCTGATAGAAGACTGTTAATAGAGTTTTGGGGTACCAGACAAGACTTCTAACAAGTTTTACTGGTTTTGGGCACCAGACAAAACAGATAGCCTATCTTTTCACAAGATCTGGTGTCCGGAGTCGGATTTGACAATTCTGACATGTGGATTCCATCCCATCTAACAAAGTTATAAGATTAAGTTGTAAGGGGGTCAATTAAAATAAGAAATCTCATAATTTTAGCTTGACTTAATGCTTGTTTTCTCTTTATTTTAAATCATTTTAAGCCTTGAGGCCCCGGTCCCCTGGGTGAGAATCACATTCACTTTCATATTGAATATTATTTCACGTTGTGGGCTGTTTTGAACATACAGGTAAAAACAAAAACAACTGCATCTGAAATGAACGGGATTTTTTTTTTGTTTTTATGGAGTCACAACCATGTTCTTGTCATGCCACTTCATTATTATTTTAAGGACCTGATAATAAACTTGACACACTATGGGCCCTATCTTGCACCCAGCGCAATTCACTTTGTACACCGACGCATGTATCATTCCTATTTTGCACCCGCGCACTATCTATCTATCTATCTATCTATCTATCTATCTATCTATCTATCTATCTATCTATCTATCTATCTATCTATCTATCTATCTATCTATCTATCTATCTATCTATCTATCTATCTATCTATCTATCTATCTATCTATCTATCTATCTATCGTAATAATGTATGATTTGCAAAAATGAAAACTGCTGCTTCTGTGTAGATGAGAGAATCAAAGTGTATGCGCGTTGTGCACACGCTACATTGATTATGGCCAAGCATGCGCCCTTAAAATAGCATATGAATAACATGCGCAACGCGCCACTGACTTTAAACTATTTTTTCCTGGTTAGTGGCGCAATTGTTTTCTAAACCTGCAAAATAGCATGAAGGAACGTTGGCGCCGGAACACGCCTCCTTTTTTGCGCTGAACCGCCCAGGGAGCGCAAGCTCATTCCCTAGTTTAGCGACGTGCTTCTGTGGAGGGAAAAGCGCGCTTTGCGCGGGTGCAAAATAGGAATGAAACATGCGTCGGTGTACAAAGTCAATTGCGCTGGGTGCAAGATAGGGCCCTATGTGTTATTGTAGCAATTGCAAAAACCAAAATACTCAACACTTCATAAATGTTTTTGTGTTGTATCTCAGCTGGGCAACAGATTCAGAAAAGTAACATGAGGTTTTTCACGGGAAGGATTTGTAACCTCAGATCATGACTAAATTCTGCACTCATGCTTGAGTTTGACTGTGAGAAGGCGCACAGACACCGGTCTCATCTCGTATTCATTGCTCTTAAGCAGACCTTGAAGATCTACTCACAGATGAAGCGGCCGGCAGCTGAGTAATGTGTACGTAATGGTGCGAGATGGTCAAAGTCATGTATACCGAAATGCATTTGATCGTGTGGCGCTGATAGCCCCGAGACCCCCGCTCTTATCTTGTTCTTCAAGGAGCCCATATTTCATTATCAGCGCTTCCGTGCGCTCACTCCCAAGCCCCAATCCGCTCAGAGGATATCTCTGTGGGCTTCGCACTCAGTAAGCCTGAAATGGAAGATGATATTGAACTAAAGACAGAAATGTTGTTTTACCTTTTGATATTTCACACTTGACCCTCAAGATTTCAATAGTGGTTAGAATCAGTGTTAGAATCCATATATCGCCTAATGGCGTTTGTGTTAAATCCAGAGAGAATGCTACTATACTAGTCTTACTATTTATGGAGAATATATAGCCTAATGTACAGGGTGGGCCATTTATATGGATACACCGTAATAACATGGGAATGGTTGGTGATATTAAAGTCTTGTTTGTGGCACATTAGTATATGTGAGGGGGCAAACTCCTCAAGATGGGTGGTGACCATGGTGGCCATTTAGAAGTCGGCCATCTTGGATACAACTTTTGTTTTTTCAATAGGAAGAGGGCCATGTGACACATCAAACTTATTGGTAATGTCACAAGAAAAACAATGGTGTGCTTGGTTTCAACGTAACTTTATTCGTTCATGAGTTATTTACAAGTTTCTGACCACTTATAAAATGTGTTCAATGTGCTGCCCATTGTGTTGGATTGTCAATGCAACCCTGTTCTCCCACTCTTCACACACTGAATGGCCCCCAAGGTCTCCCGATCTGACCCCCTTAGACTTTTATCTTTGGGGTCATCTGAAGGCAATTGTCTATGGTGTGAAGATACGAGATGTGCAGCACCTGAAACTACGGATACTGGAAGCCTGTGCTGGCATTTCTCCTGCGGTGTTGCTATCAGTGTGTGAAGAGTGGGTGAACAGGGTTGCATTGACAATCCAACACAATGGGCAGCACATTGAACACATTTTATAAGTGGTCAAAAACAAAAGTTGTATCCAAGATGGCCGACTTCTAAATGGCCACCATGGTCACCACCCATCTTGAGGATATGTGAGGGGGGGTTTGCCCCCTCACATATACTAATGTGCCACAAACAGGACTTTAATATCACCAACCATTCCCATGTTATTACGGTGTATCCATATAAATGGCCCACCCTGTATAATGTGCGCAGAAACCAAATCTCCTTTTCCATATCTGACCACTAGGGCTCCAAAAGTTGACCTCACCGAGAAGGTCATGGGGCATTTATCAACGGGATAACCTCCCGCCTCTGCTGTCAAATTTAACATCATTTATTATTTCTCAGCTGCAGACAGTAACAAAAACCACCTACAATGACTATGGCAAACACAGTTTTGGCAAGTGATTTTCAATGACATTCACGATTGCTGGATAAGGATTTTTTTTTTTAATAATTGATTTGATAGAAATCACACTTTCTACAGCAATTTCTAGTTAATTTAGTCAATATTTTAGAGCTGAACATTCAATATAATTGGAAAAAGGTCAATATAATTTCCATGACTGGGAACCCTGATCACTCATTATTACACATGCATGGGCTCTTTGTGGAACTAGATTGTTTTGCTTCATTAGCCTACATTTATTTGTTTGATTTACTACATTTTATTTGACAAAGAACAACAAAATGATACTATTTTGGTGGAAACGACGAGTACATTCATTTCATCAGTTGCAGTTTGAAGATTCAAATGAATGTCATTTACAAAAAAAAAGCTCCGGAGAAGGTTCTGTATCAACAGGAAATAAAACAGTTTTATTGAACATTTGTGTATATGAAGTTATATAACAACAGTCAGAAACTCCACAGAGTGAATCACTACACAAAATGAAACGAAATTGTAAAACACCTCATCAAAAATGAAGGTATACACAGCAATATAACTGTCGGCTCGCCGCTGGGGCGAGCAGTATGGCAGGAAAAAACACCCCGAACAGTTCTACAAGATTACAGAGAAAATTTCCACACACAAAAATACTCAAGCAGGCAGTTGATATACACAAAGGCAACTAGGATCTCCCTACAGCATCAGATTCTAATTCTTTACACAGCTTTTTCTTGAAAGGTGGCTTTTCGTTGTAGCAGAGTTATCAGAGGGTTGTATGCATGTGCTGTACGTCGTACGCTAAGCGATAGGGCTTTGTTTGTTTTTCTTTTTCAAGTCGTCGGAGCTGTTTGCGTGCTTTGGTAGGCTTTAGTAAAAGATAGCGTTGCTTTGCAGGACTAGAAATGGCTTATTCAGACTACTTTACAAACCTCTGAGGTGCAACGAGCAATGCTGTCTTCTACCGTACGTCTGGCTCTACACCTAACGTGCAGACACCCGATAGTGCGATAACACCCTTTTGCCATACGAAGCGAGTGTAGTACTGTATTCAATTCGTGACTCTAAAAACGGCATTTTATCCTTGTTTTATAAACAAGCCTCTTGTATTAAGATATCGTAGATAATGAGAGTACATCAGTTAACATAGGAGTAGTCGAGGAATAATTGTAGGCCTACTTATAGTTGCAATTACACGTTCTCTATAGGTTCGATCTCTTCGACAGGGTAAGAAATCATATTCGGCTATGAATAAAACACATGAATCAATATTTATTGCAACATTGAAATGAAAGTGCCAACTATACTTGGTCCCACGATAAAAAGTAGAAACAAAACACACAGTCCATACTGTACATTCTGAGTTCCATAATAAATATAAAATGGTCTTCAATAGGGCACAAAAGGAACAATAACCAGGTAATAGTCATGAGTGTAATCATAACAGCGATAACAGAATGATACAGCCAATCATATTAATAGTACAACAGATAACAAGATTGATACAATTCTCTTATATCCAGGTGATCTCAATAATGAGGAAATGATATCAGGACAAATATAAAAATATATACACCTATTCTGAAAGGGAAGGGATTTATATATAGCCTATATATATATTTATTTATATATATAGAGAGAGACAGATAGATAGATTAGATAGATAGATAGATAGATAATCTCATATTTGGGGGTACATCCTATATACGTTTACCCAAATGTTTGGATGGTTAAATCTGTGTGCAGGAAAACTCAACAGGAAAAACGGAGGAATCCTTAACAAGTTTACAGATGTTGAGCTCCAAACTACACACGTGTGCTGTGACCTAACCAGACTACGGTCGATGGATGCGTCGCCCCACTGAATAGGGTTGTGTTTTTTGTCTCTTTTGAACCCCTATCAAGTGATACCGCCCCTTTAAAGACTAAGGGAATGAACATACAAGTATTGCACAGTGCTCAACAAAATGCTGTGTGAACTGACCTGCTTGCGCGCTCGGACGGCAACGGTTATTAGAAACTGACGATTTCTCGCTGGCGCGCCCTCTTTCGTACTCTCGCCGTGTGATAGGGGGATGGCAGCACAACATCACTACAGTACAAGATGGCCGCTACCTACTGAAAACTACAACGCTAAGCACACACCGCAGTCACAGTGATACACAACTCAGTCCCTACTAGAGACTCCTATGGGATGACAAACAGCTTTTTTTCCTCCTTTTATTTTTAAGTAATAGTGCTATCACCTACACAATAACATTGCAAACACTTAGAAACTCCTCCTGAAGCTAGCATCTAGTGTACGTGAGAGGTTCCTCCAAGATAACTCATGGTTTTAATGGACTAAACGTCTACTCGTCCTCTTGTTAGACCCGTAGTAAAGGACATTAGAATGTAATGTTATCACCTGTACAGACCATTAACTTTTACGGTTATTGTTAAGGATTCGCTAATGCTCATGGCGGCCGGTCCGCTTTTAAACGAACGGACCGTGCGAGCTGACCGTGAGTCCGTTCAGAGACGGTACAGTGCAAAACAGTAGCCACAGGGGAAGGGATTGGCAGTTAAGCATGGCTAACTCTATTGTCACTGTCAGAAGGCAACATAAAGCAAAAACTGCTGTTTAGGGCACCGTTGCGGCCAAAATACATTGTTCCCCGATGAACCGAAGCTACGACCACTATCCGAGCGGAGTGTGCGTGGAGGGAGGAGTCAGGTACGCCTCGTACCTCCCCAAAACCAATGGCAGTGTTTAAAAGCTCGCCTCTCCTCCTCATCGACTAGTCGGGACCGACCGCTTTGAAAGGTGCCGTCCCTCAAAGTTTGATTACCTTTTGATTGAAGGCAAGGGAGTCTCTTGAAACAGACGCCCCGGTGTAAATAAATCCCCCCCGTAACCCGGCCTTTAGCAAAGATCGTAAAAAAAATCATGCAGTTACCAAAAATATTCAGACGCTGACTTAATCTAAAAAATAGTTGTCTTAAAGCTAGAGTCAAAACTCTTGGTTTCATTTTTTTTGAGGCTGAACCACAAATTCGTCAACGAAACGAGTCCAACGACAAGAAAGCAAGTGATTCACAAAATCAAGCTTCAAGGAAACAATGGCTACAGCTTGAGACTGTCCCATTAATTGTTCATTTCCAGTTTTCGTGAAGGTGCCAAATCAGATCCAGGAATCTAAGAATCCGAAAACAAGAAAGAAGCAAACAGGGGACCCGCTCTACTAAAAGTTAACAGCATCACCGTATTAGAAATCAAAAGAAAAGGCTGATTGGTTTTCGTCAAGTAAGAAGAATTCCTTCCGTTATATAGGTTTAAGCAAAGCGTACAGGTCCTCAGTTTGATAAATTAGTACAAAAAGTTCTTACGCAATCATGTGCTTGTATAATTGCCAGCAGCATATTACATTTATACCATGAAACCATATTAGTTAATGGCCTTGGTGTTCTGTGTGTCTTTAACGTGTACATCTGTATGCTTTGTTTTTGTTTTTTGAAGTAAACATGAAGCGCAAACCGTCCTTTACGAAGTGAGTGTACCTCCACTAGCGTCTTGCAGGTTGGAATTCTTTAGCTCGTAAATATTTATATATATTAGAGATATATCGTATATTTTAGTGGAATGCAATAAGGTAAAATTCTTAAATCCCGTTATTTATAATATTGGCTCTTCTATGTCTGCATTTACATAATTTAAAATAGAACATCTTATTAAAAACATCAAGGTATACACAGATTAGGAAACGGGTAACAACATACAAACACATAAACTAGAAATCATTTTCATCTGCATACTGATATATACACCTGTGGTATAATAAATTCCTCCAGTCATGCGCTATCTATACAGATCATATTGCTTAAAAGAAGGGGGCATTTGGTCGGGGACTTTAAGGTCGTGGATGGAGGTGAAACAATAAAGGACAGAGAAAAGTTTATCGACGGAAGGAAGGAAGGAAGGAAGGAAGGAAGGGAGGGAGGGGGTCGAAACTGACGTAACAACACAACATCTCAAGGGGGTGGTCCGAGAAGGCGGTTTTCTTAGACACGAAATTAGAAGTGAGGGTGCATGGATCCTTATATCACTGAGGTATCTACACGCACTGGGTAAAGAGCACTACACGGGTGGGGTTGTGGGGAAGGGGGCGGGGCTTGGGCTGCTCTATTTTTTCTGAGCTGCCAGCTGGGCATCCACTTCCTCCTCCGGCTTAAGCACGTGCCACTGCGCGATGGGTCTCCTCGGGTTGGCCAGCATATCTGACCAGTGACGGAGCTCGGTGCCTGAGCTGTTCAAGCCCACAAACACTTTGCCGATGGCATCATTCTTGCCAATCTTGTCATAGTCCAGAACAGTTATAACAACTTGAACTTTCTGTAACAGAAATTAAAGACACAATTATAGACTATAACGCAAGACTTTCACTTTGTTTGAGCATATGCCAGGTTATAGTTCCTCCATCACTTGATGAATTATTACTTCTTCTGATCAAATGAAAATGCACACAAAAATATCTTTCAATAAAATTCATTTCAAAAGAAAGAGTGGCAAGGAGTTTATTTAAATATGCCTGGCAGAGCACTAAACAATCACATGCAGTATATATTATTCATTCCTGTGATGTTGGAAACGGTTGTGCTGCTTAATATTTTCGTGAAAATTTCGACTTTTTTCATTTCAGGGATCTTTGATGAATAGACAATTCAAAAGAACAAAATGTATTTGAACTGGGAATCTTTTGTAACATTCTTAAAGTTTTTACTCTCACTTTTGATCAATTTAATGCATCCCTGCAGAGTAAAAGTGTTAATTTCTTAAAAAAAAAAACATTACTGTTGCTGGGCTTGAATAACATTGTTTAACAATGACTGAAAATACACATAGTGATGCAATAGTTGATGCCATTGAATTCCACCACAATTATCTCAGTGTGACAGTCTATTCAAGGGCCTGTTACTCTGCAGCAGAGTGAGTCTTTGAAGAGCATGGCGGCAGATACCAAAGAAAGGCCAGCGGGTGCTACCAGAGAGGTCCGGACAACTCGGTAAATTGACTGCGAGCACACAACTGAACGGTGTGAGTTCGGGGTCAATGGCTCGCTCTTAGCTTGCTTACTTGGAGCCTGATCCGCCTGTGCACAAAATGCGAGTGGCCGATATGAATTAGCGTCCTCAGAGCCCTGATTATCCTTTGATCCACCTCTCTGCTTGGATTTCACTGACCGGTGAGAACAGGCCTGGGACCATTGTTCTCGGAGCCAGAGCTAATTTGCCATATAATGAAATATTGAGGGATGTACAATGAGCGAGGAACTGTTAGTTCGCGGTAGCAGCTTTTAGAAACGTCTGCTGCTTGGTGAGAATGGGGAGGGAGGAAGGCCTCTCTGGTTAACAGACCCCCAGACACACTTTGAATTCAAAGCAGCTCAAAGCATAAAATGTATCATCTAAACTGTGAAATGCTGAAGCAATTTGAAGCAATTTTACTCTTGTTGCACTAGCAAGCATCAAACCCATTTTATTCTCCAACTAATTAGCAACAATTTTTTTTTAAAAGCCTCATGCCGAGCCTTATCGCATTTCACAAGTTTCTTTTCGGCTGTGTTTTCGACACAGGGTTCGTACAATTAGTTTTCGACAACGATTAAATTGGGAATTTGCGTCGGATTAGCCGTTGCCATGTGAGAGCTCAGTTTCAGTACAAGCAACAAAGACAAATTTCATTACCTGGATTTGTTCGAATGGCACTTCGAAACTGAAAGACTCATTGTAGTAAGGGTTAAGGGTGTTCTTTTTGATTGTCGTCTTCTTTTTCTTCAGCCGCTTGCCGTTCTGCATCAGGTGGATCTTGACGTAGGGATCTGAAAACACACAAGAACAGGACATAGCATGAGAAATTCTTTTTTTACTCACTTTTTTTTTGCCCCCCAAGTTCCAAGTTATAAAGGTTTCCACAGGAAAACCTGGATATATGAGGGAATTTTAAAAGTGTGATTTCTACACCTGGTCATAAAAAGTGGAAACCATAAAGAACATTCAGTTTTTGGAATAAAATAATTGATTTACTTTCATTTCAATTATTAAAATTTATTGCCACTCCTAGTTTCTGTAAATATTTATTTTTCATTTATTTTTTATTCTATATGTTCTTATTTTTTTCCCCTTTCATCATTCTGCTTTTGGACCCACCGGAATACTCCGCCAGATGATATTAAGAGGTGTCCATCTATTGGTCTTTTTAAAACCAAACTTAAACGCACAGTATGGCATTTTTCGCCACTAGGGGTCGCTAACCTATTTACAATAACAAAGGCGCAGATTGATGACGCAACATTTGCTAAGAATTATGGATCTTGTCGTCAACGTCAAGCCGACGGATCTAATGTTTATGGATGACTGAATACATCGATGCTTTTATCATGACTGTGATATGAAGCAGTTCGGGATTGCTAAGAGACAGCTATCAGCTCCACACGCGACGCGAGTCCCGCGGATATAAAAGGAATATTGACATTTCATTCAACCGAACTACACACAAGTGCAGAATTACAACTCACAGGTCAGTTTATTAGACAAATTAAACTTGTGAGGTAACGCAGCGCTGTTTCACTTGGTCTAACATTACACTATCACACTAAACTGCATTTGAATGTGTTGAAATGTATGTGTTAGTTTGTCTGTATGAGACTAGCAGTAAGCTAGATCAACATTAGAATAACATACAGATCATATTCTGACATTTTATCATTGTTGAACTATAATACATTGATTAGTTTTATGTAAATGTGCTCACCTGTTTAATAAAAGTACATGTAGGAGCGGTCCAAGTCTCGGACGTGGAGCTCTCGTTTATATACTGTCTATGGGAGCTCTCGGCATCTCGAAAACACCGCGCTGATATTGATTCTCGTTTTAGTTCTCCTTTTTTTTATCCAAAGTCTGCTTGCCATGGTCCATAATGTTTGAACGAAATAACAACAGCGTGCAAATAGACATTGCGAACTACAAAGTTGTCCATATCTGTCGCTTTGGTTACTATCAGACGGCTCTGGTTCATAGCTCTGGTTGCCATGGCAGTACGAGCGGAAACCAGGGACAACGCGGATATGACTGCATTGGCGGCGACAAAACGGAAATAAAGAAACTGGACGTTTCTCGAATTAAATTACAAATTTCTCCTGGTTTAAAAGTTGTTGGAAACAGTCGGGATAATGTAAGTACACAACTAAAAAAAATATATAACATAGATATAGTGATTTTTGCTATTTTTAAAGCAAAAAAGTTACATATTGTGCCTTTAAAACAACAACAACAACAAATACTCACCTTTTAAGCACAGATAGTGGTTGTTATGTAACTGCTTTTATAATATACACTCATATCTTGTCAAAGAGAGAGAGAATTTTTTTGTTTGTGTACAATGTATTGCATGTATCATGCATGCTTTTTGTTGTTATTTTATTATTGTGAGAAGGTTTGTTAATGGTGACCTGCCAAGGGATTGCGGATGAAAATTAACCATAGGCTAAATCTGGCACAGTGCATTAAATGGAAACTTTTATGTTAAATATGGCACATGGTCCCTTTCCAAATAAATAAATAAACTTAAATCACTATATATATCTTTTCTGTGTTTCTGTGCACGCTGACACACGACATCTGCAGCCTCTACTGAAGCTCCGCCACAGAGCAGATCTCTAGTGGTATGTGTTAGGATAGTCCAAGCTTTTATTTACACATGGCAGCTGTGTGTCTCTTCCCTGTGACATTACTGCCATTCAGGCACATCAATCTCTGCCTGTGCCTCTAAACAGTATCATTTCCAGCATCTATATTCTGTCCCCATCATGCAGCTCTCTTCATCTGTTTACCTCACCCACTACTGATTCGTACTCACCTTTCTTAGAATCGCTTTTTGATTGAAACCTCACAAAACAACTTAGGGATGAAATATCACCAAAATATCTGATTTTACGCCTATACACCTTCCATTTTGAAACGGGGAGCAAATGTGTGTATTTCATATAATACTGCGTCTGTAAAGAGCGGTGACATCGTATGCCTTCCTGAGCCTTACAATAAAAAAAGGATATAGCAGCAGTTATTAATGGTTGAACTTGACAGATTTAACTATGTTTCAGAATTACCTTTTGTCCAACACGTAATTTCATTTCACCCCTTCTCTCCCTGACACTCTTATATATCAGGATTTTCACAACATCTCTGGCATTTCCAATCCCATTTTTCAACTATTCCAAATACTCCATCTCTATGAAAAAAATTAGAGTAGCACATTCCATACAGAGAGAGAGGGAGAGACTTCGAAGGCGTGCTGAACTCCATACCCATACCATATTAGGAGCAGGGCAGCACAAAATCTGGGGCATGCATTTTTGGAAGTGTAGATCTCACATCTCATAAGGTGAAGGTGTGTAAGGATGACCATTATGCATACTTTATATAGTATTAGGATACTTGTTAATCGAAATACATTTTAAGCAACATGAATCACACGTATTCCAGTATATTAGAAGATGTTTTAACAGTGAAATACTTTCTCCCCATCTCCTTCACTCTTTATAACTTTGCCATTGTCATTTTCACTTATGTACATCACACACATCACATTTTTCACACAATATATAATACCATTCAAAAGTTTGGGGTCAGTAAGATTTTCTAAAATATATAAATACTTTTATTTAGCATGGATACATTAAATTGATACAAAAAACTTTTACATCATTTCAAAAATTGTTTCTATTCATCAAAGAATCCTAAAAACTGTCGATAATAATAATAAAAAAATATTTATTGAGCAGCAAATCAGCATATTATACTGATTTCTGAAGGATCGTGTGACACTGAAGAGTGAAGACTGGTGAGTGCTAAAAATAAATTACACAGGAATAAATTACATTTTAAAATATATTAAAATAGAAAGTTATTTTCAATTGTAATAATATTTCACAATATTACTGGTTACTTTGAGTATTTTTTATCCAATAAATACAGCTTTGGTGATCATAAAAGAGTAAGCAACATGGAAAAATCATACTAAAAGCTTATTACGGTAGTGTACATATATTTTTAAATCAAGATTTTAAATTTATGGAATTATGGTAGCACTAAAATGAACCTGTTCATCCATGTACTATGTTGTACTATGGATTAGGATGCCGAGAGTTGAACTAATCATGTACATAGACTTTTTTCAATTCTTGCATATTATATAATAATATAATGCAAATACTGTTTTTGTGACTGCAAACTGTGTTAATAATTAATTGATATGAAGTGTTTGTATAAGTTGCAAGTGTTGTACAGCACTTAAAGAGCTTTTGTATGGCATTTACGCCTCTAAATGGCACAAAATCTCTTTTAAGATATTACCCATAAAAAAGGTCTTTCAGATACAATGAAAAAGTATGCTTTCATATTTCCCTGATTCATCCATGGAGCTTCACACTCTGAACACTGATGCATTTAATTCAGATTATGCGAGATATTTCTCATAATAGAGTAGCACAGCACCTCCTGTTGAATTTACACTAACACTGCACGATCTGAAGAGCTCTGGCTGCTCGCTCCATCCACTTTTAAAATGGTGAAAAACACGTAGCATGTCTATTTATGATGTTGAACTTAAACAGCACTTCTCCGGGCCTATAACACTATTAACGGTGGTGCTTTTTCCCAGTTGCTTGGCAACAGAGTGCCTGAGGTTTGAGGTTGTTTGGGAAATCTGTGGTAGTCTACACTCACACAGAAGCCAAGCTAGAAGTTTGTGGTTCAAGGAGTTGGCAGTGCTTGTAGTGACTTCTGTTTATGGTTCATATAGTCACTTGAGAAGCTCGTCTAAATAGGATACTGAAAATCCAAGTGAAAATAAAACTGGCCCTTGTTTCTGATGTGGTATGTTTTCATTGGCTCCGGCACATACTGTAGGCATGCAGATCCATATGGACTACAGACTCATAGGTGTCTTCTAGTGGTGGACGACATGTACTGCAATGACCCACAGCTATAGAAATTCTATTAAAAGGCAATTTGGTGGTGATTTTAACCATTATTTTGATCAAATACATAACCATGACTATGAATAGTATATGAAAAAGTATCTGGAAACTTAAGCCACACTTAATATGTATGCATACAAGCTGTACACTCACTACTTTACATTGTAGCAAAGTGTAATTTCTTCAGTGTTGTACCATGAAAAGATATAATAAAATATTTACAGAAATGTGAGGGGTGTACTCTGTGTACTCTCTCTCTATATATACAAAGACAATATTATATTATATATATATATACACTGTATATATATATATATATATATATATATATATATATATATATATATATATATATATATATATATATATATAATACAAATGACAAAATGTCAAAATAAAATGACATTTTGTATATAATACAAAATGTCTATAACTTAAACTAAAATAAAAATGTATAAATACTAACAGTAAATAAATACTATAATAATATCTACTAGTAATAATACACTGCATATTAGATACAAAATATCAAAACAAGTGGAATATGCAATCAAACGATATTTTTTTTTTGGTAAAAATACGTAAAAAGATGTACGACAAAAAAAAAAAAAAAGAATGTAAAAAGCCGGTTCCCCTTAAGCTTACACGTGTGCATTTAGGAATGGGTGTGTTTCTTCAAAATAAATGTCACTTGATATTTTGCTATCTTATTTTAATTTATTGACATTCCTACATTTTTAAGTGGGGTTTAAGTGTCCATTTGCTTTCTGAGACTTTGATATTGTACCTGGAGCTCAAACAATACAACATGGTATCAGCAACACCAAAGTCAAGAGTGCATGAACCGATAAACTGCATAACCTGAATGCAATGTAAGCATCTCCCAAATGCTTTGAAAATAAATGTAAATTTGTACAAATATGCAAATACAAATACTAAACCAGAAATATCGACCTAAAAGCACATCGAAGAAACGTACAGAGATTGGTAAGCAATGCTCTTGTGAATTAATACAAATTACATTTATTTTAGCTGCAACAACCACGTCTTGTGTGATTAGGGAGAGTAAACAGGATTTGAAAGGAGAAAGGGATAAATTATAGTGTTCTGATGAGTTGTCCTCCCTGTAGCTGAATCACAATGGAAACAGTCACTAATTATTGGCATGATCCATGCGGGCCTATTGTTTCTAATCATGTGACGGCTCTTTGGACATGCTCTCCAGTGATTCCTTTGGGAGAATGACTCCCCCATAACAACAATTAAATCTGAGCCATTTTCACGAACTTGGAACGAGAAGAAAAAACAGAGAGAGAGAGAGAGAATGCTGGAACAGAAATGTTTTTCTAGTACAATCAGTGGGAACACAGAGCGCTTTGTCAAAAATGTTTATTTCAAATGCAAACCGACGGAGTCTGGCAAAATCCCAGTAATTGACAGTGAAAGCACCCTTAACTGCACAATTTTCGCACAGGATTTGATCGATCTGGCAAGCGGCCAATTCAACAAGCACAACGATGTAACGTGATAGGAGGTTTGGGGGTTATAGTTATCACATTGTGAAACCTATAGTCCTCCAAACACAAACCCATAAATAGAACTGTTAACAGTGTTAATTTCATCAGAGCGCTGGAGTACCTTGTGAAACGTGACTGACAGTTTATAGCCGGCTTTAATCTGGATTGCTAATGGACCGGGGAGAGCGAGAAAGTTTGTTCTCAGCTCCGCTGCTTATAGCTGAGCGATGAGAAGTAAATGTCGGGTCTCTTGGCTCCCAGCAGTGGGTCTGGAACTGATGGCCTGCTACTAGAGGCGAGAGGGTGGGGAAGGATAGATGGACGAGGCAGAGGCCGTTTTTCATAAGTGGTTACAGCACAGATGAGGACTGATTTCTGAATGCCGAGCTGTAAATTTACTCTGCGAAAATGTATTCATGTATTCACCAGAGCCGAATATTACTTCAGCTGATAAAGCGCAGCTCTCCGTACAGCCGCAGGTTTGAGAAGTGTCGGATCATTTCAAGCCGCATTTCGACACCTTTGGAATTTGTAGCTGTGAATGACTGCGTATGCATTACATGATTTTAAAAGTGAAAAATATACTAAAAGTGACTTCGCATTTACATACAGACAGCTATGAGAAAATGAAACCGTGGTAAGGGCAACATGAAAGGAGCATTCACGATGCATTTAACTTCCATAACGCGTCTTTCTTAGTGTATTCAGCTGGAAATGATGTAAAGCGGGAATCTGATTAAATGCAAAGATGTTACGCTATTACTGTAATAATATTTTTCTGCATGATCTTATAAGAAGAAAGTGATTATATTTTAAAGAACAATTAAGAAAAACATTTGATGTCTTTATGATAATGTGCACTATAAAATCAGCAGCATGTCTTTACCTTGAAAAGCTCACTATATCATTTGTTACACAAATTTCTAAGGCCTCTAGATTATCAACATGATTAAAACTTTGCTGAAAAGCCTGTCGTACACAATCTACTACATGCCTTCCTGTCGTCTGATTGATAATGTATACTCGTTTAGCAAGTAATAGGGCTTTTAGTATCATTGTGTCCAAAAATGTCCAAACGTAAGAATAACATTTACATTGTTGGTAATATTTTAAGATGAACATATACTGGACTGAAGCAACTTAGGTTTACTTGATTATCCATACATAATTTTTTAATTAAATCATGTTAAAAACATATAGCGCATGTATGTTGTGCCCCCACAATAAGTATCATCGTACTATTAGTTTGAGATATAGAGTGGCAACTAATATTTATATGCATTTTGTGTAAGTAGTCTGCTATGCTGCTAAATCTCATTGATTTACATTAACTAAATGAAATTGAGGTGTTTTTTTCTCCTCGAGCTCCATATTCTCCTAAATAATACTATATGCATCCTATATGCAAGCCTGATGCATCCAATATGATACTAATTTTTTTCCCCTTTAGATTTTATCTTTGGTTAAAGAAAATGAAATGTTTGACTATTATTTCATATGTCAGGCTTTACAAATAGGATCCATTTTGATTTCACAGTGTATGGTTTATCATGACAGCTGGCAGCAAGAGAGACAGTCCTAAACTGTCACATAATGGCACAAGCCAGTAACTGGACTCACCTGACAGGCCACCGACATCCATCTTCTTCAGGTTCTTGGCCTCCAGAACGACCACGGTCAGTTTGCCAGCAGTGGGCACATACCGCAGAGAGAAACAGATGTCACCCAGCTTCTCTTGCTGCGAGTGGTAGAGAAAAGTTCAATCAGGGACATCATTGTGAACCTGAAAACCAGGTCAAATTTATTCACTGACTGAATTCCCTAACAAAAAAAGTGCTTAAGAAGAAAAGCCAAAAACCAAACATCTTCAACTAAAGTAATTTAGCTAGCACACAAGAGGCGTGAAATATTGCTCTTTACACAAACACTTTTAGACTTTCTCTCACACAACATGATTGATAAGAGAAATTGAAATGAGGAGCGCAGCGTTTGAAGTCTTTCAGTCTGATTCATTTTCCACAAATGTAGTTGCAGGGGTAAACACATTGAAAATACATTTACATGTACAATACACATTCCATTAATATTTCAGGAGCCATTCTCATAAACATGGGCGCAAACATATGTGACATATAGAAAACAACAGGAAGGGGTAAAAGGTTACATCACTTTACTTTCGACTGGCTGATGCCATTTTCCACACAATCAATTTTCTGTCAATTAAAAGGTCATCAGAACAAAACAAAAAAACATTTGACTGCTTAATTAAATGAACCCTACAAGGTAAATATGTTGAATCGACTGCTGTTTGACTGAAACACCCAATTATTTACACGGAACAATTTTTTTTAAGGAAACCAGGAATTGTGTAGGGGGAAAAAAGACCAAAGAGGACTGAACTGAATGGAATTGCAAAAAGCTAGTCTTTTGCAGTTGACTTTCATTTTATTTTTTACTGACACTTAAAGTGACATCCTCAGGACACCACTCTAGAGATCCTTTGGTAAAAGTCAATACGCTCCAGCTTTCTCAAGCGTTGCTTGAAGTGCTTTGCTAGCTCATCGGACATGGAGTGTTACAGCAGCACAAACTCAAAGTGCAACCTTCAACGTATGTAGATAGCCTTCAACTCTCTGCCCTTAGCAGGCTTTTGACAGCATCATAATTAACCTTTACACCAAGGAACCGTGACACAAAAACAAGGTTTCCATAGAAACCACAGCTTAAATGCTATATTCCATGACATTTACCATGAAAATTGAATCTCCCCAACCACTGCTTGCAAAGTCACACTTTTTTATTAATAAAACAACGGCACGGCCCAGTTGATTAACTGACATTTCCATTGAAGATAGATAGCCCTCAAGTCTTGCACCTTTACAGTAAGTGAATTTCCATGCAGCTCCTGCTAAATGATATTTACTCTTGTTGTGTACAACCTTTAAAATATACGAGTTAACATTTGGGAACATTTCAAATTTATTTGGTGCATGTTTTAAAGAAAAGCACTGGGAGTATAATTGTTTAAACGTTTCAGTCTTTTTACCAAATCTTGTAAATTTTTATTTTAAATATATAAGGTATTACATTTATATTGCTACATTTAAAATCTGTGAAGACTTATAATTTAAGTAATACAAATTATGTTGTATTATTTTACACGAAATGGATCTCCACATGGGGACTGCCATGCGGAGATCACATGTCTAGAAAAACAAAACAAAAAAGATTTTGACATAGTCACTTAGTAGTTGCTACCAAGTGGTATAACAATGTAAACTTAATCAGTCAGTGAACAAATCAATGTGAATGGATATGACTTAATATTTTGTGTGAATGGATTAAAATTTTAAGTCACTGGGAAAAATCACTAGTAGTGAACAACTGAATTGGCAAAATTTCTACGCTTAAGAAGGTCAGGCAATATAAATGTAATATTCACTCATAACATAATATTTAATCACATTACCAGGGAATAGGTTATTTCCACCCATGTGTGTTACCTCTTCTTTCTCAGCGCTCACGAGGTCCCTCCACTCCTCAGTCACATGACTAAAGTCGACTTTATTCATAGGCACCTTCACGTCTCCAATGGCGTCGTGTTTGGAGAAGCGGTCAAAGTCATATACTGTCATCATCAGTGTTTTACCTCCAAGCTCAGTGTAGGGAACCTGTAGGATATAAACGGTGAAAATAATTGCTTGCATACCTACCCGTCTACCACCAAGATGTTGGAATGAAACTATAGGACAATTGCAGGTGTGCCAGAGAGAGAGAAAGAGAGAGAGAGAGAGAGACAGAGAGATTTGATTCTTGATTGCCTCCAATTGAGCTGTTTTTCAGACAAAACTCATTATCCCGAAGGACTTGTTCCAACATGGCGACAAACTGCTTGATTGGCCGGGAAAGAGATAAGACCCAAGGGTTGCTATTTTGTCCTTGACGCTATCACACACACCAGCTCTCCAGTGTCTTCATTTCAATAATGAAGGCACTTGTGATTACATGTCTCTTGATGTTGGCGTGTGGTTCATTTCTCATTCTCAAGGTACCATGTCAGTTGAAATTGTGCGAGGCTAAACGAGGAAAAAACAGGCAAACAGTCCTCTACCCCTTTGGTTGGCTCAGTTATATAGATTTTTTTTAAAGAATTCAACACTTCACTTAGCAATTTATTAGAAATTTAGAGGTCTGACTGCAGTAATTACACAAAAATGATTTTCTAGCTGCATGACGTCTCATAAAAACGAATCAGAAAGCTCTACTGAACATTCAAAATAGAAATTATGCTCCTTTCTGGATGACAGACACCTGCAGGAGTCCATCCTCACGTTTGCGTGTAATTACTCCAATGCCTCATGTCTTGTTAATAGACCAGATAAAGTAATCAGAAATAACTTGATCTATTGTATGAGTAGAATGTGAACACATAGATCCAATGGAAAATTGCTTGCTAGCATTCAACAATGTTTGATTAAGTTAAGTGTTTGTGACCTACCTTAAATGTGAATTGCTCATTGAAAACAGGATTCAGCGTCTTCCGGTGGACCTTGGTCTCAAATTTCTTCTTCTTGTCTGGAAGAAGGTAGACCTTCACATAGGGGTCAGAAGTACCACCCATATCCATGGCAGGCAATTCTGCTGCTTGGATAATCCCCACTAAGAGCTATGAGGGGTCAAAGGTCAAAGTTTAAGTGAACATGATTAAGACCTTGAAGAGGAGCATGGTCTTTGTCTGAACCATCATCCCACCACCATTCTGTAGATACCTCTGTTAAGTCACGTAAAAGTACTGGCGTTCATTGTAAATGTTGTAATGATCAGATTCATATAAAGACAGTTGTTGCTTTTTTAACTTGTGAGCCTTGGGAATATCTGCTTAATAATATGAAACGCCACCGAGAGGTCAGTTATAGCTATGATGCTGAGGTGTGTACTTCAGGCCTGGCCTGCATTACTATTTAAACAGTCCCAGCATTAAGGAGGTGATGGGGTCAGGCCATGTCAAGCATGGGCCTCCTGATCCTATCTCCCCATCAGCTCTGATAATTGATAGGCCGGCTGGCTGGGCTGAGGTCCTGATTGACCTGCCAGTCACCATATCCCCTGCATACCCTCATGGGTCCTAGAGTCAGTCAATCAAGTTCCCATCAGCTTCCCATAACCCCCCCCCCCCCTTCTCTATGTCTACACAGGCAAAGACCTCTCTCTCTCTCTCTCTCTCTCTCTCAAATTCCGCTTGTGCTACCACAGAAAGGATGGTTTAGATGGTGGCCATCAGAGAACCCTGTGATTGTACTTTTGACAAAGGAGCTATAAAGATTTTAAAATCCTGTCAGGCTGTAGTAATGTTTGATTTTTGCTATTAAATGGTGATGGGTTTCAGGTCTGGACAGCTTTATTGCTTCATATTGTCATCTTGGATGAAAAAAAAAAGGACATGTTCTGACTTCAAGAAAGAAACACCCTCCACAAACAGTTCGAACACAGACACAAACAGCAAAAGAAATATCTTTATTTTGAAGGAATTGGTTGCAAGGTAGAAAATGCTCCACAAATAATGTCCATTGCTCCCATAATCACTGACTCCATAAAGCATTGGTGAAAGTGATTGACAAAATAAGAGCCCTTTTTAACTCCTTTTTACCAACAGTTCGTTATTTCTGGTCGCGCTGAAATATGACCATTAACGTTGTGAGGACTGGAGAGTTAAAATTTCAATATATGTTGATGCAGCATAATTTAACATTTCCTACTACTTGACAGCAGAACATTTCTTGGAGGTTTGAGTTAGATTTGGACAGGTTAGCAATATAGGAAGCTCAACATCAAGAAATAACTTGTAATTTCCAATTATCTGTAAAGGTCAAGTTCACCCTAGAAAACACCTTTAACATAAGTCAACTGTAACACTTCTTTCAAGATACTTGATCATATTGCAATGAGGAGATCCTGTAGCTAAACTGGTAGAGCATAGGGGTGTAACAATACATTGATATGGATCGATACATCGATTAAATGACTAACAGATGCAACATGTAAAAAATCAATACCAGGGCAATCAATACCTGTTGACAACAGACAATGTATCATTTGTGCTCACAAAATTATACTTATGTGACAGAAGCAACTTTAGCCCCATTTTGCAATGCATCTTTCAGTGGCGTCACTGTCAGTCTCACTGGAAGTTTGCGACACGATAACAGAAGACACTAAACGAGAAGTCTTTTGTAAGAAGCTCCTAGCTGTGAGTTAGATTGAATAGCTGTGAACAACTGTAGCAGTATGAGTCAGGGTGGATTTGTCTCTGGGTGGATTGGACATAGATGGGGGGTAAAAGAATATTTTGTCCTGATGAGACTTTGGCCATAATAACCTTCAATCGCTCTGCAGGCTATGAAAACTTCACACAGTTTGAAGAATCAGATTGATGCAGGACATGCTGGAGGAAGGGTTCAGCCATATGACTTCAACTCAGTGGGTTCAGTACTCACAATCTCTCATCTGAAGGCTGTGAGCTGTCATCTTAAATTAATGTTTTTCAAAGAAAAAAGTTTTTTTTAGGGGTGTTTGTTATTTGGCACAAACAGTGAGGGGTTTCTGTCCTTAAAATACCTGAGATTCATTAGAAAACAGGCTGTGATGTCAATGATTCACCTCAGTGAACGTGTATGTATTCACAGTTCAATCCACATCTCGCTTTCTATCCTCATTAGCAGCATCACCCTTATCTGCACCCTGTCTCTCCGTCTCCCCAAGGAGCCGCCCTGAATTCTGAGATATTGTGTTGTGTGGCTTTTGTGACTGCCATATTTTGTCATTTTTATGTTTACTCTCTGGCTAAAGGTTCAGATTACCTTTAAACAAACCCAGAGTTTAGTTGAGCTCCCTGGAACCTTTCCCCTTTTGAAAGGGCAAGAGTTGCAGAAAAATCTCCCAGACCTCTGAGTCTGCCTGAAGCGATACTCGGCTTGATTTAAAGCCAGACAGGAAAGAAGCACGCAGATTTCCTGCTGGCATGGAGGGTGGAGATACATGCAAGTGCGTCTGTCTAGTGGAGTGTGTGGGTCTATGGGTTGAATCTGGGTCAGGCTGATGTGGATTTCTTCTGCACTTGTTTAGTGAATTTGCTCCTTTGTGTGCATACTACATTTTGTACTCATATTCTTATCCCTCATATGAAGGATTTAGTAGAATTTACCAGCTATTTTACCAGTAATATTTTTGTTATATGCCAAAAGAATACAACAAATGTAGTATCTTAAACATGTCATTCTTGTTCTTAAAACTGTTATGCCATAAAATGAATGCATTACCAGTCATTTGCAGTCATTTTGTCATTTCACCACTACATTGACACCATACAATGAAAAGCTGTAATTTGTGAGTATGTGATGGTGGATAATCTGGCTCTTTCATGTTTGTAGCTTTTTTCTGCTCAGTCTCTGTGTAAGACTATATGCACAGCTTCAATTATCTGTCAGCCAGGATCTGACAAAAGGAAGCGCATTCATTCTGGAAGTCACTTAGCTTTCAAGCTCAACAGCCTGTAAGAGGCGCCCAGTGAATTTCGGCTTAGCCTCAGAGTTGAAGACAAGCCAGCACCCTCATTCAGTCAGTGTGGAAGAAAGCCGATTCAAACACAAATCTAACTGCTGTGATGTGCCCTTGACATTCACAGCATTTGGTGAGTTTACAGGATGATGGGCATTATTTCTTAAGTGCTAAGTCTGAATTCCTCTGGCTTTCAGAGATAGCACTTAATAATAGAGCACAGCTATAAAAATGACTCTGAAAAGTGATTCATATTGTCGAAGTTCACTCTATCTTTGTGTTTTCAGTGTGTATTTTTTCAAACACACACCTTATAGTGAGTATTCAATTATGTTAGAGTGACACCTTAGAGGAATGGGCATTATTTGAATAGAGCTGGCTACATTTTGACGGACAAACACGCTGTACTTACGAAGAAGACCTCACTAAACACCACACACAGTGACGATGATTCGGAGACGGCCCCTTACCGTATTCTCTGTGAAATTGTAATCCATGGAGTACTGTAATTTGCCAAGTTTCTCTTCTTCCTTAGGCTCTGCCTCTTTCTCTGTATCCGTCAGCCCTGTTTCTGCATCATCCTCATCCTTCAAGGCCTGAAGGAGACACCCACTAACAGTCAGTCCTGTCGGCCCAACGCTGGCGCAGCCCGATTGCCCTCGCCAGAGCGCCGGGCCAGCCCTGGACCAGCCTGCTCTTCAACCGCACCTCTAGTAGGGGGGGAGCAAGCACTAAAACACCACAGCAATTAAGACCATGACATGCTCAGTGATGCACTAGACTTGGGCTGTGAACCCCTTTCTCTCCTATGGAAAGTCGTGGAAAGAGTTGCAAGAAGATGAATGAGTGCAAGCAGTTTAGGTTGGTGGGAGGGGCAAGGCTAGGGCTGGGGGGTATGAAAATATATCGACAACGCATATAGTACTGTATATCGCTATTTTATAATCATGTTTATGACGTTTTACCCTTCAGACTCTTCATGGAGGACTGGAGGGCATTTGTCCCTTTAACATGAAAGATTAAGTCCATAAAGTGGCTTATTGCATTATTAATTATTATTATTATCATTAATGTTATATTAAATATTAGTATATTGTGCTTGAATTTGTATGTACATTGAGAAATATAATACTGAGTTTGTGTATATTATATTATGGCACAGTTATGTTCACTTGATAGATTATGAAAAGTTGTTTCTGCATAGATTCCAGACTAATAATTTATTTGTTATTAATAATCTTATATACATTTAATCTTCTAATTAATCGCAATCTTCTTAATAATTAATTCATTATGCATCCATAATAAATAAGTAAATACAATTATTGAAAAACATTTATGGTTATGTAATATATATATTTTTTTTAAAAAGGCAAAAAAAAAAGTATATTGTGTATACCGATACTTTGATACAAAATTACTCTGTCATACCGCCCAACCCTAAGCAAGATGAGCAGACAGATGTTCTTAAGAAATACATTGTACAATTCATTGACCTTTATGTTATTTCAGGCAGAACAATCTCTGGCATCAACAAATCAGTGGGGAAATGTTGTGGATGGTGTGGCAGTAGCTCCCTAGCTAGCCTGAGTCTAAGACGCTGTGTTAAGGGAATGTCGAGTGAGCTTTGTTGTCGCTGGAAAGCATGCGATTGTTGAGGCAAACTTAGCTCTCAGTTCATTCACTGTGAAATAGTTGCCTTCTGAAAGGGCACTTTTGCTCATCGGTAAAGCATGCAGGGCATTCACGTTCTCAAGAAGAGTGCTCGTATAGTGACCCTCATTCTCTGTGACGTGATCTTCAACACACAGTGGCGTTGTCATGACCCTTAGTTATTGGTGATAACCACCACTCTCATGGAAGCTGTAAGCATCATGCCAGCAGAAGGTGTTGGTGGGAGGGATCATATTATGTACAGGGCCTGTCTTATTAGTTGTTGGGTTACAAGTGTGAAAGCAGAAGGCTGAACAAAATTGATTTCTTTACTGCCTTATCTCCTTCTGAGGACCAGACTAGTCTCACAAGCACTTGTGCGCTTCAATTCAACAAGCTTTTCGAGGTGCTTGTTAAATTTAAAGGCATAGCTCGTTCAGAAATAATTTATTCTCCCTCATTTGTTGCTCCAAACCCATATGAAAGCAGAACACAAAAGGAGAAGTTTAGCAGGACATATGACATGTTCTTTTCCATATAATTAAAGCGTATAGGGATTAAAAGCTAGTTAGCCAAAAAAGCAACAAAAAACAAACAAACAACAACAACAAAAAACAGCAAAAATCTTGCCTGACATATTATGTGGTCACCATTCACTTCCATTGAGGGGAAAACAGCAGCTAGGACATTCTGCTAAACATCTCCTTTTCAGTTCCAGGGTAAAAAAGGAAGTCAGACAGCTTTTGAACAACATGAAGGTAAGTAAATGAAGAAATATTTTATCCCCTTAAATTATTATTTTTGGAACTGTAAAATGATTAACACTAGTTGGTATTTTTACAGCTGTGAGTGTCCTTTATTGATACCCTTTCCATCTGACTGGCAAAGATGATGTTTCAAAAACATGTCAGCCAATTAAAGATCAGTCTGGTCATCGTGTCTGAAAATTGCTTCTTGAACAAATTTGTCCTGCTAATGAGGTGGGTGCTGTTCTCCTTCAGGACATTTTTCAATTTTAGGTTCAAGTGGACCAGATGAGTACTGATAATTTGGCCAAGGGCAGTCAAACAAGCCGAACGGATCACTAGCAGTTTAGCAATCCGTACTTTGACAGTTCTCTCAGCCATTTCACTTTTTTTTTAAATTGGTAATTTCACTCAAGCAATTTCCAGTTGCTTTTTTGGACATCAAATGAGAAGCATGTTTACAATGAGAAATCAATGTGGTTCAACCTTGCTGAAGCGTACCCAAGTGCATTTTTTCTCTTCATATATATGTGTATATGTAGACTTACACACATATATATTGTAGATATACATGTACTGTGTGCATAGTTACATATATGTTACTCTACTAGAGTAAACCTGTTATCAAGAGGCTATTAAAAGTCATTACAGCAGGCTATAGAAGATCCAACAGCAATTGGGAACCTACCGCCAGTGGCAATCCCGTAAAGTCATCAGACAAAACATAGATAAGGAGGACATGGAAGGAAGAGACACAAATTAAAACAACCACACACAAAGGTGACCACATGATTCTGGGCACACCAGGAGAAATGACTGCTGAGAAGCTCAAAGCTCCTTCTGCTGGCAATAAAAGATGTATGTTGTGCAGGACATTGTACTCTGCCATACTGCTATGGATTAGTGTGTATCATTCAAATACTTGTGCTGATTGGTTAAATAAGAGTGAAGATTCATTGGCCATTAATATTTAGCCAATTAGCACAGGTATTAGAAACTATATAAGGGTGTTTCCCTGCTAAAAACAACAGGTTAAATCAGCTTAAGTTGGTTTGTTTTGTCTAAGATGGTCTTCAGCTGGTCTTCCAAACTCCCTCTAAAACCATCAAAGAAACAAGCCTAACCACCTTAGGCTGGTTTAAGTTGTTTTATTCAGCAGGGTTGTGTTTTAAAATATTGATTACTGTATATGTATTTACAGTATGGCTGCAGTTATTTTTTTGAAACACCCATTTTGAATGTACTAATACACAATGTAGGTTTGTAAACATCATATAGCAGCTATTGTATATCTGCTTTTCACCAACAAGTGTTCACATTTGGTTTGACGCTGATAAACTGTGACATTCTGGAATGGCACACTGGGTTTTTAAAGAGTGTTGTTAATTATCTGTGTCTGTTCCTCTTCACTGTGCTTTGTGCTCGAAAATCAATGTCTCTAATTTGGGATCTGAGTGGTCTTGGCATGGTCTCAAAGCCAGTGTCCTTACACCGTGAATTAAGCTGACTTTGTCAATTATTCTGTTAGAAGTGTACTATTGCGAGCTTGCTAATACAATTAACATGCTAACTAGGGTTAAAGTGTTCCATATAATTTGTGTGTGGGAAAAAGCGAGCTGCATTAATGTTCTTTCTCCTATTTTTTTTCCTTATCTACTGTCATTTCTCTGGGTTGATACCACTTCATAGCACAGTTAACCATATGCAGCACTACAAAGACTGTGAATTAAGTTAAATGCAAGGAAAACTCAATACTTTAATGAACCGTTAACATGCCCAGGTTTGCAGTCCTGCAATTAAATTCAGCTGTGAAACAACATCATCAACAGATGACTCGATCTAGATTGAGTTGTCTTATGAATATTCTTAATTAGCATTGTACATTAATAAATCAATACTTCCGGGAATAATTATTTCATGCAACTTGCTAAACACTGAAGAGTAAAGCTAATTCAAAAATAGTAACAAATTGTTTTTACCTCGGTTTTGACACCGTCTGTGACGTCCTTCATGTTGATGGCATTCTTGCCCTTGTCTTTGCCCTTTTTCTTGTTCTTCTTCTTGAATATCCACTTTTTGCAGATGCAGAAGCAGCAGGAAACAACTAGTACAACAGCAACGAATGCGATGGCGACGATGGCCCATGATGGCACTGTGCAGACAAAAACACAGAGAAAACATCCCCATTCACTACATTTCAAATCTTCTGAAGCTATTCAATAGCTTTTTTTGTAGGAACAGACCAAAATTGAAGGTGTTATTCAAATCTGAGTTTAATATTTTACATTCATTGTATGGAAAAGAGCAGCCAGGACATTCTATTAAGTTTCTCATTTTCTGTTACACAGAAAAACCATATAGGTTTCTAAAGACAAGAATTTTTAAATTTGAGGTGAACTATTTCTCTATTAAACTTTCCCCATTTATGTAAATAAAAGCTGCACTAGCAAGACTGAAAATAGCTGTTCTGTGACCGGACTGAGCTGACGTAGTTCCAAATAGCCATGTTGCTTTGCGGTTCAATATCATCCCAGAGCAACAAAGAAACGGAACAGGCTAGAAGGGAAAAGTTTCAGTGTGTTGGTTGACACTCTTTGATCAACTGCAAGAGAACTTCATGTCTGCCGGTCGCACGGGATTAACGATCTTCACTCAGACAGAGATGTTGCAACGCTCTAGTGAGAGTAATCAGCCAATTTAGCTGAAAACAGGAGCTGTTGGCATTCACAACTTGCCATTTGATCACTCTTGGAAGACATTTTGAGCTTGGCATTCTTAAACCAATCACCCTCAGCACAGGATTTATTTGATTGTCAAGGACAGCAAAACTAAATAAACGGAACAAAAATATTCTGAAAATATTTAATAAGATTTGGACTTAATGAACAAAAATGTATGACACTGACCAAGTTGCACTAAAAACTTACAAAATATAAGTGCTATAAAAATATTAAAATGAGCAATTTACATCCGTACAGCATAGTGTTGTAACCTAAAATAGTATTTCCTCTTCTGGTCATGACTTTATAAACACAGCTCCGAACTCCAGCGAGCGCTGTCAGGGGAGGACAATCGAGCTTCTCAGCTTTTTGACAAGATTAACAGCCTCCTGCCAAGAGAAAGAGCGACGCCTCTATACAGCAGGGCTAAAACTGCATGCGTCAACAGAGCACGAGCACCAGATACAAGAATGTCAGTTTCCTAGACTCAATAGAAGGTTCCTCCCCAAACCGACATTTGCTGGGAATAATTGGTAGACAGATGTGGTAGAAGAATCCTGCATTCAGACTCGTACAGTAATTACGTCTTTTGCGCACAACACATCAAACACCTGGCAACCAAATGGCAACTTTCAGGGAAGCAGATTTCTTCAGAAAAGACGATGATTTTTCCACTCCAGATTTGAATGTGCTTGATTTGCTCTGGGACAATGCAGAGTCAAGGACTGTGTAAATAATGCCAGGCTCCAGTGAACAAATGACATCTTGTATGCATAATTTGGGAAACATGCAAGCACTCAAACATGATATGGCACATCTCAAGAAACCGGTCAAGGTCATATTTCACCTCAAAATTGAAAGAAAGAAAGAAAGAAAGATTGCTTAAAAACTTTATTATCTATTCTCATGGAAATTATGGGGTTGGATGTGCTTAACTGCCCTAAAATTGTCACAATCAAATCATAGTGGATATCTAAAATAGGCTTCATATAATATCATTTATTATTATTTTAATAAGAGATATAATTGAATTGATTTGACGTATTTCTTTTTTCTTTGTAATATTGGGTAAAATGTAATCTGTTTTTCATAAGATTCGTCCATTTTATATTTCAAATGAAATTCCAGCCAGAACAGTTGGCATTTAGAACATTGCCAATATCCTGACAGCTTTTTTTTTTCCTTTTTCCTAAACGTCCTCAATTTGAAACATCTTTTGTTTCTCTTATCGTGGTGTGAAGACTTTATATTTGATTTGGCAGTAGAGAAACATTAAAATGAAGGCTGCATCTCTGTCTCCTAGGAGGGTTAGACTTGCTACCACAGGACACATTTCCCAAAGCCAGGTCCAAAGGGAGACAAAACAGGGAAGATAAAGAGTGCGAGAGAGAGAGAGAGAAAGAAAAATCAATTGGCTGTTGACAAAATCGATAAGCACTCTCCTCTGAGGAAAAACAGTGAGTGATAGTCTAAAGTAACTTTGGGATCATCAGCCCACGGCCTCGACTTCGCTGTGGGGTAATGGAGGTGACAATCCCCCACTTTTTTCCTTTGTCTTTCCTTCCTAGAATAATACCCTTTACTGGACTTCTTCAGTATATTCATTTATGATAACAAAACAAAACAAAACAAAACAAAAAACAAATTGGTTTTAGCTTATGGACAGACATCTGGTACCTTCCCAGATGGTTCATTCAAAATTTAGAGCAAATAACTGGGATCCCTAGTGTGTTTCTCTCAAATGATTTAGCACACTTATTTCAGATGCACCAAAATATTACTACTTAAAAAGCATTGACTGGTTCAATATCTCGAACAGCTGAGTAAATGTGTTTAGCTCATTTAACATAATATTAAGGCATGGTGTGAAACTTGAAAAAAAAAAAAAAGACCATATGAAAAAAAAAAAAAAAACACAACAAAAACTCTCATCAGGCTTTCAAAAAGCTTTTTTCCAAAGCCCTGTCATTTCAACCCTTTTCAAACAGAGAAGAACGTGTCAGCCATCTTAAAGGCCACTCCCCATTTTCTTTAAAAGCTTGTGGCTTAGACCATAATTGATCCTATCTAGCATCAGACCCATGCTTGTCTAGCATCAGACCCCTGATTCATACCTGTTATAACCTGCTCTCCGGCCCACACTCTTTTCTCCACCACAAGCCTGAATATCAGCCCACTAGGGGAATAAAGAGCCCCTTTCATTTCTATGCCTCCTCTAGCACAACCCCTGCCACATGGGACTCAAGCTGCACAAAGCATTGAACCATCCTGAGTTCAGTCCAGCCAGTGCTCATCAGTTCTCTTGGAGAACTATCATTATTAGACGTGTCTCGACAGCGGTCTCATGGAAGATTATATTGCTGCGTTTCATTCAGTATCCTATTGAATGCTATGTGAAACTGGACTTTCAACTTGGGAAATCTGTCAGTCCACAAGTCACATATTTTGCAAAGATACTGTAAGTGTGCATGATGTAACACAATGTCGAGATGTACACAATTAATAAAAACTTTCACTTTTAAGCTACTGTAGGGTTGAGCGAATATGGGTAGAACTCTTTACTGCCCTACACTTCAGAAATCCTTTTATATGTGAATTAAACGTGGCACAATGGCTTTCATTATCACAGTATGCTAATGCATATCTAGTGCAAGGGATTTAATCAGTATGCTGATTGAGGACTGCTGGGACACTTCAGGTACAGGATGGTTCTGTCGGGAGAGACAGAGTCGTTTGGACCTCAATGGCATGCCTGTACCATTTGCTTCACAGGACATATGCTTTCAACTACATTCTGTTTATTTACTACTGTGTTCTAATATGTAACTATGCCTTGTTTGGTCTCATCTGACAGTTTATAAACTGAAATGAATGGTGGTGAACTTAATAGAGATATTAAAGTATCCTAATGTACAATCTAGGTACTATTGGTTAAACATGCATTGAGGAGAATATATTAATGTTCTTCTCCCCCTCTTGATCACCACCCATTTGCCTCATCTTTTCGTTTACACTTACACTACTGACATTTATATGAGTCAAAGAAATATAAAGTTCCCTCAAAGAGATTCTATGGACTGAAAGAATGTACACAGTAAATTTTGTTTAGATAATTAGATATTATTTTGTGTACTTTTAACTATGTATATGACAATATTGCTGAATTACATTCACCTTATTTTGCAACCCAAGTAAGCTTTTTTATGTAAATGTGCAAGATTTTGATTCAGTATTAACTATAGGTATTAACTTGAAGAATAAAAAAGTGCAGTAAGCAGTAAACATATTTGCACTACAAACCAGTATACAATTATAAATTAAATACTATTATAAGAAATACAGTCCCAGTTTGCAGTATCAAAAAGCATATTGAGCTGATTTGCACAGCTAAAATAACTCAAAGCGGATGACACCGGAAGCCATTCAATTTACAAATGGCTGTGCCCGCTCTAATGTTAAAAAAATATGGTGGATACAGTAAAAATACTTTATACTCATGCTATATTTTATAATCATACAATTAAACATGATTCATATGTAACTGAAAATTTTGATTATCTAGAAGAGGATACTATGAAAATAAGATTAAAAACCTCTTGCTTCCAAGTGCCACAGGATACTGCAAAGGGACAGAATCTCACATGACAGCGGCAGGCACATATTAAAGGTCTGTAAAGGTCGATGATGAGAACCATTTAGTGCTACAGCAGACACTGAGCAATTCTGACACTTTTATAATGAAAGCTTATGAAAAAATTATGTTTAATACAACAAGCACAGCTTGAGTTTGAGTAAATTGACTGCTATGAGTACATTAGCTGTATTTTTAATCACACAGTCTGCTGTAGCAATTAGATTACTTTTATCATGATAGAAAAAAAAATACTGCTCATATCAAGCTTAGTTGTTTAGAAGTGAAATTGCATTGGTTGAGCACTAATAGATGCAAATAAGTCTAATGTTTCGCCGTCCAATGCAATAAACCAGAGTGCTTATCTTCTTCATCAAGCAAATGTCCTATTCTGAAAGACACTTTTGTGTTTCTTAATTAAAAGAACCCGAGACCCAGAAAGCAATAGAAACATTTTCTAATTAACTCAATTGTGTAAGTGTCTATTGTCCTTTGGGATTGCAGAGCAGGCATGTGCTCCTCAACTTCCAGCAGCTATCTTTCGTTCCGCCGTGCACATGCACACACAAACTCTCAACATTGGAGCACAAAATGAGGTTTTGTAGCTGGACTCAATGACTGCACAGCCAATTAAAGAGGAACATTATTCCAATTCAGCACCGCTGTGGTGCACAATCCAAAACCAAATACAGCTTAGAACAATGACACGACTGGAGGTGGATGCCAAAGAAAGTCTGCCATCTCGCTACTGCTTTCAAGGACGCCAAGAGTCCTTCCGGCCCGACCTTATCCAATTGGGTATGTGAATAAGATCTTGAGTGCACTCATTCGCTCTCCACCTTTTCCGTGACAAAAGAATACAGCATTAGACTTATCAAACTGGGCTCACACAAAAATCTCACCAAGCTGCTTTAGGAAGCCATGCCAGGGAGTCGACACAATAATGACTCTGAGATTGGCATCCTAGATTTACAGAAGAATCTTATCGCATTTTTGCAGTGCTGGACTGCGATAGATGGGCTACCGAATTATAACTATGGCACATAAAAACATCAGAACTATTAGTAATTTTCACAACACATTCATAAGACATTACTTATGCAAGGCTACAGGGTGAATCTCATGAAAACTCTCAAGAACATTTTCATTTCATATTTGACCTGAAAAAAAAAAAACGGTAACACTTTACAATAAGGTTCATTAGTTAACATTAATGTATTAACTAACATGAACTAACCATGAGTAATCCATTTGTTAGCATATTTATTCATCTTTATTAATGTTAGATAATAAAAATACAGCTGTTCATTGTTAGTTCACATTGCATTAACTAATGTTAACAAGATTTTAATCAAGTATTAGTAAATGTTGAAATTAACATTAACAAAGATTAATAAATGCTGTATACGTGCAGTTCATTATTAGTTCATTTTAACTAATGTAGTTAACTAATGTTAACTAACGAACCTTATTGTAAAGTGTTAAAAAAAACAAAACAAAACAAAAAACACTAAATAGTCCTTATGCAAAGCTACAGGGTTAATATCACGAAACCTCTCAAGAACATTTCCATTTCATATTTGACCTGAAAGAACAAACTAAATAGTCCTAACTAATAGTCCTAAGGACTAGTTCTATATATATTATTTTCCTCCAATTTTTTACCCTTTTTGACTATAGTGTGAAATGTAGGGTAGACATGTAGGTAGTAATGATGACATTCATCCTATTAGCAATAAAAACATTACATTAATAATTAATCCAGCTCTCAATTACAGATTACAACCCTAAAAGTAAACTGGTCATCAGCAGTAGTGGCACCATGCTGGGATTCTCTTTGGGCAGCCCAAGGCTCATTATCCCGCTGTTTGTCTGATCAGAATGTAATGTGAGCGTCTCTGACCAGCGAGGTTGTGTTGCCTGTTAACGCGAAGCTAACAGTAACATGATCTATCCCCAGGCGGCATGCCGCGGGGCGAGTTACCCACTCTTACACTTGTTAACACGCCAAATCGGAATGAGAAACTCGATGTCTTAACAGGCGTGATTTGATTGAGAGTGCGTCATGATTGCGAGCGCTAGTGAGCGCACGGGGCCAAGCGGAGGGAAAATGATCCATCGGTGTAATACAGCACACACTGGCAACCCAAACTAATGTGTTTTGACAGCACGCCATTGGTCAATTAACCCTGGTACTAGAGCATGTTATACAGCATGAGAGAAAGACAACCCTGTTGCACTTCCAAATATATTCTCTGCATTAAGGAAAATTACTTGGAAGTGATTTATTATGCCATGTGGTTACGTTACAGTCCAGCAGATGGGCGGTAATTTCAATATCCATTTAGTAAAGTTTATAGGCGAAGGAACAAACTGAAAAGGGAGCTTGGCTCATAAATATTAATTAGATAATGTATATTCACCTGGTAGTCGTGACTGATTTTCTAAAAAGCAGGTGAGTGGCCGCTAGCCACATTAGGATAACTGACTGCACATTTTTTGGTTTGTTGTGGTTGGCAGAGGCCAAAAAGTGGTGAAGACAAATGTAAAATTTTCTCATTTGAACTGAATATCGCATGAAAGAGAAACTTTGCTGAACAGTCGAGCCATAGCGTATGATTTAATGTCCCTCCCAAACAAACCACGAGACTCACATAAGAAAATATTTGAAGGGAAAAAGACAGACAAGTGTGATAACAGTTCATGTGATATTGCGAGCAGATTAATATCCACCCTCTCATATCCTCTGTCAACAGCATTCAGATCAGATTTTATCTTTTGTTATTACAGACGTTGCCATTATTTGGTCTGTGACATACGATGCGTTCGGATGGTGAGTGACACCGATGATCAGACTCTGACTGAAAACTGATAATAACATTGATTGTGGTGCTCAAAATATCAGGACGATAGCTATGTGGGACAACAAACAAACCCTTAACCCAAACCCTCATTCTCTATCTCATTTGTCCTTTCTCATCCGCTGAATGCTAATCAGATGTATGTCATCTCATTTGTCAAGGAAAAGTGCGAGACAGGGGAATAACTAACTGAAAGAAACAAACTTTACTACAGGTTTCAGTATATAGGAAGACAGTAGCTCACCTCTTTTCAAAATGGTAACAAGTTACTTTTTGTAGTGGTGTAATGCTACGTTGCTGGTTTTTGTCACATTGTATTGTGCATTGTAAGTGAACACTCCCTCTATTCACTCATTTGCACTCTATCATTCAAAATTTTGGGGTCAATAATATTTTCTTTTAAGTTTTGACAGATGTCTTTTATGCTGAATTTATTTACAGTAAAAATACAGCAAAAACAGTAATATTGTAAAATATGATTACAATTTAAAATAACTTTTTTCTATTTGAATATATTTTAAAATGTAATTTATTCCTGTGATGGCAAAGCTAAATGTTCAGCATCATTACTCCACTGTCACCTGATCCTTCAGAAATCAGTATAATATGCTGATTTGCTGCTCAGAAACATTTCTTATTGTTATCAGTGTTGAAAACAGTTGTGCTGCTTAAAATGTTTGCAGGAACTGTGATACATTTTTTCAGGGTTATTTGATTAACGGAAAGCATTTATTTGAAACAGAAATCTTTTTTAATATTATAAATGTCTTTAATGTCTCTTAGCTTCTCCTACACTGCAGGGACAAAATGTGTCTTTTCTCATATGTTTGTTTACTACTGTAATGCAGTTTTAACTTGTTTTAAATGAGATTATCTCTTCCTCCAAAAGGCTTTATAATGTGAAGCAGGCAGACGGAGAGGCTGGGGTTTTATTTTTGTTTGTTTACATAATTCAATTTCAAAGGAGCAGGGTTGACAAGCCTGGTAACCTTCAGATGTCCTCTTGGGCGGTCTTGGGGGCAGCAGGGAGAGGGGAAGAAAGGGAGATAGGATTAGGTCAAAGGTCAGCAGAATGGGAGGACTAACTGCTCCATCTGTCAGGCTGTTGGCTGATGATGTGTTTGGCACCCTGCTCCAGTTCGCCTCCTGTTGCTGACTATGACTGAGGCTTTCTACATACTGGCAAACAACACAATCCCGCTAAACATCACACTTCACAAACATATATTGAAGTCTCAAAACTTGTCATGTCTTAGCATTTCTGTAGTTCAACTAGTAGAACATGACAGTAGAGCTGCCAAGGTCACGAGTTCCTAGGAAATACATACATTTTGTTAACATATATGGCAATTTAATGTGTATACGTTAAACATAAACTGTAAGTAGGTTTGGATAAAAGCATTTGTACAATGAATAAATATTATGCAAATGTATTGACAATCTTGACATACACTCAATCTTATAATACACTGGAATGAATTGAGGGAAATGTTGATTTTAAAAATAAATGACTTTTTTATTTAGTACAGACAAGCATCTTTAAAAAGTAACAAGAAAATGGTTTCATTTAATTAAAACTTTGTTTATATACTGTATTTTGTGCCAGCTACAGATTATTACAAGGTGTTATATATATAATACAAATTAAATATAGTATATACACACACACACACACACACACACACACACACACACACACACACACACACACACACACACACACACACACACACACACACACACACACACAGTTAAAGACTAACAACATGCTGAGATTATTACTATGAGGAGGGCAACATTTAAGTTTTTAAATTCACTTTTTAAAGATATTTTTTTTAATTTGCAATAGGTTTACAACAGCTGCCTATGTATGGTAGACACCTAGGGAGGCACACTAGGGTTTGAAACAGAGACACTCAGTATGCAACGTAAAACAAAAATCACAAGACAGACAAAGCTTTTCATGATTATGATCAAAATAAAATGCAAATACATGTAAATGGCTTATAATAATGGCAATTTATAAAATTTGACACCATTAATTTGTAGTTAATGTTCAAAGCACATGCTCCCAGTTACGTTTGCGTATTAACAAGAAAGAAAAGAACATTGATTGTGGTGTTTGACAGAACATCTCAAAAATTTGCTGAGATGGATGAAAGGGGCATTGTGTTGGGCATCAGGGTACCGAGTGTGCAAGAGTGTTTCAGAAGCTGGATGGAGTGTGTTCATTATTCATAGTAATTGTGGCAGAGCTGAATAATGTCTCAAACTGTCTCTGTGCGGTGAGGTTAATTACCATCGAAAACAGACGCCTTGAGCTTGAGCAGCGGAGCGTTGGGAGAATAACCAGAGCTGTTGTGTTAAAGTCATTTTCTTTTGTTGCTTCGCATCAACAAAGCTGTGTAACCGCAGCAGTCCAGACATTTTCGAGCCAAGATGGTCGGGTTCAAACTGTTGAACCTGTCAACAGGACTCAAGGCCTGTACGTTTTCGAAGAGAGCCATGACAAAGCGAGTGTGGCGTACTGAGAGCTACCTGTCGGAGTGATTCTACACGCAGGACCGTTTGTGACGGGTGCCGTAGAACGGATGTGATGTTGTGTGACCGTGAGGGTAGAGGGAACGTTAGTAATCACAGGTTATGGATAAACCTTTTCGAATATGTGTCACCATCTGAGACTTCGAACAAATTGGACAAAAACAAATTGCCCGTTCATTTACATTTACACTCGGTCTGAAGTATCAGAGAGTAATTGAGTGTTTTATCGACTTTGGGCACTTCTTGGCCAATGAAAGCTGCAATGGAGTCCAGACCTTCTGCTGTCAGTCTGAAGGTCTGGCTATCCAATCTATCAAGCTCCCACCTACATGCACCCACATAAAGACAGTCTCAGACATGACCTTGCTTGCAACAATCTATAGGATATATTTGAAACATCGTAATTAATACAGTAGATTCTACAACTTCTCAACGTCAACGGACTCCTCTTTGTGTTTGTGATGTGAAGACTTGCGTTGTTCGGCTTCATACTGTCTGAAGCTAATGTTTTGAGGCACACAACACACTGTGGTCTCTCTTCATCACCCACTGTGATGTACTGTACTGGTGAGAAATTTGTCACACCGCTCGCATGTAGTGTAGACACATTGTTTTGGCAGTTGTGACGTTTGAAGTAGATTCATCGTCTATACGTTTACCTGCCACTGGCAGTCCTTTCACTCAAACTTAAGCCACGTTTCCACCGCAGGAACTTTCCCCAGGAACTAGGAACTTTGGGCTGGTACTCGATGTGTTTACACCGCAGGAACCAGGGTCTAAATGAAGTTCCGGGTAAATACTTCCCCCTCCGATAGTCCCTGCTCATGAGGTAGTACTTTTTCAAAGTTCAGGAACTTTCAGGGGTGGGACTTGTGCGCTGCACAAGCTGATTGGTTGTGTTCACGCCGCATTTTGGTTGGATGACTCCACGCAGCATTTTATTTATTTTTAACCTCCCTTTTTAAAAAATCTATTGCGGTTCGTGTCGTGGCTTCATGCAGTAAGAGTTGTCTGTCTGCAAATATGGAATTTAATAAAAAAACTGGTGGACTGGCGACGAGTTTCAGGCTTTATTAAGGGTACTTGTGGAAGAGGAAAATTTCTGCGCGTTCGTCCCAGCCATCTCACGGTCAATGTCCGCAATAGCTGATAACATACAAATTTTATATCTAACGTTAGCATTACGAGCTTACTGAACACGCTTTATCAGTGCTCGTCTCTTTTCTGCCACAGCTTTTATTATTAAGTCATTATGTTTACACACTGTCATCTATTGCAAGGCACTCCAAACCATGTTACAAATTTACTATAACAGGATTGAAATAGCACTTTGAGGTTAGTAACAAACAACTATTTACAAGACTGTCACTATTTATGATTGATAGACGGGGTTCAGGCTTTTTTTAAGCGTATTTGCGAAAGAGGAAATTTTTGCGCGTTCGTCCCAGGCATCTCACAATAACTGATAACATACGTTGTCTAATTTTATACGCATACAAGCTTTCTGAACATGCTTTAGTATCAGTGCTCGTCTATTTTGTTTTGTTAATTACCTCGTTAGTAAACCAATACATAACTGCAGCACAGTTTGAATCTCCTCCATACTTATTATAAATGTGGCGCTCAAAACTGATTACTGTCCGTCACAGACTGGGAGGAGCAGTTGCGCACAGTTTACCTTCCCGGTACTTTAGACCGCGGTGTAAACGCAGAAAGCAACCGGTCTGGGGCAAAAAAAGTTCCTGGGACAAATTGTTCCGGGTAATTTCGGTGGAAACGCGGCTTTAGTGAATCTTTCAAGCTTAGTGCAAAACCATGCATCATTCAGTTATATTTAACACTCAATTCTGATTCTTCAATCACAACATCTAGCGGTCTAAAGCAGGTACTGCAAGTAATCTTGAGGTAATAAAATATGTCAAATTACTATTTTGTGTTCAATTTGCTACTTATGTGACAAGTAGCCACATAATAAGCAGGATAATTTCGCAGTGGCTCTTGTGTCACCCTGAAGAGGTTTCTTTGCATAACAATCTGCTGACTGTACACGACCCACCCACGAACCACTAAACTTGTGAATGAAAAGTGTGTTTAAGGAAGCTTACTTTTAAAAGAGCCAAAAGTGCCCAAGACGCTCTTAGTTGTGGCATGGAAATAGATCTTAAACAGTATTCGTCTTCATATTTTGCCTACATTGCGCTATGACAGAAAGGCAGAAGGGTTAGAGTGAAGTATATCTTTTTCATCACTACACAGCATCTGCCTGTGTTCCTCTGTTTTTGCCACACTAGATGGCGGATTGTGACAGGTCCATGCATCTTACTTTTACAGGCGGCACCTGCACATATTCAATGCAGTGGATTAAATTGGAGAAGAACTGCTCAAGTATTCTGCATCTGGACTCGCCCATTCATCACTAATGCAGGTCCGTCAGGGTTCCTGGATGCCTCGGTCAATACAGCACCCTTCTCCCTAGGCATTCATCAACCCAGGCACCGGTTGGCACGGAGACATGCGTGTGATGGAGGGAGGCGGCTAAAACAGTAATTTAAGACACTGTAATGGAGTGTCTTTTTCTGGCTGGATCTCAGAAGGGGCATATCTGTCTGAGTCAAATGCGGCAACCCTTTATTTTACAGTTGTCTGCAGGAAGGCAAAGTGATAATTAATGTGGTGAATGTGTCTCTAAGTGCGAAAGAAAGGGTGGAAGTGAAAGTGTACGTGTGTGAGCGTGTGAGTGAAAGTGAGAGCGAGAAGTTGTATGTGTGAAATCGAGTATGAGAGATAGAGAGATTGGCAAAATGACCAGACACCTATAGTAAGGTACTTTAAGGGTAGGAGATGACTCGAATATATCTCAGGTCTGTGCAATGGTGTCTTGTTAGACATGGCGTAATTCATAGGGCTGGGTATTGACACAAATTTCATGATTGGATTCGATTTCAATTCACAAGCATGCAATTCAATTAGATTTCCATTCGATTCAATATCGATTATTTTAGATAAAGCACATGTGCAAAAATCTCTCACCTGATTTGTATACAAACACATAAATTACACTCAAGGAAGATTTTTTATAATATTCAAGTTATAATACTAATTTTACAACTACATAATTATATTTCTACTCCAATTTGTTTTTTTAAATATAAACATTTAAATGGTGGCTGTCAAAAAACTTGACGGATTTATTCAAACATGGATTAAATGTTGAAGAATATAAAAAATTATAGTGAATATGTGATGTGGTGCATATTTTATCAAAAAGCTCCTCTCTAGAGTTTATTTTTCTAGCTGACTAACAAGTTTATTTCTGAGGTAAATCTGACGTCACTTGACATTGTTTACAGGCTGTTTTATTGATGTCTTTCCGCGGTTGAAACACTGATTGAGCGATCACGTGGCATGATACGGATTTCGGTAAGTTGTACTGTATCTTTTAACATACCTTCAGATGTTCATTCATGTTTATTTGTTGCTGAAACTGGTATTAAAGCAGAGGAGATGACCAGTTCACATGCGGTCCGTGCTGCTGCTTTGCTTGAACTGAGGTGCTACTGCGATCTGTCTCGCCACATTAAACAGCGCCAAAATGGTTTTCGTAATAAAATGGATTTAATTTGAAATCTGAGACTTTGTTTCATATCAAAAATAATAAAGCACAAAGATTATTGTGATTTATTGGATGGGAGGCATGCTACAATGTTCCGTTCCTTCATCAATTAAAAACAGGATAGACTAATCGATTCTTGGGATTTAAGAATCAATATTGGTTAGTAAAAATGAGAATCGATTAAAATCGATCATTTTTTCCCAGCCCTAGTACTTTATGTAGCTTTAAATAATTCTGCCATCACCTCTGCTACATACATGAGTTACTTTAGCACTATTCAGTGGTGGGCAGGTTGTCAATTGTAAATAAATTATGTAAAAGAAAAAAAATCCCAACTTCTTTCGCAAACACCTGTTTTAATTTGTATTAGTTAATGAACAAAGTTTTTGTCTTTGTTATATATTTTGTTAACTATAACTTGTTTGAAAGTGCTTTAGTCAGGTGTGTGTTTATAGTTTTTTGGTGATCTCATATGGCAACATATTCCAGTCCAGGACAGTTATAATGTGACCTTGATATCCAGTATGTAATAGGAAAAAAAAAATCTCTGGGACATAAAAGCACCTAGCTAAAGAAACACACACACACAAACAGCTACAGACTTTTCAGCATGTTTACTTGAAAATATTAAGTGAATTGGTTGATGGTTAGGTACGATGCCTGAATTTAGCTCCATGATTCACAGTGAGAGCTGTGGTGTGTTGGGGACTGAGGCACAGGGCACTTAGACAAACAAAGGCATGCAAATAACAAAACTCATTTACTTGCTTATTTACAATTAGAATGAGAAGGAACATGTTTGGTGGCCGCCTGTTTCTCAAGCTCATTATTTTTCAGCACTGGCTAAACAATGGAAGTTTAAAAATTTGAAAGAAAATAATACAAAATGGATCTGACAGAACTTGCCAATGCAACCAATGCTTGGACTCAATCAATGCCATTCAATGTAAAATTATGTAAAACGAACACAGCACACTGAAGCTGAAATATAACCAAGTGAAGACCTTTGAGCGTTGTGAAAAGAAGAAGAAGAAGAAAAAAAAAAAAAAAGGTTTACTCACGTGGGATTTTGTGCAGTTCATTCATGAACTTGTCTTTGACTTTGGAGAACATCTCATCTTTGGTCTCTCGGGGACCAGGCCCTGCTGCCTCTGTGCTGTTGCCCAATACCTCAGGTGCTGCGCTAGGCGCAGGGTTCCCCACCAGAGCCTCCCTTCGACTCATCGCTGAAAGTGGCAGCCAGGCAGAAGCTAAATATGAAAAGATGAGAGAGGGTTACTCATACTATCTGGAATATTTAAAAAGGAAATACCAGTTGCACATTCACAATTCTTCCAATATCTTTATCTGTTGGATAATGTATACCACATGGATTTGTAGGTACCTACAAATATGGCATGATACATTTATGTAAAACAGCTGCAGGACAATAGTGGGAATTTTGATTCATTACACTGATTTGAATCTTTTGATTCTGTTAAACAAAGGCTCATTCAGATTCATTCCAGCAAACATTTCTGTAGGTTGCAGCATTGGACAAATAAGTGCCAACAATGAGTGTCTAACTAGTATGAGTGAGTCATTGAATCATTCACTTAACTGTTAGCAGTTGTTCACACAGAGAACATTTTCACATTCCACTGTGCTGCTTTTTCATTGCTTTTCTAAGTAAACATAAGCTAGATAGATGTGTTTGACCATTGTTAATTTTTGCAGCGTCTAGTCTTTCGACCCTATTCAGAAAAAAACAGCTGTCACGATTTTATGTTCTGTATGAATAGGCCCTAAGCATGTCAGGAGAAGCATCCTTTTTTCTAGAATAATAGTGTATTTACAACATCTACCAGTAGGGGTTTACTGTTGAAGCTAATCAGCCAAACATAGTTAAAAAGGAAAGACTCAAAACACTGACTTTTTTTTTGCAAAGACATGCAGACTGATTGTACAACATGTCCCTTTTTGTTTAGTCATTAATTAGTCCAGTTCAATCTGTTCGTTCATGAATAAAATTCTCATCTTGTTCAGACTCAAAACACTAATTGGTGAGTGTAGGGGCATATTCGTTCACAAAAAAATACTCCTTCACAGGCCACAAAGGAAAGTTTTTTGAAGTCACCAAAGCAGTCACACTCTTTACAAGGGAAAATCAGAACTCAAGTTGTTCACTTAAAAGATTTGCTCAAAAACACTGGGTTGTTCACAACTCCGCTAATGGGGATATAGATAGAAGGCAGATAACAGGTCAGGATGTGAGAGATGGAGTGAGAATTAGAAAGATGAAAACTCCAGTGTGCGAGTGTCTAATCTAGTGTGCGAGGAAGGTGGAGAATGAGGTGTGACTATGGGAAGCCTTCGACTGCAGCATGCTCTGAACAAATGCGCTTGTGAGGTGTGTTTAGCTGTTTAAACATTCTCCCATCCATCCATCCTAATCTTTCGCTTGCGTTTACTCAGTCCTCTGTTCATTTACTCACTCACTTGCCTACAGACTCTCTCTGTCTCACCAGTTCATGTGCAGTCAGTATGGCATCTCTCTTGTCGGTACCAACATGACCCCAGGAGGTCCTAAAGGCCAGCGGTAGGTCGTGGTACGTGCTGATGAACAGTGAGCAGACTATGAGCCGCCTTCTCTTCTAGCCACAGGGCACGCAAGATCCGCCCACTCCCGCACAGCCGGTGTCGCTGCCATTGTACCTGCTCTGTAATTACTGCCATAGTCAATCACTCAGATGGAATAATAATAGATCGAATGAATGCAGCAGGTACGAAACCTCAAAGTTTAGAGGAGTTAGAGTGAACTTGCAGCAAGTTTAATTAGACTTTCTATTGGGTGGGATGGCTCTCCTCCTTTCTCGACAGGTGATTGCCTGGAAAGAGGAAACTGCTGGAGCTGTTGCATTTGACAGGTTGTCATTGCTGTGTTAATGTCGCTATGGTGACAGCAGGATTGATAGCTTACAGATTATACGAAATGTGTGTCGGGTTTTCTTTTAGCTTGAAAGAGCATTCAAGTTCTGCAGGTTCGAAGGTACTCTAATATGTCCTCCTTTCTGGAAAGACATTTTGTATGGGCTGTGTGCAATTTACCAGTGATGCTGAGCTATCACTAACAAAAAAGAAATTAAAAAGTATCAGAACATGATACCATGGTACACATTCTTTAAGGTACCTTGGACTACCATGTAAAATACTGTGCCATGGCAAATTAATGCTAAATGGTCCATACTGAAATTCTATATTATTTTGTCTAAGTACATTTTCAAGAAACAAGAAACTTAATGCTGAGTGACACAGGCATCACAAAGTTATAATATATAGTATAAAAAAATGGACATTCATTTTCAGATTCACTGTAGATTACATTTGCCAGAGCCAATTTTTTAAAACTTGACCTTTAAATGAGTGTTTGATGATGATGCTAAATGTAAAAATAAGGTAGATTTAGCATGCACAATGAAATATCCTTTATTGGCTGATGTACATAAAAAATCTAGACACAAAAACAGGTATAAAATGGTCTAATATTGCCTGATTACAATATATATATATATATATATATATATATATATATATATATATATATATATATATATATATATATATAGTTTGCCCCTCATCGGACCACTATTGGTAAATTCTCACCACTGCTCACGTCGGACAACCCACAAGCCTTGCCGTTTCAGAGATACTCTAACCCAGTTGCCTTGCCATAATAATTTGGCCCTTATCAAAGTCGCTAAGAAATGTATTCCTGTAAATTTTTCCTGCATCCAACATGAGAACTGATTGTTTACTTGCCCATCTAATCTACCCAGACCTTAATATGTAATATTTTTTTAATATGTGTAATATTCACTTCACCTGTGACTGGTCATAATGTTTTGGTTCAGTGTATACTGTATAGGTATACAGTTCATTGCACACTTTTACGAGCCCTCAAAAATTAACTGTTTAAAAATTTTTGTCTTGCAAAAATAAATAAATAATTAAAATAAACAACATATTTTATAAATATTTATATACAAACTAGCATGGTATTAACATTAGCATTAGCATCAATGCAACGTGCTACAGCCACAGTACTTTTTTTGTGGTAAGGGATATCCAGTAGATGTTGACCAACAGCTGGTCAAGCCTGTATGCTGCTGAGCACAAACTGACGCTAATGACTTCAACACACCCTAACTGAGCTGTAGACACTATGGGGAAGTGTTTACATATGTACACAGCTGCAGCTGTGTGGTCTGCTGACACAATGGTGTGTGAAGAGCACAGGGTTCAACAGCTGTGGCACTCGCTAACTATGGCTTTCCTTAGTTACACATCTCAGTTGTTCAAAATTAGTTTCTATAGGATTTTTATAGTTGGATATTTAGTTGCTATGATTCTAAGATGGAAGACTGATCAGGAACAGGTCTTTAAAAGGCTACATGTCAAGTCTTGGCTAGTCTGGTTAACACAAGGCATACTACGTGGACAAGCAACTAGTATTCTCAAACTTCCACACTGCAAATTTGCTCATGTAACGTGTAAATGAAAAAAAAAAAGTTTGTAGCAGATTGGTTCGGTGGACTGGTTCCTTGCGGAGGAAGGTTTCTGGATCACAAAGCTTGACAGGAGCTTCTGCTGACAGTCGAAAGGCTATGTGTGTTTTTTGGAGCGCCGTGTCACTCTCCTGATATGATGTGGGTGGCAGTTGAGCTGGCAGCAGAGCTGAACTTTGGGAAGGTGGAGGAGGATGGGAAAAAAGATGGATTTTGTGTGCCTTTGTGTGTGTGTGTGTGTGTATGTCACACGTATGAATAGCGCTGCCGCACACCTGCGAAGCTAGACTGCTTCACACAGTGAGTCAGAGCAGTCCATTATAAACCTACACAAAAAGCCATAATTACTCACAAATGGATAGAGGCAGTGCAAGAATGTCCATTAGGCCATTACTATTTGTATCACACAGGCAAAAGAAAGTTGCACATTTTAAGAGCTAAAACAGCTGGATGCAAGAGACATGCCTATAAGACAGCAACTTTGTGTAAATCAAGTGAATGTGCCCAGTGGGCCTTGCAATGACCACAAATCTCTATTAAGTTTCAGAGCTTTAATAGCAGGAGCAGTTCTTGAGTTTGGAAATTTTGCATAGTGTGCCTTTGAGATGAATGATTGATTGAAATCATAGTCTTTTTACTGATATGCACACACAGAGGAACTCTAAAATTAAATTATTTTAACATAGTGGCTGAAGAACATCTAACCTTTTATTCAACCAAAACATGTAAGCTGTCAGATGCTGCCATTCAGTGATTAAATCAAACCTTGGGAGTGCTGGACTAACCATAGTCTCAAATTGCCAGACCTTTGCATAAAACATGATGTACTTTGCATCTTATTCTAGACAAACACAGACGTCTGATGCTAAGGACTCCCAAATATGATCCCCTAGCTGAAATATATCTCCGCGGCTATAGTTTTTTTAATGTGTTTGTTCTTATGTGCCATTTTGGGTTGTGTTTATCTGAAATAGTTAGTACCACTGTGGGAGAAAAAATAAATAAATCTGTATAGTTAACACAGAATAAAATATAGCTGTGAGGGGTTCAAGGGCTTGTAAACCTTTAAGGCTTTAAGCAGATTGTAAGATATTACATATTATATAGTATGTTTTCTGCAATTTAAGGTAATTTAACATAGAAATATAGTGTTTTTGAAACCTTTTTAACTGTTATAGCATCACTTATGATCCGATCTCCATAAAAGTTTGCATGCTTCTTTAGAATCATACTGTATGTGACACTTCCTTACCTAATTTTGTGAAGTTCTATGCAAATCAGACACGAAAAAGTCCATTTTGTTATTTGCCATAGAAACACAGCATTTTACACCTTTTTAACAGTTACAGCACCACCTATGACCCGATCTCTACAGTTTTTGCATGCTTCTTTATAATCATATGTCATATGTGCTCACCCCATTTCACCAAGTTCTGAGTGTTCGTTTAGGAGTGTTAGGCTGTTGGGTACACTTGGCCACGCCCGTTTTCTAAATGACCCTATAGCTATCCAAATGCTAAAGTTCAACATTTCTTTTATAATTATTTAACTATAGTCCAGAGAATTGTCTGGCATAATATGCATCCAGGATGCACCATACTTTCTTTACCCAGCCCAGTGTGGGCCGTGGCACTGAGCAGGTGAAAAATCCTTACCCAATTACCACTCTGCCAGATGGCACAGCATGGCTTTCATTGCACTCGCTCCGGTGCTCTGCACATCAAACCATGCTTCTCTCCCTCCTTTCCTTGCTTTCTGCCTCATCCTTCCATTTTTCCCAACTGGGTTGTGCTCCTCTACCAAAACCTCCACTGCTGCCAGAGCTCCCAGAATGTTGTATTTTCTGAACTGTGGTTGGAGGCACTTCAAACTATGTCAAAGTTACGGTTCAGCCCATAACCACACAGGCAATAAATGCTAGTTATGTTTTCGAGTGATTGAGGGCAGGTGAGGATGTTTGGGCCCATGACATTACGCCATCTTTCATCATGCAGAAATTAAAAATAGTGGCGCAAACGCACTTCTTGAATCACAATGACCATAATTTTCTTTGGACTTTGATCTTGGTCGTCTATATGTTCTGGTTTAAAGTTGAGGCTTAATCAAGCATGTAATCATCAATTACTTCCACTTAACTGAAGTTGACTTCCATTTGTCACCAGCGATATAGCCCTGTGACATGTTTATTGCATATTAAAAAACAAATGCATGCATAATGCAATCAAGGAACGTTAGTGTGGAGTTGCAACCGAGAGAAGACATTTCATATTCACTGATGCACTGAAGCTCAATGACGAATCAACATGTGCGTAATGTGTCTTCACAAGTTTGATTATGTGTTTGAGTCATTTCTGACAAATACTTGCAGATGCACCAGTCTCTCAGCATTGGGTGTGAAATGGTGTGGATGGCAGTGATTTTGTTTCAAGAAGTTGTCATGCGAACGTCTACAAATTCGTTAAGGTGCTTATGTGTATGTATGAATGTGTACAGTAACAAAGTATTCATCTAGTTGACTACATATTGTTCTGCTGTCATGCAAAGTCCAATTAAAGTTTAATAGCCTTTTAAATGCAGAGTTATAACCCTGATTCGATGAACCACATTCAAAGTTGTAAATTGTCGATGAAACTAATATAAAATTATTAATAACAAAAGGGATTATTTACCATTGTATATTAGCAACATTGCTTCGCTAAATACTAGGAACACTCCTTACCAGTATTAAAATCACTGTAGTACATTGGCAAACTATTTTTCTATGTATTTAATGGTTAAAATAAATGTTGAATATTAAAGGGGTCATATAATGGTACATGCACTTTTACAAGTTGATTGCACTGAAATGTCTGTTGGCAGTGCCTGTACACAACCATCCTATCATGATAAAAATCCATCCAGTGGTTTTGTTTTAATCTCCTTATATGTTTGACCCTCTCTGAAATCAAGCCGTTCGATATTGTGACGTCATAAGATCGTACGCCCCTCCCGCTATTGTGATTGACAGCTGTGTTGCAACACAAGACCCGCCCTAAATGAGCTGTGACAGTCGTCATAGTAGTCCGCCATTGTGGATATGCTGGAGCAGAATGGCGTCTAAGCGATTGTGGTGTTCTGTTCTTAGATGAAATAAGGAACACAGCAGTAATTTGGATGTTCCTAAATCCGAGCCGTTGAAGAGTTTTGTTTTTGAAGCGATATGCCCAAAGGATTGACGCGGGGATTCCCTCACGGGGATTCCCCACGATCGTCCATGCTTTCATGTTTGCGCGAATCATTTCACACCAGACAGCTTTACAAACGAGAAAAAAACGGATCGGTACCAACGTGTTCCTGCTGAACCTCCAGAAAATGTGAGTGTAATGTTTTATTAACCTTTATATTAGTATTTATAATAATCTATGCGAAATTTGCAAACCTTGCTGCAGGCTTCACAATGAATGCATCTAAGGTTTACACTCAGGGTACATTACGGCATGTTTTCTATGTACGACCTTCTCAATATAATTCATAATCCCACGTTTATAATGAACAACGCGTGGTTATTGTGTTAGAAACGGTGTACGCACAGAACAGAGGGGCGGGGTGAGCAAAGCTCATTATCATTTAAAGACACATGCACTGAAACGGCGTGCTGAAAACAGAGCTGTTTTTGACCAGGTAAAATTAGTGTTTTCTTACAATACTAATGAGAATTTTTAATTAAAGTATATTACAAACTTTTAATTTAGACCCTAAAGAATCATATTAGCTTGTACAAAAATGGCATTATATGACCCCTTTAAGAACTAACACACATGGAGTTTGAGACAAAGTTGTTAGCAAGAAGCAAGGTGGAAAAAAATACCTAAAACTAGAGTGTCACTAATTTGGCAGAGCAAATTAGCATTGGAAAACAGGTAAAATGCAATCTAAATGAGGGTGTTGAGAAAAGTAAATTGGTATTTGTGGGGGAATAAATGTTCTTGAACACATATTATTTTATTTATAGATGTGTTCAATTTACTGTGTTATTGAAGGGAGAAAAAAGTGTTACATTTGAAGGTGTAAAATGCAAGAAAAAACGAAAAGGGGAAGCTGAATGCTTTCTGTTCTATGTATGTGTGAATGAGTATTCGTATATATGAGGGAGCAAGTGAGGTGGTCACCGCCTGATCTCGATTTCTCTGTTTGATGGCTTTGCTGTGATGATTTTTCTGTGTGATGTGACTGTATGACACAATTTTTATCAGAGTACCATAGTATGTATGTTGTATTGACAAAATATGTATTGTACACTGAATTTAACCGCAATGAATTGAGATAATAGCATAGTACTTTGATGTAGGCTACTGTAGAAGAGAATGATAACCATAATCATAAAGCATGGGTCCTTAAAGAATACCATATTTTACCATGATGTCTAAAAGTACTTTATCGACAGATAAACAGACAAGTTGATCTCTCACATTATGAATATGCAAAAATCAGCAAATTAACATGCACAACCATGTCTCTTTCTAATGTTGTGCTTGCATGAATAATGCATGTGGTTGTAGTTGACTGTAAAAAGTGAGTTGACAACAAAGGAAAACTTCAAACCAAATCGTTATTTGAGCTAGCAGTGAGGTGCATATCTCAGTTGTAATGACTCTGGAAAAAGCTTGAGTGGGAAGAAGCTAATGGTGTGTAATTGTTTTGTCAAACAACGGGTCAGAAGCAGAGGAAGTAGAAAATAACAAAGAAAAAGGACACATTCGTCTGAGTCTTATTAAAAACACTAAAAGGAAAAAAATGTCTGGGTGAATGCTATGGTTCGGATCAATATTACAAATCAATGAGATGAGAAAGAGAAAGAAAGAGGAGGAGGAGAGATGAAAAACACTGATAACACATAAACTGGCAGAGATTGGATGCTACAGGCAATGAACAGGCGTGAACACGGATGAGCAGCTTCGACCTCTCAGTGGCAACAACAACAATCATGTTTTCTGTGGTTATTGGTAGCTGAATTTGACTATATAATGACTCACTCTAAATACATATTGACATTAAGCTTAGTTGATTCTCCATTAGATTTTCTTTTGTGTTTACTCCTTTAGAGCACCTTTTTTATCTTAGCTGAACAAAACACTTTCTCATGAAGGAAACTACTGAAATATCAAAAATAACTGCATGTAGCTTTAAAGCTAAAGTGTGTAATTTCGGCACCAACTAACATCACCTAGCATAATTAAAAAATTATTGACATTTTCACACAGGTTTTTCTGTTTATAATTGTATCTTTATAAGCTGGGATGCAAGAGTATTTATCGTAAAAAAAAAAGAAAAAAAAAAAAAAGATGAAGACAGACCATGAAGGTGGCAACAAACAAAAGTTACACACAAGTTAGTTTGAGACAGAAAAATCAAACACTGTAGGTATGGACCAATTCTTGACTTTTTACAGGTAAGTTTTAATCTAGTTTTGATGTCGAAAATCTAAATTTTGTGTCTCATTTAAAGATAATGTTCACCAAGATGTTCAAATTGCTTTCCCGTGGGTATAAAGCAATAATCATAGCAAGATATTTGATTCAAAGGGAGAACTAACAATGCAGTTATATAAAAAAGAAATAAAAAAGAGAACTTAACACAATTAAAAATCTGTGAAAGCAAATAAATAGTTCACTGATGTTGCGTCAAACAATTAAGAGCACTTTATTGAATTGCATGACGCTTATCAGACAAATACTAATTAAAGCCACTAAAGTAAATGCCATTTAATTTTATTATCAAAACAAGTGTTATCTATAAAGGAACAGTACAGGAAATATTTGAACATGCAAAGTGCCTACTAATGGATGTTTAATACATGCTGCAAGGTGGAATGTAGATAATCTGCCTTAGAATATTTCTGTACTTTTATACTACAGTTTAAGTGTTTGGTTTAAGCGATTGGTTGAAGGAATACCATAAAGAAATTGTTTCAATTCTAAAGTGAATGTACATTTTCATGAACTAGCAGTCAGTGGAATAATTAGGCCATAAGGAACAAACTGGAATGTCAAGGGCAAAATGCACAATATGAATGTATAATTCACTTCTTTTCCAGCAAAACTGGCCAATGGGGGGATTGTAGTAATTAACCTTCAGGAGACATTCATTCTGATAAGGGACACGGTGACATTAAGGCTAAAGAGTCAATCACAGCCAAAGCTGATACACAGATGTGGCATGCTGGAAAGGAAAGAAAGAAAGAAAGAAAGGCAAAACCATACTGTTATTGTCTGTCTGTCTATCTATCTACAATCACACCACCAGGCCAAACCAAGAAGAAAACCAGGCTGACTGCTGAGTGTAGGCACTGTGTGTGTGTTGGCATTTATATGCACACAGGTGAGTGAAAGAGAGAGAATTGAGAGTAAGATAAGAAAAGTAGAGTTCTCCGGTGTCCATGGACTATGTTTAAGTCCCCTGCAGTCCATCTCTAGGGTAATGAAAGTGGAAAAGTTATTAACCTCGCTTTGCTGCAGGGCCACTGCTTCTCTATTTAGTCCATGCACAAAATCCCCCCTTTTTCAATTACCTCTCGGTTCTGCGGAGGATGATGAAAAACTCCTAAATTCCTCTTTGTTGCTTATAAACTACCCTGGATAAAGGACTTGAGACTGCGAATGCAGAATCACATCAGCTTGGGCAAAAAAAAAAAAAAAAAACTATGTGTGCTAGGAACCCTCAGGGCATTGCTCACTCATCAGCTCCCAGCTGCTCTCATTTAAACCCAGAACAAGTGTAAATAATGGACGTTTGGCTCAGGCGGGGCAGATCAGCTGTGGAAAAAGGGTGCATTTGGGAAGCAAGAAGCGATGGGAGTAATACAGACGTATTCATAAGTGTATTCATAAGAGCAAGGAAGCCAGCTGTTGTCTCATCGCACAACTTTCGTCCCCATTGAGCCTCAGGTTCAGACCAACTGTGTTTTTTAACACCCCGACTTATTTGTGACTAAAAAGCTCCAATCATTTATTCATTAACATGACACCAGTCAAACAATCCGTCATTAAATGCTATTAGTCATCCAGTGTAGGCAATGGCCACAGGCCAGGATGTCTGTTGTTTATTTCATCATGTATTTTCCTTGTTTTGGAGTAATTGGAGCCCTGAGCCTCTCCCATGTAAACACACACCAGTTTAGTGGTATAAAGGGAAAGAGAGTGACGTCTCTTAAGGAGATCCATCGGGAGCTTGGTGTCATTGCCATATAGACAGGCAACAACTTTCTGAAACAATCGAGATATTATAGAGATTTCATTTGTGATTTTAATATCATATGAGTAAGGTCTAACTGCTCAGCTTTAAGTTACATTTCAAAAATTTCAGAATGTGCTGTTATTAACAGGTCAGTAATGACAGAAACCCCCCCACAAATGACTAAAAAAATACCAAAAAGCAAGAGAAAATTCTATAAACTTTTATATAGATCTGTATCTTGTCTGTCCACCATGTGAAACTCACAGCTCTCCATTTTGTACTATGTCTGCTGCCATTTTACAACATTAAGGTGAACAGACACAGACAATGGGGGTTAAAAAAGGATATCTTTCAAATAGCAGGAAGGAGGACAGAGAAATAGACAGAGTGGGGAAAAAACGACAGCAGACAGTGAAGGGGGGAATGGGACAAGAGAGGCCAGGACCCTTGGGGTTAGAGGAAAAAAGCTCGCTCAGAAAGATCAGAAGTGACAAGGTGAAGCAGAGCATGATGGGATACCACTCTGCCTGTGTGGTATTTTTATGTGGTACACTTATATAAGTGTTATGAATATAGATACATATGAATCTACAATACAAAGACAAAATAGATGCAACCACTTTAACAGTACATTTCTTACAAACAAAACAAAGGCAAAATGTACAAATGCTGGAGTTTGAATTGACTTGAAAAAAAGAAAGAAAAAAGGACAATGTTTTAGCTTATGTTGTACTGTTAACTTCCAGAAAACGCGTGGTACTGTACATCACAGAAAAGAAGGATATGACTTCGCATAATTTATTACTGATATTAAATCTATTTTTTTTTGTTCTACTTCTCACCCATAATTTCCTGCAGTTAATTCAGCATGAATCGATAAACATAGATAGATAATTTCAGCCTTAGGAACTTTATTTTCCATAAACTTTATACTTTAAATTTAGGATTAAATTTAGGAAACTGTAATTTGAGATGTAATTTGAATTGAACTGACTACAATTTGAATTTGAACTGGAGCAGGACGAATAAATTACTGAATACAAATATTCAACACAGGATGTTTTTGTTTTGCAACACAAGTTTTCCAAACTGCATTGACCAATTATGCCGTTTGATGCTAATTAAATGAAAATCATGATTTGTTCAGTTCAACTGTAAAAACAATCCTTTACTTTGGAGCAAGAGCATTTTGTGAAATGAACTGTTCTTTTACATTGATATATAAAATGGAAGTTTAATTATTAAAAAACAAGTAGACAAAAAGTTAATTTATTAAATAATATAAATTATAATGAATATATCTGCAAATTGTTCAGTGTTCAGGGACACCTGGCCCTCCAATGCCATCATGTTTATGGTTATTTATATCTAAAGAAAATGTTAATGTAAATGTTTATTTTTCCATTCCATTCTAACTTTATTTCCCTTAAAGGTCACTTTTTAAACTTCAATTATTCACTGTTTGCAATCTCCATTCAAAATGAATTAGAATTTAGGCATTCTCAGTTCAATTCTTCATCACGGGTTTGATGAATACAGACTTTATAAAAGCCTTAATGTGTGTTCGAGCAAGCACTAAACAGCTCATTATGTCATACAAGGGCAGATGGGTGATTAAACAACAGCAACAATATGATTACATTTGCAGCAAGGTTACTGGTGTGTGTGTGTATGTGTGGTTCTGGTAAACCCCATGTTATGGGGACACAATGTAAATGTTCTGGTCCCCATGAGAAAAACAGCTTATAAATCATAGGTTAATGGATAGTAGGGGATACTATACGGTTTGTACATTATAATCATTATGTCTATGGAATGTACCCATAAAACATTGAAACCCAGTGGGTTTTCATGTTTTATGGGGACTTTCCATAGATATAATGATTTTAATACTGTACAAACTGTATATTCTATCCCGTAACCCTAACCCTACCAATAAACACAACCCTCACAGAAAACTTTATGCATTTTTACATTTTCAAAAACATCTTTCTATATGATTTATAAGCTGTTTACCTTATGGGGACCAAAAAGATGTCCTCACAAGGTCAGAAATGACTGGTATTACTGTCTTTGTGGGGACATTTACCAGGGCCACACACACACACACACACACACACACACACACACACACATGTTAGTGTGTGTGTGTGTGTGTGTGTGTGTGTGTGTGTGTGTGTGTGTGTGTGTGTGTATGAGAAAGAAAGAAAGAAAGAAAGAAAGAAAGAAAGAAAGAAAGAAAGAAAGAAAGAAAGAAAGAAAGAAAGAAAGAAAGAAAGAAAGAAAGAAGAATTGATTGGTATACCCTATTACTTCTCTTTTTATTCTTTATAGGTGGGTGTCAGATGTGATGCAGTGCATGCTAGCAGATTGCTTTTGGATCAAGGGCTCGACCTCTCTCTTTCTCTCCCTCTCTCTGCCCTTCTCACCTGTGATTTACAGTGTCTGTTAGATCCCTGTACACCTCTCTAACTGAAAAGGAAAGAATGGGATCGGCTAAACTCTCAGTGCACAGGACACCTGACCCTCCACCGCCAGAAGTCCGTCTACACTATTGTACAAGACACCGGCTCTAGAAAGAAACCACTTTATATTGGCAAATTAGACCATAATATAACTGGCTCAAAACTCTGTGGGCTGATAAAACACTCATAAATGACATCACTACTTATAGACAGGGTCCCGCCTCATGGTTCCCCTGAGATTTGTGGTACGCAATCTATCCATTAATTTGCACTGTGCTTCTTCCACAGATGCAGCTCTTAACAACTCATTCTGCTCTCTCCATGACTCCCACGTTGGCGAGTCTTTCATTTTTTTGTAGATAAAGAGGGTATTTTGCAGCTGGCACTTCACACACACGCTCACACAAGCAGTCAGTATGTTCTTGCAAGGGCTGTTTGTCCTGAGAGTGTGAATTTGAATGTTTTTCAGCGTTACGTAACACTCTACATTTTAGGATTTTATCCTGTGGAGTGGCTCTATGAAAAAGATGAATCCACCGCTGCTGGCAACACTATGAATGCACTGGTTTTGTGATTTACATACTTCCACAGGCAGTCTGAGAGTCTCTTCTAATCTCAGAAGGCTTTGGCCTAATCCAAACCTCCTCAGGTTTTCCCCTTGATTAATTTAGAAGAATAGCAGAATGGTTCAACCCAGACTGCTTCCCTGTACCTTTTCATTCAGTATTACATTTATAGCCCAGAGGTGAGGATTTAGGATTAAGACTTTGGTTTTGTATTTGATTCTTTTTTTTTTTTTTATGTCAGCCAATTCACTTGGTGCAAATGGGCAGTCGTTTTAGTCATGCACAGCTCCTATCTTCTTGAATTGGAAAATTATAAATTTTGAGGGGAATTAAAACTGCCATTTGATTTAAGTAACATTTCAAATCATCAATAAAATCTGAACTACAATGACCGACCATGCATGCCAATTTGCATATTAAAATGTAACTCCTAAACATTAATTGACACCATTTACTTTCTTAATACATATTTATGATCTTCTTGTGCATAATCAGTGCAAATTATGTTTTTGATCTTTCATCAAAATACTTGCCCCACAACTTTCCTTTCAACTAATTAGCAATGAATTAAATAATGCTCCCAAATAATAATAAAAAAGTCCCATTCTGCAAGTAAAATTAGTTGTGAAGGTGGTTTAATTTACATTAAGGCAGTTATTTAGCTACATTCTCTCTTATACATAATAGCAAACAAACTCCAACAAGGGGGTCTGGGTAATTTATAACATGCTTTGTCCAAATACTACCGTACTAATTGTACTTTCTTGTACAACCAGCAAACTATATACTTATTTTACTATCTCTGAATTATTTACTGTAATGAAACACTTGAACCCCTCAGCCGAAAATAAGCTTCTTGACTAGCTTAACCAAAAAGACTTGGACCAAAAAAATAAAGTGTTACTAAAACAGCATGACTATTCAGCTAGATCAACACCAAACTGCACTAACCAGCAATAGTTGGTCTATATGCACATCACATTAGTGTGGTTTTCTATTTGGGAATAAAGTCAATTCTGGTATGTTTCTTCACACACTAGCAGAACAAGGAAGTGATAGACGAAGATAGAGAGGTGAGGATGAAAGAAGAGGAAGTGTGATGGAAAGGGGTTCTGGTGATGGTGTGTATGTGTGTGAGATGGTTGAATTGTGACAGGTAATCTACAGTGCAGTGGTTCTAGTGTTCAGCATTCTCCTCTTTGATGTGAATTGACAGTCACAGGACAGTCTGACTGATGTTTCCACTTCTCACTCTCCGCATGTCTCAACAAGCTGTAACATCTCTCTCTCTCATTCTGTGAAGGACTAACTGTGCTAGTGGAGAGTGGAAAAAATACAATGACATAAATAATACTGAAGCTTGTGTACAGTTGTGCTTAAGTTTTCACACCTCTTCAGAATCTATCAGATATTTATCTTTTTTACATTTTTGTTTAAATTTTGGACAAACAAACAATTGGGGAAAATAAGTAAATGGTAAATTGCAATTATGATCTCTAGTTTACACATCTCTTAAGATTCTGATAGATATGTATCATTTTTTTTTAAATATGATTTTTTTATGAAAAAAATGAGAGGATTTTATATATATATATATATATATATATATATTTTTTTTTATGATTTCTGATTTATTTTTCATGCAAATTCTTGTACAGATTCTGAAGGCAGCATGTAAACTTATGAGATGCAAGATGCAGAAGTATAAGTCAGATCCCGAGTACTTGAGGGTTGTGCAGGTCGTGAGGCAGAAGAATCTGTTCTGCACTGACGTTTTACTCATCAAAGCTAATTAGAATAATGATCATAAGTAGATTGAGGAAAGAGAGAGAGAGCAAGAGCTGTCAAGCTCATCAAGTGAAGACTGTTTTCATTGCTCAAGTCAAGAATCATTACAGTCATTTACAACTGCACAGGCAAAGCTACGATTGACACTAACAAACCTGTCAGAGAGTGTCTAACTATAAACATCCTTTTTGTTAGTTCGGAGTTTTAGACTGCTCATTGCAAACACCAATTTTTCCAAGGAATTGAAAAAAAAAGTTCAGCCATTTTGATAGACAGTGGCATCAATTACATTACTGTAACTATCTATTTCGATACGTTTATAATAATATCATCAAACATGCAATTGTTAGGAATAATAATTCCTAGGTTTTTGGCAGTGTTCTTATTTTTGGTATAATAGTAAAAAGAATAATTATTATTTTTGTTCAAAAAGGGGGAAAATATCCCACTGTAAGAACGAAAATACAGTGTTATTATCTTGGTAATACAAATAAGAACATGTAATATCAACGTAATACTTGTGATGCTTTTTTGTTAGTGAACAATACTAAGCAACATAAAGTGCACATGTACACCTCAACACTTATGAACTACTGAAACTACTGAGTCACATATAAATATTAAAAGATGTACCAACAACAGCATACTAAAAGCTGATTTGCATTTAAAAGAGTTTATGTGTGCTGATATCTAGCCTCTGTTCAAAAGCTATTTTAGATGTCATTTGACTAATGCTAGGAGTGGGAATATTGATCTTGTTGAAGCGTTTTTGTAAAGGATTTTTGTGTAAAAGACATTGGAAACATCTCTCACTCTTCCTCTCTCTTTTTTTCCCCTTGCTCTCTTTCTGAATAGGTTTGTTGAGATGGTACTGGTAATAGTAGCAACTGGATTGTCAAAAGCAGAGGGTGTCTTGATGCTTCAGTGTCTAAAAGGTCCTATCAATCGACTCCACAAAAATAACCTCGTCTGGCTCGTCTCCAATTACAATGCCAAAAATGGCAGGAGAAATGTAATTCCTATCGATCCCCACCTCTCTTAACAGCTCAATGACTGGGACATCAGCCCAGTGAATGGGGAGGCACAAGTAAACAGAGAATGAGGAAGTGAGAGCGCCACCTGGAGTCAGATCTGAGAGATAACTAAGGTGAGTCTTAACACTTCTTGCCGTAGTAGGATCATGTGGACAGACACAGTGTAACCTTTAAAAGTGCAAAATTAGTTAAATCCAGCTCCATACTCAGGTGTGAAAACTCCAAATGGTTCCCCCCACAGTAGCGTCGTCACCAGGCAAAACAAGTGTTAAGTGTTTCGGATGGCTGGTCCGTCAAATAAAGCCATCTGCTAATTCCCAACAAATGAATAGTAAGGCGGCAGGCTTAGCCGATTCTTTATAAGCACCGTCGGCACGGCCTCTCTTCCGCGCTGATTTCTCTAAATGTCTGCATATGCAGCAGTTAGACAGTGGGAAATTTAAATGAGCCTGTTAATTAATTAAGCATGGCTGAGTGATATTTTGGAAATGGGAGTAACTGAGTAGACAGCAAAAGACAGACAGACTGAGCCAAAATGAGTCTGTTCCGACGTCTTTGGGTGTATTTGCTGTGGAGGAAAGATATCGCTGTTACTGAATCCTAGAGTCTTTGTGCTGCAGCATGAAGAAAATATTTACTCAACCACCATGTCATTATGTCCTACACAATCAATCTGACCTAATTTTACCTTTGGACACATCCATTTGAGTAAACACCAGCATTGTGTGCAAGTCTGGTATCAAACTAGCCATTGACAACATTAATGTACTTTCGCTTGGTTCAAAAGTAAGCCATTTCCAGAAGTGGCTATTAGTGCCTTTCCCAGAACACTGAGATATCTCTCTTTCTAGTGATTTATGCAGATATGAGGTCTGCTACCTGACTTAAGCCTGATGAGACTCAACAAACTGCCAAGTTTATATATATATATATATATATATATATATATATATATATATATATATATATATATATATATATATATATATATATATATATATATATATATATATATATATATATATATATATATATATATATATATATATATATGTATATATATAGGCTACTGTAGTGAATGTGAAAGAGACAAACTGAATGGGCCTACAGTAACCTACAGAAAGAGCCAATGAACAAATCAGAATGATTTTTTTCAGTGAACAGATTAAACAGTCTTGTTTGAACAGTCTCATGTACTACAAGATTTAATGTACTACAAAAATAATTATATGTACATTACTGTTCAAAGGTTCGGGGTCAATAATAAAGAAATTAATTAGAGGTGGGCATAGATTAATTTTTTTAATCTAGATTAATCTAGATTAAAATGGCTCATTTGAATTCTGCCGAAGGCATTCAGAATATGTGTGCTACCCAAATAATGACTATAAAAGTAAGTCTTTGAGAACGGGTTTCTCAAGCCAGGTGGCGCATTAGACCAGGGGCTCATCTCCTGTTTCCAAAATGCATCACAAACTGCTTGAGAAAGCTGTTCTACTCACAGACTGTAAAAGGTTACTACTGTACTGTTACCGTCCGTAGGCAACATTAGGTAGGCCTATGTTATTATCAACTACTATAGGCTATCAATTAGGGATGGGCGATATGGCCTAAAATCCATATTGTGATATACATTGCAGCCTCTTGCGATAACGATATTGTAATAAAACCATTTCAGAACAGGTTACACAGACCCTGCTAAACAACTGCTAAATGTTTTTTTTTTTTTTTTTTTTTAAAGGGTGCATGTAGTTTTGAGAACATATATTGTGCAAAACTGTAAGTATACAACATCATTTTGCAGATAAATAAAATTTAAGTACACTAGCTGCAGAGACTTAGGTCTAATGTTTATTATGGCTTGGAGCTTATGAAACCCCACATTTAAAATTAGAATATTCTAACTGATGTCTTTTCAGTTAAAAAGAAACACAACAACGATTCTTTAAATCGGGCGCAGACAGAGATTATGTTCTACACCACTCAGATATATTGGGAATAATACGCGCGCGCAGGTATTCAGTGATATGTTTCGTTTTGAATTTGAGGTGGTAGAACGGATTAGTCGTGTGTTAACTTACCGAACTGTTACACCACACAGTCTACGTCGGACGGCCTAAATCCGAACCAAGTCCAAATAATGGATGTTGCACCGATCTTTTACACCAGCTTTAACTTTCAGCCGTGTTTACTTAAGATGACGACGAATATGATGCGTTGCAGCCGTGTCTTCCTCGCGGCCGCGGGTAGATTGCGTCATCATAGCTTGTGTAGCTTGAGCCAGCTCCCAACCCAACTTGGAGAATAGATTAACGGCGATATATTTTTTATCGCGCGATAAGAGTCTCGCGTTAACGCAGCGCGTTAACGCCGATAACGGCCCACCACTAAAATTAATAAAAGACTTATTTAAAAAAATGTTTTTACAATCTGACTACATAATTTTGTATATATTATAAATTGTACAAATATTCAAATAAATATTCAATATTATTTTATAAATGTTCTGTTTTTACAAACACATCTGTGAATCAATGCAAAAAGTCTGAGTCTACATACTTGCATCAGTATAAGTTTGGCAATGTCACAGGTTCTAGTTAACAGGCCATTTAATTTTCTGGCCTAACACCCATGCAGGCCTGTTATGCAATCAGGAAGGTTTGACTCTACAGCTGGAATGTATCTTTGAAGTTGCTGCAGAATTACTTTAGTATTTATCTCTTCTCTCTCTGTTCTTTTTCTTTGTGTCAGCTATTCTAAACAGGCCATTAGCATCAGTAACACCATAAGGCCGGCGCTTCCCATCAAGCCACCCGACCATGCTCACCATGGGGCCTCCATCCTGCCCTGCCCAGGGATTGCATGGAGTAAGTATGGAAGGGAGGGAGGGAGGATAGGGAGGAGAGGGTGATGAGAACGAAAGAGAGGGTTTGCCAGAGGCACATCTGAAATTGCACCATTAGGAAACTCTGTCTGAGCTGGGTGAATGAGACAGGGGGATGATAGATATATGGGCTTATGCCACAGCCTTTGTCTCTTTTTGCCAATAGATTTCTCGGATGGCTTTTTAGGACATCATAACTGTCACTGCAACTGTATTGTGACATCCTCCACTGTGGATACAGCATTTTAGATCTTGTTTTGAAACGCAGGATGCGTGCCAAATTCAATGACCTATTCAGTACCACTTTTATAACGAGATGGAGCAATTTGGATGGTGTCCTCATCAAAGCTTCTTTATACTTGCTTTAAGAAGGGCTGAATTATACAAGGCATCTCTCCTTTACAACGGACATGTTTCAATGGAAGTCATTATAAAACCTAAAAGAAGCCAAAAAACTCCATTGGATTTATTAAGATATCAATTGAAATTCCAGGTATTCATCCCATAGTAGAACTACTGCAATAGTAAAACAGCACAATACGACTTTATTAAACTGAAAATGTTGTACTCCTTTTAAGGGGTCAGTGCTGAGAGCAGCTGAGACTTTTGAAGCAGCAGAATCATCTTTGCATGAAGTAATCATCTTGTCATCTTCAAATGAAAGAGATCCACCCCATTCAGCGACACCCCATATCATACAATGTACTTTTCGTCCTCTATAGTCAAAGTGAACAGCAATTCTTTGATTTTTCTTATTTGAAATGTTGGCTCTTTTGGGGCACTGCATTTTATTTTCATGTTCAAATGATGGAGCTGGGAATTACATCAAGACTACAGCAACATGAATTTTTAAATCCTTATGCATGGTTGCAGTGAGGATGACTGTAATTTCACGGAAGACGATTCTGACAGAATCTATATAGAGCAATACAAGCCAGATAAACAAATGGACTCCAGGAGAACGAACTGGGAAATTTGGCCAAAAACTGTAAAGGCTGCACATCAGTCTTGCTTAGGCAGGGTGAATGAGTTTTTGATACTGTCTGAAAGAAATCCTGCGGGTAGGTCGAAATGAAACAAAGAGAAAAATGAAGATGGAGGAGGTGGAGTGGAAGTCAGTCGAGGGGGTTGAAGGGGTGCACGTTTCAACCTTGTGTTGTGGAAATTGCTGCACGAAAAGGTTTGCAATTGACCTCATCAGATGCCTCCTTTTTCACGAGTGGCTTTCAATCAGAATGCATCGTGGTTGAAGTAGACCCTTGCTTCCGTATGATCATTAACCAAATGGAACAAAACTAGCTTTTTCAATGCATCTGCAACCAATGCACAGTATAAGCATTATACTGCTGATGCATGGGCAACATAACTTGAATTAACACATTGTTATCCAAAGCAGGATATTCAGAGACTGATTTCACAATAAAAAAATCCAATCTGAACACAATTTATTAGACAATACTCAGACAACGATGGATTGCCCCCCATCCCCACCCCACGCTTTGTGGTGAACTGACAAAGCATGTTTTGTACTGCATTACATTAATTAATGCATATTGAATACCACGATTAGCACTGACTAACTGGGTGATGTGTTTTTTGTACAGAATCAGCAAATTCTCACAGTAGAGCCAAAACGGCTTAATCATTTGTGAGGCCATTGAGGTTTGGAGAACTGCAGCCTTTGAGAGAATTAAGCCATAGTCCACCACAATTAGACAAGCTATTCTTTATGCTGATTGGTTGGAGTAAACACAATAAATCACTGTAAATGTGTTCAATGGATAAAGGCTAAAGAAATAAGTGGATAACCACTAAACCACGGTTTACTCCTTAAACTCCTTGAATAACTGACAACTTCCATTTTTAAAAAAAGCCTGATGTATAGTACATGTATAATAAGTTATATAGTTAGTTTGTTATATAAAGTTTTCATTATTCATTCACCCTTGTGTCATTTCAAACCAATTTTGACTTACTTCAGCAAAGTCAAAGTTCAGAAGATCTCTTTGGTACACGTTTCCATAAAAAGAAATTTAAAATTGCAAAAAGGCACCACAAAAGTATGATAAAGATGGTCCATGCAATTTTTACACTATATTCCAAGTCTTCTGAAGTCATATGATAGCAATGTGTGAGGAACAGACAGAAAGTTAAAAGTTGTTATTCATTTAAATTGTGACATTTTAGAACCAATGTCATATGGAACAACATTAGATTTAGATCTGACTGAACTAGTCCTTTATTTATAGTCAGTTCAGACTCTACAAATTAAATGAACTATTTTCAAAGATGATGAGTTATGAGAACAGAATTCATGCCCTTGCGCTGAAGGTCTCTCCATTGCTCCTTTACGGCATTGTCACATTAAACAAATTGTGGTTTGCACTGAAAGGTCTTCGCTTTAGAAGATACCTTGAGTGGAAAAGCAGGTAATAGACTAAAAAATTGCAGATTCAAAGTTCATTCTTTCAGTTTTTATGTGTTGATGTGTTTGATCTGTGCAAGCTCTTGATGTCCTTTAGTGAATAGAACAAATTATATAATGATAATCCAGAAGACAGAAAAAGCAGATAGAAAATTAGTTGATAAAGGAGAAAGGTGGAAAGATGAATGAATAAACCAAATGAAAAGGGATGTATAGAGACCAGAGAGCGTCAAAACCATGTTTTAGCCAGGGCGCCTCGGCGAAACCGCCCCCGTATTTGATCATGTTTATTGTCTGAAACCATCTGCAGCTGATAACCCTTGACTGAACAAGCTGTTAGTCAGCCCGAGAGGGAGTTGAGAGAGAAATCAGCCATGCTATAAAATGGCTCCTTCAGTCAGTATATGCTTCCTCCACAGATCAGACTAATTGCAAATGACTGCTTTTAAAGGTTGTATCAGCGATTTCAGGCCCAAACATAAATGATCACATTCATCTAATCTTTCCTAACGATCCGCTAGCTGCCCGCCCCATAAGCAGGTCTTCAAAAAAACGCGTCTCTGTAGGCAGCCTAGGCTCTGAGATCTGCACACAAAAGGTTTGAGGTTTAGCGCTCGTGCACGGCTGCACGTGAAAACCTCACAACACCCACCCCTGTCGGTGATTGGTTGGAACACTATTTATTTTGGTTTTGAGTGGTGGTGAAACCAGTGTTTTGTGTTTTGGTGTTTTTGTGTGCAGATCTCAGAGCCTAGGCTGCCTACAGAGACTTATGGGGCGGGCAGCTAGCAGATCGTTAGGAAAGATTAGTTGAATGTGATCATTTATGTTTGGGCCTGAAATCGCTGATACAACCTTTAAATTAAAAAAAAATGTATTTGCTCTTCTCCTTCATGACCAATGAAATTGATAAATAAACTCTTTAATTTAGTCATACACTATATATTACTTTTGCAGTCTTACACTGATTAGACCAGCATTGGACCTTTGTTGGTTCAGGCTGGTTAGACAAGTTGACTAGCATGTTCTTTCTGGTAATACTGGTTGACTAAGAATGTCTTGCTGGAGACGCCAGCATCTAGAAATGGGATCATCATCCAAGACGTGATTGTGAAGAACACCTGAAGAACTTATAATGTTCATGAAAATAAAAAGGACTGAGAAGTCCTTTTAGAGCATAACTGCCTTTCTGAATACAAATGTCAAACCTGGCATTTTTGTCACTCAAACCAGTTAACACAGTCTTTAAATATGTTTAGAGAGGATTATTTGCTGCTCAAGCAAACTGCACTTGCTTCGCTTCTGTTGCAATTTACTTTATGACAGTAAATATACTGTATGACAGAACAACTGGAAGCTCAAGCGATGTCATGCAATCAATGCTAGACAAGAACAAGATGTGATTGCATACCTTTGTCAGAGAGGGTGTAGCTCAGAGAAAGGTAGTTATTAACGATGCGGCTTTTTCGCACGCACTTGTGGTGATAGTCAAGATGGAAATTTTTTTTATGGGCAGGGAAATAGGGTATAAGCAGTGCAAAATTGAAAAATCAACTCAATAGCTCCAGAAGTGTTATCAGGAGAGGCTGGCCTAAATCTGCATGCTAATAAGCAAGTATTGCCGGTAGGGTATCGCCTCCAGCCGCTCACCACGGGAGCAGTAAACATGGGACTAGAGATGAGCATCTCTCCCAACACACTTGGTGCAGGATTTTTTAAGCCCTGTGCTGTCCAGGGTCCTTTGAAGAGCGCTGAGCGGAAGAAGTATTTACGGAATCGTTTCCGAGCAACAGGGGACGGAAGGCTAGAACAAAGCTGTCTACTCCTGACTGTGCGGACAACAGTTTTAGCAGCCTTGTTGAATGGCATGTAAATGTGCTAGAAAAACTAAACGGGTGGACTGATTCCATATTTTTGACACTTCAATGAATTACAGATATCCAGATCTGTGTATATAGTTAAAGGTGCAGTCTGTAAGAATGACAACTAGTGGTCAAAATAGGTACTGCAGTCAACATTCTAAATATCGGCGATTGTTGTTTCCCCCACCCCTTCCTCCTCAGACTCGATGCTCACGCGGGTTGCCAGTTTAAGGACACGCAACAGAAACGAGCGCAATTGACAATGAAAGCCGAGGAGACTTCCAACACGGAACGCACATTTCAAAGTAAAATAAATGGCTGTAGAAGTGTTTTAAAGAGAAACGAGTATGTGAACTTAGCATGTTTTCTATATATCTGCAAAAATATTATGGTATTTGTATGCTTTAGCAGAGTGAAAAGGTTACATTCAGCATCTTTAATGAAAGAGCCCGAGTTCAAAGCCTTGTACAATTCAATGAATTCCATAAGGTGTAAATGTATTCAGCTGCATTCGTCACCCTCAGAGTGGGTGTCGGCATGGCCCCAAAAATAGACCTTTCGCAACAAGGAGCAATCTGCCATTTCAAGTCCCTATGCGCCTGCAAGCTTGTCAGTCTCACTTCCATCAGCGTGCATCTGTGTCACACTGTGACACGTTGCATCTTTCACTCATGCTACTGTAAATTCCACCAGCCGTGCCGATCTGGATCCGCCAACCCTCAGCTTGACCGCGTCGTTCGGATTCCACGATTTGTTCTGTGAGTCCCGCTATACTGTCACCATCGCTAATCTGTAGTCTACTGTATGTAAATAGAAATCTTACTTCGAAAGCCCACGCTAAGACTTTTGTCATGACCTTGTTGCAACCTTCTGCTCCGGCTGGCTGAGACTGACCGTTGCTGGGTTGTGAGGAGTGAGCGCCCGAAGCAGCCAGCTCAGCGGATCTCAGGTGCTGACAGGCTGCATAAACACACTGTGAAAAGCTGCCTGCCCTGAAGGCCCCGGACAAGCTCAGCGAAAAAGAAAAAGGAAACAACGGCGTAGCTGAAATGAGCTGTATATTTCACAGCTGTTACCAAGGGCGGGCGACCTACGTGCCAGCATGCTGCAGCACCTGAGTGAGAGAAACACTTTGAGAGGTCAAAGTGGAACTTCTCATGCGAGCTTCTTAAAGTGACTTAAATGGCAACCGGCACACTAAATAACCATCAAAGAGAAAACAAAAATAATATTACAAAATGCCCCAAGTCTGACCACGCATACTGCACATAGGTAAAGGAATAGTCTATTAAAAAACAACAAAAAAAATTTTTTCTGAATGTCCAAGCTGCTCATTTACATACAATAAAAGCATACAATGACCAATATTTTAAATATTTATGCGCACAAGCCGCATGAGAATTTATTAGACAAAGCTATGTTTTCAGAACACTTGGAATAGAGTGGCTTTAATTATACTGATAAGAGTGACTAGGATTTTCTTGAAAAATTGCCCCACAGACAAAAAATAAAATTAATTCAGAACGACATGCCGATGAGTAAACGATGACACGGCGTTCATTTTGTGGGTGAACAATCCCTAAAACATTAGATTTTGTGAATCACATGAATCTCTTTAAATGAATCAAAACAGTACAGTACATATCCCTGACCTTCTACCCTTTAGGCCAACCTGAGGTATGACCTCTACAATTTCTCTTCAGTTACATAGTCTGTTTGCTCTCGGGACACAAACCAGAGTGTTTACCGGTTTAATCGAATTTGAAATGGAGGCTGTTTGCAGATGGTCAATGCGGGAGGGGATGTTTTCTAGTGCACACAATGCTGTTTGACTCTCATACACAAAATAGAAAGTAATCACTCCTCATCTAGTTAATCCCATAATTATGCACATGGACACTAATTTCCCAGCAGGGAGAACACTCTGTGCCTGGCTCGTCTCTCTCTTTCCCTTTTTACTCTCTTATTGTTTATTTACTAGACTAGAACAATCACACTGAATGTTAAGTACACAAACTATAGCCTGAAGCTTGTTTTACATGTGTACTAGCTGTGCTAGTTAAGGAACTGTTTGAGGTACTGTCACGGGACTTCTTTTAGCTATGATTACAGCAGGGAATAAATATGGAACTCTACAGCTGTGTTCTAAAACCTAGTGATGTGCCTATGTAGGGAGCATTTTAAGGCATAATAGGTACAGTGCCAATACGAAGGCTGCTCTGAAAAGGTAAGCAGCATGAATATGATGTGTTCCAGATTCTATAGCATCCTTACATGCATCCTTTGCATAAAAAGACAATCTCCAATGTAATTTATTCAACACAGAAAAGTGTTGATCAAAAAAGTTCAGTCTAATAAAAATTTTTATTCTCATCAGCGTAAAGGCCCATTCACACCAATGATAACTATAACTACTGAATCGAGTTTCCCATGCATTTTACACTAAATAAGCTATTTTTTTGTCTGACTGCCTATACAAATTAGTCACTTGTGAGATTGTGTTTTCATTTTTCACCCCAAAATGAAAATGATCTAATAATTTACTCACCCTCAAGCCATCCTAGGCTTGAGGGTGAGTAAATTTCATCATAAAAGTAATCCATACGGCCCCAGGGTGTTATGCCTTCTGAAGTGAAGCGATGCATTTTTGTAAGAAAAATATTCATAATTAATACTTCATAAACTGTAATCCGTTACTTCCGTGCACCCAGCAGCATGTGACAATATCTCAGAGGTGAGTGGAATACATTGTGACCTCTTGTATACTAGTTGGTATTTGCTATGCTTGACATGATCCTATTTTGAATGGCTCTTTCCAATTAATAAGACCATTTGTCTAGTTTTGGATGTGGGGATCGTTAGTTGTCATATAGCCCTGAAGATGGATGTGGCAGATACTCTGGCAGATACAGGCTACACGGCTACACTGGAAACGTCTTTCAACCACTCTGTACAAAATCAGCATGCATTTGCAGCTAAAAGAGATTCTAAAAACCAATAACGTCGTAATTTCACGTCAGACGGACAGAACAAAACTGGAGAAAATGCTATGATTATAGCCAGAAGGGTGCAGCTCCACCCTGGTTTGATTATTTCTACAGAGAAGAGACAGGATGTTGCTGAAAAAAAGAATGTTTCAGTGCTCGTAATATGGCAAGGACACAGTTCCCCTGCTGCGTAATGGCACATGGCAAGCCAAACACTTCCAATGAAGTTGTGTTTTAGAGGGCATGTTCGCTGCCATCAAATCATTCTGTGGAGGAAACTGCAGCAACAGTAGATTAGATTATGTAGCTCATGCGTTTCCTCAAACAAGACATGATCTAATTCATTCTTAGAGTACATCCTTCTTCCTTCAAGACGTGAATGCTGGAAATTGAGCTTGTCTTTGAAACAATCTCTTTAACCATCTAGGTGGAGAACTGGAAGAGGAATCAAACTCTTTTTATAGATTTTTTACATCAGTGCAGTCACGTCTATCTGAATGACATCCCCCCCCACCCACCACAAGTCTATAAATAAACTTGAAGCAGCTCTGCCTTTATAGGTCAGCTGAACTACAAAGTGCATCTTTTCCTCTCGTGTGTCAAGAGTGAAATTTGAAGGTGAATCGATATTTAATTCCAAGAATCAACTAGTAACTGGTTACCACAACCACGTACAAGGGATTGTTGTTGCCATAGCAACAACCGATCTTGGTGTAGAGACCATAGGAATAATGTATGCACAGGCATAATTCTGTATGTGACACGTTCAGTTAACACATTTATTATGGACTCCCCAGGCATGGCGCAGATTGAAGCAGATAAAAGAGTGACACTTTGCTAAAGAGAAGCTCAAAGTTGGGCTTCTAAAGTGGCGAATCGTTCACACAGAAAAACAAGATCTGTAAACATTGCGAGAGGAGATAAGCCAGTGGCGGAGCTGTCTGGCAGTCCTTCCCACCCCAAACCAAGAAGAGAAGAACAGCTATGGAAGTGTGCTTGACACACTGAACATTTAATCTATTTTTTTTCTTTTGTCTGTCTATCTGCCTAGTGCCTACCTACCCATCCATCCATCCATCCATCCATCCATCTCCCCACCCACCAAATCATTGTAGCTGAGAATTTGGGATGAGTTCTCTAGTGGAGCTTCAAAGGGTGCTGGGGACATCCATGTGATATTATGTGGTGATATTATTTGAGATAAATTGCTTTACCTACAATTTCAGGCCATTTTCTGTCGATTTCCTATTTGATAGAGGCTATTACCAAATTCTGGAGCTTGTAGCTAGCTGAAGCTTTCTCACTTACACACACATTCCAAAAAAGCAAGCTCTGCAACTGGGGTTGTCAAGTCAGAAAGTACCATATACATTAGTAAATAGAAACAATATTTGTTGAAGAGATCTATATCCAAAAACAGCCATAACCAAATAAATAAAACGACCTTAATCTGTTGTTCTTCCACATTATAACCTCGGGTTCATTCTGTTTGGACTGCTGGAGTGCACACAAAGCCCTGGTGGTGACTCATATTTATTAGTTCCTCTCTGCTGATTGGGCATTCCAATACTCCCAGTCCACCCTGCATTGTGTGCAGTGAAACGTGACATGGGGTCACTTCCCCCTTCCATCCCCTTCTGCCAGCTCTCCCAGCATGCTTCAGTGGCCATAAACACACACATGTGACCAAACAGTGATGACTGTGCTACAGAGGTAAATATGAGCTCATAGGGATTATTGTCAGTGTCTTTGTTTAGTGCTTCTGCAGTACAGAAGTGCTATCGGGGGAATTATAAACGCAGCGCTTTACAATAAGGTAGAATTAGTTAACTTTAGTACCTGTAGTTATCATGAACTAAATAGGTAACAAGTATGAAGAACTAAAGTATGTCATGAACTTTAAGGTATAAAGAGCAATACTTTTACAGCATTTGTAAATTTTAGTTAAAGTGCATTTCTGCATATATAATTGCATAAATTTACATAAGAAAATTAATGTTAATGTTTATTAATGTTAACAAACTGAACCATATCATAAACTGTTGCCTTTATAAAACGGATAGTTCTGACTCCTAAATTCTAATTAGATAAGCATTCAATGAGTAGCTAATATACACAAACCTGTTTCTGCACTTTATATAGCTAGGTGCTACGCAGCTTACCATAAAACAGTTAGGCTAATAAACTATATAACTTGGTGAAATTATTTGGTTAATTATAATGATCAATAATTACTAGTGTTATTATGTCCTTTCTCTTTCAAAAAAGGAATTGTCCATGTGAGACTGAACTTTTGTTTATTCATGCAGACTGCTGCTTTCTAACCCAAAAATATATTCCTGCCAGGAAATTGTTAAAAGCTCCCTCACACAATGTAAGCCTGGGTGGCCATTGTCCTCAACCTCCAGATTAGCTCTGATTTGGCACTTCGAACAGTATTTTGGCATGTCATTGCAACCATTGGCGATGGTGGAATGACAGCAGAAATGGCCATGTGGCGCAGGCTACGTCTCACCCTACTTGTCCCCTCAGTCTGGTCATTCTCTCACTAAGCCCAATAGGAATGTCTTTCACATCCTTAGAGTTTTTGTGATGGTGTTGTGATGAATGGATTGGCACACAAAACAGAGAACACACATTTTAAAAGAGCTGGGCAAAATGATATGGTTTAGTCGCTGTAATTTAGAAATGGAATTTGTTTTATTTATTTGTAGTGCTGCATGTTCAAACATAGATCATATTCTATCCCTATATTATAGTGCGTTTTGCTGTTTGGAAATCGAAAATGCCAAGATCGACCCTATCTGTAATGCATCTGCAGTGTGCTTGGCTAAATGGCTGAGTTCTGTGACTGTTATGAGTGCAGTCATGCATGTGTGAGTATATGTGTGTGTGTGCATGTCCCCAATAGACTGCATTATGCACAGTACACAGAATGGGTCGCCTGAAGCACTAATGCAAATTTTTGTCAAGGGCTCCATTAAAAGGTAAGACTGGTCCCTCATCTGTGCCGCTTCATCTCAAGGTTTTTCATGGCATTTATTATAGTCATGCCATAGACACCCCTCGCATTTCCATTATTTTTGACCACACTACTGCCAGTGACTGGCTTGCACTAGCCGAATCCAGAGATTGCGGAATGGGTAGGTAGGTAACATTAGCCACTCTCTCATCCTGTCTGTGCCTGGCATACCCGGTGCATTCTGGGTAATTCATTTCTCCCAGGGCTTTATCATCTCAGTGGGCTAGTGAATGATTTACACTGACAGCTAAGCCACGCCAAGACCCAGTGTTATGAGCTGTGGTGAATGCAGGCTCTAGTTTAAACAAAACTGTTCTGAGTACAGAATGAATTTGTGAAGTATGAATTGTTAGATTAACAAGGGACAAAGTTAATCAAATGTAATCCACAGTAATTGATTTAAGTGGGTGTACAATACATAATAAATTGTCACAAAATAGAAAGAAAGAAATCTTGGACAGTGTGGGACTATATTTTGTGTCTGACCAACAGCAGAAAGCAAAAAAAAATTGTAATTCTAATTTGGTGACAGTCAAGTCACCTTTATTTATATATACAGTGATATCACTTTTATTTATATATACAGTGATAACAGGTAAATAATGATTCGATGATGCAAACAGAACTCGATTCTGCTGTAAAGCAGCTCAAAAAAAAAAAAACAATAGCAAACAGTTATTATTCAGTGTGTCATTATTTTTAAAAATGACACACTTCACCTTCAACTCCAGTGTTACAAAACATAAAGCTATTTTTGCTGGTCTGCTGATGCCAGACCCATTTGTTATGAATAATGATATATTTTATTTTACATCCATCATTTCCAAAATAAAAATATAAAATTAAGTACTTTTTATTTGCCAAACTTTTAACTTGACAAACCAAATAAGCATACAAACATTGTTATGTAATACTGTATATTAACCACTTTTTGTAGATTTTCCAGCAAAAAATGACTATATTGTGATATATACCATTAAGATGATATAAGTTACTTGTGAATATGGATTAACGTGGGTAAATATTCAAATGGTAAATATAGCATTCTGTGTTGAAGTTGATTAAGGCATGCTTTTGATTTTGATATTTTTATCTCTCCAGATGGAAAGGAGCTCGTGGGCAGATCCACAAACTTTAGGAGTGACTCGGCCTGCCAGTAAGAGCTAAATGAGTGAGAACACTGGCCCTGAGGGAAGTGATTTTATCAAACTGTCATTGTGGCTAAAGTTTTTTAGGAACAAAGCGGCACCTGAAAATCAGCCTCCACTCCGCAGGTGAAGGTGGCAGAGTGGATGAATAATGCATGAAATTTATCTGCTGCCGTTAATCATGATGAGATGGAAAGAGAGAGAGAGAGAGAGAGAGAGAGAGAGAGATGTGATGTTGCCGCAGGATGTGTTTTTTTTCCCTAATTTACTCATTTCTCTGCTCAGCTCAAGACTTGGAATCCAGAGTCAAGGTCTTTAGAGAGGTAAAAAGCTGAAATTTATGTCATTTACTTATCCCCGTCATTTGGAGCAACATGAGGGTGACCGAATTTTTAACTATTTCTTTACTTCCAGCTCCTACAAGGTTATAACCTTTACATACATCAAAACACAAGTCACTTATGATTTTAGTCCATGTAAGCAGACAGAGACCTAAACAGCTCTCTATTCGTCAATGGTAAAACACCAAACAGAAAACGATATCCTACATCACAACTTTGTGCACACTGAACAAGTCATATTCAGATATATAATATGTAAAAAAAATTTTAACTCTCTGTGGAAGCATACAGTTGTACTTTACTGATTTATTTTTAATGGCTTTGAATGGGGTCATATGATTTCTATAATGTGCTAAGAAATGTATATTATATAATGTGAATCAGCTTTTCATAACCTTATGTTTGCATCCATCAAGATAAAATGGTAAATTATGAAATAAAAATGGTTAATAATCCAATACGATAAAGTACCAGCAAAATTGCCATTGTTAAATTGCCAGCAAAAATATCTATATTGCGATATAAACATACTCATCATACCTCTAATGCCTAAATTTCCTTATGGAAACTGGTCAAGGGGGATACGGAAGAAAACGTTCTGCCAACAAAAGGTAAGATGGAGTAACAGGTCATGGAAAAATGCATTTAGGACATGCCACAGCCTTTGTGTTTTAATGTGATCAACACCGCGATCATTTGACTGATAAGGCCTCACAAATGGCTGGCTTAGAGCCGTAATTACTATCCACTCCCGCATAATCTTTCTCCCCAGCGAACATGTCAATGCCGGCAAGCAGGAGCGTGCTCGCAAACGGAGGAAGAAAAAGGAGAACATTTAGAGATAAGAAGGGCTACTTTCCTCTCATCAATACAGTCATGACTCGTAAGATTTCAATCCATCACTGGGCTCTTAAGAAAGCACTCCCTTGCCTTTAATTAAGGCACAGTGACTTATTTGACATGCAGCTACTGAGCCATTGTAAACGCACAGCTATAAAAGCTAGTGGAGACTGGAGGATGTCAGAGATTAGAGATCTTACAATCAGAAGGTCATTAGGGTTATTTAGAGGTCAGGAAGTACATGTCAACTATGCAGAATGAAGTGATTTAGCTCACTGACCCATAAGGAAGTCAACACGTAATTCAGGTGAGAGGAGGATGCACAGCATCTTTTATGGATGTGGCTTACAGTATATAATCTCTCTACTATATATGAATTAAATAACAATGCACAACATTCCTAACAATGTATGATTACTAATATAGAAAGGACAACATGTCTTGAATGAATAAGCCGCTATCGTGTGCAGGTGTTAAATAAGAACAAATACAGTAGCACAAAATTACTCTGGAGACATAAAGTATGGTAATATGGCTTGCATAAACTACATAATTATTATTATTTTTAACTACTGACATGGAACATAGGCTATGATTCAATGAGCATGCTAACAGGTGAGTCCTACTAATACCACAGTATGTAGTACGTATAATTACTGTACACAAAATGTGAATACTCGGATGACCTACATGGAGCACACTGTTTGAGATACTGTATACCACAATGCATTGTGCTCTACTCCAATTTTCAAATAAATATCATTATTTGAGCAGATTACAAAAACTTAAGACATTTTACACAAGCTTAAATAATAATAACAATAATAATATTTTTATATTCAAATTCTTAGGTAAGTGTAGGAGGAAGAGCAGTAAGAAAGCTAATCTGATTGGTTGGAGAACTGAAGATTAAATATTACTGGCCGTTTAAATGGGAATAGGAGTGAAGAGGAAGTAAATAGATCAAGCATTTCTCGTGCTCACAGAATCCGGCAGTGGCCCGTTTACACGCTCCATTGCAAAAAACAACAGCTTAAAAAAAAAAAAAAAAAAAAAAAAAAAAAATCCTTCCAACATTTTGCTGTTCTTTGCTTTCGGTCTCATCTGTTAGACGCATTGGTTGCTCCACCTGTGGAACAAACCCAGTGAACATGCACCTGGACCTTTGGAGAGACGTTCTCAAGTGCTAAAATAATTAAGCCGATTGTTTCAGATACAACCCAGTGCCTTTTCCGTCTTTGAATCTTCACAGTCGACTGCACTGGTCAAGTCCTGCAGAGCTCCTTGAGTAAGTGAGCTCAAAATGATCCGGTGGATTGTAGACAGAATATACAGTATTAGACACCCTCAGGGGGAGAGAAAACTGACCTCAACTCATCGACAGTGGACAGAGGGAAGGAGACAAGGAAGGAAAAGACAGATGAGGGGGACTGAGATCAAACGGATGGTTACGTTCTCTTCACGGCGGCAAGGAGGAGAAATAACAGAAACTAATTTATCTGGCGGTGCGGGGGCCATGTTATTAACAGCCTACTGAAACGCACTTAACTCATGCCTATTCAATTATGCTAATGTACACATGCAAATGACCACGGTCCGCAACACCATGCTGTCTCAATTAGGTGACAGGCTTACAAGGGTTGGTTTTAGAGAGCGACCAGATTATTGCCCTGCTATCCGTCTACAAGCAAACAGCTTTTGACCTGTGATTATCATTACGAGACATCAGCAGGGTGGGTTGACTCGCAGACTGAGAAGTCATGTTCTGTTTGCGTGCAACTGCATGTGTTGGCTGCACGTGTGGGAGACTGTGGACGTGCGTCTTCACATGTCATATTTATTGGTTCAGTTCAGCACTGCAGCTTTTAGCAGCGCTTCCCTCAAGAACGACCCAGCTTTTGAGGGGTCAGACATATTCAAGGTCAGCTTGTGTCATCAGCCTCTGTTTGTCACATTGAAGCTCTTTATATACATTGTGTAGATCAAATCGAACAATTACGTGAATGTGAGTTAAAGGAGAACTCCGGTCAATTTTAACATTGAGCAAATTTTTTTTGTCAATTTGGACTTTGTCAAGTCCACAGTAGTCGATTGTCGAGTTCACGCGCATAGGTTTAGTACGTACGATCATGCGCCCGAACTCGACAATCGACTTCAACCGAAAACAGGATGTAAATACAGGTATGTGCACTGGCTGAAATAACATCATTTTTATTCATATCTTTCACATCTACTGCAGTCAGATTGACCCGTGTTCACTCTGAAGGAATCACTCACATGGCTGTGCACTTGTAATGACACATCAAGGATGTTAAGAGGCTAAAAGCAGGTTTAAAACTTGCCCCGTTGAAGTCAACAGGGTGCAAATTTTAAAAAGAGGATAACACGGTGTAGGCAACACCGATTTTTGTCGATGTTCTCTGTATTGACAGCACTCCAAATTTACAAAAAAATGAGCTCAATGTTAAAATTGACCGGAGTTCTCCTTTAAGCTCCACAACATTACATTATCAAATGAGTGAAGCCCAACATTACATTACTGCACAAATCATCTATGAATTGGTGGAAACTTTTAACTGAACAATAAATCTGAATCACTGATCTATGTTATCGCTTGGCTTTCATGTCTAACACGTATTCACAATGTACCAAAAATAATTAGGTATTAAAATCAATAGGGTGAATTGTCAGAAGATTGGTGAGTAATACATCATATTCAGTATAGTCAAGGCAGGATTAATAACATCGATTCTGACCATGAAATACAGCATGTTGTCTCAAAAGATACAACTTTAGCTCTCTGTGCGACAATTTTAACTTACACAAGAGCATTTCATTATTTAGCATGTCCCACAAATATGCGTGACCAACCAGATATAGCTAACACGTTGAACACATATGCACTACATGGGCGCCACAGTGATTTCAAGAAAGCAGCTGAGTCTATAGAATGGCTGCATGAGTCAACATCAGCCGTCACTGCGTTATGTAATGCTTAAAGGAGCCATACTTTACAATAGCATACTAATGAGAAAGAAAAGTACATTATAGCTCATTCATCTGAAAATAAGATGAGCATGTAACATGCTATTCCTAACCATAATTAAATGTAATTTTTCAATTTCTTTGCAATTTCAGTATTTTAGGGCACTTAAGGCATAACTTGTATCATCTGTTGATGTTAAAAACTTCATTTTTATTCAATTTATTTGCAAATTCTCAGTATGAATCATTAGACAGATGATATCTATTTTCTTTAAAATGGAACAAACATACATTTTTTAAATATATTATTTTTTATATCAATTTATATTTTATTTAAAGCTGCAGTCCATAGTTTCTCCTCTTTGCGCCATCTCTGTTAGAAATCTGCAATTGCAGTTATTCGCAGAATTATCAACTTTACGTGCGTTAGGGGTGGGCGATATGGCAAAAATATAATATCACGATTTTTTTCAGGAAAATCACGATTAACGATTTAATCACGATTCTTTTTATGTTGGTTGTACTATTTTGTGATTGAGCAATACAGCCAATCTAATGTCCATATTTTAAAAAAAATGCCTTAGGTAACAAAATAAAAAAAAATAAAAAAATGGTGGACAGGGGCAAAGATAAAAATATTTGTCATTATTTTCTTTATTAAATATTAAGATTAAAGATACACATTACACATAAACAACTTAATATAAAAATTAAATAGGCTAACAGTGCTTTATGTTTTCAGCTACAGCAGGTGTATTTAACAGTAGCATTGCAGAAAGTAAATGAACAAATATGAAAATAAAACAGAACAGACTTCACTATATAAATTATACATTGATACTAAAGCTACTATTAAAGTTATCAGTCAAGAGCAGTGAGTGATTTTCTCTTTGCATTTTGTTGTTTTATTAACATTAAAGGGATAGTTCTCCTAAAAATTCAAATTATCATAATTTACTCTCTCAAGTTGTTTTAAACTCGAATAAGTTTCTTTCTTCTGTTGAAAATAAAAGTTATTTTTGAAGAATGTGGGTAACCAAACAGTTGATGTACCCCAGTGACTTCCATAGTATATTTTTCTCCTATGGAAGTCAATGGGGACCAGCTACTGTTTGGATAGCCACATTCTTCAAAATATGAATATTAGAAAAATATTAGAATATATTAGAATATTAGAAGGAAATTAATACAGGTTTGGAACAACATTAGAGTGCGTAAATGATGAGATATTTTTGGGTGAACTATCCCTTTAAAGACAAGGGCAGCGTGTCTGTTTACTATTACTACTGTCTCTTTAAGAGTTGCGCGCGACGCGTTTAATATACACGCATTTGACAAGCAGATTTTCTCTCAGTTTTCTCAAGTTTACTTTCAGTTTAGCCATAACCGACTTTGTTTATGTAAACCTTTGTGTGTATTTAACAGTATAAGCACAATAAGTGTCGAAAGATAACTTAACTAGTCCAGTATCCAGGCGCTGGTAGACAGGCGTTGTGCATGTGTGAGCTTCACATGTAGGCTACGCGCTGAGAAATGCATGCGTTAGAACAGCGCATCAGCACGCTAATTAAATGTTTAACCGACAAGGCATTAAAGCACATGCAAATTATGAACTTTTGTGAACTCCAGTGTCCCGTTCCGCTGTGTTAACATTTTATGTGAATATACGTCGCGTTGTTCAGTATGTTGGGACTGAGGCGCCAGAACAGATAGGCTAATGCACGATTCTACGATATTTCTTCAAAAGCAGATCGTGGAGACATTTTAATCGTCCACGATCAAAAATCGTCATATCGCACACCCCTAACGTGCGTTGTGCCTCGGCATGGCCCAGCGCGGATTAATCCAATGTTTTGAGAAGAATGTGCGGTTGTCAATCACCGCCTGGTGATTGACACCAGTGATCCAGTGATCAATCATCACTGGTGGTGTGGATACTGTCATTCGGAATCACAGATTCTACTTTTTGGAAGTATGGCCAACATAAGAATTTTCATCGTAAAATTTCGTCTGAAGAAGTAAGTAACATTCACTTTTGTTCTGAACAACTAAGGGGAAAAAAGCATTGCAGTAAATCGCGCCGATTAAATCTAACGATTGCTTATCATATCAAGTCAAAACGTGCAAATTATACTTTATTCTCAAACAACATCAGCATTGCTTGACTACATTTAATGCCCTTCCGATATTTATCCTTGTTTTCGCATGAGCCGGTTGCAGTCTCTTTTTTTCTCCGAAGTCTTTCGCGTTTGTTCGGGTGAATCTCCAGTTGTCACTGGTGATTGTCGTTTGAACCTTTCTGGATCCGCCATCAAATTGATTTGAACTATATCAAGTGCTGTGAGAAAAGGCTAGAAATCTCCACCTCCAACATCCTCACAGGCAATATAGCCTACTAGCCAAGACACCTTCTTTATGTGTACAGATGTGATGTAATGACGCAAAGACATGCTCGAATTTCCCATGGAAATCCACCAGTACCACTGAAATTAAAAACATTATTACAAGCTTACAGTTTTTAATCGAGCTAAGGCAAGCAGATAGTTTTGAACACTGATTTTTTTTTTTTTTTTGGATAATTTTTAACCCAAAAAAGCTACGGACTGCAGCTTTAAGCTTTGATCAATAAAGAAAATAAACGATGCCTAAGAAAGTACCACTTACTACAAAGGGAAATATCACAGACAGTCATATTTGCACCCAATTTTGGAGGGCATTTTTCTCCCTATTAATTTCTGGTATGGAAAGAGCAAAAGGTAAATGTAGAGGAACTTGTATAGTGACATTGTCGCTGTTCTTAAAATAGCGATTCTGAAAGCAGCTCCCTTGAATAAAGCCTGGAAGTTTGTTGCTGTCCGGTGCTGAAAGCTTTGAGGCAGGTGGCGCTGTCCAAAAGCAAGAAGTGCTGAAAGCTGTGTGTCGTGTTGAAGAGTATGGAAAAGCGCACTCTCTGTGGGTGGCTCCAAAGCTCATTTGCTCAGAGCTGTCAACAGTCTCCTTAGCACCTAAGAGGGCATTTCTTGCATTTCGACTGGTGAATAAAAAAAAAAAAAACTATTTACACAAGTGTCAGACTAACATCTGTGGCCATTGTCTTACGCCGCAAGCACTGTGTTAAGACAAGTTAAAGATATCAGTTTTCAGTTACATGATCTTTTTCATAGATAACTCTTATTAGCATTCTTTCGGGTTGGTTTTGTCTAATAACAATTTCAATGAGAAAACAACACTCCGTCCTTTGTGATTTTTTTATGACTAGGTTCATTCACTAGCTGTTCACTCTTGCTGCTTTGCATGTTAGAGCACGCCCCGTGTGAACACCTTTTGGATTGGAGCATTAAGACAGTAGGGGGGAAAAAATAATAATATCTGTAACTATCATACATTTCTTAGCTTTCATAGCTGTAGAGTGTACACATGGTTAAGACTACACACAGTGTTGTGCTCCAATATAGCCATCTGCAGATATGTATTTTTTTCTCTCTCTATTTATTTATTTTTATTAGGATTTATGGCTTGAACCAGCTGCTTGGTAAATGTGTACACTAAGCAGACAATCATACAGCTAATTTTTGACAGCAGGATAAATCCGCTAGATAATCCAAATCTGCAGCAAGAGAGAGATAGAGAAAGAGAGAGAGTCTATAGGGGAGATTAAAAAGAGAAGATTGTAAATACAGAATCCCACATCGCTGATCATGTGACCTTAATTCCACTCTGTCATTTCTTCCCGTGGAGTGTGAGAGAGACGACCAATCACAAGGCGCAGTTAGTGAGGTCATGAGGAGAGGGAGAAAAAAAAACATCCCGCTAACGGCAAGTAAAGCGTTGACTAACTCAAATACTGTCCAAAAAAAATGGGGGAAACAGTCATACAGACTCACACTTGTCACCACACTGCATATGCACACTAACAAGCAACCTCTCACATGCCATTTACACCTAGTTTCAGTTAGGTCTTCCACACAAAAGAATGTGGGTTTTCTCTCTGCATGACTGACTTTGTAACAGCATATTTTACGAGGGACCGGCACATACAGGTCAACCCCTAATCTCAATACTGTCCCCCTCCATGTCTATAGGTTTTTTTTTCCACCTTCTGTCAAATAAAGCTCATATAAATTACACAGCTGTTAGGAAAACAAAAACAGACATATCAATAGAGCTTTTGCCAGCTTCACTCATTAACTATTGATGCTGTGTGAGATCTGGCGCCACAGCTACACACACACACACACACACACACACACACACACACACACACACACACACACACACACGGATTGTTTATTTCTGCACTTATTTACAATGGACTCAATTCAAACCAGTCTCCATGGTACTAAACCAAACAAGAGGGGTGGCAGTTTAAGTTCAAGTCGAGGTGGACAAGCCACCAGCCATACAGAAACAAATGTCCGTAACATCTTCTGTACCACCTTAAAGGTACAAATTAACATTCAAAAGCAATGTGAAATAAACTGATTTAAAACAGCCTTCTGGGGAAAAAGAAAAGGAACTAGAGTGCAGTTTGCTTTGATTAAGAAAAGATCCATTTTAAAAGAAGAGGTGGATGGCATGCAGTGGCTTTTGAGGATCATGCCAGGCAGGATAACCAAATGGAGAGAAGTTGTTTGAAGCTCCGCAATAAGCCATTCTTCCCCTCTTTCATGTTTCGAAATGAGGGAACAACTGTGCATGTTAACCGCAATCCAGCAGCCCCTTTGTTCCATTCTTAGATCAAGAGCTAATGGAGGAACGGGGCTTTAACTTGAACAGAGTGGCTGAAAATGGTGAAACCGGAAGAGATCTGTCAATTAGGTGTAGTTTGACATCACTGAGAGAGTGAAGGGCGGGGGAAAATGATTGTACGGGAGGTGATAGTGCCTTGAGGTTTGATCACTCCATATAGCAGGGGCTGCAAACTCTACTGGGAAAAATAGGATATGAGATGAAAGCTATGTGTGGGCATGTGGGGGAAGGGGTGTGTAGGATACAATCACAAAGCCCATACACATAATTTCACCACTGTAGTGACAGACAATCCCTGTTTCTCTGCCTGCCCATGTCTACTGTTTAGAGAAAGCAATCCGTCCTCTTAAATGCGCTTTGTAAACAACAGTCGTGCCTGAAAAGACCCTCTTGCTGCCATCAAACTGACAGTTTTCAAAGAAAACAGGTGAGAGAGATGTTTGGAGATGACCTCCTCGTCACCGGTGTAGAATTAGTAAGAGCGGCAGTAGACGGCAGGAAGCTACTGAAGTTATTCCTCCTGGAATCAGTCGTCACGATGCACTGGAGGTAGGAAGCAGTGTCTCACACTCTACTGAGTGCTATTGAGAACTGTTTTCACTCGATAATGAAATACAAATGCTTTCACATGGCTGAGCATATAACCACAACACATATGCATGCACATAGGCACATAGGTGTAGTTTTCTCATCATATAAGCGGAGTCAGATCTTGTTATCTAATCCATTCCAAGACTTTAAAACCCAAAGCATCATATCCTTTGAACTAGAATCTCCTGAGGCAGTTCAGTACACTTAGCTACAGATGTTATACTGTAAGCAACTAACACAAACACTGCACTCAGTACAGTCAAGTGTCCCTACCTGGCGGTCAGTAGTCACTCCTGGGTTTTTGTTCAGAGCTGGATGGCAGGTAGAGCAGGAGGTAGAGGTTGAAATTGAATTGAGTGAAAACACCTCCGTTTGTCCTGCAGAAATACGGATGCCCTGTGTACACGCGCTCTCTCTCTCTCTCCCTCTCTTACACACGGCTCTGACACGCACACTGAATCTCTCTCTCTCTTTCTCTCTCTCTCTCGCAGCCTTCCTACTCGTCTTCCCGCCCACCTACCCCCAACACCCTCCCTTTTCCTATCTCTTTCTTTCACACACACTGTCATTCTCTCTCATCACACATGCGCACACTCTCTCTCTCTTTCTCTCTCTCTCCCCAGGCTCTCTCTCATTCGCTGTGACACAAGCTCTCACTTGTACATACATTATGTTTCTTTACTCAACAAACATGCTCTTCCTCTGCTTTTGTCTTCCACAAACATGGATGAGCATATCATTGACGTGACTAAGGTTATATTTGGAAAGGAATACCAGCTTGTTATTAACTGAATACAGTGCAGTATACACGGCATATCTCAAAAATGCATCACAGGTGTTTTGATGGGGTCAATGACAGTCACATGATTTAAATGTAAATATTATTATTATTATTGATGATATGCTACATTATTGACATCATTATATCGCATGTGAGTGAGATCTAGTAGTCATAATGGAAATAAAACGCATTTTAATTAAAATATTTTATTATTTAATATTCAATAATTTTAAATTGTGAGTAAAAATGTCACAACGTCCAATGGAAATTAGCCCATTAATTTACTCAACTTGAAGCCATCCTAGGTGTATATAACATTCTTCTTTCAGACGAATACAATCAGAGTTATATTAAAAAATGTCCTGGCTCTTCCAAGCTTTATAATGGCAGTGAATGGCCGTATATTTTTTGATGTCCATCAAAGTCCATCCATCCATGATAAAAGTGCTCCACATGGTTCCGGGGGGTGAATAAAGGTTTTCTGAAGTGAAGTGAAGCGATGCGTTCGTGTAGGAAAAATATCCATATTTAAAACTTTATAGACTAAAATATCTAGCTTCTGGCAGACGGCCGTATGCAAGTCAACTTACGCCAAAAGAGTAACGCTTCACGCCATGTATGACGTAGAATGTAGCAGTAGTGTAAGCTTTGACACCTCTCGCGGTTCAAACAAACAGGGCTGGGCAACCGCATTCGTCATTACGTTGTGCGTCAAGTTCAAGAAAGAAGAATGTCATATACACCTAGGATGGCTTCAGGGTGAGTAAATCATGGGCTAATTTTCATTTTTGTGAGCGGATTAGGGTGGCAACAATTTTCCCTCCGCGCTCCGGGCATTTAATAATCACTCCACTCCAGCTCCGCTCCGGGTTCATTATTTAAGTATTTAAGTATGCTTTGAAATCTCACAAAAGTTCTGCTCATCATAATATATAGGCATATTAAAAAAAAAAAAAATGTATATATATATATATATATATATATATATATATATATATATATATTAGGAGAATAGTTTCAATGTAGTTTATTGGATAGTGTGCAAACTTATGATATGCTAAGCTTATTGCATGGTTATCAGCATTAAAAAATAAATATCATTGCTGCTTTTTGCAGTGCACATTTTGTTTGGTTTCTTACAGATTTCTGCTCATTCAAAATCAAATACAGACAGCACTGTAAGATTACATTTGTTTGAATGCAATGCATTGGTGAGACAGCGATTGCGTGTGTGAATAAGTGTTACCTGTTTAAAGTCTGCTTTCACCCGATCCAGCCCAATCTCATGAAAGTGCGTATCTATAGCACAAATTGTATTTCTCGTACCATTTGGTTTTATTTGCATAGAACTCCACTTTAATGAGATTGTGTTGCCCAATCATATTCTGTAGGCGTGAGAATTATAACCTCCTGCAACCACTCCATGTCCATAGGCGTCATCATAACCTTCACATTGTTTTCTGATTTGAGTGATCCATCTGTATCATGCTAGCTAAATGTGTTTAACGCGTGAATCCTTACTAAAAATGCAGTTCTATAATGAGTCGTTGGCATGAATTGTACTCGTGTGGAGCGGTAGTGTAGCGCTTTTAAAATATCTGCTCCACACTCCATTCAAAAATCACACCGCTCCGCTCCCACTTCGCTCACATACTCTGCCTTTAAGGCACTCACTGCTTTTTTGATCTTCAATTTTTAGTGCAGCAGATATAAATACATAAAATTTTGAGTTTAAAAACAACTGAATCTGGCAGAAGAATAATCATAATTACGAGCACATGCAATCCGTGCACTCCGTCTAGCTGTTTTAAACAGAACACCACATCCTGTGTGAACACCTCTTAGGGCTGCAATTCCTTCTTGCTCTTTTTACTGCTCTCTCTCTCTCTCTCGCTCTCTCTCTGTAGTGTAGATGCAGCCCACGTCCCCTTGAGGAGTCAGTCAAGGGCATTCCCAAAGAAACTGTATGCAAATGAACAGTGAGCCCGGAGCAGCTGCCTGGCCCCTCCCCTGGTCCAGATGCTCGGCCTGTGAGGGGAGTGGGGGCGGAGCGGTGGCCTAAAGGGGCTCAAAAAGCCACTGTAATAAACACAGCTTGAGCTCAGCTTGCTGATAAACCAATTTGGAACAACATTCATGATAATGAGTTTTTAAACATAGACATTTTCTAAATCAGCTGATTTGTACATTTGTGGTGTTGATTTTAGGCCGTGTTAGGCATTGTGCTTTTTGGCATTACCAAATGGAGATGTTGAACTGGTTTGAATTGTCGTCAAGGTCATGCCCTTCTGTGAGGAACACTCATCGCTGGCTCAGTACGCAAACTGGGAAAAGGAAGAGTGGACTTAGTGCAGGTTGAATGGACTTCTGCTTCGCTCGCGCTACACACTTCAGAGCACTCAGGTCCGATGCATGGAATACTGGGAACACTCCCTTTGTGCCATATCAATCTCTGCCTCTCTCTCTTTGTTTCTCTCTCCCTCTTGACCTCATTCTCTTCCCCTCTCTTTTTCACACTCCGTCTAATACTGCTCTCATGCTGTGACGGTTCATTTTTCCTTTGTACGTGTGTGCTTCAGGCAGCAGTATGTTCTATCTGACAGTTTACATTAGCAAAAGCCTCTCAGCAATAGAATAAGCTGTTGGCCATTAATGACATCCACTCAGTTTCTGAACGCACACAGATACTGGTCAGGGTTTGCTTTTCATGTACACTCTTACCACCCGAAATATTATCCTATAACCTGTTCCACAACCCTTTGTTTTTTCTATGTTGAACTGAAATGAGAATTGTCATTCCTTTTAAAACTATTATGTAACATATGAAGGAAATGTGATGTCCAAAAAGAATACATGTGAGACGGAACAAAATCCATTCGGAATCCATTAGGAATTGTTTGGATTGTGATAAGTGGTCGTAATATATCAGATCAGAATTTAATTTTGCTAAAACAGTGCCTAAATTTGGCTATTTAGCTACTGGTTAACATTATCCAATAGCTAGTGCCATAAATTATGTCAACAAAAAAGGAAAGTTGTTTCTGGGGAAGATATATATATATATATACAGTACTGGTCAGAATTATTTGCACCCTTGGTAAATCCCTTGCAAACATCTAACCTTTTATTGAAGAAAAAGAATTGAAAGTGGGGGGGGGGAAATCATATTATGAAATACATGTTTTTCTCCAAAACAATATCAGATGAAACAAGCACTTAAGATGGGTTTGGTGCACACAGGGATAAAAAAGTACCCCATGTGTAAAATGAAATACTCTGCTGTTTCTTTAATGCTTTGGGCCTAATTTTCTGCCAGAGGTCCTGGACATCTTCAGATACATGGCATCATGGATTCGATCAAATACCAACAGATAAAAAATCTAAACCTGACAACCTCTGCTAGAAATCTTATACCGGGCCTTGTTTGGATCAAAATCAAAAAATAAAAATAAATGGGTCACTGAGCACAAAAGTAAGCATCTGCAATGGCCGTGTTCCCCAGACCTGAACCCTATAGAAAATGAGTGGGCTGAACTGAAGAGAAGAAGCGCCAACATGGATCTGGGAATCTGAAGGATCTGGAGAGATTCTGTGTAAAGGAATGGTCTCTGATCTCTTGTCAGGTGTTCTCCAAACTCATCAGGCATTATAGGAGAAGACCGTTATCTTGGAAAAAGGAGGTTGCAAAAAGTATTTAATAAAAGGGGGCAAATAATTGTCCCCAATGTATTTTGGAGAATTTTTTTTTTTCATAATATGATTTTCCACCCACTTTCAATTCTTTTACTTCAATTAAATTTAATAAAATATCAAAAGGATATTAACAATGCAGATTTATTTTTTTACAGCCATCTTTGATCATATTTACCAAGGGGGCAAATAATTCTGACCAGCACTGTATATATAATGTTTGCATATGTATATGTTTTTTCGACCAGTGTTTAGGGAAACTTGTTCAGAAACAGAAATTACACACTTGGGATCAGATAACGCTTCTTTGCGCTGCTCTTGGTAGATTGAGTTGGTCATAATGTAAATGAGCTGGCTTGCGCTTTTTTGGGATTGCGGTCTCACGCTAATTTGCCCAGTTAAGTAAATCTGGCCCACTGATCTTTAAGGAAACAAAGATAATCCAAGACTGAGAAGTTTGAATGATTTTGTTTTAATGGATAAGGAATCTGGAATCAGTGCATGTGAAACCATCCTTCAACATCATACAATACGATGCTAATGCAGCATCCTTTTAAGATAACCATCTCAAAATATCTCCTTAAATGTGTATGATGTTGTGGTGGGATGATATTGATGGAACAGGAAGTGTGTGTGCTTACACAGCTAGCCAGGCAGGAAATCAAACCTAGCGCAAACAGACTCAAAGCTTAATGATTACCCTTGTTAAGCCGTCTGCTCCAAACAGCAAACCTTTAGAGGGGGACGTGTCTCTCGCTGTCTTTTTTTATTTAAACAGATGTGTATTGGATCTCACAGTTCTCTGCAGGTAGATGGTTTATATTCAGCTCCTTGACAGAGAAAATTGAGAGTCAGCCAACTGGTGCTAGAAGAGAGGTGAGAATGACAGCGACCTGTGCGTATGCTTGCCACATACTGTAGATGTAAGCTTATTGATCCCAGGTAGAGGAGTGTGGGATTATTCCACATTTTCACCTATGTGTTTGGCCAAAGCCATCTGCCATATCTCTCCAGTTCACAGAATACTACATGCATGTGCACTCCCTGTGACGCTTGAATGTGCACGGCAAGCGCACACACCCCTCTCACAGCAATCACGGAGATCTGGCACTGAAAATGATGGATTGCTCAAGGAGTAAAACAATAGAGGAACATTATCAAATCGTACATATCAGTTGCTGGTAAGAATCAGGATGGATACTGTTGCATAATAAGTCAAGGCTGATCACTATGCAGTTTAAATGGAGCATAATACTGCCCTCTTGGGGACGGTGGCTCAAAATTAACAGAATGAATAACCTTTGAACAAGATTCCACATCCCAATCTGTGATCTCAGGTTAGATGTTTCTTGGGAGGCTAACTGACTGAGCGTCTCTTCTCTTTTAAGGCATAATACCTCAATTCCCATGGGTGCATCTGTTACCATAGCAATGCCTGTATACAATAAATACCAGCCATGGCTATAAAGTTCTGCAAGCATAATGGGATTTTTAAATTGGGCCAGATCATTTTTTTGTATATATTTCTTTTGTAAAGACTTAATCTGTGGTGATGGATGGATGGATGGATGAATGGATGAATGAATGGGTGGATGGATGGATGGATGGATGGATGGATGGATGGATGGATGAATGGATGGATGGATTGATGGAACAATCAATCAAATCATGGATATGGTTTCATAATATGATGCTTTTTTATTATTATTGATTGTAACTTGTATTAGTGAAAGACCAATAGATTCAATTTCAGTTTTTTTTGATGATTTCTGGGTAAATATTGTTTAAAAGTTATCAATTAAATCAAATTTCTAAATTTTATTTACTTCTCATTTGCTGTCATGGAATTTTATTATGTATTAATCCACATTACATCGGCCACCTGTATATCGTAATCAATATCGGCCATAAATATTCAGTAACATAGCATTACCATCTGATTCCATCCCTATACTTTTGTTAAAAGTGGCTTGTTCAAAAAATTTGATGTAAATGCAATTTTGTACAGGATCATGGAGAGCTACTAGGGCATCAGCTCATTTCCAAAGTTGGTTATCAGGTCCAAGGCGGACAGATTTGAAAAAAAGATCTAGAGAAGAGTACTTAATACAATAATCGCAGATGTGCTAGTAGCAGAGGAGGGTCTGCTTTAGCACAGAAAAATAAATTAAGAATGGAGCTCTCAGCTGCCACATTAATGAGGTAAACCAGGAACAAAGAGCTCACTTGCACCTGCTAACCACAATTGAGAGCCAACTCACTGACTTTCCTCATATTTGAAAATGTGAGAAAAAGAAAGCAAGAAAGAAAAGAAACAGATAATGTGAAAGGGAAAACAAACGCTACCTATTCCAAACAAACCATTACTGAGTCTGCACGCTCATTGCAAACATGAACAAAAGGCTTTAGTCAATGTTCCATTTCAACAAATCAAATTTTTGGCAAAACTTTCTATTGGTAAAAATTCTTCATAATCCAAAACTTTTTTAGACTTTTATATATCCAGGGGTGCAAAAGCAATCTGAAAAGTGAGCAGGGTATATTATAAACCTTATCAGCACTAACGGGTGGTGGCTGTAGTAAGCGCACAACGAAAAGGGATAACCAAAAGAACAGTCTTTAATCACAAATCTTCAGAGACACAGATAATATATAGGCAACCACGCAAACTAAAAGGACACGGAACCATGAACTGAGGAAACCAATGAAAACGAAACACAATGGCTCAATCTGAAATTTTCCGCTAAACCCTCAATCACTATTTCCAATGTTAAATCCTCTAATACAGTTCAGTGACTGTATGTCAGTGAGTCAATGAAAATGAGTGAGTGAATTCAGACAGCCATTGAGCGTACATCGGCTATACGCTCGTTATTGCAGTGCAATGTGAGATTGAATTATTTCACTCAGTAACGTCCACTATGGTTTCGGACACCACTACAAATGGCTGTCCCCATGTCATGTCAAATAATGCCCTATTTGAGGGTATAGGGGGCGATTTCGGATTCAGCCAAGGAAAACTAAACAGAAACCTGACATCAGCTTAGCTCATGAATATTAATTAGGCAATATAGAATTCACATGCAAAGCGTTTACAGTATTTATATAGCACAATTCACATAATGGTACTTCAAAATGCTTCAGGCATAACAAAGGAAATAAAAAAAAGTTATATTTTATATACATTAAAAGTTATATACATTAAAAATACATTCATTTAAAATGTCCTTCAGTAGTCCTAAATGATTTGCTAAATGTACTACTTTTACACATTAAGTCCTCAGACAATGCAACAAGAAAGAAGATTTTGTTTGGTCTTTCCCCGCCATTGACGAGTCATCTCATCTTTTATGAGAAAACGCTTCCCTGCCGTTGACAAGTTTTTACGTCTTGGGGACGCTAATAGACATCTCCTGAACGAGTACATTATCTCCAGATCGAAACAGAGACAAAGAAGAAGCAGAAATGAGCAATCTCATACGTAAGCAGAATTTCTCAGCCTTTTGCTTTTTATGAAACTTACCCACATTCAAGTGTTGATAAAAAAAGAATGCATGAAGCTAGAATAAAACTTTTTTTGTTGTTGTTTAAAAGCAGAGGATCTGTTCTTCCTTTTGATATATAGCTTGTTCAGATATTCATACAGCAAAATATTCTTGGGGCCATGACATTTATGGCAGTGGCTGGCAGCTTTAAAAAAAAAAAAAAAACACTGGCGGGGAAAGAGTTAACATTGTCATTGTATGTATCTGGCTAGAGCATATAACATATAAGTTATAACGGTCAGTCAGTGCTCCCTTTCAGAGTACCATTAACACTGAAATGCCACTCATCTCCTCAACTCAAGCCCCTGAACATTACAATATCCTCCAACCTTGGACAGAACCTTTCTCCTCCTTGAATGTACAACCACAACACGGCTCTGTTGAAAAATAAAACAACCCTGAAAGTATGTCTCCAACTAGAGAAAGACCAAGATGAATAAAGAATGCATAGCGGCCTTGATCAAAGCATGTCTCCTGAGCAAGAGAGGACACTCAGCCCAACAAAAGGTCAAGGGTACTTAAAGCTGTGAGAACTCGATGCACCCAATGAGCATCATTAATGTGATTGCTTGCCTGTTATCAACTTGCATACAGTATACACTCTCGGAGTTGCACAATACACCCATTAGCCCACCGCTACTGAATAGAGGCCTTTGAGAGATGCACTTTTGCATTTTGTCGCAAGTGCAGAGAATAAAATTGATATTCACCCCTTCATTCGTTTTCTAAAACCTTTTAGTGTCACATGAAATACATTTAGCCTGTGTTAACACTTGTGGTTTGGTTTTCTTGGTTCTTTTGGTCCGGACTAGAAGAGAAAATTATATGTTTAGTCCTGGGTCGTTTAGGTGTTTGCACTTGTTTGCTTCACTTGGTTATTTTGGTCCAAAAAAGAAAAAGTGTGCTGGGCTAAATGCGTTCGTTGTATGTGAATGCATATGATGGTATTTATACCAGCTGAGATTTTGCAGGAGATTTTAAATGCATTTTAGGCAGAGAACCCTCTCTTAATTACATCTGATAGTTTAATTATGCTTCCCGTTTGCCAGGAGCATCAACCTGCCAGACTCCAGCGAAACAGCTTTATTTTCATCATTTTCCCACTGTCTCTTTCTGTCTTTCTTTGGATGCCTCAGCACCCTCCATGTTTTCTTCGGTGAACACAGGTGTTCATTTCAGAGTTGTTCCCGCTGAACGCTACCAAACTAGATGCAAACACACAAACATGTGCGCACACCCCCTCTCTTCTCCTCCTGACACCTGTGGAGGCCATTGTTTCTGACAGGAGAGGAGGACACGCTGCAGATGTTGGGATGGTAATGAAGTGTGAGAGAGGGGACGTCCAGGACGTCCATTGTAATCATACTCCGCACTTCCAATCCTTGGCTCCTTTACTCAATTAATGCAGATATAGTCAGACTGGGCAGACTGGAGATGCTGTTATTTTGCCTTTGCCCATTCTGGTTTAATGCCTGTCAACAAGGCCAGTGTAAACCAGTTTGAATTTTAGTACATAAAAAGTAAGTTTTGCTGTTCAGGATTTATTCCAACACAAAGCCAATACTTGTAGATGAAAGCATAGTTCTTCAAAGATGCAAGATGTAGTAGGATTCCTTTGTCCTCCAGCATCTGATAAACACCTGTGCTCTCCACATTAGTGAGGAAGACTGAGGAAGTCGGTCCCACTGGGATCAATTTAATGGAGGCATCAGAGAGTTGGAGTGAGCTGCTGTGATTTAACGTCTACAAGAGCCGCCTCATTGGCCATTCCACTCAGGGTGAGTAATTAAGACTTTTTCATAGCCCCAATTCGACCCTACGACCTCAGACTGAGGGGAACTCCACAATTGTACTGCAAACAAAAGCTCTCATTTAAATACAGTACACTCACATATAGTGCCATTTTAAACACTATATAGGTAATATCAAATAAGAATCCACATAAATAAATAAGAAAAAAAATGTTTAAAACATGTGCATAGCTCTTCAAAATGTATTATTTTTTTTTATGTTGTTTTCATACGTTTTTAGGGAGTTGCAGCACATGACATTGGAAGATACTCAATAACTGTAACACGCAGTTATGAGGGTTATGCTGGTTTTTATTTTTCTTCTTTCTTCTTTTGTTTTTGTTTGTTGAACCGAATGACTTGTGCCCCCCCCAAAAAAAATATATCAAAATGCATGTAAATTCAGAAATTTTTAATATAACCTTAATCATAGATGTATATCTAAGTCATTACAGCTATGAAGTGCATTTTTTATATATTAAAAGATCTGAAAAAAAAAAAGTCACGTCATTGACCTAATTATCGAGCACAAACCGGCATAAAAAATACTCCGTCTGGACAGGTAAGTCTATGTTTATGGTCTCTACGGCAAGCTCGCCGTTGTGGATTGGGCCAAGGATCAGGTCGGCTTTGGAGAGCACTCATTAAATGCGTTTGTCAAGAGTCTGATAATTAAATTATCATGATGAGTGACGTCCATTCAAGTGTTTGTGGATGAAGGCCTCTAGAAACAATGGCTCTGAAACACACATTCAGTTGCGTCAAAACAAACACACATGCTCATATTGAAAGTCTTGGACTACGATGAAACAGGAAGAGAGAGTGTTGATGGAAAAAAGAGAGGAGCTGAGCGTGACAGAGGCAAGTGATAGATCCTGGAGCAACGGAGAGAGCAAGCACGATAGAGAAGGGAGAGAGAAAAGAGTGCATCCCACACACTAATAAATCCGAGGACATAACAGTTAGTATAACCTAGGAAGATTAGAGAAAATATACACTAACATTTAAAAGTTTGGTATCTGTAATATAGAGAGTCTCTTATGCTCACTAAGATACAGTAAAAAAGTACAACTGTGAAATATTATTACCATTTAAAATAACTTTTCTAGTTTAAAATGTAGTTTATTCCTGTAATGTATTCTTTATTTCCAATTTCAATCTGGCAAAGACATCAGTTTCACATGATCCCTCATATATAATTCTTCTAATAAGTAGATTTGGTCAACATACAACAAAAACCTTATTATCATCAATTTTGAAAGTTGTGTGCATTTTTAAAATAAATAAATATAAACAAAAATATTTTATTTATTTAGTAACATTATACATGTCTTTAATGTAATTTTGGATCAATTTAATGTCTCCTTGCTAAAAAAAAGTACTTATTAAAAATCTTAATCGACCCCAAACTTTTGAACGGTAGCGTAATATAATAAACTTAGTTTGACCATATGTGTCATAAGTTTACTTGAATTGGTATCAACTCTTTACTACATTCTCTCAAAGGGACAGTTCACCTAAAAATTAAGAATGTAATTTATGCAATTACATGCCATATATGATTTGACTTTTTTCTGCATGGGAAAAAAGGACAAATTCTGAAACATGCACATATGCAAATATACTTTTTGAGAGTTACATAAGAGGGAAAGATTTGGAATTGGTTCATTAAATGAAAAGTGAATTTTCATTTTTGAGTGCATTTAAAAATGAACTGTTTGCACTTTTGCTTTAAGTCAACATTTAGCTGGCCACAGATGATTATCATAAGTGTTGAAAGTTTGTGATTTTAACATGAGAAATATTCATTTGCTTTCAGTAACTTCCATAAAGTGGTGTTTCCAAAACAGTGAACTAGGTGTTGAAATCTGTTCTCATACAGTAATATTAAAATGCATGTCACATCCTTAATTGCCTGCCAGTCCGAAATGATGAGAGCTGCCAGGTTAAAGTCTTCTCCTATAGGCTTAAGTCATCATAGCATATATTGGTTTTCCTCTTTCTCAGATACCTTTGCAAAAGAAAAGGCAAAATGGTGGCTGGAAGCACACATGCGAGCGCAGCAGGTGATGCATGTGTGAGAGAACACAGTATTTTAGCACTCCCCGGGATCCAGTATTAAGTAAACTAATGACCCAACAACACAGCCGGGCCTTGGTAATATATCATGATGCCTAAACGAATTGCCCTGTCCTACAGCAATGGGACATCAATAGATTCCTTGTAAAACACAGCAGTTGTGTGCGGAAACCTTCATAATGGAAAAACGTGCTTAAACATGTAAGTGGGTCATTGTGGAAGGATCGATAACACTTGCTTTTTGCTGAAGTCCAGATGAAATCAAAATGGACTCCATTTACTTTCTTAATATACATAGCAGGTCAATACGATGGTAAGGCACGAAAAAGTTGGTTAACAGGCTAAAAGAAAATAATTCACTCTGTATCAGATGGTGGTGCTTTTAAAACAGCAGATAGAGGCTACCCCAGTTACTTCAGGAAACACAAAGTGCTGCGCAACTTTTCTGACACACACTTGTCATGGAGAAGAAATGCTATGTAGATAAATGCATTCGCTATGTTTTTTTCAAATAACACCAATACCAAACACAAGAGTATAGATACAAGAGCCGGTTCAGGATTCTCCCTCAACTATTCACTGTCAAAAAAGAGAATAAAATAGCCTACACAACCCCGAAAAGAACTAGTGATAAAAGTCCTATTTGGAGGTAAGTGTTGATTGTAGCCTACCAGTTATTTCTCGTATCTGGTTATTACATTATTCTATTCAATCTGACAAATGAAAAACTGTCAACATTTTGCTTTGCTTTAACAAATGGTAAATGAGGGTATCGGCAAGATATCTCCTTTTTTGTTTGTGGTAGTGGTTTATGGCACATGTAGACACTTGGTCAAACCGCCCCATCTTCTGTACGATATTAATTCTTAAAGAGTCGTATATTGTATTATGTTGGACTATGTACTGGAAACAATATTGACATACTGTATTGATACAGTTCCCTACTGCTAATCCTAATCCAAAAATAATATTGGTTCAATACAGAGTAATGCAAACGTGAATAAAAAGTTGTATGAACATGCTGTCTGACCTTATCTCTTGTATATTATGTTAACAGATGCTGTTCTTCACTTTTTTCTGCAGTCAACCGCCTCTGATGTGTTAGCGGCCATCAGACGCAATTGTAATAATGAGTAGCTCATCAGAAAATGGAACATAATGTGTAATTTGTATTTATGTTTAAAGGGTCATTATGGCCATTGGTCCAATAATGTTCTTTTTTTTTTTTTTTACGACATTTTGAAAGAATTTTTTAAATGTGCACTTGTAGTGTACTTAAAAAAGTAGATTTTAAGAAACTGTCCTTGAAGAAAATATGTTAATGAAATAAATGGGCACTTGAGTGTGCTTAGAGTATACTTTCATGACTGTGGGCCCTATTTTAACAATCTGAAACGCAAGTATCAAGCGCGAAACACAAGTAACTTTGTGGGCGGGTCTTGGGCGCTGTTGCTATTATACCGGCGGGATAAATGACTCTTGCGCCCGACGCAAATCTAAAATGGGTTGGTCTGAAGTAGCTTCATTATTCATAGGTGTGGTTTGGGCGTAACGTGAAATAAACCAATCAGAGCGTCATCTCACATTCCCTTTAAAGGGATACTTCAGGATTTAGCATTAAGCTTTATATTAGTAGAAAACCTGTAGTATTTTCAAATTACCATGCTTTCCACCCTCATATCCCCCTGAGACGAGAGATTTATGTATTTTTTGTCTGGAAAAAATCCTCCGATGACGCAAAAATCGTCATTTTGCGTCATCGGAGGATTTTCTGGCCAGAGGCTAAAGACTACAGCCAGTAGTAGGAGGGGCTGTCCCGCATGTTTTCAACCCGCCCATAGAGGGAGGGATCTCACTCACAGAATGTACACAGTGTCAGCTTTGGAAGCTAAGCTAGCAGGCTCTTGTTCTGTGGAGAAAACTGAGTAGTAGGAGAAAGCTGAGTAAGTAGGGGTTACCATCCTCCTATTTCCGGACTTGTCCGGCGGGCGAGATCGTTCAAAATGTCCGGGATTCAGCTTTTGCTTTCTGCGGTCGCCATTTATTGTTTACATGCACACCTTTTGTTTCAATCTAACTGAATTCATTCTGATTGGTGAGTCTGAATGTAGTGTTTACATGAACGCTAAACAAGTGATCGGTTGATGTGCGTTTTACCATTGCTAAGAAAATTCCCTCTCCTTCCGTGAGAGATACGAGTCCGGCGCGTCTCAGTTATCACGCCACCGGCCTCGCGCCGTTCTCCCGCGGCCGTCAGCCTCGTCCTGCTCGCCACAGTAAACATAATGAATGCCGACTGTAGAACGCAAAAGCCGAATCCCGGACATTTTGGGCTATCTCGAAATCACGGGCAAACTCGTCACAGAGACTCAGTAAGTTAGTAGCCTAACCTTCTTGTTGTTTTCAACTGCGCTCTCTAACCGGTAGGCGTGGCCTCCTAGGGCAGCGAAGCAAGTGCATTCTGGGAGTTGTTGTCTTTTATCCACATAAGCCAAAAATACATTTTCTGGCTTTTCTCAGGCTAGAAAGCTCCGAATTAAAAAAATTCTTCACATTTCTTCTACATAAATGAACTATTTTAAATACACATTCATCTTTCCAGAGGTGAAGTATCCCTTTAAGAGCAGGCGCGCTTGTTCTGTAGCGGATTCCTATTATAACGGCGGATTTGCCAGGCGCACGCCAGGAGCGGTTCACAGCCGAGGAGACCGACGTTCTCGTCAGGGACGTTGGGGATGGAGAAACACACCCAAATTAACTTTGGTTAAACAGGCGTATGATAATTTGGGTAAATGTGTAAGCTAGATGTATGCTTTTATAATAAACTATCTATCTATCTATCTATTAGGGGTGGGGAAAAAAATCGATACTGCATAGTATCGCGATATTTTCTGTGGCAATACTGTATCGATACACGGGCGCCAAGTATCGATCTTTTATTATTTAAATTACACATGAGAAAACACGCAGCATATTCATTCAGCTGCATTTCCTTTCCCTGCTCTCCCTCCGTCTCTCTGTCACGCACGCGTCTCTCTCACAAGCAATTTTTTGTCTCGCCAAAGCCTTATTTGATCGGTGAGTGTTGTACATGACTGCTGCGCTTGCGATAATGCGCATATTACTGAAAGAACGAGCAGAGAGAAAGACCCCCGGTCGCGCGCGCGCACCCTCGCCGTCTTCAAACTGTCTTGCTCTCTCTCGCTCCCTCGCGCATATTAATGAAAATCAATTGAGAATTGACACGATGGTAAAAGATCGGAAGACCGAAGTTTCACGTGCAGCATTCGGGTATTTTTTCCCTGAATTACTGCTGGGTGTTGTGCAAAAAAAAAGAAGAAAAACTTTTACGTTGCCTTATCTTCTCTGAAAAGCGTTCCGCACATTCAGCTAACATGAAAAACACTTTCAATAAACAAAACAAAATCCAATGATGAAATGTTTTCTGTGTGGACAAATCTTGTGCGATGTCCTGACTGCCGGGATAATCACACGCGTTGTACAAGTCCGCTAATGACACGTCCGATTCGCGAACCGATTCAACCAAAACAATCTTTTAGTTTAGACTGTTTGCGGTAAATGCAGTTGGGTTGTCGAGGTCAAAACTCTAAATAAGATGTGAATCAAATAAACTTACTATAAATAATGTTATGTCATTGTTTTACTCTTACACTGAATGTTTGGATTTTGTGAAGGTGTGAATCATTTTTGATTAATATTTAATATAATAAAGTTCTGTGTAACAGATTATTAACGCAGATTATTAACGGAGATTATTAAAATTGATGTGACATGAACAAACAGATGTTGACAGTTTTCCTTTGCGGACATAATTTGAAGTTGGAAAAAGGTAATAAATTGCAATATATTGCAGAATTTTGCAATATGTTTAAAATCGCAATAATATCGTATCGTGACATAAGTATCGGGATAATATCGTATCGTGGTGCCTCTGGTGATTCCCACCCCTACTATCTATCTATCTATCTATTGTAATAATGTAGGCTATGATTTTCAAAAATGAAAACTGCTGCGTCTGTGTGTAGATGAGAGAATCAAAGTGTATGCGCGTTGTGCACACGCTACATTGATTATGGCCAAGCATGCGCCCTTAAAATAGCATATGAATAACATGCGCAACGCGCCACTGACTTTAAACTAGTTTTCTTCAGTCAGTGGCGGAATTGTTTTCTAAACCTGCAAAATAGCATGAGGGAACGTTTGCGCCGGAACACGCCTCCTCTTTGCGCTGAACCGCCCCGGGGAGAGCAAGTGTATTTCTTAGTTAACCGACGTGCGTCTGTGGAGGAAAAAAAGTCTGCTGCATGTGCGCGGGTGCAAAATAGGAATGATACATGCGTCGGTGTACAAAGTCAATTGCGCTGGGTGCAAGATAGGGCCTATGTTTCTTAACACACATAACTAAAAATTTTAAAAGTGCATGTGTAATTGTAATAATTAAAGTCCATTTCAAATGATTTTTATTATAATAAGTGTAAAGCATACTATAGAAGGGTGTTTCTTTTTCACAAGGTTTACAAGGCATTCAAATGAATGATGCACAACCTTGGCTTCTAACTTAATGCTACTGCTACCAACACCAGTTTAGGTTGAGGATGCAAAAAGAAAGTATGAGATATGTGTAAGAACAACTGTGAGCTCTTGTTTTTAACCTCATTGGCTGTAATAGCCAATTGAATTGTGTTGTCGTCACGGCTGTGTAGAAGACCCTGCAGGGACAAATGTGGTGGCGTGAGAGTTCCCTGCCCAGCTGAAGCATCCACCGTTCACCTTCAAGCCCACGCTCTGCCACTTTGGATATGTCATGGCCAATAACAATGAAAAATTGGACTGTTCGCGCCAATCCTGCTCTGAGAACATTCTCCGAGTCCTTCCGCACTTGCCTGAAGGTGCACAACCACTTTCGCTCAAAACAAAATGGCATTTTAACAAGGTCTGAATCAAACTCAATGCCTCCCCAAATGGCTACTCAGCTTCCATTACCAGGCCTGATGCTAACAAAAGATGCTAAGCTTGCATGATTATATTGTTACTAATCACAACCAGAACCTTTAACCTGCAGGTTTACTCAAAGTATAACAGCGTTAACTAATTCTTTGCACAATTAAAATCCACAATAATCAATATACAGTATATTTGTGTTCGCAGTTCTATTAACATTCTTCTTTGAACATATGCATGGTCTGACCTCAGTGTATACAGTCTCACAGTGTCCTTGCAGAATGTGTGGGCTTTTCTATCTGCTCAGTTCGAAATTTTGAAGGACAACTCACTGTTTACTAAAATGCAATGAAAAGAACAGAGAACCACATAAATGTTGACATTAAATGGCTTTAGAAAATGCTGAAATCCTTTATTTATCCTTTATCAATACAAAGAGTTTAAACTTTTAAACTTTTTCTGCTGCTGAAGGGTAAAATCCAGCTTAATGTTGACATCCCCCTCCGCCTGAGGTCTTTTAATATTTTCTTGGCGGCTTGACTATCCATATTTCAATAAGCTGTGTTTGTGTCTTCTCTATCCAGAAAGCGAAATCAATATTGCATTAGTCAAACTCTTTAACCCATGAAGGGGAAACAGATAGCTAAGTCACACAATCCTTTTTTTACTCCAGCATCTCCCACATGAGAGCAAATAGTCTGCTTTGAAATTGGGTTGCAGCCTTTGCATTTGACATATTGAATGAGAATGACAGATTGTCAGAGGTAGAGCACACTGTTTTTGTTTTATTTGGAGCATGTATTGATTTCCTCAGTGACTCGAAATGAGGTATTTGAACCAGGTGGAGGTCTTAGTGTGTGCCCTGCTAAAAAGACCATTCATCAGACTATGTATAGGGGACGCTGCTTGACTAGCTTAACCACCAAGATTACCTTGGACAATTGAGTTCTGCTGGTCAAGAGCATGGCTATGTGTCCTAAGCAGTCAGGTCAGGTTTCAATGACTTCCATGATATTTGATAAGTAGATAATAAGTAATTAAAACCTGACAGCTTATTATGTTTTATTATGTTCCTTGCAAACCTTACATTTTACGTTTATGCATTTGGCAGACGCTTTTATCCAAAACGACTCACATAGCATTTCAAGGTACACATTTACATTCTTATCAGTTCTTGCTTTCCCTGGGAATCGAACCCAGGACCTTGGCGTTGCAAGCAGATTAATGTACCCCTACATCTCTAAAAATAATAAAAATGATCAAATTAGCTTGTTCATTGTTCAGTTTCAGCCCCAAAACGTTCAGAATTGTTGGTTTTGGTTAACAGAAGAAATTGTTTGCCGCATTGCTACATCACGCTTGGTTAGGACGCTGTGAAAATTCATTCTGGTCTAAGATGGTCTTTTCAGCAGGATGTGTTGGGTGAACGCATGCTGTGTGGAGCTGTGCACAGAAGTTTTGTGTGGTATTCTGACTGGTGTGTGCCATGTGGCTGTGCGAATTAGCAGTGCGTGAGGCATGTCTGGTGTGTATGGCTTGTTTAGATGCCATGTGTGTGTGTGTGTGCTGTGGTTGGCCGGGTGGCAGGTGATAAAGGCTGAGTGGACAGATAGGGGATGAAAGCCGTGCAGGTGTTTGGCTGTGAATGGACAGGGAACCTCTCCAGCCCCCTGGCATTTCTAATGAAACCAAACGGATGCATGCGTATCTCTCTGTGTGTACGTCTAGTCTTTGAAGCCACGGGACAAAGACTAACCTTTAACTCAAGGTAGCTTGCTGCTGAAGCTGGCCTCAGACTTTCTCTCTCACCAAAGTCAGTCACAGGGAGCAGCGTTCTTCTAATCTGCAAACGAAAGAGGAGAGGTCAACAAAAACTAATATTATATAATAATATTTATATCTTAACATAAAGAAAATCCTGAAAACCATCTTTAAAGGAAGTCAATTAACATTTCCTAAGACTATAATCTCAAAAACTACTTAACAAGCCTACTTTCCATTAATTGTTAATGTTTCTTGGTCAAATAACTAATGCAATAAGAAAGTTTATCAAATCAGGATAAATCAATACATATTTTAAACTTCAGACACAATACAGCTTAAATCTTGCTTAACCTGTGCAACATACTGTGCAAGGAGGAAACAGGAAAATGTTCTTATGGCACAATCAATAGACTCAAATGCAAGCATTAAGAAATAACCCATAAAGCCAGTGTCATTTCCTCCTGTTGATTTTCCAATCAGCTGGGTAATCTCACTCTCCCAGTGGGGAAGACGAGTTCGGTATCGACAGGTCGGTTTCACAGCTGACGTCCTGCGTGTTCATTTGCGGGCTGCTTGAATTGTGTAATGTGCTGTGGAACTGAGATAAAGAGCATTCTAAGATCTCCGCACCACAGGTGCTTCCTGTCACTGGGGCATAGGCTAAAAATGCTGCCTATAGAGCAGGTGAATAAGGAAGGAGTAACAACACTTCACCCTCAAGAAGGACTCTGGGATAGTTATATACTCACTCTCATGTCTTTCTAAACCTGACAACAAACTAAAAAACTAAACCCACCACAGAGGTAGTCTATATGAATTGTGCATTATATTGCAAGGAAGTCATATGATAGATGTGGATGAAGAACAGACTGAAATTTAAGTCATTAGCTGCATCTGAAATCGCATACTGTGTGAGCAGGTACTGCATTTGGTAAAGTAGTTCAGTACCATTAAAAAGTATGTTCTGTATAGTATGAATGTGAATAGTAAGAATGAAAACCGGATGTACAACATCTGCCATGGCTTTATCATGTAACTCATGGCGCTGATAGCATTAAATCACTGCCATTCATACTGTAACTCCTAGTAAAGTAGAGTATACTTATATATCTGGTGAATGATGGCGCCAACCGTGGCAGATGTGTTTGCTCACTCCGCTCTTGAATGCCGAAAGTTTATTTCTTGCTCTCTTTGTAGTGCATAACAGGCAGGTATTACTGGACATTGCCAATCTAGCCAACCACTTTAAATTTACCGGTTTTATACCACTGGAGCTACAACTCATTACTCGCTCCCGAAACTACCGCCACCACTCCCGGGTAGGTCTGGAGACACCGAGTTTGAGCGAGGAGGCTGATTCGAGGAGAGCGCTCCGGAGACAGCGACGCAAGCGAGGCAAGAGGAGAGTGATCCATGCCAGGCTAAAAGCCTGCACTAACCGGCCACCACTACCCAGCCTTTTGTTAGCTAATGTGCGACCTTTAGAAAATAAATTAGACGAGCTGAGAGCAAGGATTACATCACAACGGGAAGTAAGGGAGTGTTGTGCTCTGATTTTTACTGAGACCTGGCTCTCAGAGAAAGTCCCGGAATCCTCTGCTCAGCTACAGACTCACTCCGTGCATCGGGGAGATCGGACCGCAGCCTCTGGAAAGACTAAAGGGGGAGGTGTAAAGTATTAGATCATCCAGACATTTTTCACCATACTATCTAGTAGGGAAATCACCATATTCGGAAGCAGTGATTGAAAGTCGTCCCCTCCACTGTAGCTGTCAAAAGTCATTTGTGCATCTGCATATTGCAAATAGCAAGTCACATTCTCTTATGATATATGAGAAGCCATTGTCATTTAATGATTCACGAACGGTTTTTTCATTGAATTTGTTGATCTGGTTCACAGATCTGACTAAATCTGTTCATGAATCAGACTGATCCAGGTCACTAATCAACTCAATGATTCAATAGCAGCAGATCGTTAGTTAACAGCTCACTGGAGGGGAAGATTATCAGTGAATAATAACTTTAGTGGCGAATAATTAATGCATTTGGGTTTGTTTCTCACACAAAGCTATCACATGACCTCAGAAGACTTGGAATATACAGTAGTATAGACCACAATTATGGTGCTTGTTTGGTGTTTTTAGCCACAGTCACTATATGATCTACTGTTGTATTGAAATTAGTGTAGCGTGTAGCGATTCTTCAAAATTGTTCTTTTGTGCACTAAGGAAAAAAATACGGGAGAACATGAAGATGTTAATAATAACAGAATTTTCATTTATGGATGAACTATGTCTTTAAGATGACAAACATGTTTCTACAGAAAGCAAACAGCAAATTATTTTCAGAGTGCACACATTTGATTAAAGCTATTTGAATACTAGGACGAACTGTGCTATTCAACGGGCAGCATGTCGCTGCCAAGCAGAACAGATTGTTCAGGTAACTATTTAAAGTAATCAAATGGGCAAGCTCACACAGACTAGAATCGTTTTCGTCTTTCTTTAATGTGAAAATAAAAAAGTGATTTGTCTTTGTCAGTGGTGAAGCCCAGTTATTGATAACATGGCGTGCATACAGCAGCAAAAGCTATGAGAAAGAGAAAGCCACGGAGGGAGGGGGAAGAAACAGAGTTTCTCATCCATATCCCCTCTCTCCTTAGAGGCTCTTTATCCAGGCTTTGATGCACAGATTAAAAGCTATTACTTTAGACTGGCAGGTGCGGAAAGGCAATGCATGGAAAGACAATCACATATGGAAAAAAAGACAACAAAAGCCTGGCATTTTATCAGTCGAATAAATTATACCTTGCTGGCACTGGGACAAAAATCCCAAGGTCTACTGAATTATTTCCTTGTATCAACATAAATGGGGGAAATCATGAAGAAGGAAGCGCACCCGGTGTTACAGTGTTACTTGCACACTGTCTGCATGGTTTAAGTGCCGATTCACCAAAGACATTATGCTAATCAGATGACAGCACAAACAATGCCAGCGCAAATCCATCCTGTGAATTGGTTCTGAGTGCTAGATTGTGACGGATGCAGCAGATTTCCATGACATGGCATATTTTACTGAAACTGCACAACATCACTCCTGCATGATTCAGACACATTTGAAGCTGCTGTCACGATCAGAAAATGTACACAAACAATTTTTTTTTTATATAAATACACTACAATTTAAATGTCTGTGGTGTGAAAGATTTATAATGTTTCAAGTCTCTTTAGCTCACCAAGGCTGCATTTATTTGATCAAAAACACAGTAAACACACAATTTTAACACATTTTAATATTTTCTTTTTGTTATTTATTCCAGTAACGCTCTAAATGTCTTTATTGTAACTTTTGAATAAATTGAATGCATCCTTGCTGAATATAAGTATTGATTTCTTTCATAAATTCTTTCATAAAAAATGTTGACTTTAAACAGTATTTAAATATTAAATATTTATAAATACACTAAATGTTTTAAATAAATAACAAGGACATTAACAGTACAAGGTTAATTGCTTCAGACAAACATTACTATTTGCATACAAAGAAACTCTGTGTGTGACTAACAATAACTGGATTTCCATCAAACATCAAAACGTGAAGTGAACGTTTTCAAAGTGTGCAAAAAACAAAAACAAAAAACAAATGCAAATTATTTGCATTTCAATCAAGTTGTTCGAGCGGATGACGGTGGTATTGGTACCTAGTAACCAAAAGTAAATAAAACATCATCAGCAGAAACAGCTGATTAGTCATGTGGGTTTAATGTTCGCTACGTCAGAATTTATTCGGCAATTGCGTTTCCATCTCTCATTATTCGCAACTCTTTTTGCAAAATTTGGCGTTTCCATGAATCGTTTCTGATGCGATACTTCAAAGTGCACATAAAAACAGGGTGATGGAAACAAAGTTATTGAGTGTATTTACTTGCACAATCTTACACAATCCCTGACAAGGTCACGCCTTAAATGGTGTTTTCTTGGGAAGAGCTTATGAACTGTTTAAGTAAAATTGTTTAGTGAATTTGCCTTTCCGTTTGGGAGATTTGTTAACAAGGTAGAGCATGGTTCCCTTATACGACATGAACTGGTAACACCACCTGTGTGTATATAAAATAAAAAAAACTATGTAAATTGCTGAAGATCAACACATAATTAGAAAAAGAATGAATGTCTCTGATGTTGACCCACACTTTGCGGAGTGCTTTCTGTATCACTTGTCTCGGTTGGCTGGCTGTGGTCGTGTTCCAGCTTTGAGACCATTAGAGTTGCTTTGAAACTACTTATGTGAGGTCTGAACCGCTGCCAGAACGAACAGCTGCTTCGGTGTGTAAATCATCTGTATAATGCAGAGGCTGTAAGCATGAGAATGCCCAGCCTCCCTGCCCACCAATCAATGAAGCGCTAGCAATCTGACAGCTCCTACCGACAAGCTCTTGAAACAAACGACACAAGTGACACAATGACGGTCCCTGAAGCCCATTTGTCTGCTGTCTACCTCACCAGTTAATTAGTTTCAACAGTTTTTTATGTTTGTGGCCATGAAAGAATGACTTGTCATTCAACATCCCTGTCTCTTATAGTTTCCTTTCATAACTGGCTTCTCTCTTCATCCCTCTTTCTTTCATTCCTTCAGTTCAGCTCTACTTCATTGTTTCTGTTTGGGAAGCTGTCGTGTCCTCATTCACGTTCTTTGCAGTTCTTGCCGAAAATGGGGTCGCATTAAAATGAGAATGAAATGTCAATGTTAAATTTGGCAACATATTGTCATGTGGTTTAAGTCAGCCTTCTATTTACTCTTACATTTTAGTCTTTTGAATATTTTCAGATCTAGTCTAGCTAAACTATTTCATTTAGTCCATGTGAAGTAGTTTTGTTTGAAAAAATGACACTATGTACAGTATTTTGTTTGCTATGTATCTATGTGCATTTGATTTTCAGCTGTTTCATTACCAAATCATTTAATGGCCAGCAATATGCAGTGTTGCATATTTTGCAATTTCAAATGTTAATCACATTATTATGCTTTACCTGGCTGATATTTCCTGTTCATTTTTTAATAGCTTTTTTAGCTTGTGGTTTGTAAATTAAAGCTACTATTGCTCATACTTATAGGATTAACAGTATGGTCGCATTAGCTCAATTTTGGCTATATTTCACGACCAAGAAAGGTTCATTGTCCGTTGTCAATAGTGTAGCAATGTATGAAGCCCAGCTCACACTGAAGTCACATTCAACTCAAGCAGATTTCTGTTGGTCAATGTAGCGAATCACGGTGACCAACTTGAACCCATTGTTGTTTGGGGAAATCTTACACCAAATCCTCACGTGGATTCCTAGTGAAATGAATGGATTTCGCCAGCAAAAATTAAACTGCACCTTAAGGGTTTTCACAACCTAACACATGATTTCTTGTATAGATATGAATAGCAGAAAATAAAATGATGTTGTTAATTTACTTTAATTGGCTCAGATAGTGTGGCTTTTGTGATCTCAGAATAACATTGACCAAGGCATAATACCATAAAGTTCTTTGGACTTCACTAGTAAGTAACCACCTTATCCACCATCCAAAAAAACGCATAGCAACTTCACAGTAACACCCTAGTAACCACTTAAAGGTCCCGTTGCATGCGATTCCATGTTTCAAACTTTAGTTATTGTGTAATGTTGCTGTTAGAGCATAAATAATATCTGTAAAATTATAAAGCTCAAAGTTCAATGCCAAGCGAGATATTTTATTTAACAGAAGTTGACTACAAAAAACGGCTCGTTTGGACTACACCCCTCTACATCCTGCATTAGTGACATCACCAGAACCGTTTCTTGACTAACCTCCGCCCACAGGAATGCTCCCTCAACTCTACTGGCTACTTGCGCACTTCTTATAACTTAGGCTACTGTGTTTACTCAGCTCTTACGGTGATTTTCTGAAGTAAAACTGACGCTTCATCTTTTGTGTGATGTACAATAAACTTTATTAAACTCATCAGTACATGTTTGATCATCATTCAGACAGCAGACTTGTAGGCTATTAATAAATAATGGATAAATAGCCTACAAGCAGATGACAAATACGTTATAATAACCGTAATTAAACTACTAAACCATACCTGTTTCATCTCTATACAGCACTCTGACTCTGTAGGCATTATTGTCCGACTCGAAATGAACACCGTTACTGAGAGTTTCTGATATTATCATCATTCCGTGAGATGAATTTTTCCTGACAGACTGAGCACGAGCTCATGAAGCTCCGCCCCCTGTGTCGTCCAGCAGCACCTCATTTGCATTTAAAGGGGACACACTGAAACGGCTCGTTTTTCTGAGCCCCAAAAAAAGTCAATTTAAACATACTGTAAAAAATGATCTGTTGGGTATTTTGAGCTCAAACTTCACATACACACTCTGGGGACATCAGAGACTTATTTTACATCTTGTGAAAAGGGGCATAGAACGGGACCTTTAACAACCTAGCATCACAGCAGTGAGTTTTGCACAGGCTAATGCACTCACATTCTCTTCTTTCTTTTTCCTGTCAAAAGTAACAGTGTGATTTACATGCTCTGTTTTTGTTTTATCATCTACATTTACCTCAGCTTAGCATTTCTCATTACATGCCTGTGCACAGCATTCCTTTGAAAGGTCAATGACTGTAATATAACTGAAGCTTGTCTTGAGTTATGTTAGCCTACAAGCAGCCAGAATGCGTTTACACACTATCGTGAGGCCACCCAGAGCAACCGCTGCAGATGGCACTGTGACATATTTCATATCCATGTGATTCAGAGCAGAGGCAAGGGGATTAAACTCAATCCATGTCTTTTAATTGCTTTCACGTCCCGATATGTAACAACAAGCAAAGGAGATGGAGACAACAACTCTTTGGCCTTTGATTCAAAGCTGTGTAGGAGCAGTAGTGTGTATGACAGCAGAGATATTGCGATTATAATGCAGTTTGAGCTTTGAGTGGTAGAGCCTGCTGACCCATGTGACTTGCCACTGCCAACTGTGACAGGCATCCATTTGATGATTATCCAGAAAGACACCCAAGACCCAGTTATGTCTGTTGGTGTGCATGTAGTACATAGATACATCCTATACTATTTCCCAAGATAGAGACCCCAAAATGAGACATAATTAAGTTTTCATTTTTAAGGGTATTATAATGTTACACTCATATGTGTCATTTAGAATGGTCCTGCCACTTTTAGCCATGGCCAATTTTGTCCTCAACAATTTATGAAATGGCTCACTGCAGAGATGTGTCTAAAAGAGAAGCAGCACGAACAATTGTCCAGCAGCAGTTTCACTGCATCCGTTAAAACGAGTGGAGATCTGGTGCTAGAATTTATTTTTAATGTTTTATGTTGTCATCAGTGTTGAAAAAAGGGACAGCAGCAATGTTCTCTCCTCACACTCCATTATATCGATTTTCCACAGCTCGCTATCGATTCTAGTGAAACCACTAGACAAAATGCAAACAAATGTGTTTCTGCTGCAAAAATAAATCCACTGACATACAGCTGCAATTTGGTATTAAAATACAAAATTATTTTTGGCCAGATTAGAATCCAGAGCTGCCAACCCTCATGCATTCACCGTGAGACTCACGCAATTGACACTTTTCACACGCTCTCACGCCACACATCCATTTTCTCACGCACAGAAAAATCGGAGGACACGGAGACCGACAGACTAGACAGAGCAGGTTACTGATGATATAAAAAAATCTCAGCTCTCAGATTCTGTCAATTTTATTACGAAATTAAAACAATAAATACCGTTTTGGCGCTTGTAAATGTTACGTGACAGATCCCTAGCGGCACGTGACCTGATCATCTCTACTAGCTATTAGTAAATAAACACGAATGAACACTGTTGAAAGATACAGTACAACTTATCAAAATGTATATTGCTCGTACATAATATCGACCAATCAATCAAACAAAGGGGTCAATAAAACAGCTGGAGAACAATTATGTCACATCACATTTACCTCAGGAAAGCCAATTAATGACCATAATATATAGGCTATATCACGTTAGTTGGCTAGAAAAAAAGAGCTATAGAGAGTATTTTGCTAAATATGTGTACTATATTGCATATTTATGATCTTTTTATTTATATCATTAAATAAAGTTTTTGTTATAATAAAAAAAACGCATTATATTTAATCTGAGTTATTTTTAACCTTTAATAATACTGCCAGCTGATAGGGCTCTCTGTATGTTTACAGCATTAGGTGAGCTGTTTTTTTCTTGAGAAAAATTAACACCTATCTTGTGTACCTAATATTTATCAAATCACAATTATTGAATTGAAATAATAAAAAAGCGTAGCTTACCAGAAATTGTACCATGTAAACATTGTAACATGTTTTCACTAAACCTAATAAAATTCAGTTTAGTTACTAAAATGTTAGTGACAATCACAATATACTTATTGTGATGCAATTATTTTTTTTACATCCCCCCGATCCCCACTAACCCAAGCTAAACTCAAAAGTTGGCAGCTATGAGAATCATGAATCATACTCTAAAGGAATTCATAACCACCATGCATCCAAGATCAAAAAACACTTTAATTTTCTCATAATATAAATTGCACATCACCTAATTTCTCAAAGAGTCTGAAAACAGTTCCTTCAAAGACAGGCACCGTTTCTGGTAGCTATAGAAGGGCTACCCTGCACATGCCTAGATCCAGCCCCGTTCAAAGATCCAATCTCTCTAAACCTAGGGCCCTATAAAATCCGTTTTATTGTTTCCCAAATGCCGTTTTTTTCCGTTGTAATTTTTGCAAATTCCTTTTTTTTTCGTTTCCATTTTTGGGAATACACTTTTTGTTTTGTTTTACCCTTTACTGTTACTTTAGTCGTAAAAAGAGTGTGCTTTTAATGTTAATGATTAAAATGTACACAAATAAAATAGGAATGACCTTAAATTTATTGAGGTAACAAACATCACATCTACTGCAATGGGCAACATAACATAACATAACACTAATGCAACATAACACTGCACTCTTAGTACTTCAAGTAACAACAAAATATGAATGGTTATGAGCTTTAAACTGTTCAGTAAAATAAATTATATTAGTTTATATAAGTGCTCCATTAGCTTTTTCTTTCAAGTAAAAAAAAAAAAAAAAAGAGGACCAAAAAACACCTCTCAATTTCAGAGTTATACATAAAGTACTTATAAGAATCATCTTTTCCATACAGTACATTAAAGTGCATCAAAAACAAGGCAAAATACAGCAAGTACTCCCTGAGTTATGAAATTAAAGTTGACTTTGTCATCATGTAACAACCAAAAACATTTTATCAAAAGTTACTTAAACAAGTATTCAAGTTGTTGGACTACTACTGAGGGCTTAGCGTCGAGTTTCTTAACTTTTTTGCCGACGAAAACCATAGAGAGCCTCTTCGGCTGGCCATGCTTTCATTGTTTTGAAGGGGGAGGGGGAGCTGCAATGACGAGAGGGGTTGTGGCGCACAGATTTGCTTCCCCCGGTCTGCATTTTCCCCAGCCATATGTTCTTCTCTCACACAAAAACAGAATTTCATTCCAAATATGTAAAATCCCACGAAATTCCATGTTAATTGTCATTTGTTCTGCGTTAATTTGCCAATTCCGCGATTCCGTCCACGATTCCCTGATCGCGGAAATTATAGAGCCCTATAAACCCCTCTTTTCTGAGAGCCTACTCTGCTCTGATTGGCCAGACAGCCAAGTTCATTGTAATTAGTTAACCACTTACAGGTAGCCTGGGTGCCAGCCCGAACCCCGCCCACAAAATTTTTTGGTTGGGAAGTTAGGTCTGGACTCGATCTGTTGAGGAGTAAATATGCTCGGCTTAGCCAGCCAATCAAATTGCCAGGGCGGGCTTTAATCGATGATGGACAGATGATCTGCGGTTACGTAATCACCCACGTCATCAAAGAGCGCTTGGGTTGAATTGTTTTTCAACAATGACTGCAGCTGGAGAATTGAGATGTTTAGATGTTTAGATTCTGTTATAAAAGAAATCGACAGCGCATTAATTTTAAAAGACGAACAGAGAACAGCAATCAAGGCATTTGTCGATCGGAAAGATGTGTTTGCCGTCAACATGTCACTTACTGCGTTGCTCTGATTGGTTGTAGGTCTATCCAATTGAGTGCAGATTTTTATTTTTTTTCTGGTTCGGTTGAGACACGCCTCATATTCAAAGCCCTATGGAGCAGTATCAGACTCACATTCTGCCTAGAATATGAGTATGACGAAGTCAAGCTAACTTACAGGGCATGTCAGAACTGAAACGCATATTACCATGTGAATCTCAGCTTTAGAGGCTTTCTCAACGCTTGATACACAGTGACACAAACAAAATCGGTCGTTTATTCCATATCAATTCCAGCGCGAGTCCTCATATTTTTGAAGTGCATGCAAAGTGTATATGCAGCGCTGAAAACAGCGTCTTCTCGACATCGAGCAATCTCTTCCATGCCTCAGCTACAACATGAGAGTCAAAGCAGACATTGTTTGAAGGCAGCCAGTGAAGAGCAGAATTTGTTACATTGTTACATGGGTATGTAACAGGAAGTGAGACTGGAATTGCTGATGACTCGTTTCAGCAGTTCAGAATCGCTTTTATTAAGGAGATAATCCCTTTATTTGTTGTGCACTTTAACCTTTAAAACTTTGCAGACCTTTTACATTCACAAACCATCCGCACGAATAGTAATATTTGAAAAAGCATAACATAGAGCCAAATCAAAAACAGCATTTAAAAGGCACTGTGACCGACACTGACCATATAACTTCAGTTTTCTCGGAACATACAATGACCTCACTAAACAGTGAAGGCACGACTATAAGAGCAAGTTATACTACTACTACTACTATTACTACAAACCTGATCTCTTAGAGTGGACCATTATCAAAATATAATTTTTTAAATTGCAACCAACATGTCTGTGCAAATAACGGAGACATATTTCTCTATTAATAAGGATATTCAAAACTTACAAGTATAATCTGCCTCAGAGTTTGCACTCATTGGGCGAAAACTCATCCCAAAATGCTGAAATACAGCTGGCGATATTTGCTAAAAGAAACAGATCATTATGTTTAGAAACGGCTTGGGCAGCTTTCACCCTGGAGTGAAGCAGAGCAGGTTGTCAGAGATGATGGGAGTGTGATTGTCAGACGAGCAGTGTGCTCTAGCTTTGGCACATCATGCTGCAATCACAGCAGAATAGCTGGCTAACAGCCTCCGAAATGATTGGGAACCATCGCTCCCCCCAAACCTCCAAAGCCTGTGTCCAAGGCGTGAGACCTCCTCAGCTGGAGGGAGACTACAGCCGACCATCTGCCTGGGCTCATTACACGGAGGTAACCTCAACGGTGACGTCGCAATATGTAAACATGCGCCGTTAGGGATAATTTGGGCAGAGCACAGCATGACAGACGGCAATAAATGGATTGGTGAATTATCTTCTTTTCTTCTTTTTTTTTTTTTGCGTTGTCTCCAACATTCATCTCCAGCTATTTGATAGTCTGATATTGGAAGACGAAAGCAGCTCATTTGAGCGAAAGTGTCACTCCACCTTGCTGATTTCCAACGAGTCGCTCTCATTCGGCGATTTAAGTTACTCTTCAGGCACTGTCTGTCAGCCAACAACAACCCTTCCCATCTCTCCCCACTGCCACTCCCCAGAGACAAGGTTTTCTGGCTTCAGAAGAATGACATTCACAAGTCATACACTGTGCTCACTGAGTTTGTGAGAGTGTGTGTGTGAACGTCAGGGCCACAGTGCTATATAAATCGACTGAGGGGAGCCTAGTGAGTGGTTTGATGGAGGAATGGATGACAAATAAGAACAGTGAGATGCCTTTTATTCTTGCCAGTTGAGTCTATCCATTCCTCTTCTTTTTCTATGACTTTTTAAATCTGTTTTCTCCTCAAGGCCGCCCCCCACCCTTCCTTCTTTGACGTGCCGCTGTGCTAGAATCATAAGTCTGAGGGAAAGACATGCCGCACCCAGTTAAGAAGCGATTTCAGCGGCGTGCCTGGATTACTTATCCCGACGTGACACATTTGCCATCCTCTGCCTCTCTGCTGTAATAGCAGCTCCCGGAGTGAGTAATTATAAACTCAAACGTTTGTGTTAAATCGCAACCTCGTGGCACAGCTCCGGAATCTATTCCATGTTTACGACTAATAAGACAGGATTGTCTTTGGTAATCAACTAAAAGATGCCCTGCTTTGGAAGAAGACAAATTCTCTTTCTCATTTATAAGTATGCTACACATATTTGATAAGTGTGCCTGTAGAGGAAGAATACTTATAGCATATACTGTAGTGCCCTGAAACAAATTAGCATAGTTTTAAAAACAAAACCAACAAAAATATAATTTGCATTTTTTTTTTGTTCTAGCACTACATACTAGTATCAATAGTACTTTGTCTTTTTTTATTTTATACAGTATACACATTTACTTAAGAAGCACAACTCTATAAGATATTGTCAAGAATATTTACCAGTTTGTTTAAAAAAAAACTTAAATTAAGATTACATTAAATATATACTTTTGTTCTTGTTTTAAGCATAAATATCACTAAATCATGCTTAAAATAATTAAAAAACGGGAGAGTAAATAGCCAATTTGGGCATTAGTCATTAAAGTACTGATTAAAAAAAAGTGTTATTTTTCAGTGCAGATTTGTGTATTTGTGTTTGAGAATTTAAGGCAGACATGAATGAAAAACAAGCCAGTGCTTTAAGTTCATATAACCAGTATTGTTAAAACATCATGAAAAACCTTGATGTGAAAATGATTCATCCTGTAGATATTATTCTCATCCATCCGTTCCTTCAATAGCGTTGTCCTTGTGCATCACAGCCTTTTCCATAAGCTGAAATATATAAATAATCTGCCTCAAATTGTGTCTTTTCATGAGGACTCATGCCCTGCGCTTCATCAGCTCCAAGAAAGTGGACTTAAGGCCATCCATTCAAACCCTCTTTTTCAAAGAATTACCTTTGGCATTGCAGTATTTCCAAGGCTTATTCTCAAAAAGGGCTCTGTCCTCTACTGCTAGTGCCAACAGTGTAAACAAGATTTACCTTGATAAAGACAAGTGATGCTTACCCCTCACTTTATAAATGGCTCATTCTCAACCGAATGAGATGCAAAGAACTTCAGACATGGCCGATCACAATGCGATCACAACCATCGGTCTGATCATGGGGATTACTGGTAAAGAGCACTCTCTTCACAAAATGAAGGGATTTGGATGGGGAAAGAGAAAATAAAGTGCAAAGAAAATGGTGCAGTGGGTACGTTTCTTCAAGGGTTACATGACCAGCTGAAACGTGTCATTGATTTAGTAATCAGCCACATCCATTAGGGACAAATGAATGCTTTCCTGAAAGAGAGTACTGGCGGAGGCTTGTAAATGGACAACATCCAAATGAATGAGCGGTGTTTAGAAAACTCTCACAAACAATAAGTCTAGAAGGGCATAATATGAGAGAGACATGCCTGGCTTTTATCACAATTTGGCAATAATCTTTGTCATTAACCTTTGGGAACTTCCAATGTTACTTACATATATAAAAAGTTAATACATAATACAAAAGGTCTTGCATTTGATAATATAGTATGTGAAAGAAAAGAGTGTAAATGTGTGGGAAAGCATAACGACAACGAGCTTAAGAAAAATTCTAAATCCAATAATTCCACCTGAGCATCAAAGCCACGACATGAATACAGTGTAACTTTGCAAAAAAAAAAAACAATTCTTAATGAGTTTTGAATGTTTCTTTTTGTTTGTTTGTTTTCCAATAATACATCTACAAATCCTTAAAACAAGATTGCTGCACTGAATAAGATGTTAAGACTTATCATAGATTGTGTCCTGGAAATATTGTCCTGGAGTATTTATTCTTATTGCAATGACTTTTTTTAAAAACTTGTTTTTAACTTGTTCACACTTGACAATAAGGGGAAAAAAAGTGCAGAAAGACAAAATGCATCCATATCAATGATACATTCTCTAAAAACAAATCTCGATATCTTATGCAGTGTTAATTTTCACAGAAATGTATTTTGCATCAAGGATTTTAACAGAAAAATTAAACAATTATATAAGGAATTTTGTTAAGAAAATTATATTTGTAGGAAACAAAGCTAGACAATCCTTTATGACAAAATTCAGAAAAGATAACCAATTTTAAATCAATAATTTCAAAAAGAGACTAGACATGCATTAAAGGGTCAGAAGTACAAATCAAAAATGCAATTGATGTGATTGAGAAATTGTTATAAAATTGTTATATAAATCAGGAAAGTAGATCCAAAGGGCACATTCCAGAATCAATGGTTTACCAGAAGAACAAAAATGTCATTGAATTCTTGAAAACCCAATAATGTTGAAAACCCAATAAAACTTTGATTCTTTAACTTTTACTAAAACATACAGTAAGAGCCCACAGAGCATTTACAAAAAGACAGATTGAGACGACAAAACCTAGATCCATCATGAAGTTCCACCATAAAAGATGAGATTTTAAGGTTGACTTGGGATAAAAATCGTATCTGGTATGGAAATAAAATAATTGACCACGAATACACTCCTAAAATGGAATGGAAGAAAATCCTCTGGGGTTAAAAGAGTCTCAGTAACATTTCACACTTTGTGCAAACTATGAGGATTCGTGAACCTGTCATTATTTTTGCAATTCCATTTAATGCCACTAGTGGTTCAAAAACGAGACACTTCACTTTAAATACAAGGGCATAGTGTAGACAGGTCTCCTGAAACCAGCCAGAGGAGGTCTGGGTAACAGCCATCTCCAAACCACCTGGCAGGAGGCACATCAGGGAAGTAGTTGCTCCAACCCTCTGCATGACTCCCATTGTTATTGCCAATAGCTTTGCAGGAACAAATCCATTCGAGTTGGGTGCCTACATCCCTCGACCGAAAGCCTGGACTCACCAAATCTACCTCCCATGCCAAACTGGCTCCACCGGGCAACCATTTTGTCACTGAAACAGCCACATTGTATCTAAATCAAAAATTTTCCTGGGACTTGCCAGGTAGTACAAAGGAGATTAAACAGGATGTGTCAAATCATCTCTGGTGGATTAGTCTCCTGGCAAAGGGCATCATTACACACGACGAGCAATACGAGGGGTGTTGTTATTTGGGGAGACAAGATTTCAGCTCCACTACGTCTGGGCCGCCTGACAGTGGGCTCTGTCAGGTCCAAGAATGGCAGATTCTCATCACCTACCTCCCCGTTCCTGTTGAGTTTTGGACCCATCTGTAAGGGTGATGTGAAGTAAAGTGATTGTTATTCTACCATGTACATGAATTTTCCTAGAGCGCTTGTCCTACGGCTGATGAGTATGAATATGGATGTCGATGGCTGGGAAAATAAAGCTTGAATGCTGATCAACTGAGACAGAACTATGGACTCTGAACTCCATTTTCAGAGAAAGAGAAGATAAATAAAGGGAAAGTGAGACAGAAAATGAGAGAACGACCATCGGAAAGCAGCAGTAAAATGGAACTTTCTGAATGGTAGAGATGTTTAGTTCAAGATTACCAACTCATCTTCAGTTGTGTCCTTTCATAAAAGATATGTAAATGAAGTGCAGTAGGAGTGGGCTGCCAACAATGTTTTTCTCACTAGTTTCATCTTAAGTGATCATTATCCATGGGTTTGGGGAGAAATAGCCTCAGCTGCATGGCCAATTTCATAGGCAATTCACAAACGCTCCTCGTTTACAAAATGAGGAGCGATATGCCATATTAACACTGTAAAATTTGATGGCATCACCAAGTCACTGTGCATAAATTGCTGACAGAGATCAATTTGGCCTGAAATGAAGCACCTTGAGAATAATACAACAAACTTTTGTTTGAAAAATCAGTCGGATATGGGTCAGACTACGGGGCTATTCAGAGGATGATTCATTGCTGGTGTTAGCAATGAAGTCACATCCAGTTTTTTTTTTTTTTTTCAATTAATTTCTCCAACTTTTTGGAGTTTGCATGTAGCTATTATGTCTGGAATGGACAAAGTTGCATTCTCATTCTCCTGCTGCAAGATGGATCCTCACTAAGCGCGCCTCAGACATTTTTCCTAAATAGGGTCTAAATTGTTACAATGTTGCAATTTCTACTCAGGTCAGCTAGAACACAGGTAACATTTCAATATGGACTAAACTTTATTAATATATGCGAGCAAACTGCCCTCATGCTGAAAATTTGAATGTCGTGATAATCTCTGTCCAATTGTGTTAGTGCGGATTCAAGTGTAATTGCCATGTCCATACTGTATATGCCTATATGGGATGCACTGCTATAAAAAAAAATCTGTCCAATACTGATAATTATTTAATAATAACGACAATAATTAATAAATTATATTCTATTTTGCCTACATAAATAAAAAATAAAACACAAAAAATTAAAACCAAACCTTTTAAATCGTTAAATCGTAAATCACAGCATGATAATGTAAAGTATGAAATATGAATATTAATTCTGAGATTTGTTAAAGATTAGAGTTTCAGCTCATGATGCACCAAAACTAGACCGATCATCCAAATCATCCAAAATCTTAGATAAAAGTGCCAGGAAATGTGTAGAATTATTTAAGTGGAAGAGTAATACAGTTCATAAGGTTTTCACAGATTGTGGAAGTAACAAACAGCAGGAGTAAGGATGGGATTTGAGTCTGAAAACATCTCAAAGGCAACTTTAAAGTGGTCTACTATTCATAAGAGGTTTTCTTGGTTTAGCACAGATGTCAAACAGATGTGCGTGAGAGCGCATAACATCGAGTTGTGCATGCAAAGTCTAGTGTTTCTACTAGATTTCATTCGTGCATTTCTGTGGGCAAGCCTTTCCAACTGGGGAAGAAAGGAGGTATCCATAGCGACGATAAGGATGGGCCCATACTGCCCGTGCATAGCATGAGTGGCATCTCTTAGCTGGGAGCTAGCAGTGCCAGTTTTCCACCTCACTGCCTGATTGGAGGAGAACAGGAGTGAGGAGGGGGTCTTGAATATGGCTCACAGGAGAAAATAAATAATTGATTTGGTGTACTATCCATACATGCCTCTGCTCCTTCTCTTGTAACCTTGTGACAAAGTACAAGGAGCGTCAGCACCGGCATCATCAACTGCTATGACAGGAAGACAAGAGCTGAACATACCACTTTTATCTTTATCACCTGTTCATTAGCGCCCTTGACCAGCAATATCAGAACAATAGCCTTGACTACACTAGTAAATCTTACTGATATGATTAAACCAATAACAATTACCACCAAATAGCAACCTCAGAGGATGTACAGTGCCTCTCTACATTTTTAGAGGAATAGTTTACTCAAAGAAATACAATTTTGTCATTTTTTACTCAGCATCACATCATTCAAACAGAAAAGGTGCATTTTTTATTTTATTTTATTTTTATTTATTTATTTTTATTAAGAGTCCTGGCCACTCTTTTAATATAATGAACGTGAATCAGGACTGGGACTGTGAAGCTCTAAAATGAAATAAATAAATAAATCATAGAACCATAAAAGCATCATAAAAGTGTTTTGAAGATTTAAAGAGAAGCCAGTCTGAATGATCAGTTTGCAAATAAGACTGAACCAAAACTTCAGACTCACTGGCTCAATGATTAACAGCTCAATGGAGTGGAAAATTATCAGTGAATAATGACATAAACATTGGTCTGTTTCTCATGTTAAGCTATCATATGACTTGCAATATAGTGCACATGTCATACGAATCACATTTATGAAACTTTTATAGTGTTTTTGCTTCCTTTTTGGCGGTTGACCACCACAGTTGTCTTTCATCTCAGTGTTATTTTCAGTATTATTAATGTACTATTATAGTATTTATTAATAGTTAGCTATTTCTAATATTTCTGTGTAATTTTATTTTAATTTCAGTTTTATCACTTTTAGTACTTACCTAATTTCAGTTAGTTGCCAAGGCAACATTTCCAATTTCGAATAGTTTTTTTGTCTAATATTTATATTTTATTTCAATAATGGAAAATTGCTTTTTAAATAGTTTTAGTTAACAGTAACAACACTGATTTACTTCCATTATATTTAAAGTTTGACTAGTATATGTGGCGAGTAAATGACCATATTTAAATTTTTGGGTAAACTATCCCCATAATAATGTAGTCATATGCAAACAAAATGCTTGGTGCCATCCTTTTATATGAGTTGCAGTATGAACACTACATATGATCCTCCCACCCATTTCAGAGAAAAAAAAAATCTTTCCTTCATTTCCCATCACAAAAATCAGAAGTGACACAAATCAACTTTCAGAAGTGACATATTTTCAAGTCAAATTAACACCTCGTCACAAACGAAACAGCACCCAGTTGTCATGAGGTCAAGTTGACTTCTATCGAATGTTGTGCACTTCACCATACAGGCATTGTGTGCTGGCACTCTCTCAGCACCAGCAGTATTGGGCTTCATCAAGCCTACACAATGTGCGACAGCAACAAAATGGAGGCTTGGCATTACAGATTTTTACACAAAGCCAATCAGATTTCCACCCTCACCTTTTTAATGCGATTTTCCTCCTGGCCTCTCCAAGGGAGGGATCAAAGCAAGCCTAGGCTCAGTAAAAGCTTCGCTCAGGGGCCTGGGCGAGTGACTCAGACTTTCATGTGCATCCTTTTGCTGGCGGTCATTACAGAGAGTGGATGCCCTGCAGATGCCTGTCCTCTTTTCATCTCTAAATGCGGGCCTTTACAGGTGGGCCTGCATGTTGTCTTACCAATTGGGGCCTGGGGAAGGCAGTTTGTGTTGATTGCACCATGGGCTTTGAGTAGAAAAGACACAGGAGCTCACCGCACACTGTGAGGTAGCAAAGGTGAACGTAAAACACTGCACAGGGCACAATGTAGTAAAACCCAGTTACTGGGGGGAAGTGGTCAAGTCTTGTCCCTCACTGAATGGTATGACCATATATCCAGAGAGAGCTTATGAAAAGATTTACTTGGCTTGTTTATTTCCTGCTGATAGCCTGGCCTTTGGCAAGGAACATTCAGCTCAGCAGGCCCTACCAGTTTTTGCTGGATACAGAACCTGCAACCATATATGTGACCCGTCACGGAAACCAGGGACACAAGTCGGCAGCTCAACTTTCGAGCAAAATGAGAAAGAAGCTTTTTTTTTTCAAAATTTGTGATTTTCGTTTTTTTGCAGAATCTGTTAGTTGAGATCACGAAGAAGCCTCTGCATGTTTGAGATAGCAGTATTAGTATATTTAAAAGCGTACATTTTGATTTTGAAATCGGCTTGTTTTTCAGAGATTCTAGCACGCAGTAGGGGCGTGTCATTGTCGGTGTGTATTTCCATACTGGCTACTTATTATGCAGCACTCTGGCCGGCGCTATCTGATTTCAAAATTCAATGAAGATGGACGCCAATAACATTACGATGTCCAGCAATCGATTTAAATAGTAGGTTACATGGGGTTTAATTTGTCGTTTAATGAGATGTAGCCTAATACATATTGTCAGTGCCAATATATAGATCCGCCAATTTATCTAACGTGTATCTTAACGGTCCAGTGGTAGAGCTTTCGCCAGCTGTGTCAGAGGGTCTGAGTTCGAACCCGCCCTCGTATAGGTTTTTTTTTTGCTTTTTTTTTTTCTCTCATCAAAACGATTATGTTCAGCAGTGGTTGTATATCAAGCTGCGACACGCAAACGTTTGCATTATGTTTTGTGATATTAAACAGAACGAATAGAGAGTATACGCAACGGATTGAAGCGCGCGTCGAGTGAAGACAATGGGGTGTGTGCGCAAGCCACACGAGAAAACACTGCATCTGCGCCACTGATCGCCGGCAACGAGCACTTTGATCACTTGATTTAAAAAAACACATTTCAGCTAGTATCTTCTTTAAAAAACGAACGAAATGAATGCTATAGCCTACTAATAGCCTACTCATACTATATATATCACATAGCACATCCTGTTTTTGATTTGAACATTGTCTAGAGTTTATCTTATTTTTAATTCAGTGTACACAAGAGTTGCCTATACAGTTTTATCGGTAGATGCTAAGAGACATTTATTTATATATTACCTGCAAACTTTATTTTTTATTTTTTATTTGATGGCACATTTTCCTGGCCTTTCTGCTCCCCCCGTGCTTACAGCTTTACAGGGGGGTATGGCTTATCTAAATGAGATGTAAATGAGCCCTATTGTCACTCCCAGCAGGATAAAGGTGAGAATCTTCAGACGCTGTTTTCTCCCCTTTGTGCGTTTTTGAGTGCCTACCTTTAAATGGCCATAACTTCTCCAAATATTATCAGATTTCCTTGTGTTACACATCGTTGGAAAGCTTGGAGACTACACTTTCAGAATCTGTGAATAACTCAAAATGCCCCAGAACCGACATGTGTCCCTACTTTCCGTGACTGGTCACATATGTTTAGAGTAACTGATTATTAGCACTTAGCTGTAATGTTACTGTATTCAAGGTGAAGATGTTTCCGATTTTGTATCTACTTAGCCTCGCAGCCAAACTCCTGACTATAAGCATTAAAGGTTGGGTAGGCAATTTCAAAGTGGCTAGCAATAGCAAGCTAGCTTAGAAAGCATGAGATCCCACCCTCACTTCGGAGTGTCTTCAAAGCCACACCTCCTTCAAAACACATAGCAGACAACCTCCACATCGCACATAGCAGAGTTTGCATATTGATGAGAGACGGCATTAATTACCTCATGTCTCAAAGCACATAACATTACAATAATAATGAACGTAAACAACCACCTGACTGCTGCAGATTCATTTTGGAGATGATAGTGTTGACAAAGAGTCTGAGGACGTGAACAACACGGGGAAGTATGGCACGGGTTGCCGTTGTAATAACGGTTAATACATGGCGTGAACACAGCCTAAGCTCATGTCTACATCACGCTGATGAAGTGTGATGTCTGAGTGAGCAGGATGCGCGGAGATAAGGAAATACATATGTTGACAGGCAGGTAGGACATCGTATCATTGCACAAAAATGTTTTGGTCCTTACACAGAAGACACAGTATATGTACATGTTTTAATATTTAGACCACTTCTATTATTGATTGATATCAGGATGTGAAGAGAGTTCAAAACAGTATAACAAAAAGTGTTTATAAAACAAATTGCTATACACTACCTTTAAGTCTTGTACACTTTTTAGCTTATTTTGGGCAAAAACCATCCACTTCCAAGGAAGCGATAATCTGACCAAAATAAAGTGGTCAACTACTGTTTTTGTTTGTTTATGTATGAATGTTTGTTTGTTTGCATGTATGAAATGTATGTAGGCATGTATGTATTTATTTTTTGTTTAGCAATAGGCTTATATTAATTATTTGGTACCACAATAATAGACAAAACAACAAAACATAAAATGCGGTGTGGTTCCTCTACTAGCTGTACAGGACTACAAAATAATAGTGAAAAATATGTCTGCAATTTCTGGCAGTCAAGCACTTTATATTTCAAATTATTTTCTCAATGTGTAATGAATTTGTATTGAGGTTGCAAACAGAATGCAGAAATGTAATTCAAATTGGAATGTAAGGAAGTAGAATTAAAATGAATTGTAATTCCAAATCATTTGTATAACTGCCATTTTGAAATTGTCAAGACAAACTTTGAATGTTGGCTTGACAAAGCCTTGTTTGAAAGCTCAGAAAATAAAAGTTTAAAAAGCCTTCAAAAGTTTGTAGGTTTATTTGCCAGACAGTGTCTGTCTGGGAGTGCCGTCTGAGACTAGTATGTATTATAATATCCCTTTAGATCATTCGAAACCATGATTATCTACTAGATAATTGTGCTAGCAACAGCAATCATGGATAAAAACATCTACCAATCGCACGAATGTAAAAATGTAAATGCGGTAACTAACCACTCTTTTTGGCTGTTGTCGGCATAATGTCAATCTCTAGAACATTCTATCTCTCTCTCTATTCCAGCTGGCTCTCACTGAGAATAAAATCATGCTAGAATGCTTTCTTCAGCCTCTCTGGGGAGATGGTGTGACCTGGACATTGTAATGTGCCCCAAGGCAAAAGGCCAAAGCAGAAAGGGGTTGACATTTCCAATATGCTACTCGCTTTGGGAGAGGAAGAGGAACAGAGCAAAGGAGATAAGACATAGAGAATGGAGAGGGGGGATGTGAAAGAGTGAAAGCAACAAAATTTAGCAGATAATGAAATCGTGTAGGGCATCATAAAGTGTCAGATTTAAAAGCTTTCCATTCTCACGTTTTAAACACAGTAGTGAGTGTTTGTTTATGTGCTGTCCATCTCACATTGGTAATGGTAGTATACTGTGATTCCATTCAAGACTCCATAGCAACATCACACATTATCTTCTCCTTGTCTCCTCTCCGAATTCTCTGCCATTGTTCTTCCGAGGTGTGAAAAGCTGTGACGTGGAAATCAGAAATTACTGCACATTCTGAAGTTGCTTTTTTGTTTCTTAGCAACCTCCTTTAGTTCCGCTCTAATAACTCGGAGCTAATGATGACGTTTAGCTCTAAATATGAAGGGAGTATACAATATGGCTGTTACCTACACTACGCTCCAGTGCATAAAGCAAATCAATGTATGGACATGCCAAATTGGTTCCTTACAGATTTATGAAGTAATTGGAAGGGGCATGTCTGCTTATCAAGTATGACATCAGGGAATCATGATTTCCATATGTCCATGGTAATATTCTTGAATTGCTTCGCTATCATAATCAATGTCCATTTTCTTCCTTCAAGGCTGCTACAGCTTAGGTTTGAGAGGCCTGGATCACTTGTATAACAGCTGTACTCATATGCAGCTTTCGTGTGAAGTTCCCTATCTGTGTTTGAGACCTCCCTTCCCATCTCAGACTCTGGTTCTTCTTAAGGGATTCTCTGGCTTTGACAGGTTGTGGGTACTTACATAACTGTCAGCGGATCTTGGAGAAACTCTTACATTAGTTCTTTCTTCCTCAGCTTCTAGCGTCTTGCTTTACCGTGTCACACTCATCTCAGCAAGTGCTCTTCAAAAAGCCTTTTTTTTTTTTTTGCCAAAATGATGAAATGTAGTTTTTGTTTTGATGCTGGCTAAAACATGGTATTGATTCAAAGAAAACTGTGACAAAAATGCTGCAAACGGCCACTGGAGACATAATTGCAGTAGATTCAGTCCCACAGACTTGTGAATGGCCTTATCAAGGGAGCCTAGCTCTTAAGCTGTACGATCCCAAAAGACATGTCGAGGTTATTTTAAGGTCATTTAGGAAACAAGGCATAAATCGGTACAGGGAGCAGATACACAAAGAACAAAAGACAAGACAACACACATGGGGCCTGCAATTTTTGATAACCTTGACAGCTGTTTGAAACGAGAAATCAGTTGAGACACATCCAGCACTGTAAAAATTTTACTGAATGTGACCTGACTGCTGCCTTTTTGTAGGTACTATCTTTCTTTGTAAGTTAGCTTTTTGTATGACTGCCCTCGGAATGACCCCAATCCCCCCTAAAAGAATATTCCTGCCTCAATACAAGTTAAGCTCAATTGACAGCACAAAATTGTCCCTCTTTTTTTTTAGAGATGCGGATATCCGATTATGTAAGTGTGCTTTGTAAGTGTGCCCTGCCAATACCGATTTTTGCATATTATGATTTTCTAAGAACTATAATTGGCAGCATATACAAACAAAAATCTACTTTTTCCTCAATTCATTTTTTTTTTTATATTAAAATACATTATTAAACATTTCCCCCAAACTGGATCTTCTCTCATTTAACGCTCAGAATAAAGTGCTCAGTGACTGGAAAGAGGTAGAAATAACAATTAACTGAAAATGAGTGTCTTACATTAGATGTCCAAATATCAGTTGATTTTTTTTTTTTTTTCAGATTTAATAAACAGGGCACATTAGAGTCAGAGCGCAATTCCAAAAAAGTGCTGATGGAACTGGAAAGTTCTGCATGTGATCTACTGATGACGCGCAAATTAAAGAACACAGACGCAGGCGTATCATTTCCATAATGACCAACGCAATCTACCAAGAGCAGCGCAAATTAGCATCTGGTTTAAGACATGCTCTTTGGGCAGTAAATAATTGTGCAAATACCAGTAAATTGACCAGTGCAAATCTTAGTAAATCACCTTGCATGATTTCTTTAAAATATCTCCTCCCATAAATTTTGCGTCTGAAAGGGATGCATATGCAAATTACGCTGGCAACAAAACGGACCGTCTCAGAATCGGAACGACGTGAGACTGACCGGTCGATCGGTGCATCTCTACTTTTTTTCTAAAAATATGGGTTACAGAGTTTAAAGAGTATATGATTTTAGTGAAAACAGTCAAATGCTAACATTTTCTGTGTAAAGTTATATCCAATTCAACAAAATTGTTTCAATGACAACCTACAGTAACACCTAAAACCCTAAAATGACCATAAAAATGATAAAAACTTTATATCTCAAAAAATAGAGAATAAATTTTGACAAAAGTATTGTTTTTTATAAAACTGTAAACTTCACATTTCTTCACATCATCAAACACATTGGCCCTATTTACCATTGTATGTGCCTCACTGTAACCTCTTTTTTTTTCAGAGTCAAAACAGGGCAGGACAGGGCAGGTGGGCAGCAATGAAAGTCTGATCTCAGGAATGTGTACAGATAAGGAAGGGTAGCAGAAGGACTGTCTGTGTTTGAACACAACAAACAGACTTTCAGAATTATGCTCACATGTTCAATTTACGGCAGACTGTGAGCCAAAGCGGCATTTAAAAAGCATCTGGGCATTTTGGCTCAGACTACTGTAGGCCAACCTGAGAAGAATCCCTCTTCCCTTTCCATGGAGATCCTATTTGCTGCTTTCGTCCCACATATAGCAGAGACTGCCTTTGGAAATCACGTTTTCATAATGTTTCATGATTAAAAATGTTCATATTCACAAAACCATTTTACATGCAAAATAATAACCAGACCAAAAACCAGAATTAAACTACAATGTTTACTATTGGCAAGATTTTTGAAAAGACTGCATAACAGTGGCCTAAAATAATAGCTTCTCAACTGATGATTAACACTAACCAATACTCCACAAGGCCTAGATGATGTCAGATAAAAGCCATTTTAGAGTTGCACAAGTTTTTTTCCCCTCTGGAATAACATGCACTGATGAATCATGAACAATAAAGTAAAAAGTACATGTAATAAACTAAATAGGGTCAATTGTGATTTCATGTTTATCTAAATTACTGGTAGAGAGAGTCATTATTATTATGCTAAAATGTACATTAGTATTGGATAAATGTGTACATGCGCATGTAGAATAAGAAGTTCATTCTTGTATTTGTGCAACATTTAAAGGACCATGTTGAAAATCTGGGTTAAGAGTGGCATTCCTTCAACATCAACAGAGTCTATGATTTTTTTTTTCTGGAATTGCCCAGCTCTGATTGCAAAGAGTGGGTTTAAGAGGCATTACTGTATGATTGAGTTCACCCCATGCACTGTTTAAATATTTCTCTGCCCGATTAAGTTTGCTGAACACACAATTTGTATGTAATTAGCAGAGCTGTCAGTGCACAGTAACTTCAGTCTGACACGTCTGTTTGAGTTGCCTTGCTTACGATGAAAAAGGAACAAAAGCCTGTGCTGCGTCAATTTTATGCTATATCAACTGCCTTTTGAGAATACAAAATGGCTGCCACCTGAACTAAGTAGATGTTATCTCATGCTGCATTCCATTTAGTCGGATGTGAAATATTTCTACCTGATTTCTCCTTACAAGCATTACATTTAGTGGTCGACCAATATTGTTTTTTTGAAGGCCGATGGCCAATATAAAGCAGATATATATTTGATATCAGACTATTTAATATAGTAAAAACACACCTAATAACAACAGTGGAAATAAAATGTATTTTACATACTATTTATTTTACATAATATTTACTTAATTGGAAATTAATAATGAATATGAAAAACTATTTGAACTGGATACAAAAAAATTATCTGTAAAATAAAGATTAATACTTTCGATTGCAACTTCTTGCTTCTGTAGTCAAATTAAAAAAAATTTCAGAAAAACAACAACAAAATGTTTTAAAATATAAATATATATATCTTCTAAGTAAACATTGTAACCAACAGTGCACTCAGTGATCTGATAATAGACGTGTGCACTGGGAATAATCTTTTTTTTTTTTTTCAAATAAAGAACACGTAGCACTAATTTTGCTAAAGTATGACATGAATACAACTTAGCGGCCAACTGGATATAGTGCAGCATAGTTTGAGATCAAGGATTTCAAAGCTATGCTTTTTATGCAGCCTTCAGAAGATCTCACAGCTGGATTCGCAAAAGTTTGCAAGGTTTATGAAATTAAATGTCTATCAGTTATTCAAAGACTTATTTAAATGCTATAAATGCTTATTTGCTGAATGTTGACGGTAAACGATAAAGTATTTGGCTTTCTATTATTAAAAATAGAAGAGCAAATGCTATAATAGTTTTTCGTATACTGTTTACAGTACTTTCTTTGTTTAACAGCTCAGAACTGTATAAATAATAATTAACCAAATTAATACTAATAACTTTCATTAACAACATTGCGACTCATAGTAGGTTTGTCTTTAAAGGTCAATAAGTTATTGTTAAAAAATCAATTACCCTATGAAGAAAACGGATGGATTTTTTACTTCCAGAATTTGACTGTTGATCTTTGTTGCCATTCTATTACACTTTTACAAGCAGGAAGTTAGCAATTCCCATGCTCTGAGGTACCATTGGTCCAACTAAACTGAAGAATGGAAAGTACATGCTACATTTACAGGTGCTGGTCTTAAAATTAGAATATCATCAAAAAGTTGATTTATTTCAAGAATTCAACTTAACAGGTGAAACTAATATATTATATAGATTCATTACATGCAAAGTGAGATATTTCAAGCCTTTATTTGTTATAATTTTGATGATTATGGCTTACAGCTTATGAAACCCACGAAATCAAAATCCCAGAAAATTAGAATATTACATGAAATCACACAGTAATTACACAGTAATACCATGGTCATTGAACCAGGTTTTGGTTCTTTTGGCAGTGTGGGCAGGTGCACATCCTGCTGGAAAATGAAGTCAGCATCTCCATAAAGCTTGTCTGCTGAAGGAAGCATGAAGTGCTCAGAAAATGTCCAGGTAGACGGCTGCGTTGACTCTGGATTTAATAAAGCACAGTGGACCAAAGTCCTCTTTTCTGATGAGAGCAAATTTTGCATCTCATTTGGAAACCAAGGTCCCAGAGTCTGGAGAAAGAATGGAGAGGCAGACAATCCAAGATGCTTGAAGTCCAGTGTGAAGTTTCCACAGTCTGTGTTGGTTTGGGGAGCCATGTCATCGGCTGGTGTTGGTCCACTGTGCTGTCCACACAACGCAGCCGTCTACCAGGACATTTCCAGAGCACTTCATGCTTCCTTCAGCAGACAAGCTTTATGGAGATGCTGACTTCATTTTCCAGCAGGATTTGCACCTGCCCACACTGCCAAAAGAACCAAAACCTGGTTCAATGACCATGGTATTACTGTGTAATTACTGTGTGATTTCATGTAATTCAAAATTCTAACAAATAAAGGCTTGAAATATCTGACTTTGCATGTAATGGGTCTTTATAATTTATTAGTTTCACCTGTTAAGTTGAATTCTTGAAATAAATGAACTGTTTGGTTGTATTCTATATGAGTAAGTGAGATGGATTGCTTCAACTATAGAAATTTTACCCTCCATATGGTGACATTTACTGTGTTTTGTATGTTGTGACGGAAAGGTTTGTCTGTGCTTGCTTGTGTTGTATTGTATCACTAGGGCTGTTCATTTCTCAGTTCCACCTACATTAAAGTTAAGAAAATATGTTCACAGCAGATAAGTTTGATTAATTTAGGAGGTTTCGATAGTTGGTTTGATCCCCATACAGTACGAGAAGTAATTCTACAGCTTGTGCGCTTCCAAAATACATATTAAAGGCTAGACCTAATCCTCAAGCACACCACCTACACTGCATGTTAAAAGGTGGGAAAAGGATTTAGATGACAGTTACAACTCAAATTGAGTATATGCTGCTTTTTCACACATACTCACACAAACACTGTCAGCGATGCATGCAGCAACCCTTCCATCTGCACAAATCCAGTTATTTTTGCGTCTCTCTTATGTGATTTAGAATATTTTACACTAACCAAATGTTACTTTGCATTAACGTGGTGCTTCTTTGGAAGTGCCTGGAGCCTGCGATGATGTGTATGACTCACCGGCGGATGATCTTAGCACAATAAAAAAAAAAAAAAACCTGGCCTAGATATTTCATACAGTTCAAGAACAGATTAAGATACTCTCGCTTTGATCCCTCTAATGCAACATCCCGAAACATTTCTGCTGTGCTACCGTGGATAAAATTATTAGGTTGCGATAGGTATAGGTCAGCTCACTGCGTGGGTTGGTCTTGAACATTCTTTGCTCTTGAACGCTTTCTGCACCTGCCTTGGAGAAAATGAGAGCTACGACTTTGGAGGTCTGACACAGAAGTGAAAATAGTGGTAAGCCTCTTTGAAACTGAAACGGTGACCCTGGATCACAAAACCAGTCAGAAGTCGCACGGGTATATTTGTGGCAATAGCCAACAATACATTGTATGGGTCAAAATGATCGATTTTTCTTTTATGCCAAAAATCATTAGGATATTAGGTAAAGATCATGTTCCAAGAAGATATTTTGTAAATTTCCAACTGTAAATATATAAAACATTTATTTTTGTGAGTGAATGCAACAATCGCGAACATAATTGGACAACTTTGAAGGCGATTTTCTCAATGTTTAGATTTTTTTGTACCCTCAGATTCCAGATTTTCAAATAGCTGTATCTCGGGCAAATATTGTCTTATCCTAACAAACCATACATTAATGGAAAGCTTATTTATTCAGCTAAATCTCAATTTCAAAAAACTGACCCATTTTGTGGTCCAGGGTCACATATGCATTACATTAGAGAGCAGATCAATACATAGACATCTCAAGATAGGTTATGTCCAAACATTTTAGGTTAAAAAAAATATATTCTTAATTAGAATCTTTGTCCTGTTAATCAGTAAAAATATCTAAACATACTTAAAACAAGATAAATGAATTTGAGAAGCAAAATTAAATAATGTATTTTCAATATAAGCCATGAATATGAGTGCAGTTTGAATATAAGTACAATTTATTGAAACCCATTTCCACCTGGATAAATACAATACTTAATTTATTGTAATTGATTTTATAATCTACACAGTTTTATGTCATAATTTGAAATGTATATTAAATTCATTTTTGTAATTGCGACTTAATATCGCACAATTGCAACTTTATTTCTCAAATATTACTTTATATCCAACACAGTCTGATAGCAATTTGCAATTTCTCAAAGATTTGACTTCTAGCTAATTGTCTTTGTTCACTGAAAAATATAATACTTAGATATTGTGAAATGTTTATTGGAAAACAAGACAAAGTTTTTTTAATTTTTTTAATTTTTGCAGTACTGTTCCAGGGTTAGATTATCGGGAAAAGGCCATTACTTAAAATTCTGTTATGGGAGGCAAAAGGTGGCCATTTCATTAAATATTGTAGCATTGTACAAGTAATGCATTAATAAGCCAACCAAAAAGTTGGCATAAAATTAACAGCAATAAAAACCTTTAATTTGCCAGTTCAATGATACTAGCTGCTGCCCAAACTTATCAGTAGATGAGTTGCATGCAAAACATATCCAGAGCAACATATTTCTGCATCCATCAAAATGCAAGCTGTGTTGACTCACAGCAGAGACAATCATTGACATAGACAGCTTGCATAAATATGTTGCGTGTTAGTATGCAGTGCCCTTCTGTATGGCTTCAATTTCATTGAACAAAAAAATAGAATCTGCTGAGATTCAGGTATGTTTGGAATGGACAGCACTGAGATGCCGCTGAGATGATGGGCAGCTCTAGAGATCGATGCAAGCATCTGACTTCAAAGCCCCTGGGGGCTGGTTGGCATTCATTGTGACCAAGTCACAGTGGAGCAGCCACAGAGCATTGGAGAGGATGAAAACAACTTGCAGCTACTGTAGAAGCAGAGTTAGGTGGGTGAGGTATTAAAGGCCTACTGAAATGCCTTTAAATGCACAGCGTTATTCAGTGTGCTGATGTAATTTCCACTGAAACAGGAAGATAGGGCTGGACATATTGAGTAGCTCCTCACCTTTTTTTCAAATAGCCAATTGCGTTTCATTTATATCACAGCTTGGCCAGAGTCATTGAGCTCGGCAAAGCCGCATTTGACAGCTTATGACAGCCAGAGTGTAATAGATTCCATTTATAGATTTAATATGAAAATGTCACTTAAGCAAAACAGTGAACATAATCATGCTAATAATGTGTAGTTTGAAATGTGTGTAATTTATGTTGATGTATGGCTTCAGTGTTATCTCTTCTACTCGTCAGTGCTGTTTCTAATGCCAAGTCTGTCTAACTGTTTATCCTTCTAATGTCCTTCATATCGCTTTAAAATAGAGCATTCTGTGAAGAATTCAAATGGGTCCGATATGTTTTGGGGTCTGCGGCAACTCACGCATTTGATCCGCTCTGTGCTATCGTGTATCTGGACTGGTTCATGCAAAATAAAAAAAAACAGACCTAATTTGCCGAATGGAAAGCATATTTACACTGTCTGAATCATTCCCTATCCCCTAGTGCATTATGTGCCATTCACAATATAGAAAATAGAACTTGTATGAACAAGTGACGATTTCAGCCGCCGCTTCAGCGTCAATTTATAGTGCAGGGGATTCTATAGGGGGATGCTTTAGATTCTATAGAGCATTTAAATGGACAGAAAATCTGATGAGAAGCTAAAGTGCAGAGTGAAGTCATCAAAATCGTTGATCCATATTGGCAGAAGTGAGAGAGTGAGTTTTGAATGGATATATCTTCTAAATGCGAATTTTGTCATTGTTTTGGCTAAAATATTCATACTAAAATTCAAAAACTTAAATCTTGATTTCATGGGGACTTTAAGGCTCCTCAAATAACCATTACTGCCGACTCCAGCTCACCAATTCTAATTGGAATCAAAGTATATGCGCTTTTTTGATTTATCCACCCTGTCTAAATAATCAGCACCAGTGGGCATTCTATAATTGAAGGAATGTGAAAAGCCTGCCCTATTAGTCTTAATTTCGTTTAAGTGGCAAAATGCCATTGCGTGTGTGGCTCAGGATCAATTTCATCCCATCTTGTGTTCGAATGGAGGAGCTTTCATATGCTGATAGTCAAGGTGCCACTCACCTTTATTTGGCCTGAAAATACTTATTTGTGGGCATGCAGTGGAGTACATCGTCTTGATGTCTAGCAGATTGTAGTGGACTCTTGCTTTCCCATGGGTAATTTGCAGTGTTTGTTTTTCTCTTTCAGAGGTCTAGCTGAAATTTGTGACCACTGCTTTCCCCTGTTTCCTTTAAACAGCACTGACAGAGAATCATGGGAAATCCTAGTCTCTGATTTGGGTAATGACTGAGAGTGGTGGGTGTGAGTATGTGTGTGTGTCATCTAATGCCAAGCTTCCCAAAGCCTCAGTTGGTCTCTCTCCAGTAAACATCATATTGTAGAGGAGACATATGGATGAACTTGCCTAGCAGCTCATGGGGTGGATCTAAAAATGTCCACTCTGCCATTGGCCTTTCCCTTTAACCCAATAGAAATGGAGCAAAAAGAGCATGTAAAGGCAGGAGATCAGCTGACCTGCAGTCAGTGGCATGACTGAGTGAACGTGAGACCTTTGGACATTCTCTAAGCCCCCCCGCTGGCTCCACTTCACTGACAGGCGGGCGGAATAACTGTGTCACATGGCTCTGTTACCATGGAGAAATTGGCATGAAAGTGATACTGTTAGCATCTGTCTGAACAGCCATGTTAGGTTCCTGTTCTAATTATAAATGGATGTAAAATGTGTCCCTGACACTAACATCATCAGCTCTATTGTACAATAACATGAGATCAGGCATAAAAAGAAAATGGGATGAGAATAATTAAACCACAGAATAGAACTCTGTGCAAGCAGGGTCTACAATTAACTTTGTGCCACACTTTACTTTCATTACATTACTTTCCATAATAAATATAACATTTTATAGAATATACTATTATTATTATTAATTATTATTATTATATTATTGTGCGGCAATGTACAGTATATGTAGGTTAGTGTGGCACAGTGATATGTCTGTAATAGTCGTGTGCAATAGTAATGTGTTATAGGATTCACTAAACAAGTTTGTTACTCACACTTCCGTCGGTAGGCTGACCACCTTTGTTATCTTAGATGTAGAGTGCACTAGAAACTCCAGATGGTGTCTAAAACCATCAGGCAATCTGCCATTTGTGGAAAACTTACCAAAGCCCCTTTTAACTTCTTGGGTATAAACCATGCTTCATAGTACACTATTATTTAGTTTGTCATCTTTCTACTAGTTAAGACACCATAAACATCTAACATGTTTTCCTGTTAATAATTCCACTTATAGTTGCAGCATTTCACGTCTCATATCTTATTAGAGGTCACACAACAGGATTACCTATCCAGCATGCACTGCTGCATCCATACCCCTTGGCATGTCCATCTGTCAGCTGTTGATAAGACAGTCCTATGCAAAACTTAGTCCCTTAATTTCCTCTTAATGGACCGACGCATTAATGTGAGTCATGTGCCAAAAGCTGTGATACATCCATGACAAGGTTGTTAAAGGAACAATCTGAGAATTCACCAGGCAGAAATCGAGAGACGAACCGGAGATGTGAAATTGCTTCTGGTATAACTGTGGTCATATCAGCTTGGGCGCTTCGCTGATTAACGAATTAGAGAAGAAATGAAATAGTATAATGTGATGGATTAAAAGAGGAACATTGGGCATAGCCTGTGCTGTTAGGAACAGGCCTGAAAAAAAGAAGCCTTATCTGTCGAGAAAACGAGGGAGACGGGCTAGCGAAGGTAATATGCTGTTTAAAGTGTGGCAAAAGAGAGGTAGCGCGGGTAAAAAGAGGGAAGAGAGTTGCTTGCGGAATGGGGGTACTAAAAGCCTGCATAAAGTGCCCCTAATGCACTCCAGAGAGGGATGATGTACACCTTGTTATAGCACTGAGGGCGAGACGTAGCCTGCTAACAGCACTGTAAAAGCTCCAAATATCCAAATATCCCCAGAATGGTCTTCCCCTCCATTATTGGACCTCACATCACCCAATTATTTTGCGGATGCCTGGCTATAGACAGATGAAAGACAGGCTGAGTGTGTGTTGATTATTTTTACAGATGGATTCATTTTTCTCATATTTATCTAGATTGTTCTCTATTGACGTTGATGTGCTTTGCATATCAATATGTCCGACAACTTTAAATGAGTTTCCTGGGGCTTTGCTCTCCGCATGGGAGTTCTGATTAGTGAGGGCCGCTTGAGTGGCTTGTCAATCTATCCCGTCGTCAAGGAGCGGCCAACGAGGTGCCTTTGCTTTGTAGAGAATTTATGCTTGCTGTCTCTCAGAAAGAGAAATATGTCATCTATCGCTGAGGGAGGCAATAAATAAAAATATCAAAGCGTGACCGCGGGGTTGCCTGGTTGAGCCAATCGCTCAAGCCTGAGGTTATTCGCCATAATCCTCCATTTCCATGCTCAATGCACTGTGTCTTCTCTCATGACGGTACAGTTACCCAAAGCCACATCTGGAATGGAGCGTGAACGTCAAATACCCCCTCAGATTCTATGAAAATGCTTCAATGACCTAGAACAGGGTTTCTCAAGCTCCAACCAACACATTTCGGACATTGCCAATATTCAGCACACCTTGTTCAGCTCATTAGTCACTCTATGGAGGTCCTCTTGACTCTATGAACTAAATTGGGTGTGTTAGATTAGTCAGACCCCTAAAACGTGCAGTGTGGGTGGCCCCTTAGGAACGTATTGAAAAATCCTTACCCAGACTTATTAACAGTACGGAATAAACTGAAATCCGATTGAGATTTTACTCTTAGGAAGGAGCAAAATGGCTTAGTCTTAGTACTTGAGGTCAACCTCAGCTTGCATCCTAGCCTCCAGATGGCCTTCCTGACAAATCCAGCCAAGCCCTTTGTCTCTTACATCAGCATGGGTGCAGCATTGAAGTTTTATGGCGAGTGACTCGTTAGATTATCTGTCGAGGAAATTGGGAGAGGATTAGGGCAGGACGGGAATCGTGGGTAATACACTGCTATCAAAAACAAGCATGGCAGAGACAGAGATACAGATACGACGGGGAAAGTGATGGGATTCAGAGGTGACTTCTCTCAACACATTGTATGGCTCAGGGGTGGGATTACAAAGCAATTAGCAGCACTGGTGGTGATTAATACTGTGGCTAATAGGATGAGGCTGGAGATCGGTTGGGGAAAGGGAGGTACCGAGCGCAAGAAACCTGGACGAAGACAAGCACAGTGCATCAATCACAGATGACAGCTGGGACAGGGTCCAGCAGCTCCATTCATCATGAGAGAGCGAGGGACACACACAACTCAGCAAAGTAGCAGAGGAAGCATTAATTACTAGTTGCTTCAGTCATCCCTAACACCTCTGATTGTAAACTGGAGTCAGACACTTAAATGAATCAGTTGGAAATCAAGATGATGGCATTAGAAAGATGGATGGACTGTATTTAACAGAAACTTGTGTGAAAATAATCAACAATGCTGGCGGGGAAAGAGTTAAATAGCCTGTGCACAGCAGCTTTGTTTTTAATCACATGAGATGTTGACTGATGTATACTGATAGCTACAGTAAACTTTATAACCAGTAAGTTGATGAACCTAATCTGATGCACTTACTGCTTCAGATGTGGCCGTTCTACTTACGGACAAAACATGCATGTCCAATATTCTCTGAAATTCACTGGTCAAAAACCTTGTAACTTGTAATTTGAAGCTTGATTTTGGTAATATGTTAATAACATAATGACACATGCAAGTGTCTGACTATAAAGCCACAATATCTAATTTGACAATGCAGTGTTTAATTATAAAAAAAAAAATAGTTTTTTTTTTTTGCCATGTCTTGAAAAGTAGTGTTTTTGGAGATATGAGGGTTCCTTGTACTAAAGTCTTCTACTAGTTTGTAAGCAATTATTTCAATTGAAAAATATGAACAAATAGGAGTCAACAATGGTGATGAGCATTCCATCATGAACAATCAATCAACCAATCAATCAATCAATCAATCAATCAATAATTTATTCACGTTGCAGTGCATGCTGGAAACCATAGTACTGCGTAGTATGGCATCTTCTATCAAGTAATATAGTGTAAATTCAAACACAAAAGTGTCTACAGTGTTGAGAAAAAAAGAGAGAGAGATACCATGCTATAAGCACTTTGAATTCTGCACTGTGATTGATGATATCAGATGAAATTTTATAGATTAAGTTATAGGTATAGCTTTATCTTAAATTCCCAGAATAACTGCAGTTTCTAAAAGATCTTCAATACAATTGCACTGTTTATCTTCAAAGTAGTAGTGTGACATGAACAACACTATACTACTGCTGATAAGATTCTCAAGAACAAAAAGCACAGTACCTACAGAAACCACAGCCGTATCTTCCTTTTCTTCTCCGGTTTTTCCTTTGTGTTCACTGGAAGGAGAGGAGAAAAGATCACATTAGCACATTAGCTCAGAGATGGCCATCTCCACCACACATTATCATCTCAGCCTCGAGGCAGCGCATAAAGTCCTGAGGGTGTCAAGCAATGGACCCAAAGGAGGCTGCCATTTGCTTTAATGTGTATAGAAATGAAATGGAAATGATCAGGTTGCAAAGCAGGCCAAGGCACAACTACGGACCTAGAGGTTTATCAAACTATACAGGGGGAAATTCAGGTAAAGCGGGCTAGTTTTGACAGTCATCTCTATTGACTCAAACTCTCAGCAAGTACATTAGTATTAGTATATACAACAATGCATTTTCAGTGACATAAGGCAGAAAATAATTCCCAACAGAAATGAATGACTATTAAATTAAAGATGTTTTGAATAACAGCTTTAAAGTAGCCTGAAGGCAGAGCTGTACAGTGTGCCGGTCTAATGTTCATTAATTAGCACAGTTCTAAATAAAACAGACTGTTCATTGTAGAATTGAATTACAATGTCTGAATGTCCACGTGAAGACCTGTGCCTAGGAAGTCACCTTAAATTAAATATGAAGGAGAAGTAGGTTTGAGCTCTAGAGAGTTAATGGCAATTTAATATTCTATTAATTATAAAGTGCACAGTCTTATAGTCTAAAATATTCAAGGAAAGGTAAAAGAAAAGCTTAGTTAAAACCAACCTATAACACAGGCCACATACACCGATATCAAACTTAAATGCATTCTTCATTTTGTATAGTTATATAGTATCCATATTTATAAATGTATACATGTGCGTATAAACAAACAAATGTATTTAAAACGTATACAAAATATTTACTTCTATTAATTTAGAAAGCAACTTTATCTATAGCGACAACACAATCAGAAACATTTGCATGTAAATATATGTGAAATGGTACATTTAAATCTTAAAATTTATGCATCTGTTTATATGTGGGACACATTAAGACAAATACATTTGGACAAATGTTGGCAAAGCTCAAGAAAAAACTTTAAACGAGTTGGCCTGTAATAAGGGCACATTAAATGTATAGTTTTAAAAGAAAAAACTATATAAAGATAAAGATAATATAGGATATAAAGAGAAGGAATATACTGTAGTAAGAGTATATAAAACAAGGAAAAAGTCAATGTATCAGAATGGTAATGCGTTTTATGTATCGCTCTACGTCGGACACAAAACAGTAATTGATATGATTAGCCTTTGGCTTGACTAGGTTATCAAACAGCTAATAATGTGTTGCTAATGTTACATGAACCATGTTCCTGTTCATCATCTAAAAATCATCATCCTTAGAAACGCTTTGAACATCATAGAAAGTCAGTGAAGGAAAGCCCCACACCGCAGGTTGACAAGATTGGTTACTTGTTATGGTTCACTGCAGTTTTAAGGAGAAAATACTCATGCAGCAATGGTGTTGACTGATGAATTTTCACATGGTTTTTCTTAAAGCATATTAAAAACACCACATATGTCTAGACATATAAACTAAAACAATTTAAACTTGATCAATAAATTTGCCTGATCTAAATGTGCTCGAATGTGAAATGTCTTACACAATATTTTACAATAATTGCATAATTAACATGACTGCAGTGCTCGCAGTGTTTTAAACCCCTAGATTCTCTCTCTCTCTCTCTCTCTCTCTCTCTGTCTCACACACACACTCAACATTCACTATCTTTTCATTTCTCTCTCTCTCTTTCTCCCTCTCTCTCTGTCACGATTTGGTCTTGTCTTGGTCTCGTTTCATGTCATTGTTATGTTCCCATGTCTGTCATGTGATTCCCTGTTTGTCATGTGATCCTGCCATGTTTCTTGTTATTTGTTAATTGTCTGATCATTGTTCACAGGTGTCCCTTGTCTTGTCATTAGTCTGTGTATTTGAGCCCTCATGTGTGCCATGTGTCTTTGTCAAGTATTGTTTCCTGTAGACCACTGTTTGTCCATGTCCATGTCCATGTCCATGTCTTGATTTTTGAGTTTTCATGCCACGCCATGCTTTTGTTTCATGTTTAGTTTTGTTTATAATAAACTGCACTTGGGTTCTCATTTACACTTGCCTCCAGTGGATCCTTTACACTCACACACTCAACATTCATTCTCTTTTCATTGCTCTCTCTTTCTCTATTACGATTACATTTTATTTGCCCCCAGTTGCAGATGACGCCACTCTTCATTATTTATCTTTCAGAAAGCATTTTGAGACTCAAGTGATAAACACGCAGACACTAATTCTAGACAATTTACCCCCATTTAGTATGATTTATCATACACCGCTGACCACCTACTGGAGTATTCAATTAATAAAGCAAAGCTGCACGCTTGCCAAGTCTATCAATGCCCTTCTTGAACAGACAATTTTCACCTCAAGATTTCTTAGGCTGCATGTGTAATACACTGTGTGATTTTCGTCGGATTTTGAGACGAATTCTGACTCGCGCTCCTCGTCGCACAGTTGAAGCAAAGCTACGAACCGATTGCCCTAAACTCAGTGTTCTTTCAGTGTTCGCGAAAACAGTAGTTTAACCGTTTCATCTGCAGCAAGAAAGAAATTAAAAGAGTGAGATCTTAATTTCTGTAGCTATCAAACTAGCTACAAATTACTGTTGCTTACCTCCAGTTTGTGTTGCAAAATGGATAAACCATATATTACCCACGTCTTCCAAGCCACCTGCGATGTAGCTACCGTGCCCCTTTAATTTGTTAAACAATGTCCATGCTAAACAAACTGTTTTTGAAATAAAGCTGTTTTGACTAATTATTGCAGTGTTCGGAAATATTATAGACTGTTAATAATTTTAATTATAGGCCTATAACTCATTGTATTCGACCTAAATGTTTTTAGACAATTTTCAATGAGGAGGAGTAAGCTTCTATGTAATCTTTTATTATCCTCACAGTGCGTTGGTTATGCGGTGATGCATAATAAGAACACTGTTTAAGCCATTTACATGAGCTGCACATTGTTAGGTTATAAGCATAATTGGTGTAAGATCATGCACATGCTTATCTCACACGCATCTTTTGTTTTGATAATGTGAAGAGGTGAAAAAAGATAACTTGTGGCCCGAATATGTTATTACATATGTAGCAATAACCTATCTAATAGAAATAAATAAATAATTAAAATATCACAGCCTTGCTTAATAGTGATGAATACACTGTCTTGGATGTATTTCACTTCAAAAATGGTTAATTTAAAAACTTTTAATCAATGTAATCTAGTAAAACTGAATGTCTCTAAAGTACAAATTAAATACATTACCAGAGGCTACCACTGAACTTCAAAGCATCAAAACGTATCTACATAGGTCTTTCTGGAGAGTGGAGAAGGACACTTTCTGCAAAATGTCTAAATTGTGTGATTTAGATTTGCAAGCTTAATCACAAAAGTGTTTTATGCATTATGTTTTTTTTTTCTTTCTTAGATTTTTTGCTGAAATAAATGAGTTTTAATAACACCTACTTCATTGCATCTTATGTCTTAGGCTTAAGTCATGATTTCCTACTAAAAGAAACAACCTCATCATTGTGATGAAGTGTCTAATTTGCTACAGAGAGTCACCACAATACCACACTTTCTGCATCAAGGACTTTCTTTCTTTGACATTTCGTATCCACCACCCCTCGCTGATACACTGCGTGATCCGCTCTTATGACTCAACTTCAAATTTGCCTCACAAAGGCCAAAAGCCAACGCTTTTAAAGCTCAAACTGCATGGTGAAGGCAGCTACAGTAAGTAAAGGGTAATGACTAAGCCACAACATTTAGCATTGAAGCCCCTGTTGATTTTACCCAACCTTAGTGTATAAACAAGAAAACCAAACAATGGCCGTACTGTGGAAGCTTAGACTGAATAGCCACATATTCCAATTTTTATTGGAGAGACAGTCTTTAATTTATGAAGGATCGGTGCGCCAAGGTGACCTAGTGCTCATTAGAGAAAGTGGTAAAAAGCACATTGGACAGATGGGAGGCCACCTGTTAAAAAGCAGTTTCATGACCATAATTTTATTCTGCATTACTTTCAGCCCACCACATCATTTAAATACAAGATCGCTCTCCAAAAGTTCAGGCTTTTCAAAATGGTCCTCCAACATAAGAGGCCCACTTTTCAAACTAATGATGATTACACAATGTGAAACTCCTTTTATCATGGCATAGTTTTGGATGCAACAAAAAGTTAGCCTACAGTGTGGATTCATTTAGAAACATGAAGCTCAAAGAAACATCTAAAATGTTTAGGCCTATGTTTTTTAAGAAACATAAAAATCTAGATTAAAACACATGTACCAAGTTCTCAGAAATTGATTTTGAAACAAAATCTTGACTTTGATTTTGCAGGCAAACGTTAAAATATGACAAAGCTGTGAAGCAGTTTTATTCTCTGTACGAAATAATAATACAGGATTAAGATGCAGATCTGTTTTCAAGAATTCAATTTGTATAATACGGCCATTTTTTCAGGTCGGTTGTATCACCCTGACATGTTTGCCTCTCCCAAAACCAAAATAACAAAAAATATAGAAATGATGTATGACTTGCATTCAATAGCTGAACCGAAGAGATGCTTTATAGCTGAATTGAATTTGTTTTATAATTGATGAATTTAGCAATATCAACACTTATTTCACTGAATTGTATTGACTCTAGCTGAATAACGACACTATTGTCTTTTTATAGCTGCTTTACAGCAGAATTTGAATTTGTCTCATATTTGATGAAGTTAGCATCATAGATCCTGTTATCCTGTTCCTGTTTATTACTGTGAAGATGCTTTGAAACAATCTGTATTGTATAAAGTTCTATATAAATAAAGGTGACTTGACTTTAATGTATTTATTTATTTTTGCACAGTTGTACCACCATGACACTTTTTACTTTTTTATGCATGTATTTTTTATGAATGTATGTATTAATGTATTTTTATATATACTGTGTATATATATAGCCTAAATATATATATATATATATATATATATATATAAAATGAACAGATTGGACAAAAATTATGAGCATCCCGTCTCAGACCCATAGACAATAATAAAATAAATAAAACTGATCAGACAAAATAAATAAATAAAAGACAGCAGTGCAATTAAAAAGGTTTTAAGAACTGATCAAAGCTCTTGCTGACGACTGTTTTCGCTTAAACACAGACTGTACTCCATGCATAATCCATAAACTCTTCTCATCTTATCTTAAAGCCACAAAATAACCCAGAAGCCATGTCTGCTCATAGCTATACAGACAAGCTGGTTTGGGACTCGGTAGTTGAGGGAAATTTATAAAAGAATAAAGATCATGAATAATTAAAAGGGTTGTGCATTTTAAATGTGTTTTTCTGCACAGAAAAGCACTGCATTACAAATTATTGTGTTAGATGCCACATCAACCCCACATTCTCTAGGAACACAGGGTGACCCGATATATAGGCCCAAAAGTTTTCAAAATCTTTTACACTTAAAGTCACTAAAAGTTCCATATCACTGTCATAACAAATACCAGGAACTTCAGTGAGGTTACATGTTATAAAATGACATAAGTGAACTTAAAAGGGCATCATCTTGACTTGTACAAAGGTTGACGATGAAGGTTAATGCAGTTATTGGCTTTGGGTTTTTTCCCTATCATGTCTTTTCCTCCAATAAGAGTGGTCTTCAGTAAAAGGCCACAGAGCTAATTGAAGGTTTTGATAGGCCATACCCCTGCTTCCTGCAACTCTGACAGCACAGGGCAGCTACTGAGGCTATGTAATTGGACCCTTTTAAAAAAGGAAGAAATAGTCTAGCGGGAACATGAAAGGCAAAACAGAAGATATAATAAGACAAAAAAAAAAAATCCCCTCATGCAGAAAAAAATACTCATTTTAAATGTTATTAATTGTGCCAATTTGTATTAATTTATTTGGAGGAAGTGTGTGTGGAAGAATTTTCTTAACAATAACCATAAATATAGCAAGCATCAAAAAGCACAGAAGGGCATGACGTATGACATACATTGCAAAACTGTGACGGTTCATGAGTTGTCACATAGAACTTATAACAAGTATAAAAATGACAAATGACAAAATTATTCCAGTGTCAAAACCTAATTATTTGTGTGTCAGGCAAAAGTTTCCAGACAAAAAAAAAAAATACTTTTTTCAGCAGGGATGCATTCATTTGAGCAAAGGTGACAGTAAAGACTTTCACATTGTTAACATATTTTTAAAACTTCCTATTCTTCAAAGAGACTTGAGAAAATCAAGCAGCCACAACTGTTTTCAACTGTGATAAAACTCTCGGAAAAGTTTATTATGGTAATAGACATGACAATGTTAATGTATTTGGTCTTGATGGAATAACGCTGGAATAATGCTGCCGCAGAGCAAGTATAGAGACTTACTTCTGCCAAAACATACACAGACATATTGCTGTGAGCAAGTGAGACATGCTGCTGCTGCTGCACAAATAGCATATCAAAACCGCGTATGTCCATTTTGCCGATTTTGAGATTTTTCGACGGATAGAATGTCCAGGTTCATTTCCGTATACATTATGCTTCACATATCTAAATGACCAATGAAAAGTTGTGAAATCATGTCATCTGATTTTCACGTATATCCATTTGGTGTCAAAACTGTCAATCACGCCGCGTATCTCCCGCGTATCTCCCACCCTGTGGAGGCATCTCGCCGTTCTCGTGAAGTTTCATCTTAAGCGTCTCTGGAAGCTCAGCATTGGATAGCCGGATAACACTGTGAGGTAAACGTTTGTTTTTGACAACTGTTCTCAAGTTCATTATATATTCGCAATATATTCACAACTGTTATTTACCGGTAAATGGTCTAGACGAAGTAATTGTCACCGAATATTTTACGGTAGGACTGTGCAAACAACTGTCTAGCATTGCCATGTCAGTGTATTGATTCATTGTCCCTACATAGTTTGCAAGAGACATTTAATAAACTGAGCGTATTTAATAAACTGAGACGTAGGCTATTTAATAAACTGAGCGTAGCCTATTCATCTGTCAATATGAAACGCGACTGGGCCATTCTAATTAATGATCGGAAGAGCGCGTATCGACCACCGTTACTGTAAAATATGCACGTATGTCCATTTAAACTCGATTTTGGTCAAATGTGGATTATATCATTACATTGGCAAGAATACGGTTACATTTAAAGATGCCGTACCAAGTATGACAACGCTACGTTCAACTGCTTTTGAAATTACGGTGTTTTTTTCACTTCCTGAAAAGTAACCGTTTTGGACATACGTGAGTTTCATTGGGCAGCGACGATATGAAATTACCCATAGCAGATCTATACAGGTGGAGCTGTGGAAAGTGAAGGGTTTCAGATGAACTGCTACAGCAAAACACTGACCAACTGTTTAAATGTTGAGCAGCAAACTCATTGGCTGCAGATGCAACAGGAACAAATCAGCTTGTGCTGAAGCTGATTTCATGACAGAACTTGGTACATGTAACAAGGTTTGCTGATCAGGGAAGGAGGTGGGAACCGGAAAACTATCAACTTTAACCACAAAATAAACAATCAACAAAGTGATAGTAAAGCAGCAGCCCCTCACAGACAACAAAACAACAACTTAAAATGTCCCAGGCATGGTCCTCTCTTGTTTTCCACTGTCATCACTCCCTTTATCCTTCCGGAGCTCCTCCGAGGGACTCGAGACTATTGTGTCGTGCAAGTGTCGCTCATTAACATTCGCTCCACTGGCCTCTCTCTACTCCCATGGCTCTAAGCCCCGCCCTGCTTCTCGCCACATATACAATATACTTTATTTATTTTCAAAAGCAAGGCCAGTTTTTTGCCACTAAGAAACTTTTTTTTTTTTTTTATAAAAAAAGTGAATGAATTTAAATCAGGCAATGTACCAAGCTTTATGGTAATAGTTGGGAGTTCACTAAAATTACTACTGCTCTGCTCATTGATTCTGCGAAACTCTACTACGGTTCAGTAACATAATCCCATGGGAGCAAAGAGACTGCATGGCTTCAAAATGGAACAGCGACATACACTTCTCCAAAATCACATATTACCACAAATGCAATGCAAATAATGCAGTTCCCGACATTCAAAGCAAACTGTTCATTAAGAAACAACTCTTCAACAGCACAGCTTTTGCACCAAGCCTAATTAAACTCCCCAATGCACTCAGTTGTCACGCAAAGAGCTGTGGAGAGAAAGAGAGAGTGTGAACGCCAGATATAGCAATATAATTGTGGTCCCAGTGGCTGGTACCTCCCAGCTGACTGCAGAGGCCAAAAACGACAACATAATCTGGGCAGAGGTGTGATGTACATCATTGTAGCAATGCAGCAGAACCACTGATTGCGAAGGCCTCCAAAGCGAGTTAATGTTAAACACAGGTGCAACTGCATCTCTGATAATGCACATGATTCAGAGGGGCATTGTCGACTAGAGAGAACTTTCTGGTACAGGCCAACACAGAGACGAGAGCCAGACAGACGGCAATTAGAAGAATCAACATTGCCTAAATGTAACAAGCTGCAATTTGAGCTCACACGCTCGAGTCTCCCTGGAAAATGGCTAAAATGAGTCTGGCTTCAACATGATTTTGAAATAAGTATCAGGGGAGCTGGTCGGACGGTTAAATGGGCCAACACAATCAGGTGCTGTCTGAGAGAGAGGTGGATTCACAGGCTTTAGGCTCATTTGAGGCTCTGAGACAACAACGCATTCCTTATAAAGACAGCAGGAGCTGTTGTTTACTCTTCATAAATCATACTAAGAGAGCACTTGACACATGGTATTGTTGGAGAAACAGATTTTCATCTGTGCAGGACAAATTTTTTATCTCAAGCTCAAACATTTTGTCAGAATATGAAGATTCTACCCGTTCCGAGTAAACATGCATGATTGAATCTCACAAATACATGCGCAGGCCATATTATTTTGGCATAATTTCTGTGAGATTTAAGCATACTATTCTCATTACTGTAATGTGTACATATGTGTACAGATGTTTCCATAATTCTAAATGGTAACTCTATATCTGAGCATTTCCATTTTAGAATAACTGTGAGACTGTGAGATACATTTTAGAATAAAAAATATCCAAATTGCAAGATAAAAATCCCAATTGTGAGACAAAGATATAAATCAATTACAAGTGTCAATTGTGAGATATCAGCTCACAAACGTGAGATATTGAACTCACACTTACAGTTCACAAGATTTTTTTATGCATGCACTTATTTTACATTACAACAACAAGAATCAAGTCTCAATTAAATACAATGGTCTTAGAATAGACTTCATTATCTTTTTAGATATGACTCAAACAAGTTATTAACAAGTTTGTGAGATTCACCCTTGTTGAAGTGAACAAACCAGTGAACATGTAACTAGCAAGCTGTCTCAAAACTTTTTTGCAAGTTACTTACGCTGTTTTTGGACATGGTTCTGAAATGATCTAGTACTGTCAGTAATGTGGGTTATTGTAGTCTCTTGCATTTAGATTCAATTGAGCTATATAAAGTACAGTACACAACCTTCACATATCCCTCTCAAAATGCTGTTCCACCTTTCATGATCCTAATTAAATGTCAGGGAAGGATCCTTGGCTTCTCTGAAGCTCTTTATAAATGACCATACCTATGATTTTACTTCTACCAGTAAGGCTGGATTTTTTTTAACATGCTTTATGTTTTATTTATCTGGGATATGACTAGTATAGAGGAGATTATTTCATTCGGAAAAATCACTAGAATACCAGTGGTCTATGTCTATTCGTGGCTCTCATTAAGCACTGAGATGAGCCAGAAAGCCAAGGACTGTTCAACTGAGATGTCCTGCCTTGTGTGCTTTAATAATCAAGGCCTTATTTCTAGATAGTTGAAAAGGCTCACTTGGGGATCCTGATTAATGATCCAAGGTTTCTTGAGAAAGTAAACATGACCTTTCTTTTTTAGACTTCAAAAGCCATATTTAACCTAATGATAAACGATCAGTAAATATCAACAAGTTCATTGTTTCAATAATGCTGGAATCGAGATTGTGATTGTCTTGAATCTTCTTAACATTGCTGTAGGACTGTACAGTTAAATATTTAAAGCACAGTCATCAATTGCCCCTTCAAGATGAAGTCCAAAGTTCCAAAAAAAAAAAGAACCCTACATAACACAGCGAAAAAAGAAGTGAAAATGGAAATGTTCTGTTTTATCTGGCATGTTGCCACCCACCTCTCAGAAATCAATTGGACTATGACCTTTGTGAATGACTTACTGGCAGTGAGCAAAGAAGAAATGTAGAGGTGAGTGTTTAGTGCCAAGCAATTTAGATTTTGAGGAATTGTAAGCGATTTCTGCTAGACTTCAACCACATTTCCTCTGCCACAAACCGCCAACCTGCAAAGACAACCAAAATATCAGCAAACCTGTCACGTTTTGGGTTTTGTTTCTTGTTCTTGTCATTGTCATGTTTCTGTGTCTTGTCATGTGATTCCCTGTTTGTCATGTGATCCTGCTATGTGTCTTGTCATTGGTTGAAATGTAACAATAACTGTTTTAATATCTTTTAAATTGTAATTTATTCCTGTGATGGCAAAGCTGAATTTTCAGCATCATTACTCCAGTCTTCAGTGTCACATGATCCTTCAGAAATCATACTAATACGCTGATTTGCTGCTCAAGAAACATTTTTTATTATCAAAGTTGGAAACATTTTTGCCACTTAATATATTTTGTAGAAACTTTTTTTTTTTTTTTCAGGATTCTTTGATGAATAAAATTCATTTATTCATTAATTCATTAATTCATTCATTCAAAAGCATTTATTTGAAATAGAAAAATGTACAATTCTGAACAATGTACAAATCTTTACTGTAACCTTTGATCAGTTGAAAGTGTCCTTGCTGAATAAAAGTATTAAACCGTCAGAGTGGAATTCTCTACAGTGACTTTCTGAGGCTAGTTGGAATGCCTTTTCGCAAAGACTCTGGTCATGAGTTTCAATGCATTTGATAACAAATGTGCTGGAACATTTCCTAGATCATTATCAGTGAAAATGGAGTTTGCACATCACAGTTAGCGATGCTACTTCACAGGCAGCGGCTAATTACTCCAGACTTCAAAGTGGCACAGGCTGGGAGGAGACAGAGCCACAGTGGGAGACCTGACTGGTCTGACTTCATTTGGTTAAAGAAAGCACAACAAGGGGCCGTGCAATTGAGAGGACATTGAGATGCTCAAAGCGCGCAGCTTCTTGGGTAAAATTGCCTATATTAATATGCATCTTACAAAGAAAGCTGTGCTCTAAACTGGAACAAGGATGGCAAATGAATCATCCACTGAAATATATTAGTTGAATGAGTTAATTATGCAGGTACTTAGTGCCCACATCTTGTATTTTATATTCAGGATAGTCTACCTAAAAACAAAATGGAGGCCAACATAATCAAGCATCCCATCTCTCAAGCAACCCGCTTTGTGGAGATAGCCAGCCTCATTTCCATTAAAAGCTCCACTGCCTTGCATGTTATGCAACACAAACAGACGGTAAATGAGCAAACCATAAATGCATTCCTAAATAAGATGTGATCACAATCTATTCAATAAAAGTGGAAATAGAAGTAATGGGCTGAACAATGGATTGCTGGAGCGGTTGGCAGCAGGAACACTGGCATAATATCCGGCGCTCAGATGAAAACATAAAAAAACAGCCTGTGTGACTTTTATTAATATGGAAATCTCAGGCATGATCTTCTGAATTTCATCTTGCAGTTTGTTCACAGCCTGAAAGTTTACATCCTATTATGATGCTTGAGCTTGGGACAATTCAACCTGAGTTTAAAGGGAGAATTTGTTAGGATATTGGTGTCCCTGACAAAGCAAAATTTGATTAGACTACAATGTCTGACACCAATAACATGGTATATATTGTACGATTTTAACGTCGCCAAGCACTTGGAAATTTGTTCAGAGTGTTGACAGACCAAAATAAAGAACAGGAAAACCTGGCAGTATGAATCAAGTGTGAGGTATTTCACATGGAAATTTGTGCAATCGTAGTTTGTGTGTGAGGGAACATGCAAAATGGCTTCTGAATAAACATGTAAATGAACAGCCTGCTCACTAAATACAGATTGGTACTGCAACAGATATGACCAAGTGCAACTAAACCGTTTCAGCATGAAAAGGAAACTGACAATATTTATTAAATTATTATTAATAACAATTAAATTATACAATTCATTATTTATTACATTATGTGAATAATTGGAAAGGAAATGGCCAAAATTTAGAAAAAGCAGTAGCAGTATTGGTATCGGTGAAACTGGCCTTCTTTCATAAATGCCATTAAACAAATATTTTAAATATACTGCCTTTATGTTGTTTCTACATTAATTTGGAGATTCACTGTGAAATTATTATAATATAAAAATATATTAAAACTGTATTGACAGCACTAATATATACATCTTTCTGCAATTTTAAAAATGGTTGGTCAGTACATAAACAGCACAATTAATTCAGCCCTTTTAAATGCCCTTTTGTTTGTTTGCCAGGCAAGGAAAAATCTGAAAGGGGCTAACATGAAAAGTCACGCTTATTAAATACCACAGTGAGGCACGGACGCTTTGGCGGAGATTAAATTCAACACATCAATTCGAGTTTACAGTCTATTGAAGCCGGTGGCATAATTAAATGCAGACACTTTTTCTGTGTCGCCCTTCCTCCTTTTTTTCCCAGGCTGTGTGTCCTCAGATACATGGAGGAGGAAGGGACCGTCCCACAGAAGCTAGCTGTCAGTTTTGATCTGGTTGTGGATGAGGAGCCATAGCTGTCACTCAGTATCGCTCTCGCACATCATCAAAATGCAGTGATAATCATGCAGCTACAGATGAAGGAGAAAAACAAGCCAGCGGTCTGCTCTGATGGCAAGGCATGCCATCTGGAACGCTCGCTTTGTCATACATATCAATTGTGTGACATTTCACAGCAAAAAAAAATGCCTGGCTCTGACGCCTACCTGCAGAATCCAGCACCAGTGAATACATGCAAATCACACTGAAAAAGCGTTATCGTTTACCAGCAGGAACTTTCTAGTTTGATTTAAAGCTTCTTAAATTTTGGTAGATCAACACATACGTATCTAATCTAAAATCTCGAATTTGTTTTTAAACTAGATTAGCTAGTCTTAAAGGGATAGTTCACCTAAAAAAATATTTGCGTCATCATACATGACATTAAAGGGGTGGTTCAGGAATTTGAACATTGGACTTCATTTCCAAGTTAGCCTGGGTGTTATTTATCAGTGGAGACAATTTTCAACATTTTTCATCCAGTCCTTCCAGTTACATAGTTCGCCGGTGCTAGGCTAGCGCGAGCCAACGGTATCTGCTAGCCTGCCATTAAAAACAGTTTTACAAACTCCACAGTACACCAAAAGCAAATAAATTATAACGCCAGACTATCGATGTAAATGTCTGTTGAGAGAATAATGTTATTGTAATATAGCTAATGCATTGCAATAGTTATACTTCGTTCCCTATATTTATTAGCACAGTCTACAGCAGCGGTGGAGTGATATTAAGTTACCTAGGCAACCGAGAGAGCCGGTCCACATGACAATCACGCAAGTGTATTTACCTGCCGCTGACACTCATCACTACAGAAGCAGAGTATATTTCACGAAGAAATCAACAAGACATAGGACTATGGCCACGTTTGAAAGCCATGCCAATGTTTCGGACTTTGGAGACGATGAAGACGAGGAATGTGTGTTATTCAACGAACCGTACATGTATTAGCTATGTTTTTACAATTTTGAAATGCACACCGAATCACCATGTTGCCAATTCCTTAGTTTACAATCGAATGTTTCAATATCGTTGTTCAAGGTTACTACTAGCTAGCTAGACGTCCCGACTGTAGTGCGCTTCTGTTCTGTGTTTACTTTTCGGTGCAGTACTACTAACCGGAGCAACGTAAAATTCCGCCGCTGCTGAGAAACTAGTTCCTGTAAATGTAATGCGATCATTGAGATGCAAGAGTAGTTTGATTTCTAGCATTATTCTCTCAACAGACATTTACATCGATAGTCTGGCGTTATAATTTATTTGATTTTGGTGTACTGTGGAGTGGGTAAAACTTTTTTTTAAATGGCAGGCTAACAGTTACCGTTGACTCGCGCTAGCCTAGCACCGGCGAACTATGCAACTGGAAGGACTGGATGAAAAATGTTGAAAACTGTCTCCACTGATAAATAACACCCAGGATAACTTGGAAATGAGGTCCGATGTCCAAAATCCTGAACCACCCCTTTAAGTTTACCAAAACTGATGTAATGTAAATGTGTAAATATAAAAACTGTTGTAATGTGAAAGTTCTAAACGAAAAAGAAAAATCAGCTGGAAAAAAATGCAGGATGCTTTTATCTATGAGGATTTGGCTTGATCAGAGGACTGAGAAACATGTTATGCTCTTAAATTATTGTTTTTTATTTTCCCAACCCATGCAGTGTTGCTTTTGTCAGCAGAAAAAAAAGAGGAGGACAAAACTACTCAAAGTAGATTAAAGATAATGGAAGCCTTTTTCTTAAGCATAATGGGTGAATACTGGTGAATTGTCCTCGATAAGACTACCAAGAATAATTAAAGGTGAAGGGTGACATTTCTGCTCAATACAGACTTGAAAAAATAATAACAGAAATTACTCTTTTACCTTTATAAAAAATAAATAGGCACAGTAATAAAGCTTTTGGTCTACTTGTCTACTTGCTTCAAGATTGATCTTTGTAAGTATACTGCTGTCCACAGGAAAATGGACCACCATGTTGATGACATCAGCTTGTCCATACAGGCATATCCAAATTGTTGTCCAAAAATGTTTTTAATAAATAAATAAATTCTCAAGAATCAAAATGTCTCTTCCATTAAATTTCACCTGCCTCTAATCATCAAAGGTAAGTCACAAAACATGGTTCATGGCTGTGACATAAACTAAAGGCTACTGGTTGGAATAAAAACGTAATCTTTAAGTAGGTCCCCAAATGTCCACCATGAAAACTATTAACTGTAACTTGCCCACCTCTTGAGTGTCTCAACAGATCTCAATGCTTTTTAGACTGCAAGACCTGAGGAATAGGGTGTGTGGGGTTTGGTTTGATTGATCAGCACATTCTAAGCCTGGCTGACAAACTAGCAGTGAAGCAGCAGAAGCACAGCTGTTCTTCCTGCAGGTAGCTATCATAGAAGATAGCGCACAGTCCACAGCACAGAAAAATCACAGTACCCGCCTGCAATTACAAACCATGCATTACTTTATAGTCCAGACTGCTGTCACCCAATGGCTGAAAATAAATATAGATAACTATAATTAAGGAGGGAAAACATCTGTGTGAAAATATGTTAGCTACCTGGCTAGGAAGGATAGATCAGTATTGTAAAAGCCTTGGGGAGTAGCCTAACTCATAAGACTGTTGAACGTTCAGAAACACAGTATTAGAGTGACTAGAAAAGCCCACACACTGCTGATACTTTGATTAAATGCACAGAAAGTAATATAGCTTTTCCTTCTAGTGTCCTGGTTTGCTATACAAACTAATTTGCATTTGCACATTATTACCTCATAACCTACTTTCACCTACTTACTGAAATGCACCACATAGTCTAGTTTAACTCTTCAGCATCCATCCTTACTTCTACTAATATGGTTAAACCGGTGCTCCTAATCCCAAACTAGTGGCACTCGCTAATCTACTATGCGTAATCTACTTTCAAGCTCTTGTAAGAGCTTTGCTTGAGCCTCATCAACAGAATGGTTCCCAACACTAACTCCAGTTCTTCTGCTGTTTGTCCAAGGACCCCTGATAGCATCTGTCTCCTGAAGTACCATTAACACTATAGCTGCCATCCTCCTGATGAGCTCTATGCCCATTATTGATATAAATCTGTACGCAGTCCTCTCGGAAAGCCCATTAAGACAGAATGACAGCACTCAGAATCAGCCGCTGCTTTAATCATGCAATCAAAATGCATTATTTGGCTTCTTCAGGTGCACGGCAATGAGTGCGGCCCTTCTCGCACTGTACTCAATTGAGACCAATTGGGTTCATTTCTGTCCTTGTGTCTCTCTTTGGAAATCTCATTCAGATGGACATTATCATAAGAGGATCAGAATGAAGGGATAGAACTGCAAAGTGTATAATTATAGTTGTGAAACAGTTGTGAAAAGGCTTTTTTACCCAGTAAATTCAGATACTAAAACTTTGGTTGCTCATTCTAAACAGAACAATGTTTTATTTATTCTGAGTGTAACCATCATAAAGTAGGTTAAAACTATTTTTGTTATCCTCTAGAGATATCAATTCCACTTTAATGGCTAAAACAACGTTATATTATATTAAGTTATTTTATCATGTTTCTTTCAAATTCCAAATATCCTTTATTAAAAACGTGAAAAACATGTTTGAGGTCTCAGAGACCTCAGATATAAAACATTGCAGTTTTAGGCACTTTTTAAAAAAAAAAAACAAAAAAAAAAAAAGCCAGCCTACTTTGTGATAGAAAAGAAGGCTGAAGCATCTACATCTGTCCATGTGATAAAATAATTTGAATGAACTGTATTGGGTTAATTAGGGCTGGGTGATAAAACGATAATTATTACGATATCATTTTCCTCAATAAAATTAGAAGTTCGGTAAGTGTTCGAAATAACGTTTATGCACTATGCAAATAATGCTGCACATGCATGTAGCAGACTGTTGCACCAACCTGATCTCACGCGAAAATGTACAAATTCTACGAGTTGGCTAATTCGTACGAATTCATACGACCTCACTTGTACGAATTAGTACGATTTTTGCAAAATCGTACATATTTTATGAATTGCCCAATTTGTATGAATTCATACGAATTACCTACCCCTGACCCCGCCCCTAAACCTACCCATCACGTGGGTTTAGACAAATCGTACAAATTTGTATGAGTGAGGTCGTACGAATTCGTACGAATTAGCCACCTTTTTATCATTCGTACAAATTCGTACAAATTGGTCGTGAGATAGAGTTGGTTGCACCGATAAACACTGCCATTTCTGTTATGTATGACAAACATTAAACGGCAAACGCACCAAAAGCTGAACGAAACAGAGGTGCTCGTTTGAACCGCAAGCCACGCGAAACATGAAACAGCGCTGACATTCTCAAGATTACTGACACGGAAAACAGAAAAAACACAGAACCACGATGATACAGTTAGAAGGCTTTTCAATCCACAAGCCCTAATCTAAATTACCATTATTTTTATGCATACAGCATTGGGGTCATTGGGTTTAATCAATCAAATCGATCAATCAATCAATCAAATCAATCAATCAAATAAATCAATCAATCATCAATCAATCAATGTGGCGACAATGATTAAAATGTAGTCAAGACTGGAAAATCAGAAATGTTGTCCTGGCCTTGTGGATTTAAGCGATAACCCTGTCTTAGATCATGCAAAATTAGATACACTGTCTGTAATGAAGACATCAACACAAGAGACTATTTCTGAACCCAATGCAAATATTTTACATTAAATAAAATACACTTAAGCTGAAGCTAGATATGTGTTCATGTGACTTGATATGTAAAACGAATGAGAGGCAAACTGGATAGATTCCTAACTGGATGATTACAGTTAACATGCAAATGATGATTAAAAAATGCACTGCGCTCGTGTTTACAGAGTGATAGCTGCCTTTTGGATGGCGAGAGATGATTATTTCTGAATGGTGACAGATGGCAGATGAAAAGGTAAGAGCGAAGAGAGAAAAAATACACTGGGCACTACTCATTTTTGAAATGCCTTGAGAAGCTAACTTTGTGTAAAAGAGATGCTTCAGCGGTTGCTAGGAAACCCTCATTAAAGCCGATGTCTAATTCAGTGTAGTATGCGAGGAATAGGATGCAGGCACAATTTTTTTGCACCGTTATTTCAACTAAAAATACAATCTGAGCTACTTTACATGCTATTGAACCGAATATATCTTCCTAAATGCATCTAATGCGGCATCTATATGCAATTTATTGAGGATTTTGTGGTTTTATCCTCAATAATGTACTCGCCCATTGATGTTATACAGTCTCCACAGTGTTACTCTCAACAACTCCTCCACAGAAAATGAAATGGATAAGACAGGATGAGAATATTCATATTTTCACTGTAGCTGTCTTGCTTCAAGTGCCCAGTTAAACACCACAAGATACCTTGTGATAAAACAAAAACTGGATTACATTAACAGCAGCTAGACGTGGTTGCTAGATTTTATGTTGCAATATATGAAACACTTCTGAATTGTGATTTGATCGGTTACTGTTTGGTAGTCCGCACAGTTCCTATCATTTTAGCAAGGAAAGAAATGCATTTTTACAGTTGGTCTAGCACAGACTGCCTCTCTCTAAAGCGAGAGGGTGAGACATATTAGAGATGGCCTGATAGATGCAAATGGAATAAGAGGTACGCTTAGCAGAAGACAATGTGAAAGAACTACAATGCGCTTGAAATGGAGAAGCATGTTGCTTTCAATGCGAAAGGCTGCACCCCGCTGAAGCGCATTCAATTTCTGTAATATGCACCCAACCCTGCTATTTAGCATGTGCTTTACCCTGTGTGCGCTCATGAATTCAGAGAGAGCTGCAAGTAGTCTAGAGGAGTGCCATAAGCTTTTCTAGTTCTCCTTTACCTAATTAAATTCTTAAGAACATTGTGAACAGGCATAAAGTGTTCAGAACAGACCTGTTCTTCAATATTGGTTCGAAATTGTCTGCTGGTAGTGTTGGGGGTGCAGAAAATAAGTCTGTTATTTGCAAGAGGCTGGTAGCTTTAAAGGAGTCATAACCTAGTATTACCTTGGATACCCACGCTCTATTATAGTCTTTCAGGCCCTTCTAAAAAAGAAAAGATGAAAAAAAGTGAAAAAAATAAATAAACACAGAGCTCCTCTGACCCTTATTTCTGAAGGCATTGTTGTCTCGCGAGATCTGATGCGATATTTTGGCTGTCGTGGACGGTCATTGTAATAATGCAAATGAGGGGCGCGTTGATTGGTGGCAGGAAGGAGGGGGGTTGACACCGCAGGTAACGCTTCAGCATATCATTCCAAAATGACATCATGGCGCAAGTTGTGAATGAACCCGACCTGGCCACGAGCATATCATATATGCACGAGCCAGACTCTGAACCTGAGCTGGAAAGGGAAGATGTAGAGTCGATGGAAGTCTACAGCAAGATGCCTCTGAATGGTAAAGACAATCATTTTGACTGAGACATACCTTAACATCAGTAACGAGCTAAAACGTTTGTTGCGGCGCTCGACTGAATATGAGGGGGAGAGGGGCAGGGCGGGCTTCCTGCAGCATAGGTCTGCGGTGTCCATATATGGTATATATGGAAATTAACATCACGTATTTGAGTGCGCGTGCACGTGGGCTGGTTGACGAACCCAGGGGTAAACAAACGCTTCACTTTTAAATATCGGCTTCCCGGCCAGTGTATAAACGTTAGGCAATCATAACATACATTTTTTCTTGTGGAAAAGTGAAAATTACAGGTCATGACTCCTTTAAGTTACTCACAGATCCTACTATTTAAACCGTTAGGTGACATTTTTAAAAGCAAAATTGACTCAAAATTAAAATGCTTCCATTATTCACCCTGTTGTTTCAAACCCATATGATTTCTGGTGACACCAAAAATGAGGAGTAATTTAGCTGGCAAAAAAAGTCCAATAGTGTAATGATGCATGTAAAAGCAAGCAGCGTTCTGTTGGTCAATGTGGCAAATCTACATGACCAGCTTGAAGCAGATGTGAAATCAGCATGAGGAAATCTTTCACCGTCACATGAAATTGCAGATTGCATGGATTCCTACTGAAATGACTTTGTCTCACTATCAAAAATGTGTCGAACAAAAGTAAATGTGACTGCACCATAACACAAATGGAGAAAGATAACGTTGTGTGAGGAACAGACAAAATGTAAGTTATTCTTCACTTATAATTTCCCCTCCAGTGTGTTGTTAACCATTGCAACCTGGTCACAGAGTTGCTGGATCAGTCTAAATTTAGAGCTTGACAATGCAGTTGTCAATTACTCTTATTATATTTAAAAGAATGGACAAGATATTCTTTCAAGACTCACTTTTTGTGTTTTATATAAGAAGGAAGTTATATGGATTTGAAACTACACTCTAAAAAAAGATGGTTCTTTTAAGGTTCTTTACACGTAGTAACAGTTCTATTTACTACCGTATCATCCTGAAGAAACATTTATATGCTGAAATGGTTCTTTGTCTTAGAGTTTAGGGTTCTTTATTCCCGCCTTTTTGTTTTTCAAATCTGTAACTGTCAAAGCCTCCTCATTAAGCTACTGATTTTCTGGAGCTCAGCTACAACCAGTGTTACTATACAGACTGTAAACATACTCTCAACAGGTAAATGATTTCTTTCTTAAAATGTCTATAAATTATAACTTTAAAAATTGCTACTAACAATCATTTTTTGTGCGCAAAAAGTAAACAAAAGTAACGACTTTATTCCACTATTCATTTCCTTCTCTCTAGGCCTCGAGTGAGTTCACGTAGTGTTTTTGCGTAGGGCGTCTGTGTTGTACGTCACACGCATCACACATGACCAGCGTCGGCCAATAGTGAGCCTACGTGTGACGTACAACATAGACGCGCTGCGCAAAAACACTACGTGAAATAGCTCGAGGCCCAGAGAGAAGGAAATGAATAGTGGAATGAAGTCGTTATTTTTGTTTACTTTTTGCGCACAAAAAGTATTCTCGTCCCTTTATAAACTTAAGATTGAGCCACTGATGTCACATGGACTACTTTGATGATGTCTGTATTGCCTTTCTGGACATGGACAGTATGCCGTCCATTGACTTTCAATGGAGGAACAGAAAGCTCTCGGACTAAATCTAAAATATCTTAAACTGTGTTCCGAAGATGAACGGAGGTCTTACGGGCTTGGAACTACATGAGGGTGAGTCATTAATGACATAATTTTCATTTTTGGGTGAACTAACCCTTTAAGGATACTCCTCTTCTCTTCTCCACAAAGTAAGTAACAGAGATATGGAATTTATGATCCATATTGTATGATTTTTTTTTATTATTATGACTTTATGCCTAAACATACCCAGTCACAAAACATTAAAGCTATACCATGACTTTATATCACTTTTTCCTTTTAACATGGTAAAGGGCTCATTCTGTCCATTTTTTTATTATAGGCCTAATTTTGGCATTCATGGACATAATTGTTTTTACATAATCAAATGGAAGAGACACAATGTAACTAAATTATAAATGATTTCAGATGCTGTCATTTATCAGGAGTACCTCACCATCTGCAGAGAGAACCTGCCACTCAGAATACACACATAATGAAGGACGTAAAGACATCATTGTGGATTGTGAAGAACTTGGTCTTCATTACATCTATATCGTGTTCAATGTCAATTGTTATTTATTAATGTATTCCGCTAACCTCTGTTGTTAGATCACTGTAATTTTTGTTACAATATGCCATGTCAATAAAAAATTAAAGTATCTAATTGACACAACATGCTGTTTTTTTTAATGTAAAACCCAAATAGAGGCAACAAGATATAAGACCAGGCAGATAGAGGGCTAAAAAACACTATTAATAAATCATTTATAAAAAAAAGAATAGTGATATTAATAATATAAAGATCCTAATATACAAATATTAATGAAAATAAATGTTGAAAAGGTTATTTATAACACCATTTTTTATATGGTGTTTTATATAGCACTTTCAAAGCATGGTTCTTTATGGGACCTTATAAAAAGGGTTCTATTTAGCTCCAAGCCAAAGAACCCTAATTTGGTACTGTTTAGAATGAGGGTACATAAATGTTGACAGATTTTTCACTTCTCTGTGAACTATCCCTTTAATGAGATCCCTTGAAACTTCACTCTTGCAGCATTTGAGAATACTCGTTGGATTCTTTGTTTGTGCTCTTCAAAATGTTTGTCCATCTGTTTCTTTTCAAACAGTTGTCTTTTTTCACACTGTTGTTTCCAGTTGATGTCAGCTGAAAATGAAAGGCGCTTCACAGGCAAAGCAAGTTACTACATTTTGATAACATGTATAAATTTATCATTCACAATCATTTCAATAATTTCATGTTGATTCCAAGTCGTCGTCAGCCCGCAACTATAGTTTCAGAATCCAAAATACTTTCCTGCTCCATGCACTCACGCAAGATTTTCCATCAAATGCGATTTGATTTACACCAGCCAGATCAAAACATCCATCACTGGATTAGGCGCTCAATCTTATTAATTTATAAGTCTATCTTTGGCCTGGGCCGAACGATTAGCTGGATGTTAAATGCGTACGTGGGTTTAGTGAGGAGCATGGCGACTGCAGCATCTGAAAGCCCTGTAGATTAGAGCTGTTAATCTGGTTTGGGTGACAGTGGTCTGGCTAGACTCAGGACTGCAGCTGGCACCAGAGGTCTGGGGGATTACATTAGAGCCAGCAGGCAGGAGGGACTGGGTGGAGATGTGTTTATCTGTGCTCTTGTTCCATCTGAGCTTTCTTATTCATCCCTCACTCCTTTTCCTGTCCATCAAAACTATGAAGTGGCATGTTTGGAAATGTGGGAATTAAGGATTGATTTAAATCTTAAACAAATCAAAACACTCTGCACACTCTCTCAACTTCCTGAGGTGAATTTTGGGATGCTTTTTAAACAGTAAGGAGTTCACATGTATGCTGGATAAAACCTTTGATCGACAGACTTATAATTAAATATTTAACATTTGTTTTGTAGACATACATAAAACTTCATACAAAAAAGTGTTTAATTAAAAGTAAAGCCATCTAATGTAGACTGATTCATTTGTTAGACTTTATGCATTACAGGAATTACTGATACAAGTACAAAAACACCTCTTTTGACGATGAGATATTTTGAAGGACATACCATTGTTGGTGAGAGAGTGACTGATCAGCCAAGACATAAGGTGAAGAATGAGGTCAAGTACTGGAAAACATCACTCAAACAAGATTCAACAAAGGACCAAGAAGAACATCTACATTTATTTATCCCAACACAGTCCACACAGAGGCAACATCTGAAGGTGAAAGGACCACAGAAGACATTCTTACCAAATGCCAACTGCAAATAAAGTAATCATAACCATTACAATTTTATTTCAGGGAGGTTATTTGCTTTGCAGGTGAAATTAGATTATATTCAATTTCCTTCAAAATAGTGGGTAGGATAACAACGTCTTTCCAGAGCAACATCTGAGATGGACTATTATCCTTTTCATTTTTTTAACAAAAATGATGAAATGTAATTACGAAGTTGAATACTGCATGATGCAAAGATAAGAATTGCAAACAAAATTTGTCCCAACAAATTGTTCATACAAGTGGATGGTAATGGACTTTGTATTGAAAAGAATACATTTAGAAAACATTTTCACATGGCAAAGCACAAAAAATGTTAATAAATCACCTATGACTGACTGACAAGTCAGTTCAGCTATGACTTATAAAGATAAAGAATGTGACGAACTTGAACATGATACCGCCATGCTTTTATTTATTTTACAGTATATTTTTTAGGGACATGGTACTATGATAACATGCTGTTTTTTGGACAAGCAACATAAAACATGTAGCATAGAAAACCATGTAACTACCATGACATATAAATATGATAATCATTCAAAGTATTACAGTTTTATCATCTGATATTACATACTAAACTATAATGAGCCTTTAATATATATAGGCATAATATATAATAGCCCATTCCACGCACAAGCGCACACATAAAGTTTGACGCAAAGCACCAGCAAAAAATATAATGATTAAGAATGTGTCGAGAAAAAAACAGCAAGGAGACATTTTAATTGTTTTTTAATAAACTAGTGTTTTCTGAGTCAGTGTCAGATGCAAAGATGAAGTTGACGACACTGACTCAAATCTACAAACCCTTTGGAGAGAAATGCACCTTTCATACGATTAACAAATTACATAATCATAGAGTATTTGTTTTCGATTCAAATTGGTTAGTTTAAAAGTAGACATTTCATAGATATATTTCTCATGTCTATGAGGCAAGTAGTCTATGCTGAGTTTCGGTTCAATTTTGATATGTGCTGCAGTTCAGACGGCAGAAAGTGCATCATGTTTGTTTTCTTTGTTTTACAAAAGCACAACTGTTGTTATTGCAAGTTTACACGAATAAAAGTAGACCCTTTAAAGTTTTGAATGAGGTATTACAAACACCTGGATATGCGGCTTATAATAGTGCACATTTATCTAGGTTAACATTAGAGAAATCAGCTATTTAAAGTAGCTACTAATAGCATGTTTCAAATAATTTTTTTAAATATGAAATTTTTAGCTTGGCAAACAGTTTTGGAGAATTTGATGTTTCCCCATTCAAAAAGATGGAAGCTGCACTCGTATGCCCGAGAGGCGTTTCAAAGATGGCCGCCGGATGAAATTACTTGTCTTAAAGGGACTTTGCTAACGTTTAGTTGACTATTAGCGGGCAGCCCTAATAATACTATGGCATTGATATGGTCCACACTGTTCTTTAGAAGATAAGTTACAGCCACTCAGAGAAAGACCTTTCACCTTCATCTCATGGTCCACTGTGTGAAACCTAATCTGCAGCCACCTGAAAATATTACAAAGCTTCTCTCAATTTCCTTTCGCAGAGCCTGGTTTCTAATCAAAGGTTTAGAAATGCAAAGCCAATTTCATTACAAGGAGAAATCTGTGATCATTTTCAGTAAAATACATCTCAAATTGTGTTTCTGGCTGATTAGGGTATCTACAGTAACACTGAACTGAATGTATCTGGGCGCACAGCTTAATTTCCTATTTCCTTACAATAAAAAGGCAATCAAGCCCTTAAAGGTGGTCTAATGATCACCCACTTATACAAGTGTTGTCTCTCATTCCTGGCTATTACGTTTGACATTTTAATCAAGCGTCTATTCAGAAGTACAACATGGCTATGGTTTAGGAGACCACTTGGGCAGCTGTCAAAAAAAGCTGCCTTTTGGATGTCGAGAAAAGAAATAATGATTTTCCCTCCAACCCCCATTTGCCTGTAATCAGATCTACAATATCATGTGGTGCAAATGTGAGGTGGAACAATTTGAAGCCTTGGGTGAAGTTAATAGCTTCAAAAACTTAGCTTTTCTTTTATTCTCCAATAATAAGACACCTATGTTCAGAATGAGAAATTTCGTCATTGCAGTTGGACTAATTTCTTATTGTTTGCAGGCGTCTCGTCCCCCACAAAACATGTCATCAAACAATATGAAATTAGTCCATTTGTAGAGGAAACCGGATTACTTTTTACTCAAGTGAATGTTTCTGAGGATAGATTTACTTCTGAAAATCAGTTTTTATATGGCCATGTCTTGGGTACAAAATCCATAGATCAAATGAGGCACACTATATGAACAGGGTTACATGAGCAGTAAGGATTTCTTTCTGCTTTCCTGGTCGGGCCAATAGTAAAAATTTGTAATGGGTCTCAACTCAAAAAAATGATAAATGTAAAATTATGAAATGTATTATGTAATAATTACATTTATAATTTGAAATGTATGACTTAAAATGTCGTTTTATTTACAATGTAATATTTGTTTTCAAATGAATACATTATCATTTAAAAAAAAAAAATCACACATGAAAATGTATCTATTGGTTTATCAGGAGGTTAATTTTGCTAGTAGATGGAATAGCTGGAAATTATAGTTATTATAATTAAACATGAAACTCTGCTGTAAAATTATGGTATACAGTAGCCTATATGGCAAAATGTCAAATGTCTGCTAGTAAATGTCAGAAAATCAAACTATTAGTTTGCAAGGCTACCATGTGCATGTAGGCCTTATATTATGATCATAAAACAAATAATAAATGGAGCAATTCCAATAGGGTCCTCACACCATCGGTGCTCGGGCCTAAATACAGAGTGCTATATAGGGCATATAAATATTCAGAGTAAGTGATAGTTCTGGCTCAAAACACACACATTGTGGGCCATCTGTACAGTTGGGGTAAGTTGGGGTCAATTGGAACTTGCCATTAAAAGCCTGTTTAACACTCTTCAGGAAAAGTTAAAAGGTAAAAAATTATAAAACACACACACACACACACACACACACACACACACACAATACAAGCCTGCGCATTTTCAGTACTCACAACCGTATTCAGCGTCAGTATCAAAAATTGCGATGTCCATAACACCGGGAAGTTTTAGCACAATTGACAGGGTGTTATTAAATAAATGAGTCCAATTGAGGCATGAGTTCATCCATCAGATATGTTAAACAGCCAACAAGGACTTTAAATGAAAATGGAGTTGTCACGCTTGTAAACAACAAAACACTGTATGAACACAAAGCACTGCTGCCATACTAGCCATTAGCATCTGCTGTAGAGTTTTGTTTTGTATGAAACATGACAAGGGATGAACAAAAAACGTATGTGTCGTTCCATCCCTAAAATGAACTGATGTTAATTTAATTAACAGTTAATTTAATTAACAATTAATTGTATATTTTAGTAAAAGTTAAATTAATAAATTGTACACATACAAAACCCCTGCTGGAGAAAACAAGCCTTTTTTTCATTGGACTTCTTACAATTACATTTGCCATGTGTCAACTAGCCCCAGTCTCTCATAACAACTGAATTTCAAATGACTCTTCAATGGATTCCTTCATTCTTCAACTGAACTATCTTCAGTGGTTTACATCACTGAAACATTATTGTTGCTTATGACTAGATAATGACAGGTTTATGTAGCCCACCTTTGAGGTCAAAGAAATGTATTTGCAATATTGTAAGTATGTGTAATGTGTAAATGTCAGGTAATACTCTTTTAAGTGCTGATTTTTTTTTCACTTTAGTGAATTAGCTGAGGTGTTCAGTGAAACATGAACACCTTAAAGGGCATGTATACACTCATTGCACCAGGTTGACCTTAGCACACGGATGCTTTTCATAACGCAGACGGTCCTCAGCAGGGTCTGTATTGCAGGGGTCCCATGGGGCCCGCGGATAATTATCTCCTCATTACCCTCCAGCACTTACGCGGCTCACACTACAGTTCTCACCAGCGCAAACATCACGAAGGAATTAGCATTAGCATGCTAACTCAATATCACAGCGTTGCCTGCCGTTTGGCCATTTCATTTGGGCTTGTAGTCGCTCTTGTGTGAGTTGACTAATGAGATAAATACCCAGAACACATTATATTGTTTTGCCTCAGCAAGAGCATTTGTTATCGTCATCCTTGGCCGTTCAGACAGAATTTCTCCAGAGAGTGGAGCAAACAAGCAAAAGGAGGTGAGGATATGCGTTTCCTGCCTTTTGAGACCCCAAAAACAAGTGATGTTTGAGGAGAAGAGGAAGTAGATCTCCATTCTTCGTCCCCGGGTCCCTACCATCACTGCTTTCATGAGATAGTGGTTTTAATGGAAGTGCTTGCTGCGTCCCAGCTGGGGGTTGGCAGTATGTTTACAAAGATACCTCGGGTAATGGAGTGCTCCCGGTCAGACCTCGTTTCTACGTAATAAAGCGAAGGGGCTGCATTTAACTGGCTTCCTCAGATCTGCTGTAAATAAGCTTGTGTTTAACCGTTTCAAAAGGGATCACGTTTCAATGAATCACAGGAACAAAAGCAAGCTGTTTATTTCAGTACTCTGATTACTGGGACATTCGTCTATTCCTACTAAAATCAAGGACCCCTTGGTGGAAAGAGCCAGAGCACGAACACTGTTAAATATTGTATAAAACTGATTGATGTCTGGTCTGAAAGAATTAATGAAATAACATGCACATAATACCATATTAACGTATATACTTTAAGATGATTATATTGTCATTAAACCATTAAAAACCATTAACAACCATTGTTGATGTAAAAAAGAAGTAGTTTGAGATTGAAATGAAAATTGACTATTAAAGACCACTGCTCTTTAAGAGTCTCATTAAAAACATGTCTAGGTCATATTTCATACCAAAATCATAAAAAAAAAAAAGATACACCTGGATGTTTTGTTAAAATGTTTAAGTGTTCTGGTAATTCATACTTTGCAGTCACGTGACTACCATGGATACCTGGCGGGCAACAAACGGGTATTTTCAACGTAGAGTCCTGTAGTTCCAGGTCTTTCTAGTAGATATCAAGTCTGTTAGCGAGCTAGCTGCATAACTATGGACTAGGATTAACTCCAAGTTAGCTAAATTGTGCAAGACAAGCAGACAAGTTTTTTTTTAGATAATCGAGCAGTAACAATTCCTCCATAAATAATCTAGCTCTACTGTTGGGTCATCTCTGGTTCTCATTGAAAACCATAGATATCACAAACCTCAAAACAACCTATCACACACTTTTGTTGTTGTTAGCAAAAGACGACAGCTGTTACTGTGCGTTCACACCGCCACCGGCGAGAGCATCAAAGTAACCGGAAGTCATTCATTTTCAATGAATTTCGCCGCTTTCGCCGGCGGCGGTGTGAACGTACAGTTAGCCTTGCTTAGACTCATAACACAAACAGCTGACTCGCCGAACCAGCTGGTGGTGTTGATTGACGAAACTACAGGGTAACTTAAAGACACGATTAATTACATGATCATACACCCATTGTATTCAAACAAATGTTGAAATACCTTTGATGGAGTGATGGAATGATCACTGCACAGACGTGTATACTGTGAAGGTTGCTTATCTCATCTGCCGCTGCGGTTAGTGCATCCAATCGCACAACAACTATCTGGCATGTCGTTTACACCTCAAAACACTAACTTTTGTATAGTAAAACTGGCGACGTCCTGGCAAGATCCTTGATTAGTTTACTGGGTTTCGTTGCTGGAGAACGACGTTCTTGCCCGCCAGCCAGTACTTGTGACGTCACGTGCAAAGTATGAAGATATTAGTAAAAATTACTGCAATAAAACATTATAATTATTTCAAGGCAGTACAGATACTACTATTATGAATGAACACTTAGCAACTTTATATCCCATCCAGGCATTTGGGGTCAGTACTTCTGAGTTAAAAGTACTTTTAAGAGGTCAGTTAATACTATTATTCAGCAAGGATACATTAAATTTAACAAAAGTGACACGTTACTGATCAAAAGTGACAAAGCATGTTAGCTTATTAGATGATGATTTATACAATACACAATCATGTGATTCCGCTGAGTTTGATTGGCTGTATCCTGTGCACGAAACCAATGTCAGACAATCCTTTCATTTGACGGTGCTCAATTTCCAGCTGTAATTTGGATTTAATGTCTATTGGCAAAGGCAAAATGAACGCTGTAATTTCCGAATGCCACATTACATTCATTATAAATGCTTGGTAAACAAAAGATCCTGGGTTTTTGAGCTCAGGCAAATCCAAGTGAGTCTGAACCAATCGTATCCTATTTGCACGTCTGGAGTTTAGATGCTGTAATTAGTGTTGTGCGATGGAGCCCTCTTCAGGAAAATCACATACTGATTGCTCATTACAGCCTAATGAAAATGTAATCAGCCATAAATGGAAGGCATTTCGATATTTGTATCACTGTCCGGGAGCCGACGCAGGTTTTATACTGTAAAGTTATGTCTAATCTTTTGAGCGGAAGGTATCAAATATGTTTGTGTGATTAGATCGGTTTCCCAGCTGCTAGAGAATTTCACACTCCATAGGCAGCACCATCTCTGGATGTCTAGAAGACTGATTTCATTATGACATTTGGATTGTGTGAATATTGCACAGTCAGTATCTTGTCCACTGCACATTAAGGCTCTCTCAATTTCACTTTCACATGGATTGGTGCTCTAGTTGCTACGGGGATGTTGGTTATGTAAACCTCTGTGTTGTGTAAACTAGTCAGTGCCTTCCATGTCAGTATGGCTCACTCCTGTGATGGGAATATGTGTGTGTTAAAGTGTGTGTATGTGTATCCACTGACACAGAAAGGTTCTGAAACAAGACGGCACAGCAGGCGTTCCTTTCAATATGAAAGTTAGACAGATCCAGACAAAACAAAGACTTATCTTCAATCAAATTACTGAATATCTATCTATCTATCTATCTATCTATCTATCTATCTATCTATCTATCTATCTATCTATCTATCTATCTATCTATCTATCTATCTATCTATCTATCTATCTATCTATCTATCTATCTATCTATCTATCTGATAAAATGTGTATGTAAACAATAAGCTCTTTTGAATAATTTATTTTCTCATTTTATATATATATATATATACACACGTCTCACATAAACGTCACATCAACACACACACACACAGTTATAAAACAAAAGAGAGCAGAGAGATATTAAAAACAATATACTGCATTCAGATGTATATACTGTATCTATACAAAAACACAACTTTGTCTAAGTTACAAAGTATTTTGTTAGCACATGTTGCTTTTTCATGTTCTTCTCCACTGTCTGATTGACGCAGCACACAAATTGGATTTGAAGTCTGCAGTGCTTAGAAAACAAAGCAACTGCAAAGTGTATTGAGTTCCTGTACCTCAAGCTCAACTGCTCAGCAAGGCGTTAAGTAAACCCCAGATAAACCTCTTTATTAATTATTCATGAAAAACATCACTATTTCATGAGCAGTTACCCAGTCTCGCACCCCAATTCATTTTAAAATGAGTTTCATTGAGCTTCAGTTTGATTAGTTAAGTCTTAACCTGAATGGTCAATTGAAGTGTTCTTTTGAGGCGTTTTCAGCTAATAGCAGTCCAAATGGCAAATGCTCCTTAAAAAAGCCCGGAGACCACTGTCTGACAGTTTGCCCCTTGAGACGATCACTCAATAGTAAGGTCAATAAGAAGTCATGATTGCCTCATCAAGCCTAAATGGTGAAGGGTTTGCAGCCTTAAAAGTCTGTTATCTTGCATCATTACCATCATGCTATCTGATTGGCCACTGCTTGATGTTCTCATTTAATACAGGACAAGGTTTTGCAGCTGTAGACAAACAAATGGTAGATAACTGAAGATACTCATACTGATTGCACCGGTAGATATAAAAAAAAACAAAAAAACCTTGAAATATCAAGGTCAGCAGGTTGTCACAGTTTGGGTTTATTCACTGTTTTTTAATCAAAAATGTTTTTTTTGTAGCTGAAATCTCCTTTGTAATTTTTCAGTATAATGGAAAATTTTGTTTTCATCAAGTCTTGAGATCAATACCTCATTGAAGTGCTGTCCTGAGGGTTTCCATCTTTAAGCACTAATGCTGCCCACCGCTGCTTCTGCTGCACTTCTCAGGAAAATAGGGAGTGACAGAGGGTCACCGCTGCTGGGTTCATCTTCCCCTGACCTTTACGTCCCCTTTGGGGATCTGTCTTTTTTCACTGGGACAGAATGTAACCCAGGCACGGCAGAGGGCAGGAACAAAACGAAGAAATGTTGCGCCATGATGTTTGCAGTCGCCCACCTCCACTGCAGCGCTCTTCACAGAGCTCTTGAAAGTCGTTTCCTCAAATTTGGAACAATAACTACAAACTAAAGTGCTTTAAACACAGTGTGTTTTAGTACACCACTTCCCTCTCAACTGGAGCCCAATTTGAGCAGCGGTGGCCAAATGCTCAAACACATAAATTATTTAAAGTATGTAATGACATGACAACTAGAGGGTAAAGGGCAGAAAAAGAAAAAAAATCAAAAAAGGAATTTCCTCTTTTGTTTGCCTGAATAAGTCAAGAAAGTGAGAAAGTGCAGTGTGTGATTGATAGCGGCGATGAAGACAATATGGGAAAAAAATGCTCAAGGTTAAAACAATGACCAGTGAGGCATCGGCAGAGGAGCTAGAATGATTGATAAGGGTGACAAAGCGAAGACCCCAGGCTGCAGCACAGCCGCCAGCCTCCGCACCCAGATGAGGCTTCAGTATTCTACGTCTGCTCCATCTGATCATCTAGGAAAGACAGGGACTCTGTCCTCAAACGACACTGCAAGGCGCTGAGGGTGGTCTCTAATGTTGTCAGTTCTTCTTTTCATTAGATACAGCTGTTAAGTTGTATGCTTTTTTCGACAAGTGTTGCTCACATAGCATGGGCTTAAAGGTAGAGTTTCCCCAAAAATGAAAAGTTTGTCATCACTTACTCATCCTCAAGTTGTTCTAAACCTGTATGAATTTCATTCTTCAATTGGAAACAAAAGAAGATATTTTAAAGAATGTTGGTAATCAAACAGTTGATTGTAGCCATTGACTTCCACAGTAGGAAAAAAAAATGCTATGGAAGTCAATTAGTACTTTTTTGTTTTACTTATTAAAAGTTTAAAATATATATATAAATTGCAAAAAATAGTAACAATTACTATTTTTAGGAAACATTTACAAAAAAATTTTTTAAACAGAATTGCAGCTGTAAATGTGAAATCAAATAAAATGCTTAACATTATCAAAAGCAAGACAATGCAGACAGTCTATAACAATATAGAACATCATAACTGAACTCTTTCTAAAGTCGCAATGTTACCTACAAGCTTCTGTCTGCATTATTCAAAGCCCACAGCAATTATGCACCTGTGAGTGACAGGAGAAAGCAAGAAAAATCACATTGTATTATGCTGCACATGGTCTCGGTTTTTTTTTTTGTCCGTCTTTTTCCACACATGCTGTCTCTCTCTCATTACCAGCACTACCCATGCCCTATACTGTTTTAGTGAGCTATTTGAACTGGTAGCACCCCAAGGTCGACCAACATCTCCACAAACAGCGACAGCAACAGCCCCTGCTGACAGCCAGTCACATTTATATTTAGCCAGAGAGGAAGAGGAGGAGGAAGAGGAGGAGGAGGAGGAGGAAGAGGTGCCAACTGAATAAGCCCGCTTCCCCTCTGTGAAGGAGATGCATCCTGTAAGATCTGCCTGCGTGCGTCTCTCACTTTCACAGTCTCTCTCTGACCCAGAAAAACAGCTCCGGCACGACGACGAAATACAGGAGTGCAGACACACCTAAATATAAATAACTTTGTGCCACTTACATGTCTAATGACAAGTCGAAGCCTGGAAATGTTAGAGTTTTTAGAGTTGGTTTGGAATGACTGCACTGAATTTGCTGCCGTTCCATTAACCTTTGAAGAGTTAGATAAAACCGTCACAAAACAACTGATATATTCTGGAAACACTGGATTATACAGCCTGTGGTGGCCAAGCAGGTTTTGGACCAAGATAGTCCACTCTTATTCTCGAGTAGACTTTTGAACATCGACAGCTTCTGGTCCACTTTGCAACTTATTCTGGCCAACACCTTTACATGTGATTGGAGCTTATGATTTTGGCAGGTGCTTTCCATTTTGAGAGAAATATGCATTAGATGGTCAGTGAATCAAAGAGTGAAAACCATTTCCTCTACCCAGTATTACTGGTAATCAGGGGTGGGCGATCTGACGATTTTATATCGTGATTGATCTTGATGACGTCCATAATCTACTTTTCAAGCGAATCGTAGAGATTATGATCTTTTATGTCCTTGTAATATTGTTAAAATAGAGCAATGACTGCCTACTAGATGGCTGTGCTGTTATATCATGCGTCTCTATCATGTGTCTTTCATGTGTGGTGATGGATTTGAAAAACTATTCAAATTAATACAATTTTAGTTTCGGTTTCTATTTTGGCTTCCAACTATTATGAAAACGTGATAATCAAGATCAATTGATCATTGTGGCGCATGCCGTTGCTTTCCTTTAAAGCGGTGTATTTTCATCCCTCCTTAAAAGCCTAAACTTAACGTACAAATCAGTAAAAATCCTGTCATAAAATGCAGTCTACTGTGTGGCATGCTTTATTTTAAAAAGGATTATTAAAAGGGCATGAAACTGAGAAAGAGACTGATCCTCGAGTGCTTTCTGTGTGCGCGCTGCAGGACGGAGTGGAACACCGACGAGCAAATTATACTTGAGGTTTCAGTCGCACGCCTAAACAGTCAAATATACACCAACATAGGTCAAAATGTCCGTTATATCTTAAGCGAATAAACGGTTGGAAAATAAATCGTATGCGTGTCATTATATTAGAACCATATATTGGGCCCTATCTTGCACCCAGCGCAATTGACTTTGTACATCGACACTAGGGCTGCACGATTAATTGCAATTTACATGTAATCGCACTTAAGTCAAGATGGCTTATCGCGATTTTAAAATCTGCGATTATTTTTTTTATGCGCAGTTTGTCAGTGATGTACGGCTCTGTAAACGCTGCTCCATCTGAAAGCACTGTGAGTTTGAGTCACTAATAACGTGCATTTGAAAAAAACAACACGCGTCAAACATCTTTCCAAAACATGAGAAGCATTTATGAACCTCTTTTTAATAACATGCAACATTTAATAACATGCATTTACTCCAAACTCACTTCATGGCGACAGCTGAGCTCCTCCTTCTATGATATGATGTGCTTCTTACACAGAATAAGGCAGTCGTGTATTTATAAGTCATGTTTAATCCAAGCGTTTCAATCTTCTGTTTATTCAGATACAGCGATAGGGATTTCCTGGAATGATGCGCATTATTGTACTTCTGCGCGGGGCATATTTAGCGTGTTTGCGTGAGAGCGCCCTCTGGCGTTCAAATGGGGCAGTATTTACTACCAATCAGCCACACCCCACTGACAAGCTGCGCATAAAATAATCGCAGCCTTTGCCAAATCGCGTGCGATTTTATTGTGATTAATCGTGCAGCCCTAATCGACACATGTATCATTCCTATTTTGCACTCGCGCACAGCGGACTTTTCCCTCCACAGACGCACGTCGGTAAATTAGGACATTAACTTGCACTCCCGGGGGCGGTGCAGCGCAAAGAGGAGGCGTGTTCTGGCGCAAACGTTCCCTGGTGCTATTTTGATGGTTTAGAAAACAATTCCGCCACTGACCAGGAAAAACCTAGTCTTAAGTCAGTGGCGCGTTGCGCATGTTATTCATATGCTATTTTAAGGGCGCATGCTTGGCCATAATCAATGTAACGTGTGCACAACGCGCATGCACTTTGCTTATCTCATCTACACACAGACAGCAGTTCTCAATTTTAGAAAACCATACATTATTACAAGGAAAAATATTAACACACGAGGGAAATCATTGTTGTGTCCATGAAGATGAGAAAAAATAGGCATAAATCTAGCTTACACATTAACCCAAATTTTTATACGCCTGTTTAACCGAAGCTAATTTGGGTGGATTTCTCCCATCCCCATACAATGTCACTTCTCTGTTATTTACGGCCCTGACGAGAAAGTCGGTCTCCTCGGCTGTGAACCACTGCTGGCGCGCGCCTGCCTGGCAAATCCGCCGTTATAATAGCAATCCGCCATGGAACAAGCGCGCCTGCTCTTAAAGGGAATGTGAGATGTCGCTCTGATTGGTTTATTTCACGTTACGCCCAAACCACACCTATGAATAATGAAGCTACTTCAGACCAACCTATTTTAGATTTGCATCAGGCGCAAGAGTCATTTATCCCGCCGGTATAATAGCAACAGCACCCAAGACCCGCCCACAAAGTTACTTGCGTTTCGCGCTTGATACTTGCGTTTCAGATTGTTAAAATAGGGCCCATTTAGTCTTAAAGCCTAATTCAAATACCTGCTGCTTTTTGTGTCAATAATAAACAAAAGACAAAGACAAAATCAAATAATAAGAATCCATGTATATTTAATTCATACAGTGAAGAATTAAAGACTACAGTGTTTTAAAGTTTAACTCAGGATTTAATGACTATTTTGACAACTAATTGTTTAATGCAATACTGTGTTTTAAATTGTGCAAATATATAAGTCCATAGACTTGTTCCAGTCTGGATATTCTCTATCTCAATATTACCACGCCTACTGGTGGTAATTAATTCTCACCTGCTAGAAAATATGTGAATCAACTTCAATCAACTACAAGATGCTGATTTTAGTTAGATTTTACTACAAAATATTTGCTTGTGATGATAAAGATGATAAAGCTCCTAACATCAGCCAAGGAGGGACAAAGAAAAATAATTGACGAGCATTAGGAAAAAAACTAGAGAGCCATTTCTCAAGCACCGCCCAGGGAATAAATAATCAACTTGATTTGGTCCAATGCGGCCAGTCACGCTCCATTGTAATTTGAGGGGCCGTTAGGATTAGTTTAAAGTGTGAAATTAATAAAGGGCAAACTGAATATGATAGAAAGGTGGAAAGAATTGAGATGAAACAGAAGGAAAGGGACAGACGAGGGGCCTGACAGAGGATAAGATGTGTGTGTCTTGTGGGGACAGACTGGAGGGCAGTGGGAGGTTTGGCACAAGGACAGAGATTACAGCAGTATACTTGGGGGAGGTCTGAAAGGAGGATGCTTTGACCTTTCCCGGCTCACAACACAGCCAGTACCAGATTCACAGAGAGGAAGACTTGATAGTTTAGAATCAAAAGTGCTGGTCTCATGGGTGGTCAGCCCATGGTTGGTAAGTGCTAAAGTGTGTAGTATATGGACGGACGGACACCTTCGACATGTGGTCGGTCTTTAGCATATCATTATTACTGTGCTCTGAAGCAGGGGAGTCTCAAGAGAAGCCAGGTTATCCAGGTATATTTTTCTGTTGAAAAACCTAGTACATTTAGCAATATAGCGGGTGAATTATGTATATGATGTATATTACAATGTTATGATGAACTATATGCCTTTCTCCACTGATGTTCTAAGTTGTTCAAAGCATTTCTAAGATACTGATTTCTAGAAGGTAGACTGAGCATGTGAACATGATTTGTGTAACATTATTGATGTGCAACACATTATTAGCTGTTTGATAACGTTCTCAAGCATAACCATTCAAATACATCGACTGTAGACAACCCTGTATAATTCACTCTTCTCCTTCTTCTGAATCTGTTTCTAGTTTGAACATATATGGCTGAATTAAACCAGTATTTCCACTTGCTATCGTGTAACATTTACAACCGTTAAGTTGTAAAATATACTAAATGAAGCAAGAGTGTAGAACATTACATTCAAGCTATTTTAAGGAATGAGTAATTTATTAATCATTTAAATATGTAATTTTGGAGATCAAAGATGAGTTTAAGGGATAACATTTTTGACAACAGAGGGATTTAAAGGGATCACATTACATGCACAAGGTGGCATGCATTTCTTGCTAAAAGTGGTTTGTGAAAAAGTATAAGTATTAAATCACTTTATGTCTTGCACCAGTGCTATAATTCTTCAGAAATTAGTGTCTTAGGTGTATTTGGTAAAAGTGTATTACTGACTTCACGTCATGCTTTTAATGAAGTAATTAGGAATTTGGTTCAAAACTCCAAAGTGTTCTATCTACCAGGGGAAATCAAACAGTCAGCAGCGTGCATCTAGCAGTTTCACAGAGAATGAGCATATGGACTTGTGTTTGTGTTGACGTGTGTGTGTACCCTGGCCACTTTCTCCCTCACCTTCCCAGAGCAGTGTGTGTCATTTTCAGTTTATGTCACCATAGAGAACAGAAAAGGGCAGATCCGAACATGACCCAGAGCACACTTATTGTTACAAGCACTATTCTAAGCCACATGATTTACCAGTAAACCGTCAAGTACGAGGCTTGCACTCTTTAAAGCGTCTTAAAATTCAAAACCACAGTCCCATTACAGTGTACAAACATGTAATGTGCCCTGCTTTGTTGCCTGATCAGACACAAACGGCCAGTTTGTGTTTGATCAGGCAAAAAAGCAGTGCACTGAATCGGTTACCAGTGGAGATGTTGTTAGGTTCCAGGTAATGTTGTTCATTAACTCTGCATGATTATTTGGGCATCACAGTGCAATTGTTCAGGGCAGGTGGGGCGGCACCTAACCCTGCTAAGATGCAAATGGACAGTCCTGAACACCTGCAGTTGGTCAGATGGTGTTTCCAGCAATTGTGCCCTCTGAGGGAACAGAAGGCATAATGAAGCAGTCAGGAAAGATGTGATATTTTTCTTACACGAACGCATCGCTTCACTTCAGAAGGCCTTTATTAACCCCCCGGAACCGTGTAGAGCACTTTTATCATGGATGGATGGACTTTGATGGACATCAAAAAATTCACTGCCATTATAAAGCTTGGAAGAGCCAGGACATTTTTTAATATAACTCCGATTGTATTCGTCTGAAAGAAGAATGTCATATACACCAAGGATGACTTGAGGCATTCAATCATGGGCTATTTTCGTTTTTGGGTGAACTATCCCTTTAAATAAAATCCTTTTTTGTTGGATACAATTTCTCTGAATGCTTGATTCTGATTGTTTGTGGCACTCTGTGGTCAGATATTTCTGTATAATGACAGCTAAACTGGAATTTTCATTGTTGACCATGGCAACATACCAGTGGCTACTTAAATCTATCTCATATCACTCCGTATCCTCTCTCTCTTCCTAACAGCGCAGGTTGGAAAAGCTAATTGGCCCCATCTTGTGACACAAAACAGTTACTATGACTGCCGACTGTAATAAAACAATAATCCTCAGTCCCCCAATTAAATCAACAAAAGAAAGCATTGCTTAGAACAACAACAAACTGTTAAGAGCTACAAAGATCTGGATGAAAGAACTTAAAGTCAGCATGAAATTCCCCTACATCTATTTTGTAAATGCACGATTCATCCATGTATGTTTTTTTTTTTGGGGGGGGGGGGGCTTCATAATTTTTAATCAAGGTGTCATAACATGATCTTCTGGAGAAAATGACATACTTCTCTCTGGTGAAGTATGGAGGATTTGTCCAATCAATTAATCCGCTTATTCCTTCAAGTTTGCGTTCATTTTTGGGTGCAACACCCAAATCTCAAAATCCAAACAACAATGCACAGAATCAAGACTCTGTCCTATATATTTTTTTCTTTTTCAATAATCAGTTTCAATCTGATGTACAGTATGTCGCAGTACAATAGAAAACATCTTTCGCTAATTCTTTTTTATCATGACTTTAAAATCGATGAAGACATGTTTACATTACATAAAAATGTTAGCAAGTTAGAACAGTTGTTTTCTAAACTAATCTAAAAGATAGCACATTTTACATGTTCATGTATTGTTATTTGATAGCCATATAATAAGTGATATAAATTTATATTTTGGAATGCGATTCCCATTATTCCCTATTTTGGCATGTCCAAAATATACATCTCTCTTTTCATGTATTTGTCCAACAAAACTTTTTATGAGTCTTCTTTTGGAGCTTAGCAGCTGTAAATCTTGCTAAATCCACATTAAATCGGCTTCCTTGTAAAACCGGCTGAAAATAAATGTGCTAACTCAGATTCTGATTTCACTGGGCTGCAGCTCCTACAACCCAATCCTGACATGAGTCTTGCCTTTTACCTATCCCACTAAAACCTCACAGTAACATTGGAAATGTCATTGGAAAAATAACATTATCTAAATTCCGATTATATATATATATATATATTCATTCTTTCTAAAGCAAGGTTTGTGGCTTTCTTGAGTGTTTGAAGACATATCACTAAAGTACAAACATGTCTAAAGAATCAGACACTAGCATGAAGCACAAGCTGTGATTCTATACAACTTGGATTGATTTCTTTCAGCAAACTACAAATAGATTCCTATGCTACAAATAACCTCCTATGGAAGGAGACAGATATTAATACTTCCCCACCAGATATCCCCACACCGGGCCTGGTTTCATTAGTCAATATCTGCTGTACTTCCATAAAAAACTTGGCTTATTTTGTCCTCAGAGTGGTGCAGGGAGAGACACTTGGTACATTGACTTTCATCAGGACCTATTAGCCAAAGGTCGGCAGACTCCACAGAAGAATGAGCTACTTCATTGGAAACACTGGGACATATTAGCAACCCTAATGTTGCTCTGTTATGCATTTAGTGTGTGTCTGCTTCTTGACTGAGACTATGTTTTAGATCAAAGTGATGGTTTTTACACATCTCACACAAACCCATAAATGCACAAAGACATACAATGAGGTTAAACGCCTGGTTTTCATTTCATCTTTGTAGCTATTTAGCCTACTTCTTATGTGGCTTGAGCTGATTTACACTGTCATTGTAACTGAATTTCATTCGTATATTATATTCCTATATTTTACATACCGTTTTACTGAGTACATATGTTTTACTGAAAGTAACCCATAAAATATAGGTTAAAATGTAAATTAAAATAACAAATGAATTAATTCATTTTTATTTTTATTTTTATCAGCATTAATTTACATGGTTTGCCAGGGCTGGAAAATTGAGTTTTACTGAATGCAACCTACAATTTTTTCATTTAGAAATATGTCATCCCATTTTAAGCTCAAAGGTTGTATGCCAATATCATGAGCCGTTTGAACAACTTAATTAATCCTTTAATTTCCTTTCATCATATGCCAGTGGATTATTTTGTGGAAGGCATTTGACATTAATCCTAAATACATCTAATGTTTTAATAAATGTGGAGGAAATAGATTACTATGAAATTCAGTTACTATGAAATTCATTTGTGATGGGTGTTGTCAAGACCATCTAGAAGCAGATATAAAGTCATATGGCACTTCATAGTATAACATGTAGCAGTGCATAATTCACATATATTTCATAAGATCCAATAAGATGACTATAATTCACAAGATCCAAAGGTGGCTCTTTTTCACCGAGATCAATAATGCTTTAACCTTCCTAAGGAGGCATCTGTACTCAATATACTTTGAAGCACTTTTATAATACCTTTACCCAACGAAGAGATAAAAATGAGAGAAAGAAAATGAGACAGAGCAGAATGTACCATACAGGTTGATTTACATCAGATCTTTCCCTTTTGTCACCTGAAATGGTGCAATGTATCACCAATATAAAAGATTGGTTCATTTTAGATCAAGGAGACAGCCCTGCAAATCATGAAGAGCTTAAATCTCTCATGCCCATGAGATCATCCCATATTACTGGAGCACATTGTCCCCATAAACAACACACCAGTCCTTAAACAAATCATCAATTAGAAGCCTTCCTGGAGCCATTCAGAGAACATAAAACTGCTCATTAAACCCTCTGCTGGAGAATTTATCATCACACAGCTCCATTTTTAAATCACTTCTTTCTAACATCTACCCTAACTGCCCAGGGATCAACAACGAGGATGGTCTGATGGCTCCAGACCAATGTGAGAGAGTGTCTTGGCTAGTCAAAAGTAGCCGATTATCAATATAAACATAAACACAGAATCTGTTGAGCCTCCCATGACAATATGAACTGAGCATTTTTTTTACAGCAAGTGAAAGATAATTGTACAATTGGATCACAATTGCTGATCTGAATTGGTTTGTGGTGTGCATGTTTAATTATGTGCTGAAATAATATTTGAGTTGCACAATGTCTCAAATTAAAACAGGCATTTAAATGCAATCCCGAATGGAAAATGAGCGCTGTAATGAAAAAGATTATTAAAAGTATGTTTGCTAATTTTTGTTGCTTTGACCGTGTAGGCCGCTTGTAATTTTTGTACTGCAAAGTGGAACCTTTTGAAGTTTAACACAAAGACCTAAAGAATTTGATATCAGCGGGATATTTTACACACTGTTTTAGGGTCCTGTGATCTCAGAGCATTTGTAATGCACTCAGACTTGTCTGAAAGAAGATGAAAGGCCAGCATGGGACAGTCAGTGGCTTCTCTGACATTGTCTCATCAATAGAAAATGGAAACAAAAACATGCTTTTAACTACGACTCACCACAAAATTGAGGATTGTCCGCCGCTAATGCACTTTCCCTCGTCTTTTCCAATTTGGCAGCACTTGTCTTTGTGAATTTGAAAAATTATTTTACAATCACAAAATAATAAATAATAAAGTTGTTTTTAGGATGCATTCTATTTTCACAGTCTTTGCTGTGCAGACTAAATAGAGGCCGAAAGGGACAATTTGACACCAGCATCTGGGTGGACAAAGGGGTCAAAGTTTCGCTTGTTAGCACGGTCCACCATCTGGATGCAAAAAGCATCTTTCTCCATTGACAGCTATTCAAAAAGAAAGCAACATATACACTGCCCGGCCAAAAAATATCACTGTTTGGATTTAAATAGGCAAATGCTTAAGAGTCTATGATTGAATCATTATTGCAGTGATTGTTATATGTTTGGCAGCAGTTCTTCTAACCCTATTTGATGGAGTGTGTGTAGCTTTTCATTTCTTAAACAACTATGTAGGAAGACACATCACGGCCATATTCCAGGATGACAATGTCAAGATTCAATGACAATGTCAGGCTCAAATTGCTAAAGAATGGTTGGGAGGGAGCATGAAGAATCATATTCACACATGAATTGGAGTCTAGACCTTTAATTCAGTGAAAGTCTTTGGGATGTGCTGGAGGAGACTTTACAGAGTGCTGGACTCTTGCATTGTCAATACAAGATCTTGACTAAAAATCGATAGGTGATGGAAATAAATGTTGTGATGTTATTTCCTATACTACATAGATGTATTGACTCAGGATAATTGCTAATGAAGAGCTTGAAGTCTTGTGCATAATAATGTGAGACGTAGTTGTGGTGGACTCCACACTCCACCAAATCTGGTTTCATTTCATGTTCAGAGGAGACTCATTATTGGGACTTAAATGGCACCCTGGCCTGAAAATGGGAGGTCTAGTGTGTTCTGTGAAGTCTGGGCTAAGTCATTAAGGTGGCTGGGGGTAAAGCCACAGTATTAATTGGAAACCTCAGTCCATTACACTATCAGGGGTTACTACAACTCTGGCGCATTGCCATTACTGAGGAATTATGAATTATTTATGCAGAACACATTCAAATCATGAAGGCTAAAGGTGCAAAGTGCCATTAAATGGCTGTGACTTCATATTTTAAGGTTTAATGAATTGCAGACTTGTTCTTTCACCTGAAGGTTGGAGACTCCAGAGGACATCATTTTACGGCATGTTAAAGTTACACAACTGCCTTGCCTCAAACGTCATCCAAAACTAATGCTTTTTCCGCATTTCATAGCATATTGTCGTTTTTCTCTGCTCACGCCATTGTTCAGCATTTTGAACGAGCACGTTGAGACCAATGTGACTGCTCTCTGGCAGCTCCACAACAACAACAGATATGCAAATTAACCTCTGTGTTTTATTTGGGGAAACAAAGAGATTTTGGGTGGACAGTTTCAGCTTTGGTCTCTGTTCACTTTAGGGCTTTCAGATTTGTAAGTTTAATTAATTTTCAAAGGCAAGCCTGTGGTTTATTACAATGTGCAAATGATTCTCAGTGGCAGAGCAAAGCATGCTAATCTGCATGTAGCGCGTTCTGAAAGGTCATTCCCTCCAGCTCAACGGACAAAGCTCACTCCAAATTGATAAGCCTGACACCGGATATATGCACAAACACACTCAGACAATACAAAAAATATGGACACCTATTGATGCACCGTGCCACAATCTATTAGTCAAGAATTCAATGATTTGCCCCATGGCGCCTGTGAAGGTATGCTGAATGATATACTACAAAAAAAGATCAGTTTTTGACACAGCAAAAGCACATTTGGGTGTTGTTTGGTAATGCTAGCACACAGTTCTATTCCAAACCCTTATGAGATGCCAACAATGAATGTGCAAGCTACTATCTTAAAGGAATAATTCACCCAAAAACTAAAAGGTTTCTATAATTTACTAACCCTCTAGCCGTCCTATGTCAAGGCTCGAAATTGCAACCATTGTGGCTGCATATGCTCGTGAAATTTAATCTGTGCGACCTCAAAATATATTTGGGAGCATTTGTGCGAGTGCAAATAGTTGTTGAGGTGCAACCTGATGTCATTTCTCTACAAAACGTTTGCTAATTACTGCCAAGTATGTACAGCGGCCTGTCCACTGTTCTATCACATAACCCAGTGGTTCTCAACCTTTTTTGGGCCAGGGCCCCCTATCCAATATCCAGGTCCCCGACTGCCCCCCACCCAAAACTAATGAGCGAGCAGGAACGAGTGAGAGTTAACAGATAAAATAAGTACAAAATTGTCATTTATTAATACAAGCGAACTATACTCCAGTGATTAATCCAAAAAACAAGCTATAAACTGCATTGGAATAGCAATACCAGTGTTTCTCACAGGATTTTTGGTAAATCTGTAGTGGGTGGACCTCGGGCCTTCTAAGGGGGTTCGGGCGCACTCTTGGTGCACTTTGAGTGTTCAAAATTAAAAGCTCCAACTCATATTCAGAGTGCAAATTAAACAAAGAAAAATTCAAACTTCTTTTAGTTGTGTCTGTCTACATTACACTACTCCATAATAATAGCTATAATATTAGTCCCATGACAGTAATAGCCATATATTGTAAAACAAATGCACTGAAAAATAAAGGACGGTCATTAAAGTGGTAATATGTTTGCACTTAGGTTTTATTACGCATTTAGGAGAGTATTGCAAGAAGCTGCTTACATTAACCTTACTTTCGAAAAATAAATAAATACAATCATGGTTTTTCATGAAAAATTATGTTAGAATTGTAGGCCTAAAATACCTTGGTATCATCTTGTTTTTATCAATGGTACAATTAATACAATTACAATTAATTTGGTTTGTCGTGATTAATTTGTGTTCATAATCAGTAAAAAAAAAAATCTTTTAACAAGAATATACACATATGAACAATTAAATTATTATTGTATTATTAATTATTTTTATATCTTGAAACTACCCAAGCAGTGTTTCGCGCTCAGATGTGAAGGTAGAATGAATACATTACCAAAATGTGATTGCAGAATATATTTAAATTATCCATCAAATTGTCATTTTCTCCTTACTGTCTTGCGAGTTAACAATAATGCCTGACCAGTAAATTACTTGGTGAACAAAGAAAACATTTTGGCATTAGGGATTGGAACTAGTTAATGCCTAAATATTTTAAAGTTTGACCTTATAAATAGAATTTAGTTTAAATTTAAAATTCGTCGCCGGAGTGAATGGGAACATGATTTATTGAAAATATTTGAAAAAAAATATAAATGTTTCTGAAGTCAATACTTTTTAATGGCTTGTCAACTTTCCATTCCTCTGCTGTGTGATTCTAGTCAGCGCTGGATTGTTGTCAGTGCGATACACATTTTTGAGCACGTGAATGTTGATTCTTGTCAGCGCTTGGTCTATGACTGGAAAAATAATAGAGTCGTTGCAAAAGTAACGATACATAGCTTAGGTTATGTCGCATTAAACTGGAAGTAGAATTACAACAAGCGTATCGGTGAGAACACTCATTTAAACAGCGTATACACACACCGGAGCTTGACTGCACATCATATTTTAGAAATTATTGATACTGGTTTCAATCATAAAGCAATAGAAATAAACACAAAAAACCTGCCTAGTGCCTACCTACAACACTGATGGTGGACTTGCGGCCAGGAGTAGAGCGGCTGCGGACAAATTTTTTTTGGAGCGCTGCTGACGTATTCTTTCACGCGCACCATAGACGCACGTGCACACACAATATGACATCACACTCTGCGCATATGTTTTACAACATAATTTAACATATAGATAGTCCTAACACTTTTTAAATAGCCCACTTAAAGTGTTTATTACAAATAAATTACTAAATGCTTAAAATGAATAAAAGTAAATTAACAAAAATTTGCGTTATATATTTAAACTCGTGAACGCCCCCCATTAACACCTGAATGCCCCCCTTTCAAAAATGTGGGTCCCCGTTGTTCTCTGAACGCCCCCGTTGAGAACCACTAACATAACCAATTAAACTCCTTATTTACGCTCTTAACTTTAAAGCTGATTTTAGGTTGGTTAATATTAGCCGTCAATCATTCCCTTTCACTGCCCATCGTTGTCAACAAATGTTTGCCTGCCATTTAGTAATCAAAAATTAAAGTCTAATTAATTGAAATCATGAAACTTTTATTATAAACAATTATTAAACTTATACAATATTTAAAAATAATTCTATGAAATGTTTGTTTTTATTAGTGTTAGTATTATTATAACATTGAGACATATCTAAATTCTACTGCACAACAGTAATATATTTCTGTCAAGTTAAACCGAACTTTTATTTTGACGGGTTGCCGTGAAGACCTTTGAGTTTCTGGGCCCTATTTTAACGATCTGAAACGCAAGTGTCAAAGCGCAAAGCGCAAGTAACTTTGTGGGCGGGTCTTGGGCACTGTTGCTATTTTTCCGGCGAGATAAATGACTCTTGCGCCCGACGCAAATCTAAAATGGGTTGGTCTGAAGTAGCTTCATTATTCATAGGTGTGGTTTGGGCGTAACGTGAAATAAACCAATCAGAGCGTCATCTCACATTCCCTTTAAGAGCAGATGCACTTTTTCTAAAGCGGATTCGTATTGTAACGGCGGATTTGCCAGGCGCGCACCAGGAGCGGTTCACAGCCAAGGAGAGCAACGCTCTCGTCAGGGACGTTGGGGATGGAGAAACCCACCCAAATTAACTTCGGTTAAAAAGGCGCATGATAATTTGGGTAAATGTGTAAGCTAGATGTATGCTTTTATAATAAATTGTCTATCTATCTATCTATCTATCTATCTATCTATCTATCTATCTATCTATCTATCTATCTATCTATCTATCTATCTATCTATCTATCTATCTATCTATCTATCTATCTGTCTATCTGTCTGTCTGTCTGTCTGTCTGTCTGTCTATCTATCTATCTATCTATCTATCTATCTATCGTAATAATGTATGATTTGCAAAAATGAAAACTGCTGCTTCTGTGTAGATGAGAGAATCAAAGTGTATGCGCGTTGTGCACACGCTACATTGATTATGGCCAAGCATGCGCCCTTAAAATAGCATATGAATAACATGCGCAACGCGCCACTGACACGCCTCCTTTTTTTGCGCTGAACTGCCCAGGGAGCGCAAGCTCATTCCCTAGTTTAGGGCCCTCTGTGTTTATGACATGACCATAGTTTTTCTCAAATGAAGCGGTTAAATGCTCACGAAGTGAGTCTGGAGAGGAAGTTCATGCATCCGTGTCCTCATAGGCAAAAAAAACAGCTTGAGCGTCACACGTGCTTCAGCGTGTGTGTGTGTGTTAGTGTGTGGTAAATGAAACTGTGCGTTGTCTGCACCATTCATTCACACAGAACATATAGGATTCATATTTAAATAGTATTTTTGCGGTTTAATATTCACACACTAGTCTATCGCGATTTGATTTCAAGTGTACTGAACAGCTATATCATGAAAATCATAGCCGCTAAAGTTACTACATGGTTACTACGTCCATTATTTTTTTTATTTTTTTTATTTTTTTATGCAATGGTAGGGGAAACACTGCCTAGACAGCAATTTAAACATATTATGCAATGACTGTTCCAAACAGTAGGCAGTCTTAAGATACTGAAAATTCTAAAGCAGTATAACCTGTTTCCTTTGTGCATAATGCAATCCCAGAATGCACTGCGACAAGTTCACCAATTTATAAGCTATTTTATTGCCTACCCTAAGCGTTTCATTCCTTACGATTCTATTTCAGTTTGGAGACATCATTTGAAGGTAGCTGTCTATGTAAACAGTGAGGAAAGCTCACAAGGCTTTGGAACACAGCCAGTGTTTAATATCAATTACAAAGAACATCCTAAAGCTGATTGCTGGATTTGCTGGTGAGCCATTGTTTTAGAAAGCAAGAGGCTTTATAAATCCATCAGCCATGACAGTGGCTGCATAAATATGCACATCCTGCCTTTAGACATGAGGAAGTGAAGGCAGGGAAAAAAAGGTCTCTGAGGTATCACTTTATACACACACACACACACACACACACACACACACACACACACAGTCACATTTGTTGACTCCATGTCTCTTTGATGTAAATTCTGACATTTCTGGCAGCTCTGTATTCTGTGAGTAATGGCACTGCTTTTTACTGAGGTCAAAAATAGTGGAAAAAAATATTCAGTCAGAAGTGAAATCACAATGCTATGGTGAATCTTGGGTATGAGTGGTTTTCTTTCCTTTTGAACCTTATTTAAATGTGCCTCTCTTGATTTTAGCTTCTGTGTGACTGCATGCTTATTAGAATACAGAAATCACAATGTGGCAAGGATCAAAGAGATGCAAAAATCGTAGTTATTAGAATAAAAACAGATTTTACATCCATCAGGCACTTCATTTAAATGGAAGAACAGGACGAGCAACACCACACAACGCCGCCATCCACGGTCAAATGAAGTCAAGTGAAGTCTGAATATCCTGAGTTGCTTTGAACGGCTGCCGTCATTAAAAAAAGGATGGTGGTGTGAAACAGAGAGCTTTTCCTTGCTTAGTGGATGAAGAGCTGAAAGAGCCATTATTGACTGAACAGCCATCAAGTTGCTACACAGTTTATTGCCTCTCTCTTTGTGTCAGTGACATAAGAGACAGATAGCCGGCAATACAAGAGCAGGCGAGTGGTTTGACATCTACTCTAATGGATCTGTTTACCTTCGGACACTCACTTTAGCACAGTCAAGGAGGACTGTGGAAGTTTGAGCAGAACAGAAACTCTGTAGTAAAGCTAATTAAGTGTTACTGATCCAATATTGAACTGCATAAAGGGGTTTAAGATTTTTTTTTAGACCTGTAAACATGAAGTGATCATATGACTTGAAATCTATCAATAATTGCCTCATGATATTCAACACCACTGACGCCTCCCCAAACCACCACCCCCAAGCGGTTTGTGTCTCAAAGCACAAAGAACACGTGTAAACTGACAGATTGTTGGAACAGGTGTGTCTGTGTTTGATCTATGCATAAGCTGGCGTGTGGGCCGCTTGCAGGACTGTTTTTCCGTGCAAAATGAGGGTTGTAATGATTCACGCAGAAAAAGGCACAGATGCAAACATGCACAAAAAATAAACATATGCTTATGCTGTCAGATTATCTTATTAGAAAATGACATCAGAATTATACTGTTGCTACTGGTCTTGAACTGAAGAAAATGTATAGCGCTGTTTTGCTTTTCTTTTCTTTTTTTGCTTGTACTAATTGCTTACTCTTCATTTTGCAATATTATTAATAATGTTGCCTCCACTATTATAAATTGCTTTAGATATGAGCTTATGCTAAAGTATTAGGTACTGTATATACTATGATATACTATTATAGTATTTATTCTTTTTAAATTAGATTTGATTTATTTTAATGTTTAACTTTTAAATGTTGGTTTTAGTTTAAGGTTGTTAAAGCTTTTGTCGTTTTTATTTGCATGTTTAATATTTCTATTTAGCTTTAATTTATTTTTATTATAGGTTTAGTTATTTAAGCACTTCAACTTTATTTGCCAAGGCAACATTTCTAATTTTAATTTGTTTAAGTTTAAATTTTTTTCTCTAATATTTATTTTTTATTTTAGCTTTATTTCAATTACAGAAAACAATGTTTACAGGTTGTTTTAGATAACGATAACAAAACTTAAATTAATGCAAATAGAAATGTGTCATTATATATGCAAATGAGTCTAAATATGCTATTGCAGCTGTATTTGTTCCAAAAAAATGCATTGTTAATTGAGTTTGACTTTCTATTTTATTTTTGTGCCATTCATATCATCATGAATGGTCTATGACTTGAATATTTTGCCTGTCATTAGTTTGTAACATGATCTGACTGTCTATTTCAAAGGGAGCTGTCCACAAGGCGGTGCTGAATCATACTTCCATAGTGTGACCTCTATGACAAGGATACTGTAGATCTACAAACAGCTGTGAGAGCTTCCTGCTAGAGGTCTTCACGAGTCCACTTGGAACCAAAAACCCGAGGTCCGACCCGAGACCCAATTGGGTTCAGGTCCATGACGAGTGCCCCAAACACGAGTTGGGTCTGAAATGAGTGGCCTTGGGTCTTGGGTAGTTTAAAATAAATGTGCTTTTACCGAATAGACCCGAGAAGACCCTTATTCTTTTCAACCATGCTAATTTTTCATTATTCATTTTGGACATTTAACAATATATATATATTTTTAAACAAATACATGTTAAATGATCCAGTGACAATGTTATTATCTATTACTGCGCTTCTATGTGCAAAGGACTTTTATAAATAAACTTTAATCATCTTATGGTCAGGTAAATAAGTATTTTTAACATTACTGCAATAGTTATATGACACAATTAGGTTTCTGTGATGAGTGATTGACATTTCAGCGCTTCATGAACAGACAGCAACTGCAGCAATGCAGCACGTTCGTGTGAAGTGCGTTTTTGGGAAACACATAGAACTGCGTGCATGCATGACTTGAGCATATGTGGCTGCAGGCTGTGTACAAGTCAATGCTGTTTTGCATTCAGGTCCAGTTGAGTTTGAAAAAAAAAACTGACATCGAGTCGGGTCGGACTCGGGTCTAATTTTATAGGGTCTGGTTTTTCTTTTTAAAAATGTATTAATTAATGCACGTTGAGTTTGGGTAAGAACTGATTCAGGTCAGTTCACCCCACATCATCCCACTGAATACTCTCAAAGATAGAACTCAGACCTTCATATTCAGCCCTGACAGCAGGTCTAGTAATTCAGAAACCCTTTATAAATCAATATAATAAATATTAGGCAGATCTAAGCAAAACTTCCTGCTAATTTCTAGTAAATAAGTATGAATACATGTTAAATTAAATGTTAAAATGCTGATTGAATGTGCCCACAGACTAATTATAACCCGTCATTAATTAATCAGTTGAATTAATTTGAAATGATATAGTCACTCTTGTGTATTTATTGACAAAAAAAATAGTAAGAATAAAAAAAATAAAATAAATAAATGTCCAGGATGTAGGCCTTGGGGTCACAAAAACTGCCACCCCTTCAGATCTACCATGAGTCAGGGTGTTTTAGAGGAAATGAATAGGATGATGGTGTAACTAGCACCACCATGTCACCGCTCAGTGTTCATTACCCCCAGACTGACGTCAAACCTCAATGATTAAGAACAGACACCTCCTAGTGCCACCTCCACCCCTGACACCATTCACATGCCACCTTCTGACACTGTCAACATGACACCATATGTAATGCAGGGAAAAAGCAATGTGTTAAAGGTTTTACCTTAACCCATGTCTAAGTTGAAGGGGCTTTAGTGTGTGTCTGGGATGGATTCTGAAGCAATACACTTCTCTAGACTAGCTTGATCTTTGATCTTCTAATTTAGATGTTTTGTGTTTTGTTTTGACTGTTCTCAAGTCAAGCTCTTTATCGTAAGTGTTTTTTTGTACTCTATGAGTCTGTTGCAATCAATTTAAATGTAAAATTTAACATTAAACATCAATATAAACATGAATGAATTAAAGTTAACAAATAATACAAATCTAAACAAAGATTAGGGAAATAATCTGAATATTCAAATTAACCAATCCAAATATGATGTATTATAATTTTATTGGCTTCTTTATTAATTTGGAGCTATGGTATAGTTGTTAACGCACATACTCGGATCATTAATGCACTGTGCCTCTCCTTGGTTTCATAATGGATTACACAATCAGAGAATATTTGTATTTTATTTGAAGTTGAATAAGTTTCTACATAAGACATGTTTCTCATGTCTGTACGGCAAGTGCACGCTGAGTTTCTGATGCGCTCACAGAGACAGAGACGGATGAAAGTGTACTGTTTGTTTTCGTTATTTTACAAAAGCACACTGTGAATGTTCACAAAAGTAGACCCTTTACAGTTTCGAATGATGTCTCTTATTTGAAGAGTATTTTAGTTCTTTCTGCTGTTATGAATGAAAAATCCAAGTGAAAGCATTGACGCGTTCTTTGAACCCATGTGGACAACGCAAGTTTAAATTCAGCTCCCTACATTTCTTGTCCACCACCTGTATAAACAGAATAGATTGAAAATGTTTGGTCATAATCTCTCTGTAATAGGCCTTGCCAAACAAAGAAAGGTAATGCATGTGATTTTACCAGAGGTAAGGGGAGTTCTTCTTAGGCACAACACAAAGCCAAACAATGGTACAAAAATCACTGTAATACACAACCCAAGTGACTTGTTGCTTTTATAAAATGACAGCAACAGCAATTTGAAATAATACTAAGCAATACTAATTTCATAATGAATAGCTACATTCATTGTTATTACAAACAAAATAAACATTCTATCTGCAAGTAATATAGTTATTAAAGGTTGCCTGTTTATGGTTGCTAAGCAATCTAGTAACTTGCTGGTTCATGAAACCAGAAACATCAGTTTTATAATGTTTTTAAAAATACAGCAACATCAGATTACAATTCTGAACACTGTTTTTGAAAATATGAGATTTGCTTTTTGAGACTCTGCCTGTCTCAAGCCACAGCTCCAGGCCTCGAGACATTCGCTGCATGGATGGCAGTTACCAAACGTTTGTCTCCACTCTGTCCCCGGGCTCAGATCTAACAGCAGCTGGAACAAACACACTTTATCAAATAAACGTCAAATGATGTTTGCTGAAAAATTCTGGCATTACCTACGATACTATTGCAACAGACCGCAACAAGAAGGGATGATAAATGAGTGGAACAATGTCTCCGGTCTGACAACATCCCCTCCCTTAACTCATCCATTTGTTTAGTGGGCTTCCCTGTAAATTAGATAAAAGACAAAGGCTCCATAACATGCCGATGGCTATGTGCAAGGAGGGCCTACATAGTGTAGGGATCAGAGAGGTGCATTTTGGTGTAGGTGGAAAAAGGAAGAAATGGGGAAGGAAACTTATTATACTGTATGACAACTAAAGACCGTAGGAGACCGAGACAGAATATAGTGAGACAACACACCGAGGTCAAACCTGAGCCCAACTGTCATACTGAGGAAGAGAAGAAACAAAGCACTAACTGAAGAGAGATAGTCTACTGCTCATACTCTGAGCTCTTGCTTTAAGTACTGCCGCTCACAGTCTGTCTGATGCATATTACTCAAAAACATGAAGGTACTTCCTCCATCTTGCAAGCTTTAATCTGATTGGCTGATGGAAAATAAATTACTTTTTTAAAGTGTTTTTGAAATAAGTCTCTTCTGTTCACCAAATACCGTAAAAACAGCAATATTGTGAAATATTATTATTAATGATGAGTATTAATGTCCTTACTGACTCTAAATGTTTGAATGGTAGTGATTGTGTGTGCAATAGGCTCTATGCACGATCGCTTCCGCGTTTTGTCTCAGCCCGCCCAGTTACATCCGGTGCTGCGTCAGAAGCCGTTTTTGCATTAGGTGGAGATAATGGCAAATTACACTCTCTGTTTACAAGAACTTCCAGCGGTTAAAGTGAATGATGTTAACAATATTGTGAGGCAGTTAACTGTCACAAATATGAGTAAGAAAGAGAAGTTCTTTAAATTAAAAATTTCGAGCTACATCGACAACTTTGAGGGTGAGTATTCTCTCATATCACGTGAAATCCGACTAGCGAATCAGTTTCTAAAATCGTTGTCTCCGTTTCTGAGAAAATTAATTTTATTAAAGTGAATTGTCCTATAGAATGCGCTATGCGGAAGTAAAGACGCCGGCTGAGATCCTACCGGAAATATGTCAGCAGCGTTCGTGCATAGAGCCTATTGACAGTATTTTTCGATATTTCCTGTACAACCATTTCTAGAGACTGCAGCAAAATTATTTACATTCATTGCCTTCACATCATTCATATACAGCTCTGGTAAAAATTAAGAGACCACTGCAAAATTATCAGTTTCTCTGGTTTTACTATTTATAGATATGTGTTTGGGTAAAATTAACATTTTTGTTTTATTCTATAAACTACTGACAACATTTCTCCCAAATTCCAAATAAAAATATTGTCATTTAGAGAATTTATTTGCAGAAAACGACAACTGGTCAAAATAACAAAAATGCAGTGTTGTCAGACCTTGATAATGGAAAGAAAATAAGTTCATATTAATTTTTAAACAACACAATACTAATGTTTTAACTTAGGAAGAGTTCAGAAATCAGTATTTGGTGGAATAACCCTGATTTTCAATCACAGCTTTCATGCTTCTTGGCATGCTCTCCACTAGGGCTGTCACTTTACGTTCGAAAATCGATTGCACAGTCGATCGGACCAACCAACGCAAGTTTCGAAAATCAAAATAAGGAATCGATTTTAACGGCCTTCTCTCGGAGCGCGTCCAGCTCGTCACGATACGCCCGCAGCGAACGCGCGTCACACAGCGACTGCAGGCTCTGACACACACACATAACAGCAGATTATACTTCTGCATAATGTGTCTCTTTTTACTACAAAACTGTGAATTCTGCCGGTATTCAGACGGTCTACAATCGCCTTCGTAGGCGAAATTTGTTTGACATTTCTAACCGTAAACACAGCCATGCTGAATCCTGCAGTGATGTTTCTCACTGATGTTATGGCAGTCCACTCTGCTTTTTCGAGAATGTTGCGCTCCTGTTTGTCATTGTGCACGAAACTTCACGCCAATAAATCATCAGAAATATTGCTGACTTGTGCGCGTCTCAAGCACCCTCTTTACGTTCGTCCTAATGCCTGTTAGTCGTCCGTGGATTTGCCCATATTTGGCGTTTAAAATGGAAACGTCTTTAGACAGGGAAAATCGATTTTACAATCGATTCAATGAACACTTATGTCTCAAAAATCGAACATGATTTTTTCACAAAAGTGACAGCCTACTCTCCACCAGTCTTTCACATTGATGTTGGGTGACTTTATGCCTCTCCTGGTGCAAAACTTCATGCAGCTCGGCTTTGTTTGATGGCTTGTGACCATCCATCTTCCTCTTGATCACATTCCAGAGGTTTTCAATAGGGTTCAGGTCTGGAGATTGGGCTGGCCATGACAGGGTCTTGATCTGGTGGTCCTCCATCCACACCTTGATTGACCTTGCTGTGTGGCATGGAGCATTGTCCTGCTGGAAAAAACAATCCTCAGAGTTGGGGAACATTGTCAGAGCAGAAGGAAGCAAGTTTTCTTCCAGGACAACCTTGTACGTGATTCATGCGTCCTTCACAAAGACAAATCTGCCCGATTGCAGCCTTGCTGAAGCACCCCCAGATCATCAATTTTCAGCTTTGTCCAACACCTGGTCATCTAATGGTTAGACGGAGACCTGGAGAGGCCTTCAAGCCACAGTGTCTGGCACCCACTGTGAAATTTGGTGGAGGATCGGTGATGACCTGGGGGTAAGGCTGGAATCGGGCAGGGGTGCGTTTCCCGAAAGCATCGTTGGCCAACTATGGTCGCAAGTTCCGTCGTTACCAATAGAGTTCAATGGACATTGCGATGAACTTGCGACCATAGTTGGCCAACGATGCTTTCGGGAAACGCACCCCAGATTCGTCTTTGTGAAGGCAAACACTTAATTTTCCAGAGCTGTATGTGGTATAAACTATTTCAAATAAACTACACATTAACATCACATAAAAACAAAACAAATTGAAGCATTTTACATGTTTATTAAACACTCTCCTCCGGTCTAAGTGCGCGCTTTTGGCCAGAATAAGCAGCAAAATGGACCAGACTTTATGGCACAGTCAAAAGTCTGGCTACACAAAACTATATGAAGGCTAGCTTACTAAAACTGTTGGGGGATGTTTTGTCAGTAATACTTCAAGCATCAATGATCAACATGCAGAAGGTTGTACAGCACCTTGTGTTACACCACCAGACTTTAGAAAATCTTTGACATCAGCCAAAGAGAAACACATTACAGCAGCTGCCCAACCTGAGGCAATTTGGAGTCAGTGGGCAAAGTTGAAATCCACTAAAATGGAAGGTATGATAGGTGTTTTTTTATTTTTTATGATCAGTCATAATCATATTTTTCCTCTGTATCACAGCTTTAAATGGTAATTTAATGGTAATTCAAAGCTACATGTACCTCCTGCTAAACAGTGATTTTCTTCAGCCCCTTAGAATGCAGTGCTTGTATCCCGAGTCGCCTGACTGTCGGGTGCCAACCTGTGTGTCATGAGAATGGAGAATTCCAGTTGCCAGGTAGGAGCAGTATCTAGTGGCAGCAGTCCTTCACTGCAGCATCCTGCCTACATTGAGTCTTTCCAATAATTGCTTAACTGAAAGTTCATGCCAGTGAAAGTAACAGCTATAAGAACTGCATTTTATTTATCATCAGTTAATTTCAAGATTAAAGAGCACAATATGAGAGAGATCAGCATTAGCAGTGGTAAGATCATTTAGTCTCACTATTAATGAAGATGACTGTGTTGGCTTGCTGAAGAGATGCACAGCAATTCATCTGCGGCAATGCGTGTTGCGGCAATCATATCTGGTTATAACATGTCATATAGCCTATAACACGCTCTCACACGTTTATTTTTTTACATTTTGGGTGGAGTAAAATCTACATAAGTAATTTCAACAACCAAATGCATTTACTCTTTTCCAGTTTCTTCTGGAATGTGTCTCAGACCACGTCTTGAAGTGGTTTGAGCGATCAGATTTAAATCCATCTCGAAAGCGCTTCGGAGGGCATTTACACCTGGTCTTTTCACGATCGAATAGCTATCCGATCAGAGAAAACGCATGAAGTGAGGTCAGCTTTGCTTTTAAAAGTCTTTATAGGCACCATATGTCTTAACATGTGGTGGGTGGGCATGTGCAGACAGGACATGCAAGGTTATTGATTGAAAAGTCTGGTAATCTGTGTGGTGGGTTTCTCATGACATTGAAGATGTCCTTGACGAGACAGCTAAATGGAAACAAATTGAAATTCCTGCTCCTTTAACACAGCGCTTATCACCTGAGACCATGGGACACCGTGTCCTGGTGTATACGTCTCGCCCTACATTTATCATAGATGCAGTCTCTCTCAAACTCTTCTCACGTACACATACCTATTACTTCTTATAGCGATAACCTGTTCTCAAGTCGGAGCGAGTTATTGATGTAGTTTTGGCAAATAGAACTGATATAGTATAATCACATTTGTTGGACTGTCTATCCATCATATTTAATGCTGTAGAAGATCGATCTTGGTCTGTTATGTTCTCAGAGGTTGACGGCTGAGGTAGATAAGCATTTGGCAAGAACTGCCGACACAAAGCATGAATGAAACCTCCACAATATGAAATTAAATGAACAAGTGCTGCCATGACAGATGATATTTCCCTTGAGCATCAGTTCAGTGACTGGTCTGATGAATGCACAACTTGGGTTAATGGAGTTCTTCGAGAAAGTTTAAGAGGAGCCCGTTTGTGACATCCCATCATTTACAACACTAAGGTTAAATAAGCAACCACTTACCCCATTCTTTATGACAAATTTCCCATCATCCTCACAATTTATCTTCACATCGTCACGTCTTGTACGCAAGTTCTTTCATAACCGACAAAAGCAAATCCATCTTGCCATTAAACACCCCTTATGTGGATTACATGAACATGAAACATCGGTTAGATCCATGTTTATCATCTCTGGTTGCAAGGCTTGTATTCATTTGAGCATAAGTGTCATTAATGATTTCAGGTGTAGCATTCATGCATGTGTAATTAACAATCTTTTTCATTAAGCTCAGCTCAACAGTAACTCAGTTGGCCAGTACTGTATATCACTGTCTAATCTGCATAACTAATTAAGGTTACCAAAAGTGATTGTCTTTATCATGTGGATGCCATCAAAGCAAAGTGTAAGAGGTACTATTGTGCCCAGTTTGTTGAGAAACAAGACTCTGTACATGTATTTGTGTGTATGAGTGACTATGTACCCCATGCAGGGACAGCAAGGAACAGAAAGTAGTCAGTCCTGCTGAGATTAGAACCTGACCTCTTGTTTTCGCTGTCTCTATCAACCTTTCTCTTCCACTCTCAATTTTCTTGCCATATGCCTCAGTAAACTCGAGTAAAGGAAGACAAAATTGCAGGACCATCTATTCACATTTTGGCATCTCATGATGCATCCATCCTACAAACGCACACAACTCATTGGAACAAACCACTGTGTCTACTGTCGTGTCTACTTTGCCGTGTCTATATTCATTTACATCATTTTACATTTAGTCATTTAGCAGACGCTTTTGTCCAAAGTGACTTACAAATTAGGACTAAATTAAGCGAGTCATCGTGAAGAGGCAAAAAACAACGCAAGAAGTGCTCAAAATACGAAGTTCAGGCATTGTTCAGAGTAGCATAAGCCCGATAAGCAAGGATATAAAGGAAAGTTTTCTTTTTTTCTTTTTTTTTTATGAGGTTAAGTGCTCACGGAAGAGAAGGGTTTTCAGTTGTCTTTTGAATGTTGTCAGGGATTCTGCATTCCGGATGAGGGTGGGGAGAGCATTCCACCAGCATGGAACTGTGAATGAGAATGTGCTGGAAAGTGATTTTGTGGCTCTCTGTCAGTCAGGAAAGGCCTGATCTTCCTGATGTTGTGCAGTGAAAACCTGCATGATCGAGCTGTCTTTGAAATGTGATCTGTGAAGGTCAGCTGGTCATCCAATATCACTCCAAGATTTCTGACCGACCTTGATGGGGTGATTGATGATGAATCTAGCTGGATAGTGAAGTCGTGTTGTAGACTTCTTTTAAATGGTCATAACGTGTTGAAAGATTGTGGTGATAAGATTCTCGCAGTATACATATTCCTGCAGTGTCTACTTTGACTTTGTCACATATGTCTTCTGAAAAGATTTGGCTGTCAGGTCACCGTGTGTCCTACTCACGCCATCTGTATTGAAGGTCACATAGTTGTTTCTTCTAAAAAAAGTCTGAGAGTTGTTGAGTCAGCTGTTGATTTTGCTGTGGCAAATGATCCTTTTGTTTTTTCATGTACAATAATGATAAAAAAAACACAAAAAAAAACCAAATATCACTACTTCGCCCTGATCCTTCTATTTAAAGTCACAATGTAAGTGACGTAGCCTACATTCGCTTAAACAGATTCAACATAACATAAAAAAAAATCTAGGGCAGAGACATGGTTCTATCCATCTGTTGTTGATTGGATGGAGGCAAATCGGAAAGCTTGAAGTCCATCATGGGCGGGGTTTACACTGACTAAATGACTTCTGGCATACATCATCAGAGAGAAGTCTGTCATTTCACCGGAAAATCTTCCGTTCATGACATTCTGTTCAAAAAAAAAAATAAAATAAAAATAAACTTATGCATGGATTAATTGTTCACAATAAGATCATTAAGATGCATTTAGAAAATAGACTTTGAATTGAATTTCCATTTCTTGCATTAACATCAGCTTTAAAGAAATGCTCAAGTTAAACAGCCTACAACTTAAGCTCTTTCACCAATGCAGTGTGCTGTCAAAAACCAAAGACTATGATTTTTAACCATTCCTCATGTCATAAAAATGAAACAGCATCACAGTAATGTACTTACAATTGAATCCCCAGCAGGCAAATATGCACAGCCACAAATAAACATTTTAAAAAGGCAGCTGTAACACTGGTTTCAACATTTCTATGCGTGGTCCATAAAATAACAGATTTTTTACTTTGCAGGGTTTGTAGGAGATTATATCCCCACAATCTTTCAACACGTTATGACCATTTAAAGGAAGTACACTCCCAACATTTCACTTGGGATACTAAAAAGGAACATAGAAGGGAAGCAAAATTAACTATCCATAAAGCACCTATTACATGTGACAAGCTCCACCAGAATTTTGTCAGTAATGCACAGTGTTTCCACCTAGAAAAGTTATTTCTGAAGCTTCACATTTCTACATTTAAACCCTATAGGTTTGTTAAGCTTCTATCAAAAGTGTTGTTAACATGTTTTTCATCCATGTATATAAACTAAGGGACAAGTCAAAATTCTTTTAAATCAACGGCAAGACAAAGATGTTATCGCTAGATCTAAAGTTGCATTTAACCTAAAAAAAACACTACTTAAATCCCTCAAGTTGCTTATTTGATAGAAAATAAGACATCAAAAACACAAAAAGTAACGAAACAAGCTTAGCTCTCCCCATCATGACAGTTAATTTACAAAACTGCCATTGCAATACAGAAAATAGAGAAGACTCATCTGAGATTGTCGAGTGTGATTCAATCATGGAAGGGTAGCGTGGAGTTCAGCGTGGCATTAATCTCTCGCAGTCTTGTATTTTCTTCATTAGATAATCTTTGTGCCTGCCTCTCTTTTATAAATCATTACATTAGCCAATAATAGGACTGGCCTGGCTTCCCGCTGGAGAGTGCAGCCCGTTAGGCGAGTGGATAATGAGTGTTTTTACATGGGGCTGGGTGGACATGTTTTAGGGAAAGCCTCATTTTAGTCTCGGCACGACACAGCATGTGCAGACAGCACCGCAAGAGCTTCAAACGTTACATCCTTCAGGGGATCCCCAAATTCGTCAGCCGCTTAAACGAGCAAGAGACAAACAAAGAGGAGACGAAACTGAGAGAAGCAGAGCGTGAGGTCTGTTGATGTGACTTTTTCACGGCAAGAGCTGTGCCTTGGGCCTTTTGTAGCATATTATTATTCCAGCAATTGGGTTGCAGCATGCTTGCAAACAATTTAGTTTTCCGTCAAAAAAAGCACTGTCTTGACTTCACAACTGACCACAGGAAGCAAAATCAGACTGCTTAGTTGAAAGGTTAAAAAGGAGACAGTGACATGCGGCAGGAATCTAGAATACAAACCCTTTTGAATCTTTTCTTGAGTTAAATGTGGACAGTCATGTGCAGTATTTTACACTAGAAGCCCAACAGCACACAGAGGGAATAAGCATGGTAAATCTTATTGGAGACAGGCTATGACGGGCAGTAGACTTGGTTGCCATAGCGACAGCAAGGATGTTTGCATGAGAGAAGGATCATGGCAGGGATTTAGAAAGAAGCGGCCAGTGTGCGCACATTGCTCCTGTTATGATAAGAACTATTTAAGACTTCAAGCAACAGTTCAGCCAATAATGACATTTTTATCATTATCATTGTGTCACTTTTTTCTATATAAAGCCCAACTGTCCAAAAACACCCAAAAATCAACATGGATATACAGAATTGTTATTATATCATGTTATATGCAGAGTAAAAAAAAAGAAAAAAGAAAAAAAAAAGAAAAGAAAATTATATATATATATCTCTCAACATGCTGACTAACTATGCACACAGTGATTGGCTGATGGTAGAGGAGTCTCTGTCAGTGATTTAATCATATAAATATTGTAGAATGAGGTATCATGTTGCCATATCCAAATAAAATTTTTAAAATAAAAATGTTGCCATAACTAAATAAAGGTTTTAAAATGAAAATGTTGCCATATTCAAATAAAGATTTTAAAATGTAGGCTAATTGTCACCAATTAAACAAGTACACTGACCTAAAGGATTATTAGGAACACCATACTAATACTGTGTTTGACCCCCTTTCGCCTTCATTACTGCCTTAATTCTACATGGCATTGATTCGACAAGGTGCTGAAAGCATTCTTTAGAAATGTTGGCCCATATTGATAGGATAGCATCTTGCAGTTGATGGAGATTTGTGGGATGCACATCCAGGGCACGAAGCTCCCGTTCCACCACATCCCAAAGATGCTCTATTGGGTTGAGATCTGGTGACTCTGGGGGCCATTTTAGTACAGTGAACTCATTGTCATGTTCAAGAAACCAATTTGAAATGATTCAAGCTTTCTGACATGGTGCATTATCCTGCTGGAAGTAGCCATCAGAGGATGGGTAAATGGTGGTCATAAAGGGATGGACATGGTCAGAAACAATGCTCAGGTAGGCCGTGGCATTTAAACGATGCCCAATTGGCACTAAGGGGCCTAAAGTGTGCCAAGAAAACATCCCCCACACCATTACACCACCACCACCAGCCTGCACAGTGGTAACAAGGCATGATGGATCCATGTTCTCATTCTGTTTACGCCAAATTCTGACTCTACCATCTGAATGTCTCAACAGAAATCGAGACTCATCAGACCAGGCAACATTTTTCCAGTCTTCAACTGTCCAATTTTGGTGAGCTCGTGCAAATTGTAGCCTCTTTTTCCTATTTGTAGTGGAGATGAGTGGTACCCGGTGGGGTCTTCTGCTGTTGTAGCCCATCTGCCTCAAGGTTGTGCGTGTTGTGGCTTTACAAATGCTTTGCTGCATACCTCGGTTGTAACGAGTGGTTATGTCAGTCAAAGTTGCTCTTCTATCAGCTTGAATCAGTCGGCCCATTCTCCTCTGACCTCTAGCATCAACAAGGCATTTTCGCCCACAGGACTGCCGCATACTGGATGTTTTTCCCTTTTCACACCATTCTTTGTAAACCCTAGAAATGGTTGTGCGTGAAAATCCCAGTAACTGCGCAGATTGTGAAATACTCAGACCGGCCCGTCTGGCACCAACAACCATGCCACGCTCAAAATTGCTTAAATCACCTTTCTTTCCCATTCTGACATTCAGTTTGGAGTTCAGGAGATTGTCTTGACCAGGACCACACCCCTAAATGCATTGAAGCAACTGCCATGTAATTGGTTGATTAGATAATTGCATTAATGAGAAATTGAACAGGTGTTCCTAATAATCCTTTAGGAGAGTGTATATGTTCGTCCAGTTGTCAGCCTCTTACATGTCTGCATCTCGAGAGAGCACGTTCAAATCTAATCTGCTCGAGAGGAGTTACTAGGTGAGTCGGTTGTGTACTGTATGTATATAAACATAATTAAATATACACATATACACAGTCATTAGAGATGCGCGGATGGGCTATTATTTCATCCGCAACCGCATCACAAAACTCATCATCCGTCCGCCATCCATCCGCACCAACGTTTTTGACCAATTTTCAAAACCGCACCCGCCCGCCATCCGCTGATTGTATGTATTTTCATTTGATTAGTTCAACCGCCCGCCACCCGCCCGAATTTAATTAAAATATTATTTTTCGTCACGTCATCCGCCCGATCCGCGGTTTATCCGTGGCTGTAACCGCCAACGGCGCATCTCTAACAGTCATCTCACCTAGTTACCTCGACAGTTTTCTGCATCCCTCTGCCACCCTGACTTGGCTGGTTCCTATTTCCAGCCAGGGATATGGGGAAATACTCTGGGTTTGGGCTAAATTCCGAGCTTGGATCCCTCGATCCCCACGGACAGCACACCAAATACGCTTATTTTACTCGTTTATTCTATTCGATCATTTGTTAGTGGGAACTCGTGAAAACAACTGCCACAGGTAATCCGACATTACTTTCTTATTTATTTATTAATAAAGATTTATTTTTGGAGTTTTTGCCTTTTCATTATGATAGGACAGTGAGTAGACAGGAAGCAAAGTGGAAGAAAGAAAGGGGGAAGGGATCGAAAAAGTCCATGAGTCAGAACTTGAGTGTTTTATTCTCCATCATTCAATGCATTTTACCTGTACCTTTTTAAGAGTTTTTCCTAAATCGGCAAATTAGGAGCTATTTTTAGCCTTAATATGTATTGTGACTATGGCCCCAGATATATATTTTTATCTCTCCCCATCACAAGGTGCTCAAACTCAATCAGAGTGCCCATGTGGAGCCTGGGGGGTGGGGGTGGGGGGGATCCACCATTGTAATAAAAGACAGTGGGATCTGTGTTCAATATAAGGGCAAACACAATAACTAGTCAGCAATAGAAGAAAACTATGGCTCCTTCAATAATACGCACCCACGCACACGTTTTTGTTTGACTCATGTTTCTGATTACAGTTAAAGAGAGAGTTTAACTGAAGTGTTTCCTGCACTATTTTTCTAAATCTCTTGCGCCACTGCAAAATAAATTATATTGTATTAGAGTTGTGAGCTTCTGAATAGAATGTGATGAGATGAAAAGACTGCGTACTATGAAATAGTAAGACAACATGTCTTCATTGACTGAGCTCAAAAACAATCATGCAGTGCTAACAGTACAGTCCATTTCACAAACAAACGAGCCATTTCTTTTCATGATTCAGCCAAAGAGTCGCAAAATATTTCAGTTTATTGAAGTTTTCACTGAACTAACAATTAAAAATTTTACATTGATTTACTCTCACTCTTGACAAACTCATAATAAAGACGTCTAAATTATATCAGTATAATTGCTTGGTATACATTTTGTTAGTGTGATAATGTAGATAAATATACACATTTTACACATTATTTTAATGAACCTAAAAATATCAAAATGTGTGTGAAAAATTACACATTTTGATAATCCAAATTTCTTCATTTGCTTCATGCAGTTTGATTTGGGAGACAGAATACCACATAATATTCACATCTGTTCCTAGACTCAACTGTTGTCAGGGAACGCATCATGGGATACTGTCATTTTCACCTGATGCCACATGAGCGGCGGGGTAAACTGTAGCACAGTGGCATTTTTTCTAGCTCTCGTCTTTCCTCCCTTATTAGATTCATAAAACATTCAAAATGTCCTCCAGTCCACCTTTGTGGCAGAGTCTGCCCTTTAGTAATAATTAATTCCTAACACCTTCAAGCAGTGGTGTGGGAGTAGGGGGTGTCAGTGTGGTGCTACAGTGCACGACTTGGGCGTCTATTTAGCTATGGCTTTATATTAGTCAGGTCCGAATCTTCAAGATTGTGTAACCCTGTAGGCATTTTTGAGGAAAAGTTGTTATACCACATTTTTAGAAAGTTCAATGTCTCCTGAATAAGGATCCACCGTATAACATTGAAATAAGGGTCCCATTTTCTTGTAATTGTCATTGAAACAATAGGTGCATTATTCACAGCCAAAACACTACAGGTGGATAGGGTAAAAAATTTAAGTTATAGATATCACCATAAAACCTTTCCAGTTTTTCACTTACATAGAGACAGACATTTTTTGTATTACAAGTTTTCTGAAATGTCATGTTTACATATGCAAATGAGGCATACCAGTATATATATATATATATATATATATATATATATATATATATATATATATATATATATATATATATATATATATATATATATTCGAGGGGCAGGCATACCAGTGCGCGGTTCTCCCTTTCGGGCTAGCCCTGTCTCTTCGCGTCTTCACAAAGGTTGTCGAGGCAGCCCTTGTTCCTCTCGACGACTGGCTGATCCTAGCTCACTCTCGAGACAAGGTTTGCGAACACAGGGACCTAGTGCTGCGGCACCTAGCTTGTCTGGGCCTTCGGGTCAACTGGGAGAAGAGCAAACTCTGCTCCGTGCAGAGGATCTCTTTTCTCGGTATGGAAATCGACTCGGTCGCCATGTGCGTGCAGCTTATGAGCGTGCGCGCGCAGTCACTGCTAATTTGCCTTCGTCAGTTCGAGGGCAAGAGTGCGGTTCCACTGAAACTATTTCAGAGGCTCCTGGGGCATATGGCATCCGCAGCCGCAGTAACGTCGCTCGGCTTGCTTCATATGAGACCGCTTCAGCTTTGGCTTCGCGATCAAGTCCCGAGGTGGGCATGGCAACACGGCACGCTCCGAGTCCCAGTGACTGCCGTCAGACCTTCACCCCGTGGACGAACCTCAGTTTTCTATGGGCTGGAGTGCCCATAGAACGAGTTTCCTGGCATGTTGTTGTATCAACAGATGCCTCCATAATGGGCTAGGGCGCCATGTGCAATGGACATGCTGCCGCAGGCTCCTGGACAAGACCCCAGCGCCTTTGGCATGTCAATTGCCTCGAGTTGCTGGCTGTACGTCTCACCCTGCACCGCTTCTGTGCGTTGCTCAGGGGTCAGCACGTATTAGTCCAATCAGACAATACCGCCACAGTAGCGTACATCAACCGACAAGGTGGTCTGCGCTCCCGCCGTATGTCGCAACTCGCCTGCCACCTCCTCATATTGAGTCAGAAGCATCTGAGGTCGCTTCCAGCCATTTATATCCCGGGAGACCTGAACCGTGCAGCTGATATGTCTCGGTTTCGGCCTCTCGCTGGAGAATGGGGACTCCATCCCCAGTCGGTTCATCTGATTTGGGATCAGTTCGGGGACGCACAGGTAGATCTGTTTGCCTCCCACGACTCTTGCCACTGTGACCTGTTTTATTCTCTGACCGAGGGCACGCTCGGCACGGATGCACTGGCGCACAGCTGGCCGCGGGGCCTCCGCAAGTATGCGTTTTCCCCCAGTGAGCCTTCTTACGTAGACTTTGCGCAAGATCAGGGAGGACGAGGAGCAGGTAATTTTGGTTGCCCCGTATTGGCTCAACCGCACCTGGTTCCAAGAACTAGTACTCTTCGCGACAGCACCTCCCTGGCCAATTCCTCTGAGAAAGAACCTGCTTTCTCAGGGACGGGGCACCCTATGGCACCCTCGTCCCGATCTTTGAAACCTCCATGTGTGGTTCCTGGACGGGACGAGGCAGGTTTGAGTACCCTACCACCAGCGGTGGTGGCTACCATCACTTCCGCTAGACTAGAGCATCGTCCACGAGACATGCCTATGCGTTGAAGTGGAACCTCTTTGTCAACTGGTGTTCTTCTAAACTTAAAGAACCCACGAAAGGCCCGATCAGTGTCGTGCTTTCCTTCTTGCAAGAAGGGTTGGAGCGAAGGTTGTCTCCCTCCACCCTGAAAGTGTATGGTGCCGCTATTGCCACACATCATGATGCAGTTGATGGTAAGTGCATTGGAAAGCACGACCTGATCATCAGTTTCCTGAGAGGAGCGAGGAGACTGAATCCTCCTCGCCCTCCTCTCGTTCCCTCTTGGGACCTCTCTGTGGTTTTAACTGCTCTGCAGAGTGCTCCCTTTGAGCCTTTGCAATCAGTGGAGCTTAAGTTCCTGTCAATGAAGACAGTGCTCCTGGTTGCATTGGCCTCCATCAAGAGGGTAGGGGACCTGCAGGCATTTTCGGGTGACGAAGCGTGCCTGGAATTTGGACCGGCTAACTCTTACGTGATCCTGAGACCCCGGCCTGGATATGTGCCCAAGGTTCCCACCACACCCTTTCGAGACCAGGTGGTGAACCTGCAAGCGCTGCCCTTGGAGGATGCAGACCCAGCCTTGGCACTGCTCTGTCCAGTACGCACCCTCCATGCTTACGTAGACAGGATGCATTGTTTCAGGACTTCAGACCAGCTCTTTGTCTGTCATGGTGGGAAGCTGAAGGGAAAGGCTCTCTCCAAGCAAAGGTTGTCTCACTGGATAGTGGACGCCATTGCTTTGGCTTATCAGCAGCAAGGTCGACCATGCCCCCTTGATGTGACAGCCTGCTCCACCCGGAGTGTGGCATCCTCTTGGGCTCTAGCGCATGGCGCCTCGCTAACAGACACATGTAGATCTGCAGGCTGGGCGACACCTAACACGGCCTCTGGGCGACCCCCACGTGTGTAGTCCACTGTAAGCCTCTCTGAGCATGTGTCTTTCCCTCGGCAAGCTACCTTGCCACCCCTGGGTTTGAAATATTCCACCTGCAGCTGGACACCCCAGTGATTCTCAATATGCAGCCCCCTGGGGTCATGTGTATTCCAAGTCCCCCCCCTTCGGGCTGGGCATAATTGCATATTTCCACTGATATATGCTTCCTAGTGTTCCTTGGCATAATTCCAGCAGCCATTAAAAACTATCCCTTTCATGTTAATGTTGTTTTTTCATTGTTTACATGTTTAAATATTCTGAGAATGCATAGTTTTAGTTCTAATGTTTAATGTTTAAACTGTAATAAATGCATTAAAACTTTTTTTTTTGGCAGCCATTTTGTTTTTATTGTTTATGACAAAACAGTGATGTTTACAACTTGTTATACGGCAGAAATGGATTCAGCACCTAAAAATCATATAGAAACAACACTTGAAGTACTTTTCCTCAAAAATGCCTACTGCATCTTATCCAGGGCTATTTATCTATTTTGGGACCTGACTATATGTAATAAGGTCTGACATGTGAAATATAGAGTGCTAAAATCAGTTACTGCTTGAAGGATGTCCTCTTGTAGCATGAATACCGGAATATAAAAAGGTTGTGGGGAGAACTTTCTCAAGGGACAAAGGAAAATAATATCCTTTTAACTACCAGTACCAACACACACAATTTTTCCCAAGAGATCTTGGGGCAAGAAATATTCTGAGCTATATTTGCGAATTAAACGGATTAAGACGGTGACGTGGAATTAAAGAGAAATAGTGCATTAAGATTTGTTGATTTTCCTCCCATTTCTGGGTGGTGACACCAGGTCCAGTTTTTACCCAAATGAAATGCTGATGCTTCTGTGAAAGCATTCAATTATTCATAATTGTCACTAGTGCACATTCATGCTGAATTGTTGTGGCTTAAATTGAAGTGTGACAAGCCATGCAGAAAGAGAATTTATAAAGCTCTTCTTGTCACATGTTTTAAATTTCATCAATAACATTATTTCTGAATTAAGTTTGTTACATTGTGTTAATGGAAATTACCTAATTGTACATAGAGTGCTGCTCTGCTTTTTGGTTGTATCAAAATCATCAGCATTATAGAGTAAATCTCTATTGGCTGGGACAATTTGACTACATCAATCACATGACACTGTGTAGAAAAAACTTACTTGAATTACTTCCATGTTACGTTTGTGGCCGAGCTACAAGCAATACCTTGAGGAGGATTTCTGTAAAGCCAAAATGCTTTTCCTCTTTGTTTTGATCAAGTTTGTATTGATCATGTAATCCTAGTATTATCAGTGCAGATCCACTACGATCAAGGCCATATCCCTCTAAAACCAGATAAAGGCAAGGTGGTGCTTGACCATAAGCATATATGTAAACAAAATGGGATTCTAAATTGAATGTGTTTGTACAGAGCAATTAGGCAGCACAGAATGAGCATAGAGTTGATGTCAAAGAATGTGTTCTTGTGTTCAAAATGGCATCAGAATGGAACAGACCCTAGAGTCACAAGACACATTTTCAGTTTAAACTTGACACGTGTCTTAAAACCAGAGAAAGACTATATAAAACTACACAAGATGACGCAGCGGTCCAATATATCTGTCTAACGCATGTTTACAAAGACCACAAATGTGTAAAAAAGCTGAGGTTTGTAGGCCAGTAATAGGCTTCTATTCAATTATATGGGACATGTATACTGACTTATGTCTATATAATGTATATTCAATGGTTTCACTGTAAACCCTAATGTTGTCAATACAAAAGCAATCAAGTTATCATAACTTGCAATACCATGTTTTGGCATCATAAGATGTTTAACTGATTTATTTGGCAGCAAAACCACATTTGGTGAACTTGATAAAACAAGTTTTGTTAGGCACCATTACTCCATTAAATTGGGGGAATGAGTTTTCCTCAAAACTTATTAGGGTTTACAGTGTACGACAACAATGTAACGTCTATGAATGTATTGTCATTTGGGAGCTTTTCTCTATGTGATTGTGATTAATTTGCTTAATTTATTAGCATATAAATGTAATTAATTTGATGGCACTTTTTAATCAGTTGACAGCCCTAGTAAAATAATATAGATGCTAAGGAGACTGGGAAGACTTGGTGCCATTGTTAAATCCACCACAGAAAATAATTGTGTGTTGTAGTCATTTGGTCTCAAGGTGAGGATTCGCCACTTGATTGGCCTCTTGTGCACCGATTAAAGAGAAGGACATTACATCACTTCCGCTAACTACGTGCATTTGTAACCGCCATAGCAACACAGGCGTAGCAAACGTTATGGAAAGAGATCTGCTCACCACCATCTGTGTGTGTATGTGTGCATGTGCCAAGGCTGTGTTATGGAGTCAGAAGGCTGGCTACATTCTCTAAGGACCTCTCCTCCGTTGCTTAGCAATATGTGGAACAGTGAGCAGCCCCAATAAGGCAATTGCATCTACTGTATTTCCCAAGCAGAAATACACAGAGATAAAAACAGAATTCAGCTATTTAGCATTCACATGAGTAATATTTATGATACATTTTCCATGTTATGCAATATCAAAATATTTTTGTTAGTAAGACATTACTAACAAAGTAAGACAAATCTTAGTAAGACAAATCTTGAAAGTTTTTGGCTGATATTATGAATTTACATGATCGTTTACTGGTGGACTATGGATGTCACGTTTAAGAATAAGCACCGCATATTCATATGCTGTAACCTATGTCACTTTGCATACTGTGTAATACAATTACAATTACAGAATTTATATTTTGTATTATACAAGATCAAGAACCAATTAAAAGTATGTAATATATATATATATTTTTTTTATGTCTGTTAATGCTTGTTCCTAAAAGAAAATCTAATAATAATAATAAAATAAATGTGTGTATACAAATTTAAAAAGTATAAAATGTGTATATAGACATTTTAAATGTGTATACATAGATTTCAAACAAGACTTTTAAAACAAGTCTATATTATATTAGGGCAAAGCACTTTGTCAACCCTACAATCTCATCGCTCTTCTACTGACCTTGAGAGAGTTCCTGTTCTCGGATACATCAAACGATATTTATTCACCAGCATTTCCCACAAGTCCTTGTTGCTTGTGATATGTATGACCCCTGCTGCTTGCCTGTACAAACACAGGCTTGTTTTTTGTTATCCATCTCAGTCACTGGGTGAAGAATTACTGCCTTACTGTTGGTGTGGGTCACAAAAAGACACTGGCAGCTTGAAAATGCTCAATCCAGTAGTCTAATGGATATAAATTACAACATTCTCATAGTCTAGATCTTGTCACTGGATGTTCGATCGCATAAAAAAAAGTGAGATTCACCTTCAATTTTCCATGTTTGTAATATATTATTGGTTTTTAATTCTGTCCCAGTTACTCAAATCCACAGTGAGTGTCCTCTAGATAGTGTCTGTGCTTGCTGTGGTGTAACGCAACAATAACATATCGCTCCGTTATTACACACATTTATCATGGCTGCCCCAGACTCTTCATGGAGCATGTCAGTGATCCGTACACTTCCCTCGCCCAGGTATCTGCAGCCAAGCAGCCAGCTGTCCAAGGTCAAATCATAATAGAGCCGCTATTTTTATCTTCTGGCTGCTATTACTCCTAACAACAGCGTTTTGGCCTCTGCAGGCACGCACACATATGTACACATGCGCTTACATTTTTTTCTCTACCTTCAATTTCAACACAAAAGGGAACCGTGTAAGCGAATGACAAAAAAAAAAAATCAGCCAGGTGAATGATCCTAATCTCACAGGCTGACATTAAAGACTTCCACAGATGCCCTGCTGAGCATAAGAGACAGTACAAGGGATGGTTAACTCCACCTTTCGGCAGTACCGGGCTTGTATCTCACCTCATTAATGGATATTTAACAAGGCTGATAATGCACAACGTTGCCCTTGGTAACTGCAGGGGGCGTGACATATTTGGGCCAACATCTGCTATCCCATATTGCCCCAACAGGTACAATCTTTGTACTGTGTTGCTGTGGTTGTCAGTAAACAGGGAAAAAGGAACTTCTTAAGCCAACAGATTCTCTTGAACAAAGATTATTATCGATGGGATGGGAGTCATAGCCATAGCTAACTTCCTTTGTAGACCAATTCATGTTCACAATTATACCATTATGAGTCATTACAAGGAAACCTTAAAATAAAAAGTTGTAATACAGAGTAATAATTTGTGTCCATGTATTTTTTATAATAAATAAGTAAATACATATGCAAAATAAATGTAAAAATTTGTTTTTACAAGCTTCCTGCTCACCATATTTTTATTTACTCTTTTATAATCTCAGATTTGGTGTGCAGACTCCTTGAAGACTCAATTGTTTTGAATGAATGTACCCAAATAATCTAAATTTGGTGCATTATTATATATTATTATATTAATCTGAGAGTATAAGAATTCAACAAATCCAGAGCCAACTTTGTTCATAAACTTCGTGAACAAAATATCTGTAAACTGAAAATATTGATGTGATGGTTTGTTTATAATGGAAGTTTATAAGAATCACAGAGATAATCACAGCACATGCATCTTAATGTGAAGTGGTGGTCAATTTTGATGAATTTTTTCAAGCTATGTTATCACTTAGCAACTGTTTTACTGCAGCTCCTCAAGCACTGATGTATTCCAGAGGAGGATCTGCACAGCTGAATTGGAAAAGCCCGAGGCTACAGCCGAGCAATCCCTGCTCCTCGCTCTCACTAGGCGTGCATAGCAACCGCTGATCTGCCCAACACAGATATGAGGTAATGACAGGCCCATTTGTTGGTGTGGGCAACAGCTAGCCACAATGGCCCAAGTCCTTGATAACATAACTATAAGAGATTTTAGTGTGTTATAAAATCAAACAAGTGCAAACAAAAGGAGAGCTTGAGTTGACAGTGAAGCTTAAGTATGGTTTGATAACAATCTTGTGATTCAGAATGAGGGACAATGCAAGGCAAACCTACTTTTCTCTTCAGCTGCTACTATAGGTTGAAGGAGACAGCATCTGTCTCTGAATATACGTTTGCAGTCGTGACTCCCAGAGCAGAACAAATAATGGTTCAAAGAACCTCTTTTACTGTGGGAATTATATGCCATTCTGGAATAATTTCCTCCACTATCCACTGACACAGATAAACCCATCACACATGAAGGGTAGAGGGAGAAAAGACGAAGAGAGTGTTTATCAGATTCGGAGGACTGTGGTGGGATTAGTTTCCCTGGGATGAATACAGCTTCTCAGCTTCCATCTCCCCTCCCTTCCAACCTCAGCCGTCCATCCGCACACACACTCCCACACACAAACCTACACGTAAGAAAACACATCTCCGATCTCCAGCTACAAACAAATCATTCTCCCCTACTTGGATAAGCAGATCTCAACCAAGCGTGGCAGTAGATGATGGGTTTCTCACATGAACCATCCAACCAGTAAACTACCACCTTCCCTGGACAGCCAGAAATAAGGAAGGAAACGGTGCCAAAAACCAGTGTTGGCGCGAAAACAAACGCCACGCTGTAGGGGCGGGCATTATGATGGCACGCTCTACTCTGATCCAGTATAGGTCTCTTTCAGAATCGCACCAAATACGAAACAAACCAGCAACATCCGAACACCTGCAACTTCAGAGAGGGAAATATGAATGCCTACCTGTATGTAGCTTGCTGTTATCTCCTGCTTCAGCTGGGAGGAAGTGAAGTACAGATCATATGCAGGAGAGAGGGAGTCACAGAGAGATGGAGAGGAGGAGTCTTGTCTGGTAGAGGTGGAGAGAGTGGGAGAGAGAGGGAGAGAGCTGCTGTTGTCGCTATTCTCTGCTGAGCCTGCAGGGAGTAGTGTGCATGGCAATGTGCTATCCCTGTTTGAAGCCAGAATGAGTATGCATCCAGTCCTGAATTAGAGAGAGGCAGGGAGAGAGAAAGAGACTCCTGGCTGTTTAACCATGCACCGTCACGAGGCACTTCCTTCGGAATCCCTCCAGTGAGAGTGGCAGAGCATCACTGAGTCCTTGGCTGCGATTGGCTATCGTGGATGATGATGCAGTCAGCAGGCGATGGTTCTGGCAACAGTCAACTAAGATGACCCACTCAGCTAGTATTAGCATCCTCACACATTCTAAGCAAAGGCTGGAGGCAGGGCAAGGACGAACAAAGACGTTTACAAAACCCTACTGGGAACGAGTTCATGTACTTTATGGGGTTGGAAGCTGGATGGTGTACATGGCAAGTCCCGGCATGGTGACTTGTAGACGTTCATGCGCACATGAAGACAAAGACGTCTCAGAGGAACATCTAGGTGTAGAGGTTGTGATTTCCCCAGAGAGAGCTCCATCAATAGCAAGGATGGCTCACTCTTAGGAAAGTAAGGTGCTAATTAATGGGATGAATTCTGGGTAACGTGACCTCCCATCTTGAAGAGAGTTGCTTGTAGAGTGGCTATTATTCTGCCTGATGTTCATTAATTTCGAAATGGCCTGGATCTGGATGGCAGACATAGCTAATAATGGTTCCCAATGGATCGCCTGATGTCTCTTTTGTGGACCTCACTGTTTCTGTGCTCAGAGTTTGACAATTTCACAGTGCAATGCCTCTACTTATAAAGGCCAGCTTGTTGCATAAGAACAAAGATATAAAAAGTAAGAAGGGTAAATGACTCATCTCTTTTGTTGAAAATTAAATGTCAGACTGCTCGTGCTTGCAAGATGTGGTTGTGAAATGCAAAAATCAATTGTTAATTGAACAGTCCAAAAGTTATAAAGCTGTCTTATAAATAACCGTTTGACTTGAAGAGGTTTTTAATGTGAAACTTTAATAATTACCTTAATAATAAAAAAGGTAAACAGCATATACTGATGTGTAATCCAAATCTCAATTTCAAGAAACATGCCATTTTAGAGGAAACTCTCTTACTTTTTTATTTGAAATCATACAGTCTTTCTGAACTACTACAATAAAAATGAAACTATAGCCTTTATAAAACTGTATTTGGATAACTGTACAGCATCTATTAATATGCACAAATCTGTTTTTGTTGAGTGCCATCGACGTCACACACATCACACACATGACTAGCGTAAGCCAATAGTGAGCCTACATGCTGACAGAAGAGCTGCGCTGTGACCCTACGTGAACTTACTCAGAGGCCAACACAGAAGAAAATGAATAGTTGAACAGTCGTTATTTTTGTTTTTGTGCACAAAAAGTATTCTCTTCGCTTGATAAACTTATGGTTGAGCCACTGTAGTCACTTGGACTATATTAATCATTGTCTTTACTAACTTTCTGGGCTGGCAAGTTTCAATAACATAGAAGCCCATGGAGGATATCAGATTTAATCAAAAATATCTTAATTTGTATTCCGAAGATGAACGAGTCTTACGGGGTTGGAACAACATGAGGGTGAGTAATTACTGACAGAATTTTCATTTTTGGGTGAACTAACCCTTTAATGCTTTACCTGATGATCTTTCTCTTTACATGATATCCAAATTGACACTGTCTAACTCTCACATGTAAAGAATAAAAAATAGAGCAATTTGAACTAGGGATGGGCAATGACATTTTTAGAAAATATCGTACTCAAATATTTGGGCTCATAAAAATTGAATATTCGAATATTCGTTTATTTAAATTACGTTTAACGAGAAAGACTTTTTATCACAATTTCTGAACAAGCTTACGATTAGGCAATATACAGTACACAACAAGCTTACGATATATCTTAAGGTTTTCTTTTAGTAGAAAACATTAAACATTATGTGTAAACAAAAATTATAAAGAACAAAAGCATTTGAGCTCAAGCAGCGCGAAAAAAACGTTAATAAAGCCAATAATCGTACAGAACGCACATATACACTCGAGTCAGCATATGGTTATCGTGTTTTGTTTCATGTTCATGTTGAGAAAAACAATATCCACATGCTCGAGTGAGAAAACGCACTGAGCTGACAGAAGTTTCTAACAGCACTTTGCGTTTTCTGTTCTTAAACCGGTCTCCCTCAACGAAACTTAAAGGAAGCATATATCTCAAAATCATTTTGCTGTCTGATAAGTTATCTCGGATCAATCGGGGTACAGCTGTGCTTACCTGCAATCGTGGATGCAGTGATGGACAGCTGTCTTTCCTCATTCGACTGGTGTTTGGATTTCATGTGATTTCTCATTGTGGTGGTGATATAGGCTAACTCAGTTTCATTAATTTATTTGATTAAAAGTAATTCCATTTTGTAATATAATTTAGTAAGATCATTTTCATCTAAGTAATTCCAAACTTCACGAGGCAGACAACGACATTATGTGATCAAATACAATCAACTTGTTAACACGCTCCACAGCACCACCCAGTGCATTTAATTATAACTGAGTAAGTGCTCCGAATTTATCATGGATTCATTGCATTGACAGCCAGAAAAGCAATGTAGTAAAATTCGAATATAGTTTTTTTATTTTTCGAATAATAATTACAGATTTCGAATATTCGTACACACCCTTAATTTGAACAAGTATTTTTTTTCTGACATTTCGTACAAATGCAATTCTGTCCTTTATTTCTTTGCTCCTAGAAATCGAAGCTAGAAAACGAAAGGCTGTAAACTGACGTGACATGTTGATTATCTATGTATCCTGGTAAATCACCATGGAAACCTTGAATTTAACCCTCTTCAATGACAAGGAGTCGCCAGGACGGAAGATTAATTATATGGGTAGGCTACTTCATGGCCTTAATGGTAACCTTACAACCCCATATGAATAACTAAATGTTGAATGTTTTTGTCCATCTGCATTCTGCTGTGACTGTACCTGCCGCAGTCTCTTGAAAGATGCCTCTGTTTGCTGTTCTGCAAATGGTCTCATCAAAGAGTGACCAGCAAAGTACAAAGTCATTGCCAAGTCTGCATACCAACTCTTAGCTTGAGATAACCTGACTCTCAAACTCACACAACCCTAATCCCGCAAAGCAAGCAGAAAAGCAAAGCAAAGCTTTTTTTTTTTAAGTGCCCCTATTTTAAAGGTTCCTAATTTTGTTTTGGAGGTCTCCTACAGCAGGTTTACATGCATAAAAGGTCAAAAAACACTTTTATTTTCTATATTAATTTACATTGCACATCACCTCATTTTTCAATGATCCTCAAACGACTCGTCTGATGATTCAGTGTCTCTGAATCCCTCCTTTCCACGAGCCTGCTCTGCTCGGATTGGTCAGATGGCCCAGTCTGTAATGATTAGTCTACCGCTTACAGTGCATGTCGGAAAAGAAATGGCCATTTATCATAACTGAACTTCAGCTCCGGAGGCTTCCTAAAGCTCAGCGATTGTACACACTGTAAAGACAGTAATGATGGCGTCGATTTTACCATATCAATCCGAGCGTGAGTCCGATGATGAAACACTGGAAGAACTAGTTATTCAACCCGAGCCTCCATCGCAAGGACGGCTTGAGGACGTTTCTCAGTGATATGCTACTCAGTTTTATCGTACATTATGAGATGTTGCAGCTGTAATTCCTCACCATCAGCATTAACAAGTGTACTGTACACTGTTAGAAAAATCTGTAGAAATTACAGTATTACTGGCAGCTACTTGCCAGTAACTTACTGTAGATTTAAATTGATGTTATTTACTGGCAACAATTTGTACAACATTAAACATTAACAAGTCTTTATCTTTACAGAATAAAACTAAAATAACATCCTTATGCAAAGCATTCTGGGAACCAAAATCTGAAGGAAAAAAACAGAAAAAGGTTGATGAAGATTTCTGGTTCCCAGAATGCTTTGCATTAGATTGTTATTTTATAATTTTATTCTTTAAAGACAAAGACTTGTTTAATGTTCATTTAACTTTGAACAAACTGTTGCCAGTAAATAACATAAATTTAAATCTACAGTAAGTTAAATCTACTGCAAAACTACAGCAAATTTTTTACAGTGTATGTACATTAACAAACCGATGTGAATTATTGCGGTGCACATGTGGGAACTGTATCATTAACTGTATCAATAACAGCGCATATGTTAGCCGAGCACTAACATGAATGACTGATGTAATATTAAAGTTAGTAAAACAAGTCTTGCTCCATCCTTTATCATTACTAAAAGTAGAAAGAACAACAGAAAATCTGCATTAATGGACACAATTTTAGGTGGAATAGTGGGCCACAACTGATTAGCATTTTTGAGATTTGTTTAAATTCACAGACAGCTACATTACACATTGCATGAAAGGTAACATTTGAAAAAGCATAATAGGAACGCTTTAAGAAAACACGTGGATTTTGTGTCCAGACACTATGCATCTTTAAAAGTAATAGAAACAGAAGATCATGCATTATTGATGCAGTTCGTATGCAATTTAATGTGCACTTAATCTGACTGGAATATCAGTTACAGTCATCATGGTTTATTTTGAATTGGTATGCAGTGTGCTGCAGGTGGCTGTGACTGCACCAGTATACACTGCAATAATGTCAGCAGTATTTTTTAGGTTCTGATCCCTTAGATGCATTTCAGCAAATTGGAGGATTTGTGAGAAAAAAGTGAGCTCCTTTCCATATAAAGTGACCAGGATTTGGTTCAGTGAGTGACCGACAATGTGTCTGTTTTGATAAATAACTTAATCTTTATATTTATTCCATCTAAAGCTGGCAATTGATAACAGTTTCATAAGAGTAATTTGTTCATTCATTTTGGGAATCGACTACACCCGACTGGTTGTGCTGTTTGTTTTTGATTCACTAATAAGATCAGTTTCATAAGGGTTGTTTGTTCATGAATTGGTATACCAATTGAACCCGATAGAAATATATGATTGGTATTATTTTGTGGTCTTTCTTATTGTGTCACATTGAACACAGACTGTAAACTCTTATTCACAAAAGCATAACATCAATCTTAAGATCGGATTTTTTAAATTATTTTTTTCACCCAGAATCCATACTTTTACCTAATTTAGTTTGAAGCTTAAGGCTCATTCTTGTATGTAGTACAACACAATTCAGTCAAGTAGGAAAACAACATTCATCAATCATAGACCAGATTGACCGTGACGTAAAATGTGATCCTCGATTAGATTTAGAGCAATAACATTCTCTGAACGGCTAATAAGAATGTTGTCCCAGAACCAAAAAAGCACAATCTTTTCCATCTTTTGTACTGTAACATGTATAGACAGTAACTGCGGATGACAGCACACAACAGAGGTGAAAGAAGAACAAGAGATGGGTTTGATTCCATTGAGGACAGACGGTTTCTCAGCAGCAGCCGATTGGCTTTGTTTCAGCAGGCTGGCTGGTTTACACGCTAAACAGCAGGGACACCAGCTGTACCCTCCCCAGTGTCCTTCAGAAATAGCCCTCAGTCAGCAGAAGCCTGGCCTCTGCCCAGCCATCCAAGCAAACCAAGGCCTAACATTGGCCCAGTGCTACCAGTACCAAGTACCTGGGCGTTCTCCCAGTGGGATTAGAAGATTTGTATCAAGCGTGCCGTTGACCCATTGCTGGCTTCAGTAACTTGAACCTACCCCGAGAATTCCAATCAATCACTGGTCCAACATTGGTCAAATGTCAGTCTCAATGACACGGATGGCTGTCATACAACAACTCGCTGACATCACTGTGAAGAATGTTGCGTTCACACGCTCTCTGTAATCGCACACCGTGACTATAGAAATCAAAGTGACGTTATTAATTATGCAGCGGCAAAAAATAATTACATACTAATAAAAGATTAATGGAGAGACTTCGACCATCTGCAGCACTAGATTGCGCCTTGGTCTGCTGGGGAATGAAAAGTGCACAGGACTGTTTTTTCCATGTAGCCATCAGTAGCCAATCAGTTCTCCAACATCTGAGGTTTCCAAAGCCTTCAGCTGTAAGCACTAATAAAACCTGTACCTCAGATTTGTCCATTCCTAAAATTCCATTCATGTGTGTATGTGTGTGTTTATAGGGATCTATGTCCTTTTATAAAGTTGATAAATACAGAGCATCTGCTTTAAAAAAAAAAATTAAACAATTTTTTTATTCTAACTTCATGCATTATTTTTATCAGCATTTAAATGGTGGTAAATTTCATAAAAAAAACAAACAATTTGAACAAAATGCTGAGAAAATCGCATTTTTGTCAAAGACTACAAATGAGCAATGCTTTTATCGTATGTTTTTTTATCGTATGAAATTCTGTACTCTTTCAGAAGATGCGTAATGGCGTCCTATGATATAACAGTGAAAACATGGATTTACGTCAATGGAGGGTAGGCTACGCGTGGTCTCATAAATGACGGAAAATTCTGTCAATGGTGGGGAAAGAGTTAATTAAATCACAATATGGACTAGTGTCTGTGAATAATAAACTCCAAAAAGGCTGATTTTTAAATATGAAGTCTGTTTGATCTGCTTGTCTGCACATTTTTGCACCCTGCACTCATTGTGTTATCAGCATCTGCCATCTCACTATAAGAGGACACTTCACATGTCTTCACTACAACCTGCCAAAATAAAAGTTTAATTTGAAGAACTTTAACAGAAATAGACAGGAGAATGTACTTCTAATAATCACACACTTTTTCATCCTCATTTTAATTTAATTTAAAGTTATCCTCTGTTGTTCATCACTTTGTTTGACAAAAAAAGAGAAAGGAATTGTTAAAATTGTATTTTATTACATTTAAAAAGATTAATTAAATTATTAAAGTTTCATGTCCTTATTTGATTTCTGAAAATGCAGAATCCATAAAAAAAATAAAACAGAGGACACAAACTACTGACGGATAAGCTCTCACAATCCAAGTCGTCTTAAACTTGAGATATGCTTTACATTAAGCGCTTTAAATCATAAAACCTACATGGCTTGCCCTACTGTCAGAAGCGCGTTTAATGCATTTAAGACGTTTCCTCAGTAAACAACTTGCATATTACAGTTGTATACTTCCCTATAAATGTTACAAATTCATGCAAATATTTCCACTTCACATAAAGGATTATTCTGACAGCAAGTGAGTCTATGCTTAACTTCACAGATCTCAATGAGTAAGTGCCGGCAAAGTGGATTAGAATGGGGGCACAATAGTTATAACATTGTCAATATTTTGCATCCAGAAGTGTAAGCACTTCAAATCTCTTCTCGCCATTATAACAGCACCATAAATTGCAGTGTATGTTGCTGCCGGCTGCAGCAATATTGACAGACCACTGTAAATAAATATTGATCAGTAAACCACTGTTTAATAAAAAACGTTTTGCTTTTCCCCCTACTGTACCGAAAACATACTGAACCGTGACTTCAAAACCGAGATAAATACCGAACCATAATGTTTGTGTACCGTTACACCCCTGATTAATATGTGTGTGTGTATGTGTGTGGTTTGACTTATCCCAGCTTTGACAACAAATATCTGCACCCTCGGTTAGCAAATGAAACCCAGTGAGACAGAAAACAGCAACGGATTTTAGGTAGAAGAGCAGAATCCAACACAGACTAACTGTCAAACTAACATCAAGGATTCAGTAGTTTTAAACAAGCGATTCCACAAGTGACACTTTAGGTTTATTCATATAACCAGGCTAACACCTCCGTAATCTGTCAGATCAGTCATTCGCCACAGTGAATGTAATGATACGCTTCTCTCTGTCTGCATAAGAGTGAGTCATGCGGGGAGGCCCCTCTTCGCCAACGGGGCCCACGTGCGTCTCTCAATCGACGGTTTACAGATCAGTGGCGTTCCTCACCTGAAGCTTGGCCACAGTCCTGTCAGTGCCTGATGGATGGCGTGACATTCAGCCACTACCCTGTCACTTTGCCTCTGAATTGGGAAGAGAGACAGAGAGCGAGAAACGATGGAGAAATCTGAATGTTAAAGGAATTGTTTGTCTAAAAAAATATCATCATTTACTCACCTTGTTGTCATTCTCAAACTCAAATTACTTTCTTACTTGGAACAAAAAAGAAGAAATTTGGGATAACATTGGTAGCTCTTTTTAATGTGTGAATGAGGAGTGGGGCAGCCAAGCTCCAAAATGACATAAAGAAAGTGTCATTTCATTTAACCATTCCTTCAAGGGAAAGAGATAAATAGAAAAAAATAATGAGAAAGAGTGAGTGAGGAAAGGAAAGATGAGAGTGAGAAGGAGGGACCCATGTACTGTGACTTCAATGTGTCTGATTCGTTCTGCGGGCTAAGTTAGATTGCAGAAAGTGCGTGGGCGTCCATCAGCTTGCCTGCCAGTCAGAGCCCGTTGACAAGGCCAGGGCTGGCTAAACAACATGAGGAAAGGACAGACAAGCAGAGGAGAAACAAGCTTTTATGAATCTACATGGAAATGAGCACATCTTTGGGGGGGGGGGGGGGTTGCTATGATCCCCACATTGTCACACAGCTGATCACAAGATCCAGCCAATCAAAACCAAGACAGCAGTGGCAAAAAAAAAAGAAGGAAAAAAAACCCTACAAAACTCAATCAGGGCCTCTAGCAGCATCTTTATGCATCATGTATGAACCAGCTGCCACTTTTTCTGACATGAAACCAAACAAGTTCAGTTGTGATTATACCACATCAGCTCCCACATTTGCAATGGATTTTTGTTTTAAAACTCTGATGTCCTGAATAATTGCAATTGATGATTTAGCCTAAGACGTGTGATTAATCAGTATCTAAGAGCAGCATCTCTGGAATACGCGTTATATTTTTAAAATTAGGAAACGTGAATGTGAATTGAATTTGCAGTCGCCGTTTAAATATTTTGGATATAAACAATGATGTCTACAGTAGTGATCAAAATAGAGAAAACTAGGGATGGGCATGATTAATCGACGATCGATAATTGATCGTTAGGGTGTACTCACACTAGCCAGTTTGAACCGTGCCCGAGTGCGTTTGACCACCAAAGCGCGGTTCGTTTGACTAGTGTGAGTGCTCCGAACCGTGCCCGGGCGCGGCTCGATTAGCCGGCCCTGGCCCGCTTGGAAGAGGTGGGCCAGAGCACGGTTCAGTTGGACTCGGGCGCGGTTCGCATGCAGTGTGAGCGCTAACCGTGCTGGAGCACGGAACAGGACGCGTGACGTCGGGAACTGTAGTCCGTAATCAAAGCTGCAAAGTCCTTGCTGCACTTCAGCTGGTACCTTGCAAACCTCCTCATACGAGCAGCACGATTGCGTGAAAATTTCCGTGCCACAAAGGCGATAGATCTGTTTAACAACAGGCTGTGAGAGGGCTGTGGACCAAACGACTCAAAATTATCCACAAAGTAAACAGAGCGATGGACTCCATTGTGTTCAGTGAGAGCGCCGCTCTTCCTGTTTATCCCGAAACCGTTGCACCATAATGACGTAAGCGTGCTCCGGCACGAATGCTGAAACCCTATGTGAGTGCAGGCCAGAGGGTGAGTGGGGAGGGGGGACAATCGTACTCGGGCCCGGTTCATGGCAACTGTGCCTAGTGTGAGTACACCCTTAAAGTCCAAATGAAATCAAAATTGACCATATTTACTTTGTTTGCCTAAATTGATCGTTTTGTGGTGAACAATTCATCCATGCAAGTTAATCCACACAAAAAATCTTTAATCAAAATCTGAAAATGCCCCTCCCCTCTGCATTGGAGGACCTTCTCTGATGACGTAGGTTTGAGGAATTGGTTTGGGCAACGCTTAACCACTCCCCTCAAACCGTTAGTCTGTTATGAGCAGAGATGGAAGGAGGAGCGCTAGAGTAAAACCCTGCCCTCTGTTCAATATTCCGTTTCACTGGGAAATGCGTCACAACACTGGAGAAAAGTCGTTTGCAACTTCCGGTTCACGCGGACTTTATTTTAATTTCATCGATCACGTTTATTTGTTATCGATTAAACTAATGCAGGTTGTGTTGCGTAGTGTGAGTCTTGAAGCAATGGAATTCATTTTAGCGCGGAGGTACCTGTGCATCACGGCAACGTCAGTCCCCTCATAGCGGGTGTTTTCGGCGGCTGGACTGGCTGTCACCAGGTTGCGGTCGCGTGACGCGTCTGATCTCAGATCATGTCAACATGCTTATCTTTCTCAACAGAAATCAGTAGACTGGTGCAGAAGTTCTATGGGAACTTCATGCGTTTTCTCAGATCGGATAGCTATCTGATTTATCAAAACGATTCTATTTACACATGGTCACATAAATGTGTTTTTGCAAAACGGATATAAATCCGATCTTGAATTCCCGCGCTATATGCATATTTAAATTGTTGCACGTCACCGAAAGCAACTGATATGAGCTGCATTTTATTGATCATCAGCGAAAATTTCTAAATCAAAGACCGCAACAAGATAGCCTATTGCGGCAACAGCCCTGGTTAGATCATTTCGGTTCTTTACTTTTAATGAAGATGATTGTGTGTTGATGAATGACTTTCACTTTGATTCACTGTGGTGATGCGTGTTGAAGTAGCGTCGTCATATCTGGCTATAACATGACATATAGCCTATAACACGCTCTCACACGTTTATTTCTTAGCATTTTTGGGATAAGTCAAATTTACATATGTGGTTTCAACAACCAGATGCATTTACTCTTGTCCAGTTTCGTCTGGAATGCGTCTCAGATCTCCTCCTGAAGTGGTTTGAGCGATCGGATTTAAATCTGTCTCGAATGCGTTTCGGAGGGCATTTACATTTGGTCTTTTCACGATCGGATAGCTATCCGATCACAGAAAACGGATGAAGTGGCCATGGGTCTCTGTTTAAGAACGCCGGCTCGCAGCTGCAGGTTCCGCTGTTTTAGAGCACCGCAGGGCATATCTTCAAGTCTACCGAACGTCCAGTTTCACTGCCACAAGTTGATCTTCTTGTAATAAAGATCTCATCGAGGACAAACAAACTGTATTTTTGTATTTTCATTGCATTTTTAATTTATAAAAAGTTAAAGAAATGATGAATTTCAATATAAAAATATGAATGATTAATCGATAGTCGATCGTCAATTCTCCCGACGATCGACTAAGAAAATTTTATCGAATGCCCATCCCTAGAGAAAACCACCTTTTGAAAGTAACTTGACACTTCAAATATAGATTGTATCGACTACACCATTACGCCAGTAGGTGGCGACAAGTGACTAAAAAAATGTTTTTTGTAATTGAATCATTCATTCAAGAAATTTGATCAAATACGCTGATTCCCCCAGTAATGAAACAAGTGACGTATTTATGTATTCATTCATCATGAAATATTTATGATGAATGATTCAGTCATTGAATCATTCATCATAAATATTTTTTAATAGACTGCAGCTAACATTTCGTCAGGACCTCAAATAAATACCTTATTTTGTTTAGTTGTCTATCCAGAATCGTGGGAATCACTATTTTTTTAAAATTATGATTCTCAATATATCCAGAATCGTGCAGCTCTAGCTGGAAATATGGAGAATCTCTAACAGTTCCAGTAATCTGAGAGCAGCTCTTTTGTTTCAGCATTTGTCCAATTTCCGCAGCATAGATAACCATGAATTACATCTTTACAGACTTACTATTTAACGAGCTTAAGCCTGTGACAAATCGTGTCAGATCCTTCAGAACTTGTGAAGTGATTAACTCGAACTGTTTGACAGCAGACGTACTAGCCTTGTAAATGCTCCAACGGTTAATCTCACAGATTTGTTCACTCTTGTCATTTAAATGGAAGTTTCTGGCAACCTCTTACACTGGCAATTTGCTACAGTGGCATCTCAGAAGTATTGTAGAGATATTCTTGAGCAACTTCACAAAACCAACAAATTGTTGCAAACGAGCAAATTGTTGCAAATTGTTGCAAACGAGCAAATTGTTGGACGATATTCCTTATAGTTAAATGACATCGCCGATACACAATATTATCGTCAATGGGTGAGGGGTGGGCTTTTTTTTTCTTTTTCGTAGGCATATTTACTAATTTATTTGATCATTAATTTACTTGTTTATATATTTAATTATTTACTTTTATTACAACAGGAAATGACGCAAGAAATGTGAATGGTTGTCCATCATTTTGCGAGCAAAGATGGAGTTGGTGATAAAGATGATAAATGTCACTTCGCAATGTAATATATACTGTGTATAATACTGAAAATATTTTAGATTTAAACAATGAAGGCGAGCCAGTGGATTTGACACAAGCAATGCGCAAACTTTGCGTGGGAGTTATGTCGGTGAAGAAGTCTCAAACCCCAGTCAATTACACAATACAGAAAGTGAAAGTGACCAAGCTTTTGGCATCTGATGCTGCATTAACCACACACATTCTCTCAGACATGATGAGATATGAATCTACTTCATCATATGCTGATAACGGTATATAACTGACTTAATTTATTTTCTTAATATGTACTTATTTATTTTCTTAATATAAGAATTTAATGAAAAAACAATCAATGTGATGAACACAAAACCAGGAACACTTCCATGGAGAAATCAAATATTCAAGCATTTGTTCTAGAGAAAAACTATTTCAACTGCAAACCAATAAGGAATTTGGAATAAATAATTTTGTTCATCAAGATCTTCCCAATGAAGACATCTTATAAATTCCTAAGCCTAAATACAATTAGCAGAGGTAAAAAGCTAAAGTAAGCCTATAAATGAACTACACCATGGTCACATGACTTTATCGTCACAACCATAAAGTTTTCTAACAACTCTCTTAGTCTGGAGTTAAATAGTTTGAGTTAGAAAATACGTTTTTAAAAGTGTGAGTATAAAAAAACAGCCTGGTTGGGGGGGGGGGGGGTATTCTTACTGCAAGTGAACCTGTTTTAATGTAATCTGGGTCATAGTTTTGTACCTTGCATAGTTGGTTTGCTCGTGGTGTGTCAAGTAACTTGTCCATGTTGGCATCCGTCTAATTTTACTAGCTTAACCAAGTCACAAAAGAATTTGAACAAAATAACAGTCTGATTGGACAGCCTTTGGCATCAACAACAAATGATATGAGAAGAAATCTAGGCTAACCTCCTTTCAGAGAGTTAAGATGACACATAAGACAATTTAATTTGCTATTGTAACCTTGGCTGTTCAAATGGGTGTTACTTGCATTTTATTGGTTGCCATATTTATTTATTTTTTCTGTTTGTGACCCTATGAGAGCATCTTTGGGACATCACTCACCATTTGAAAACCACTCATTTATTCCACCCACAAGACAGAGATAAAAATTAGCTTGACTCCACGGCTATTGTTCACCCATATGAGACAGATCAAGGACAACATATTTTGTCATGCAAAATGCAAAGCATAAGGCAGTCAGTACATTTTTTTTTCTTTGCACATGGATGACTCACCTAAACACGTGACACACACACAGAACGAGACCAATTCTGGCCATTGGATTACATGGGCATTTCGAAGAGTTCTTAACACGACAGCCACCATTTGCAGGGATCAATGGGAGAAAACGATCACCCCATGAGCCGTTCTGATAAGGTCTAGTTCCCTCAAACACTTAAGCGTTATGAATTGATATTCTGTATGTCTCTAAATCATTCACAAAGATAAACAAAAGCCATTGCTGAACTCTTTAAAGGATGCAAAGCCCTGTCTTAGGTCACAGACATCTATTATCTCATTGATCTGTTGACTCAAATAGGCACGTTCATTGTGTTTAAATGCGATTGTGAAGCTGGTGTGATTGTTCAAATTAAAGGTCCAAGATGATGCAGTGATTTACCTTAAATGTTACTGCACTGGGTTTTACAGATAATCAAATGTAATTATTGCACACTTAACAGACGTCTTGGTATAAACTGATTGTGTGATGCTTATTCTAACTTCCATGCTAAAATACTGTTCTCCAAAAATGGCACTGCTTATTCAGTTTATATAAGATAGATGTCAAGTATATTTGTATAGCGCTTTTCACAATACAGATTGTATCAAAGCAGCTTCACAGTATTCAATTAAAATAATACAACAAGGTTTGTTTCTAGTGGAATTTATTGATTGATAAAATAAAATTAAATATCCCCAAAATATCCCCAACTGAGCAAGCCAAGCAAGGCAACAGTGGCAAGGAACCGAAAAACTCCATCAAGTGACCTAATGGTGTCCTAAAACTCCATCAAGTGACCTAATGGAGAAAAAAAAACTTGGGAGAACCCAGGCTCAGTCGGGGGCCAGTTCTCCTCTGGCATTTATGAACTAGAAGCCGGAGTGTAGTTTGAACTGTAAGATTATAAATGCCTGGCCGAAAAGATGCGTCTTTAATCTAGTTTTAAACTGGGAGAGCGAGTCTGAGCAACGAACAGTATCAGGAAGGCTATTCCAGAGTTTTGGAGCTAAATGTGAAAATGATCTCCCTCCTTTGGTTGATCTGGATATCCTAGGTATGACCAAAAGCCTCGAATTTATTGATCTTAAAGAGCGCGATGGATTATAGGGTGATAGAAGATCCGTTAAATAGACTGGAGCTAAGCCGTTTAGGGCTTTATAAGTCAGTAGCAATACCTTGTAAATAATACGGAACTTTATAGGTAACCAATGTAGTGATGATAAAATCGGTGTTATATGATCATATTTTCTTGATCTAGTAAGAACTCTAGCGGCTGTTTATTGAGGATGCAGGACAACCAGCTAATAAAGCATTACAGTAATCTAGTCTCGAGGTCATGAATGCATGAACTAGCTTTTCTGCATCAGAAACTGATAGGATATTACGTAGCTTAGCAATATTTCTAAGGTGGAAAAAGGCTGTTTTTGCAACATATGAAATATGATTTTCAAAAGACAGGTTACAGTCGAGTATAACACCCAGGTCTTTTACTGTAGAGGATAAAGTAACAGGACATCCTACGGTGTTAAAGTTGTATTGTGAGAGGTTTTGTGGGCGGTTTTTTGAACCGATAAGTATTACCTCTGTCTTGTCTGGATTTAATAAAAGAAAATTACGCGTCATCCAATCTTTTATATCTTTAACACACTCTGTCAATTTGGATAATTTAGCGTTTTCATCCGGCCATGATGAAATATAGATTTGAGTGTCATCAGCATAACAATGGAAACTAATTCCATGTTTCCTTATAATATTTCCAAGTGGCATCATATATATTGAGAATAATAGAGGGCCCAACACAGATCCCTGCGGCACTCCATAGTTTACTGGAGTTATGATCGATTTTTCTCCATTCAAAAAGACAAAATGGTAGCGGTCTGATAAGTATGATCTGAACCAGCTTAATGCTTGTCCATGAACACCAGTATAATTTTGTAGATGTGCGACTTGATTAAATGTAATCAATGTTACAGTGTGGCTGCAAGATCTTTCAGATGTTTTGCACATTTGTGAGTGCATTTACCTGTACAATCTTACATTGTTTAATATGCAGTCTAAGGTCACATAAATGCTTTGACAGTTATCTTTCTTTTATCGAGAAAAAAAAAAAAATACTAAACTAAACTGCACAGTTTACCTAAACAAAACTGAATGGATGCTGTGATAGGCATTATATTCCTATAGGTAGACGTGGATCAGCTGAGAGTCAACTGATGCGAGCTTGACTGACGTGACCTCCCAGAAATAACGCTACGCTTGATTTATATGAAAAAAAGTCTCTTATGCTCACCAAGGCTAAATTTGTTTGATAAAACAGTCAAAACAACAATATTGAAATGATGTAATTATAATTTTTAATAACTGTTTTCGATAGAAATGCTATAGATTTGCTGCTCAAGAAACATTCCTTGTATACACACACACGTTTGTTTTCAACATGCGCATATATATCTTAATATGTTTATCTCTACTTTCCTAGGCCACTGGCACACTTCCAGTCAGAAAAAGTGAGAAAAACACAAGTGCACTCCCATAATCAGCAGAGAACAACGCACCAAGGGAACATTATCCTGATTGGGCTTGAGCAGAGCATCATTTGTAATGTGCTTTTGATTCAATTTTGCCTTAACAGTGACCTTCAGGTAGCCTGCAGCCTGGAAATAAATGTTCTTGTTAGCCAGTTGTAGACCAATCTGTGTGTTACAGGTTGGGGGGCTCAACTCCAATCCGACAGTGCCACATGTAGAACAGTGTCCATAAACAAGATTGTCTCTCCAGCACATTTCATGATTCAAGCCCTATGTGTTGGATGTATATGGATAAAATAGATTTTGTACTTTATTGTACTTTTTGTAATTTATTCTGCTTCACCAGTCACATTAAATGTTTAATTACTTTCAGGTAACATCCACTGGTAAAAGATTCCAAAAAATATCACAATATGAGTGACAAATCAAACACTATGGATAGAGCATTTATTGCATTCGATTGCAAATTATATTTTTTTCTAACTTTTATGCTCTTTTCAAAGCTCTTTCATGCATCTTTTAGAAAGTTGTATCTGGGTTACTGTGCTCTTGATATTTTTGGACTGCTAACATGTTGTTTTTTCCCAAAAATTCAAGGCTTGCACTTTGGGACCTATTTCAAGGTTTGCGTTCTCGAGCCACCAAACACTGTTGTTGTGCAAATGAGCGGCCCAGAGCGCATTAAGGGTTTTCTGTTAGAACGTTTTCTGTTTTCTAAGTTAATAACTAATGATCTTTGCAACGGAAATGAACCAATCAAAACCAGGGGGGTAATTGAGCGCTCGATTTCAGTACCACCCCCGGGAGCCGCCACTGGCTAACAAGCCTTCACCTGCTGTTAGCATCCCATTGACTCCCATTCATTTTGGCGTCACTTTGACAGCAAATAACTTTACATCTGAGGCGTTTAAAGACTCCATTTGTCCATTGTTTATTTCTAAAGAAACACGACAATGTATAAAAGGCTCCATTACCTTGTATCTTACGTTATGGCCCTGTAGAAGCAGTTTTTGTAAAAGTAGGCTAACGATTGCGTCATAACCACGCGACTCTCTGGAAATTACCGTAGAGACAGGAAGAGAAGCTCGCAGTCAATCGGGGGGACGTGGAGGCATAATGTCCGATAAAGTCTAGGGAGAAGCCCATAGAGAGTCATGACGTTGCTCCTGCTCCTAGCTCATGGACAGCTCCTACTCACGCTCTCCGTCTCTGCAAGATTCGGAAGGGAATGGTTCAGATTTCGCTCGGCACAGCTACTAGAAAACTTACAACTGTCAGGCAGGCTGCTCACGTCACATCCACGTCGTTAAGCTCAGTTTGAGTCTGCACAGTACGCTCGGCAATCAGGAAATGAGGGCTTCTAATTTGCTTCACTTTTCTCCGTTGAAGTCTATGAGGTCGCTGTGTCCAGTTTATATACTGTCTATGATCAAAACTAACTTTAGCTGGACAATAATTTTATTGTAGAGCTGCTGTAAAGCCAAAACATCTCTGTTCCTTTAATTTCCTATTATCACTGTAAAGCTGCTTTGAAACAATCTATTGAGAGTGAGGAGTTGTCGTCACGGTATAGAGCCCCTCCCCTCGATCCGCCATGTTGGCAGGATTCCAGCGGCAAAACATCATTGTTTACGTGTGTTGTTAACTCGGTAGTAGAGGAGGTTTTCGCAATTCCGCCCTGTTTTACCATGCCTGGAAGTAAAAACTGCTCCAGTGTTTGCCACAAGAAGCCAAGCGCCGACATAAGGCATTTCTCAATAGCAAGTACGCAAAGTTCGGACTTCAATGCCAAGTCCAGCTCAGGAGAATGACTCCCGGAGGACGCGCATCACTCAGCTCGCTCTGCTACTCCGGTTATTTTTGTATGTACATTTTAGGCAACAATAAAACGAAATATGTTATAAAACACTACACTGCCTCTTTTCGTTTTCATTTAAAGAAATCTTAAACATTACACAAATGTGGTTCAGGCAACGCATATTTATTATATTCACTACATGTAACGTTAGCATATTTATAAAAGTAGCCTATAAGTAAAAAGTACAGTACAAGAAGCTATACAATAAGAAATAAAGCAAACAATTCAGTCAAACATACAAAGTCAGCGCTCTATTCTAACGTTACAACAATGGTAAAGTTAAATAGCCTAAATATAAAGTTATGAAATTTCACTTAGCCCTCAGTTTGGCCAGGGAACAAGATTCACAAGACCAAAGATCGCCCGTTAGGTCAACACAAGACGAATTATATCTCATGTTATATCTTCTCCAAATACCGCTGTTTTGCGCTTGGTGTGAGCTTGTTCCTGTAGCGTTAAGGTCCCTTTTCTTTCGCCTTATCTTTTTGCATTGCTTTACTTTCTTCCTTTTCTTTTTCGTATTCGTAGATCAGTCTCTGTCCCGCCGAAATAATAAATAGCCTAATAATAATAGCCTAATAAATGCGCAAAAATTAAAGAGCTCTGGAATGTTTAGTCGCGCTTCTGTGAAGTTCTGAAGGCGTTGCCCCTGGCAACCGATAGCGTCTCCTGCCATCATGGCCGACCGGCTCAGACCCCGCCCAAATCAACCCAAGTCGGCACGTGACTCCTCACTCTCAATATTGTTAAAAGCGCTATATAAATGAAGGTGACTTGACTTGACTTGACTTGTGTCCACTCTCATGTCTTCTTTCCTCCTAATTCTCTCTAAATGAAGTATCCTGAATTGATTCTGGCTACGCAGATTATTGCATATTTATGGAGACACAATTCTCCATTTTATGCTTTGACATTTCTTCACACACTCTTAACAGTGTTGTTGATACACTGACTGGACAGTTGTGGCTATGAGCATAATTGCATTTGTTTGTTTCTTCATTTTATTTATTTATTCTTTCTTGTGTTATTATCGTTTGCCTGTTAAAGACAAATGTAATGTCTAAAACATTTGCGGATGCTAAAGAGCTGTGTCAGCTCTTTAGCATCCGCAAATCGACATTCAGTTAAATGAAAAGGACTGGGTATGAGGCATGCTTGAATGGACAGATAAATTTATGATTTTCTCATTACATTCTCTTCCTGATGCTCAATGCCTCTATTATATTTCATGGCATTATTATGAAATGACATTAATCCTGATGATCTTTAAACTATCACAACTCTTCTTCACAACTATCTTACAGTACAAGGTAGGACAAAGCAAAGGTACCTCACAGACCTGTTGTACATTATTGGGTACCCCCACTAGTTGGCAGTTAAACAGTGAATCAGTTCATTGTACAAAAGAAACAAAACAAAGGTTTTCACACTTCTTCAAGAATGAACAAAGTGATGTTGGTGAGTTTACATGTTGGTGAAAGAGAAAACTGAAAATATTTGATTAGCGCCAAATGAAAGATCAGGATCTATGCAGTTTCTCTATATGTAGCCTATCATTATTCAAGCCGTCAATCCACAAAAAGACAAATTTGCAATTAAATTCTGCATCTACTGTTAACTGTCAGATGTATGCTGATGATACGGTTATATATGTGCATGCTAAAAGCAAAAAGCAAGCTCCAGAACAATTATCAGCTGCAATGGTCAATGGGTCTCATTCATGAAACATTCGTAAATATACGAGTAAATATGTGAGTGATTTGCGCGTAAAGAAACCTTCCCGAAAACTCTTCTCCTGATTCACAAATACTTCGTAAATGTCAGATGTGATAGTGAAATGTGTGTGTGTGTTAATGAATTCCAATCAGTCGTAAATGGGACGCGCGTGCACGCTCATTCTCAATTACCATAAATCCCGCCCATTAAATCCGACTGACAACTATATATGGGCATCATACAGTATTATGACACCAAACGAAGGATCATTTCAACATGTCTTCTCAAAAGCGAATGAAAAAGAGAAATTTCTCAGATGCAGAAATTGAAGTTTTATTATCAGAAGTTCATTCTAAATGCCACATTTTATTTTCAAGCATACATAGTGGCGTATCAGGTCCTAAAAAAAGGAAGCTTGGCAGCATATTACAGATGCAGTTAATGGAGTTTCATCTGTTAATCGAACAGTCCCAGAAATGAAAAGAAAATGGTTCGACATGTAACCCTGTCAAATAAACCCGATTAAGGTGAATTAAAATGCAGGCTTATTAATGAGCAAAACGTTCGGATGTAAACCACTATTTACGCGTGGCTGGGAGCAGGTGTAGATTTCTTTCGTACCAACTAACATTTGGAAAATACGAACATTTTAATGAATCCGAAAATTTACGCCAGAACCAATTTACACGAGATTTAAACAAAAATTCGTTCTGCTCGTGTTTCATGAATGAGACCCAATGTCTCTAATTGGTTAAAAAATTCATGTTTACATCTCAATGTTAGTAAAACTGTATGTATGTTTTTATCAAAGTCTGCAAATAGAGAGTCAGATTCAGATGTCATAGTATAAGGAATAAAATTGTCCATGAGTACAAGTATTTAAGGCATAATAATAGATTCACAACTTACATTTAAAAAACAAGTTAAAGTTGGGAATAAAATGTAATTTAATCTGGTTAATTTTAGACACATTAGAAATAATTTAACTACTGAGGCTTCAAAGTTATATGTTAATGCCATGATCTTTTCACATATGAATTATTGCCTTACCAGTTGGACGCAGACAGGGGGAACTACATTACCATCAATCAAAAGACTCGACTTCATAAGCAGGCTTTGAATATTTTGGATAAAAGGTCTAATTTATATAATCATAGTAAAATTTTAACTAAATATATACTGTATATTACATAAATAAATAAATAAATAAATAAATACTATACCTACAAAATTAAGAAATATGACATCTTTTTACTTCTTTTACTTTTTACTTCAAATTACTACTAATTTGCAGTAGTGCCTTGTGTTTGTCTCCTTATATCTAAAGTCATTCTGTGTTTGTATTAATATGCTTTGATTATGGTTATGCTTGTTGGAATGTGTTTTTATATGTTTTATGGACTTGTGGATTTTGCCATCAGTCAATGTTGATTAATGTGCATTGTCCCTTTAAAAAAAAATTATAGTTCTTTACTTCCATATTGTGACAATTGTGAAAAAAAGAAAGATTTTCAACTCAGTCATGGTGAGGCGGGAATATAGATAAGGATAGATACTACTATTCCTAATAAACCCCAGAAAAACTAAACAATATTAGAGAAAAGCATAGGAAAGGCCACCAAACCTTGAGCTGTTCCTGGATATGTGCAGCACCTGCCGCTCTGCATATCTGTCTGAAGGATCCCGACGCTAGAAATGAGTGGCTGAACAAGATCCCTGATCATCTGTGAGCAGACCAAGGCGCTGTTGATCACTTCACATGCAAAGTGTCATTGCCATTTAATCCTAAGAGTCAGAAAACAGGTGGAAAATGGTTATTAAAGAACTAAATTATGACTGTTGTTGCCACAAAAATCTTCAGCAGCATCATTTATAAGATGACCTCAAAGAAAAAATAAATATGACCATTTTGATGTAACACACCAATGCAATATTTATGAGAGAGACTGAGCAGAAAGGTACAGTTTCCCCAATTACTTAGCCTAGCTTTTTGTGAAAAGTCATTACTACTGTAAATGACCATTTTTCTTACCCTTCTGAAAGTCCTATTTCAATGCTAATTAAAAATTTTTAAAATTAAATGAAAAAAAAAATAAAATCACTTTCCAATTTTTTTTATAATAATAAATACTGAGACTACAGAACCTTAAGATGTATTTGTGTGCAGCTGTTCAGATAAGCCTCAGGTGGTTGTGCAGAGGTTGGACGCCTCTGTTTTTGACTGTAATTGAGTGCCATTTAGTCTGACACTTCCAGGTGCCCACAGAGAGACAAAACTGTATTTAAAAAGGTGCATGGCAGATGCATTTGCATACAGAATTATTACAGATGGTAGCTGCATAGGCTTAAAGGAACACGCCGACTTTTTGGGACTTTAGCTTATTCACCGTATCCCCCAGAGTTAGAAAAGTCAGACTCAGTACATACCCTTTTCATCTCCGTGCGTGCCGTAACCCAGTCTGGCGCACCCACCGCTAGCCTAGCTTAGCACAAAGACTGGAGGTAAATGGCTCCAGCTAGCATACTGCTCCCAATAAGTGACAAAATAACACCAACAACAAAATGACCTTGTTATCTGTACAAGCTGTGACTATACAAATCACAACATGTAAATAGGAAAATGTTGGCGTTATTCTGTCACTTATTGGGAGCAGTATGCTAGCTGGAGCCGTTTACCTCCAGTCTTTGTGCTAAGCTAGGCTAGCGGTGTGTGCGTCAGACAGAGTTACGGCATGCACGGAGATGAGAAGGGTATGTATGGACTTATCTAACTCTGGGGGATACGGTGAATAAGCTAAAGTCACAAAAAGTCAGCGTGTTCCTTTTAACATGGTAAGGCAGAACTACATTACAAATGTTTTTGCTGCAAGAAACCTTGACTAACCTAACTGCCCGTTTGAACACTTTGCAGGTCATGAAGTTTTTGCACGTACATAGACATGTCACTGCATTTACACTGGCAGTGTAACGTGCAGTTATCTCAAATGATGATTATATGACATGAATTCCTCCGTAATTTTCTCTTGATTGCTAATTCTTCCAATGAAGAGGATGTGTGATTGGAGAGCAAACTGTGCTGAACCCTCCATGTGTTGCCTGTGTTTGCTACCAAGTAAAAAAAAAAAAAAACACTGTTTAAGGTGACCTTTAGGTTACAATACAAACCCAAAAGCACTGTTTTGCCATGCCATTGTACTTTTTGGCATTAGAGTTGGGAGAAATAAAAGTGACTTTGCATGTAAATTTGTGTAAATGCAGAAATCTGAAATGCTGATCTTATGGACAGCGGGGAGCTGATACCACATCAGCGCTCTCACTCTGAGATTTATGTTCCATATGGGCCCAGGTGACTCTCATCCCCTTTAATCTATGAAGGTGACCTAAGCCAGACCTCCAGTCGATCATCTCTCACTCTCTCTGCGCACACTTAGACTTGCTAATTCATCTTCCTTTTCAGCACTGCACCCTGTGCAGGTTCCAGGCTCTAATAGTTTATTTTGTGTGCTGGAAATGGAGCCGAGGCACAAGCAGATAAGTATGGGGTGGGAGGCCATTCGGCTCATCTCTCCAGCACATCTCATTGTCCAAACATGGAGGAGAGCTGATCGCTAAGACACCGGCTTACAGGCAAGAGAGCATGATTGATACGGAGAATCCGTTAAGCCTTTAGTCAATAAGGCTACAAGGTATTGCATGAAGATTCTCATGGGTTTGTTTTGGCAATGGGTGCTGATGATTTGGAGGATTCACAAGCACGTGGTACTCACTGGTTATATATTTGATTTCTAGCTGGTATAATATGTATAAAGCACTAATATTAAGAAATATAATTGAATGTGATGGCCAGTGTTGGGGAACATTACCTTTTAAAGTTAGCCATAACCAGTCAGTGCAGACAAATTTGGTAATTGTATGCTTTCATGTCATGTTTTTTGCAATTTCACACCAACTTTGAATCGGCCAATGAAAAATAAATGTGTCAATGCAATTACATCAATTATTTTTAATTGTTGGTCTATGTAAAGAGCTAGACATATTTGGCCAATTTCGGTATGTTTAATGACACTGTGCCCTAGTTAAAAACTTAAACTGAAATGTCATGGTGACTTTTTACACTACGTAGGCTACATTTCTGCAATATTTTTGGACGCTACTCGTGAGAGATGACAGATAACCAATTACTAGATAATGCAAGGTGAGCATAAGCATTCTATAATGTGTTAAGTTAAATTTGCGAAAATTCCCTTTAGCTGTCATTTATACTAACTTACAGTTACCAATATATTCCTGTACTATAGGCCTAGTAAATGTGACTTTGGTACTTCGAAGAATACCATGGTAAGTTACTACCACGGCACAACAAAGTGAAAATAGTTTCTGCCATTTACAGCGTTTTAATGTACTTGTTGTTTACCTGAGGTGAGTCGTTCACAAGCTGCACGTGCAGGTGTTGAATCTCATAAATGCTTACTTCATAGCCAGCAAACATGGGACACTTTTGCAGGTTTGGTTTCAATGGATTGTAGGTGAATGTCCAGCGCTCTTCGTGTTTTCTGTCTTCTACCATCTTTTGTTTGGTTAAAAGAAGCCGCTCCAAAAGATTAAACGCATGAGCGGGCTGTCTCTGTCAGAATGAGACACACAGAATCGCGAATCGATTCAGACCGTTTTGCTATATCCTTTGACCGATTTATTCAAAGGAACCGACTCCCAAGAGTGATTCAATCGCGAATCGGACAATGGTGAAGTAACGTTAATTGTGATTCTAATATTTATTTAGCCTATTTTATAATTAGTTGTATGGTTCATTTATGTTTTACCTGAAAATGTTTATTGAAGCCTGTATGATTATAACAGTAGGCCTAGGCCTACTATTAATATATATATATATATATATATATATATATATATATATATATATATATATATATATATATATATATATATATATATATATATATATATATATATATATATATATATATATATTATATCTAATGTGCAATAAAATAATCACTTAAATGTGTATTTTGGACGTTTTCTTTCCACTAGTGAATGTTTTTGCCTTTAAGTTACCATGGAATCAAAATTGACCATTCTTATAATGGAATGCTGCAGTATTTATTGTAAATTATTTGTCTGTGCACATCGTTATTTTAAAAAAACCATGTTCTCTCATAATCTTTAAGTAAATTAACTTCCCCTCACTACATTTTCAAGCCACTTCTTACATTTTTTTTCTTGCTCAATAAGCCATTTCACTAAGATCACAAAAGGGTACTTCCAAAACATTCAGTTTATTTCCAAGTTTAAATGAACAAAGAAATTCCATTATTTTCAGACTTTTGGACTCCACTGTATGTCCCTAAACCATAGGAACAGATATTGTTATTTAGAAGGTATGTGGGATTACAATGGTCATGAATGTGAACTTGAATAGATCTTAAGGTCTAATTTTTCCCTCCCTGCTCCCAGCTCTGCCTCATGCCTTACCTTATCTGCCATCCAGATTCTCAACCATCTTATCTCTCTTCTTGAGCTTGGAGCCCCTCTGAGACCATTGGAAGATGAACCAGAGGCATGCGATTTCACATAATGCAGTATATAATGTCTTTGACCTGAACCTGTGCAAACACTGACCTGCCTGACAGCAATACACTCTCAGGGGTCGTTTGCCTGTTCGAGGCCGTTCACCTGTAGTGTATGTACTTGGCAGACTCAGAGTTTTGAGTCTGGACTCAGAGTCAACAGCCTGGATGCATTCAATTGATCAAAAGTGACACTAAAGACTTTCAAAAAGTTTCAAAAGATTTCTATTTCAAGTAAATTCTTTATCACTTTCTATTCATCAAAGTATCCTGCCTGACCTGAAGAAACATTATATCACGGTTTCCATAAGAATTTTTATGTTTCTTGAGGAGCAAATTATTTCTGAAGGATCATGTGACATTGAAGACTGCAATGGCTGTTGAAAATTCATTTCATAACATAAAAATTCACTTATACATTACATATAAAATGATAAAAAAAACTGTAAAACTATAAAATAAACCTCTTAGTGCCCTCACTTATGTAAGTAGAGACTACTCATTTTAAATAGCCTTTTCACAAAAGCAAGCCACAAAAATCTATTTCTATTGAAACACTGTATTCAAAAAGCAGGATTCTCAGACACCTACTACCTGATAAAAGCTTGACTGATGGGAAGCTGATATAATTAATGTGGGTGTTTTAGAGAAACTCACTGAAATGGCTGACACCCTGTAATTTCCACCGACCGCTCAAGCTATAATTTACCTCATTATACCACACAAAGGCACTTTCTATTATTTCTGAAAAGTTGTTATTTTATTTTTTTATTTGTCGTTTTCATGAAAGCACTGCATGTTGTTGTTCATTTTAGATGATCTCATGGGTCTTTGTACATTATAATTATGAGCAACTGACCTCCCCGTCCCACAGCCCACTGGAAATGAGGGATTTAAAATGTTCTTGAATTATTTAGCATTTGATTAGCTCAACACACAGGAAAGTCGTGATCGTGAACTTTTTTATTATTATTATTTCATTTTTTTGCATGGAGTTCGACTCTTGAGACTCAAAACTTTATGTGCAAGTAGTTTATAAAAGAGCTTGTCTAGTTCGATCAGAGATGATCACTGGAAGCACTATGAAGTGCTATGAATGAAGAAAAACAGGCCTATGTATTTTTAAGCAAACCTTACTATGTCCTGTTGTTCAGAAATAACAGAACATTTTATTTAAATTATGTAATGGATTAAAAATACACTTTGTAATAAAGTTTCTCAGCTGTGTCCCTAGTTTTGTCTTCGTATTAAAAGGTCTCTTCCTATATTTGAATATTTTATTGTCCAAAATCCAATCATTTTAAATAACTGTGCTTTCACAACCTTATGTAAACTCCTATTCCAATTTACAGGGTGGTTTGTAGGTTAATTATTATATAACTTTATAAACTTTACTTAGAATTTTTTTTTTACTTATAAAGTTTATAAATTACTTAAACTTGATACCAGGAAATTGCCTTACTGAAAACAGGTGTTTTGCTGATGGAATTACTTTTTATTCAAACATCAATTTTGTTTTTCAGCATTTTCAACATTTCAACATTCAACATTTTCTGTGTAATCTATTTGAAGCAAGCAGGTAAGATGTTCTAACTAATCAAATCATCTTATGCCATCAACATGGAGAGAGTTTTAATCTACTGGAAATTCCTCATCCGCCGGAGGGCATGAATCTACTGACGTCTTTTGTGAACCAGAGAGAATGATTCACTGTGAGGTCGTCTCTTTTCCCAGCACTCCGAGACACAATGTTCCAGCCTCATTTCAATTACACTGCCAACTCATGCAGATCAATAATCAGCTATTATGAAATTAGACACTGATAAGCCATTTATTTATCTGACAAGTGAAAGCCCAGAGAGACTGAAGCTCAGAGTGATGCTGGGAAAAGATCGGAGAGCATCAATCAGCACTACACAGTTACACACTTACGTTTTCCATGACTTTTTCCATCAGTGTACTGTCCTGAAATGGAATCAAGCGGGGTCTTGCCTCCTTAATAAGACATTTTATCTACTAGCCTGTTTGTATTAATGTCAGGAGAAGAGTACATTCAGGACATTTACTCATGCAAAAGAAGTTAAACTCATACTTATGCAAGTAGTTAACCCTAAAGCAGGGGTTCTCAACTTTGGCCCTCGAGGTCCATTTAGGTCCAACCTTGATCAAACTTACATAGCTTTCTTGTAATCTTGAAGACCTTGATTAGCTTGCACATGTGCGTCCGAAATCACATACTGTCTCAGTATAACCACATTTGAATTTGAACTTACTTTGCAATAAAAAAAGTATCTTCTATGAATATAGGTAGAATTAATTAAATTAGGACGTACTACTGTACGTCTGCCATGTTGTAACTTTCATGTGACCTACTAGCATCAGTTGCAGTTGCTTCACTGCCATTAAAAAATCCTCTCCCATGGCCTCATGGGATATTAAAGTGTCCATCTGACCGAAATCACTCTTCTGAGTTGGCACTTATTTTGAATAAGTACTTGGGCTACTTCACGATCGCTAAAAAAGTAAGCTCTATATAGTATGAATGTAATCTGGACGTACAACATTTGCCATGTTGCGTCGCGTTGCTGCCATTCACAAATACTCTCCCGAGGCCTTATGGGATAGTAAAGTGTCCATCATATGCACACTTCAGGATCTCGCTGGGAAGTAGTGGGTCATCCGGGTACTTTTTTGCCTACTCTTTTATGAGTACAGTGAATTCAGACATACTTCTTTTGTCACTGTTTTTCACCTAGGGAAGTATGCGATTTCAGATGCAGCCAGAATCTCAGCATAAGTAGTAGGTCATCCGGAAACTTTTCACACTACTCTACTGTGGTGTATGTTTTTCGCATACTATAGTAGGGAAGTATTCAGTTTCAGACGCAGTGCAAGATTTCCTCACTGCAGTCTGTAGCACAATGATATACTGGATTAAACCCAATGCATAGAGATTTATTTTGTCCTAGACCAAGGGGGTTAAAGGGGTTAGTATTTGTTGAAGCAGTGAGTAGGCAATCAGGACTGTGATTAACTTAGTAATGAAATATTTAGAATCGGCTGCGGGGTGGAGTTTGGGGAATAAATCATATATCCAGTATATTGTGTTTATTCCAGTATGAGCAGCGTCCTAAACTCTGCAGGAAAAAGACCTTGAGAGCCAGAGTTGAGAACCCCTGCTTTCTACACTGAACAAAATTATAAACACAACACTTTTGTTTTTGCCCCCATTTTCATGAGCTGAACTCAAAGATCTTATACCTTTTCTATGTACACAAAAGGCCTATTTCTCTCAATATTGTTCACAAATCTGTCTAAATCTGTGTTAATGAGCACTTCTCATTTGCCGAGATAATCCATCCACCTCACAGGTGTGGCATATCAAGATGCTGATTAGACAGCATGATTATTGCACAGGTGTGCCTTAGGCTGGCCACAATAAAAGGCCACTTTAAAATGGGGGGTGGGGTGGGGAACTGGTTCTGAAAACCAGTCAGTATCTGGTGTGACCACCATTTGCCTCACGCAGTGCAACACATCTCCTTCGCATGGAGTTGATCAGGTTGTTGATTGTGGCCTGTGGAATGTTGGTCCGCTCCTCTTCAATGGCTGTGCAAAGTTGCTGGATATTGGCAGGACCTGGAACACGCTGTCATATACACTCACCTAAAGGACTATTAGGAACACCAAACTAATACTGTGTTTGACCCCCTTTCGCCTTCAGAACTGCCTTAATTCTACATGGCATTGATTCAACAAGGTGCTGAAAGCATTCTTTAAAAATGTTGGCCCATATTGTTAGGATAGCATCTTGCAGTTGATGGAGATTTGTGGGATGCACATCCAGGGCACGAAGCTCCCGTTCCACCACATCCCAAAGATGCTCTATTGGGTTGAGATCTGGTGACTGTGGGGGCCATTTTAGTACAGTGAACTCATTGTCATGTTCAAGAAACCAATTTGAAATGATTCAAGCTTTCTGACATGGTGCATTATCCTGCTGGAAGTAGCCATCAGAGGATGGGTACATGGTGGCCATATAGGGATGGACATGGTCAGAAACAATGCTCAGGTAGGCCGTGGCATTTAAACGATGCCCAATTGGCACTAAGGGGCCTAAAGTGTGCCAAGAAAACATCCCCCACACCATTAGACCACCACCACCAGCCTGCACAGTGGTAACAAGGCATGATGGATCCATGTTCTCATTCTGTTTACGCCAAATTCTGACTCTACCATCTGAATGTCTCAACAGAAATCGAGACTCATCAGACCAGGCAACATTTTTCCAGTCTTCAACTTTCCAATTTTGGTGAGCTCGTGCAAATTGTAGCCTCTTTTTCCTGTTTGTAGTGGAGATGAGTGGTACTCGGTGGAGTCTTCTGCTGTTGTAGCCCATCCGCCTCAAGGTTGTGCGTGGTGTGGCTTCACAAATGCTTTGCTGCATACCTCGGTTGTAACAAGTGGTTATTTCAGTCAAAGTTGCTCTTTTATCAGCTTGAATCAGTCGGCCCATTCTCCTCTGACCTCTAGCATCAACAAGGCATTTTCGCCCACAGGACTGCCGCATACTGGATGAGTATGCTGGCCATGCAAGAACGGTGATGTTTTCAGCTTCCAGGAATTGTGTACAGATCCTTGCAACATGGGGCTGTGCATTATCATGCTGCAACATGAGGTAATGGTCGTGGATGAATAGCACAACAATGGGCCTCAGAATTTCGTCACAGTACTTCTGTGCATTCAAAATGCAATCAATAAAATGCACCTGTGTTCGTTGTCCATTACATACGCCTGCCCATACCATAACCCCACCGCCACCATGGGCCACTCGATCCACAACGTTGACATGAGCAAACCGCTCACACACACAACACCATACATGCTATCTGCCAGTGAAAACCAGGATTCATCCGTGAAGAGAACACCTCTCCAAAGTGCGAGACGCCATCGAATGTGAGCATTTGCCCACTCAAGTCCGTTACGACGATGAAATGCAGTCAGGTCGAGACCCCGATGAGGACGACGAGCATGCAGATTAGCTTCCCTGAGACGGTTTCTGACAGTTTGTGCAGAAATTCTTTGGTTATGCAAACCGAATGTAGCAGCAGCTGTCCGGGTGGCTGGTCTCAGACGATCTTGGAGGTAAAGATGCTGGATGTGGAGGTCCTGGGCTGGTGTGGTTACACGTGGTCTGCGGTTGTGTGGCTGGTTGGATGTACTGCCAAATTCTCTAAAACGCCTTTGGAGATGGCTTATGGTAGAGAAATGAACATTAAATTCATGGGCAACAGCTCTGGTGGACGTTTCTGCGGTCAGCAAGCCAATTGCACGCTCCCTCAAAACTTGCGACATCTGTGTTATTGTGCTGTGTGATAAAACTGCACATTTTAGAGTGGCCTTTTATTGTGGCCAGCCTAAGGCACACCTGTGCAATAATCATGTCTAATCAGCATCTTGATATGCCACACCTGTGAGGTGGATGGATTATCTCAGCAAAGCAGAAGTGCTCACTAACACAGATTTAGACAGATTTGTGAACAATATTTGAGAGAAATAGGCCTTTTGTGTACATAGAAAAAGTCTTAGATCTTTGAGTTCAGCTTATGAAAAATGGGGGCAAAAAATAAAAGTGTCGCGTTTATAATTTTGTTCAGTGTATATCATATTTGATACATGAATTTCTAAGGCCTCTAAATTCATTAACACCAACATGGTCAAAACTGAAAAACCTGTTGCACACAATCTCCGACTTGTCTTCTGTTGTCTGATTGATAGTTCATACTTTTTAGAAAAAGGCCTTTTTAATATAATTCTGTAAACATCACCCTTCAGCTTGTGGTAGATGTGTGTTTTTGCGGTGAAATCTTTAATTAATTTTATAGCAGGCATTTTAAAATAACTCAAAATAATTTGGCGAAGTGATACATGATAATGCAGAACGGGAACTACTTTATTGCCATGTGATAATAAAAAAAAATTAGCATATGGCATTGTCAACCAATCAGATTTAAGCTTTTAACAAGCAGTATAAAATGTAATATAATTTATTTAGCATTTTTTTTTGTATTCAGCTAGAAGCAAAATTTTGTAGCCTATATACTGTATATTTTAAAAATGTATTTCAAATTAAAACCATTGTAGCCCAGTTTTGCTGCCAAAAGAAACAAACCCCTAACTAATAGTGTATTTTTTTTTATGCAAGAAAAGGTAAATCAGGTAAATATTGCTTACTTAATGTGTGCAGTAGAGTTATTACAAATCTGACACTGATCACAAGTATGAAGATGTATTGAAAAGTACTGTGGACTGCTATTGCTTCCAGAACCACAAGAGGGCACAACGAGGTTCATGAGTCAATCATTTATTGATCAAACTGAACTGAATTTCAAATTGTACTTTGCAACAGACAAAATATATGACTTATACATATAAGACAAAACATAATTATAAAATAATTTATTTGATAAATGTATAAATAATGAATCGACACTCAATGGTCAGGTGACACCAAATACCATTTATTAGGGCTTTACAAAGACTACAAAATCCCCCAGATGAATTAAATTTGTGGTCTCTTTCTATTTACATGATATGTTACTTACAAATGTACAAAATATAAAACATCTACCAACAAATGTTCCACCTGAAAAGAAACATTTTCAAAGTAGTTCAATGTTATGCGCTCACCGAGAGATGTGTTTGCCATAACACGAAGAAAATTAAAAGAATATTTCCGATGTACCATGGACAATCACTATTTGTGTTTGAGGTTAGGGAGCATTAGGCAGTTTGAAACCTTTACTGCACTTCTTATAAATGTTTCTGTTGAGTACTTTTACACTGAACAATGGTTGACAAGCAAAGCATCAGGCACAGAGTCACAGAGTTTGGAGGTTACATACATATCGTAGCACCACTGTAGTGCTGAGGAATAAAAAAAAAAGACGTTTCCTGAATCAACAAAAAGGTAGATTGGAAAGAATCAAAGGTTAAAGCCTGGCAGTGAGAATGAGTTACTTAGTTTGAGTCAGAAGGTGAAGCTGGATGTGGTAAAGGCCTGATCAAATAAGACGTAAAGCTTTTCAATGGTTCACCTATAGCACCTCGTATGAAACACCTTGTACCTCCTGACCATGTACATCAAGCTAACAGATTCAGTTACTGTAAACATGTGCAAACTCTGGAAAGTGAAAAGTCTTTCACAGTAACATTTCTGGGAAGTCGTGAGTGATTTATTCAGACACTTTAGTCACACTTTTATGTAAGTTTATGTTTATGTCATTGCATTAGACTTGCATCTTCATAATAAATTATGCTAGATCTTCAACTTCACTTTTCTGAGCCATTTTTTGCATTGATTTTTTTTTTTTACATACATCTTTTTTTTATGGAGTTACACAGAGTAACCACAGGTGTAGTTCGACAACTGGAACGTATCCTGATATTTTTTGGGCAACACTTTATTTTATAGTGTCCTTGTAACACGTCACATGTGCTTACTATAGTAATAACAGTAAATTATGCATAATTACAAGCGACAAGCCCTAACTCTACAGTAAGTACATGTTGTCAATTAATATTACTCAGTTCTTAACTGTATTATTACACTGTAACAAGGACACCTTAAAAAAAAAACGTTATTTCCAAAATATATGCACGTTGTGTGATTTTGTTATCTAGTGCAATGACATTCATGCATTTTTAAAAGTCCACTGAATTCAAAATGAAGCGTTTTGTGGCTTTTGTCTATGTCTGCTAGTTTTGAGGTCATTTATATGCTCTTTATAAGAACTTTATGCAGATATACACATTTAGAATTTACAGTATTTCTCTTTTAAACATATTGCAATCATAATGGACTATAAATATGAATGGCTTATCCTGCATTTAAGGGCATATAAACATTTCTGTCCAATCAAATGCTCTTTAGAATGAAAACATCAGCTATTTTCGGCAGTCAGATTCTGCAATAACTCTTGGTTGTCAGAAACATTCATGGGGTCTTTAAGCGTGGCTTACGTCCAAAGGGGCCAGTGTATCTGAAAGCTGCAAGACAGGAACTGTAACAGTGTGATGCAAGTTAGAAACGGTTGATGCATTGCAAAGATAAAACAGGGAATCGCTTTGGATGATTTTGCGCCCTTGAACAGTAAACTGACACTAAAGTTTTCTGAAATTGAAAAACACTTCACCTCTCACTGTACAGTTTAGAGTTCTGTATAATAACCAGTTATTACAAGACATATAAGGTTTGGACAGGTTGCTGGTTTGCTTTTTTTTTTCTTTTTCTCAGTAAATCACGAGAGCGTAATGCTAGACAAGAAGAGCAGAAACGCAATACCGAGCGGGCAGAGTGCATCTTTAAGAGGCTGTGCAAGACTTGGATGTATTTACAATCACCTTTTCGACTGTGCAAAACCCACATAGCAAACCAAAGTAAAGGATGAATGAACCTCGACTACACGAACACTGGCGCACGGGAGCGAAAAAACGTTTCCGGCGTGCACGTACACACATATAGCAAAGAAAAAACAGCATGCTAGCGAAGCGACGCGTCGGATTTGTGCTCTCGATTCAAGTGATCCCAGCTCAACTGGGATTACATAAAGATCTTTTTTACTTTTATACATTTGGACCGTTTTATAATGGCATGTTTTGCACTAAAACACTAATTGTAACAAAAATAAAATATGTGGACGTGGCATTTTTAGGAAAATGGTTGATCGGTTCTGTCCTAAGCCATCGTTTCTGCGAAAAAGGACAGCGGCACCACATTTAAATGTCTTCAGAGCTCAGCACATTTAAGGCAGCGAGAAAGCACCATTTTCTGCTCATTTTCACAAAGCTGGTACACTCTCCTACAAGCAGTTGCCTCGTACCTGCGGTGAGGAGAAAACAACTACGCGCACGGCCGTGGACTCGAACGAAAGAGGTCTGTGGTGCAGGAGTGCTGCAGGTCACTATACGCTTGGCAGTGAAACGAGTGGTGGACTTTTGCGAATGATTTCACAGTAGCGGTAATGACACGTTGCACGTTTTGTGCTTGTTGGCTAGAGGCGTTTCATGAATGGTGCCGGCGAGATGAGTGTAAACCACATGTTGGCTCTGGCACCACAGCAGCACCAGTTTGTTGACTGAGGTCAGAATTCAGAATGTTGCCCTTTAGGTTTTTAAACCTCAGTGAATTTCAACTAAACACTTGCCTCTGTAAACATGTTTAACTTACGAATCGCCTCCAACAAATTCAAATTCCAGTTGTTTTTTTTAATAATTAAGTAAGCACACACACTTTTCCCCAGTGTCGTGTGTGCCACCAGCACCTTTTCATTCGCTGCATACTGGACACTCCACCGGAGGCGTCGGGCGTTTCATAAGCCTGTCTCATTAGCACAAGTCCTGTGGGCCCTTTGCTTTTTAAACCAATCAGAAGACTTCCTCTTCCAATGGGGCGGGGCTTAGAGGGCAGACTCCAATGAGGAGTCCAGCAGGTCGTCGTGGTGACTGGCGCTGTCGCTGTCACAGCTCTGGGCACTGGAGTAGTTTGCAGCTTCCTGTAGCCTCATCAGCATATTCATCTAATGGACAGAGAAGGACAAACACATACGTTTGCGATGCGGAAGATGTTACTCAATATCGCTGTGCAACAGTCAGTGCCAGGGTTACACATTACAAGTAACAAATTGATGTAAATAAGTTACTTTTCAAGAGTAACAAGTTCATAATTAGTTTATTTTTCACCATTATCCAAGTATACTTCCGTATTTATTTACTCACAAATACAATTTAAATGTATTCATGTTCTAGATCACTAGATCGTTGTAAACAATGTAATTAAACAATGTTGCAAACTATAAAAAAATATAGCCAAGAATAGTTTTACTGTTCTGAAAGAAACGGTGTCAGGCAGTGACTAACAGTTTCGCAAAAGTTGCTGAGACGTTAAGGTGTGTCACATTCGCAAAATTTCGCAGACAAAAAGCTCCATTGTTTATTGCCAATAGTAAAGCGATAAATGAAGTTCAGCTCAAACAGAAGCCACTTTCAAACCAAGCAGCGTTCTGTTAGTCATCATGGCGAATTTGCCTGATCAACTTGAACGGGTTGCGAAATCTGTGAGGGAAATGTTTGCCCTCATGCAATGGAATCTGGATAGTATGGAAGCTTGTTTCCGCCAAAAAAAAAAAAAAAAAAAAAGATAATTGCGACTTTATTTCTCAGAATTGCGAGATATAAAGTCAGAATTGCGTGAAATAAAGTCAGAATTCTGAGATATAAAGTCAGAATTGCGTGAAATAAAGTCGCAATTGTGTATTTTAAAGTCAGAATGGCAAGATATAAAGTCAGAATTGCGTGAAATAAAGTCACAATTGCGTGTTATAAAGTCAGAATTTTTTTCTCGCAATTGCGACTATATCACGCAATTCTGACTTTATATCTCAGAATTCTGATTTATATCACGCAATTGGGAGATATAAAGTCAGAATTGCATGATATAAAGTCGCAATTGCGTGTTATAAAGTCAGAATTGTGAGATATAAACTATTCTAAGGTAAAAAAAAAAAAGTCCGTCTTTTTTTTTTCCTTAGAATTGGACTTTATATCTCACAATTCTGAGAAAAGATGTCAGAATTGCGAGATATAAACTCGCAATTATGTGTTATAAAGTCAGAATTGTGTGATATAAAGTCAGAATTCTGAGATATAAAGTCAGAATTGCGTGATATAAAGTCGCAATTGCGAGAAAAAAAGTCAGAATTCTGACTTTATAAGACGCAATTGCGACTTTATATCTAGCAATTCTGACTTTATATCTCAGAATTCTGACTTTATTTCACGCAATTCTGACTTTATATCTCGCAATTCTGAGAAATAAAGTCAGAATTGCGAGATGTTAACTCGCAATTGTGAGATAAAAAGTCGCAATTATCTTTTAAAATGTTTTATTCAGTGGCGGAAACAAGCTTCCATAGGATAGCGACTGGATTTCGCTCGCGAAAATTCCCCGAACAATAGTAAATATGACGCCACCTTTCCACACAAAAGTAACACTGAATGTTTTTGAAATAAGTCCTTTTGATTAGGGCACTAGTTTACCATGTTACTTTGAAATGTAACATTCCCCAACACTGGTCTGTGCTGAACAAACAAACAAACAAACACACTACTACAGTTGTAATGAACTCACACAACCACACTGGTGATGTTCAAAAACACAGCCACAAAGCACGAAACTAATGGTGTTTACACAACATTCATTTGACATCAATGACCACTGTAACACTAGTTGAACAGACAGATACTGGAACAAACACAGATAGAAGGAAACATTTGTACCTTATCATTCACAAAGACACAATAGAGAGAAACACTACAAGATTTAAAACCCTTAAATCTATAAACACAAGCGTTATCAGACTGAACTAGATCAAACTAATCACTGATATTTAAACAAACAACAGCAGTTCTGTCACCTTATAATCTCTGAACGTCTGTTCTCAGAAAAAAAAAAAAAAAAGAAATGAGAGGAGACAGCAAGATGAGACAGTGCAATAATTGTGCATTTGTTTAACTTTTGACCTCAGGGAACTACAGTCATTATTATAATATTATGACAATGAAATTAGCACAATTAAATGTGTGTAAAATGGCTTTTTGAGTTTGGGCCTTATTTATGAAATACGAACAGAACACATTTCTGTGTATAAGTGTATCTAAAGATACATCTCAGCTGAACTGAATGCAAGAAGTTACATACAAATGGTTTTATGTATTATTTTGTTCTGCCCATGTGTCCTGATTCATGAATACAGTAGGTCACATTGCATGTACTAAGTGCTGCCACCTAGAGGACATTTATTTAGTATTGCTCATTCAGACTCTTACATTACAGTTATGTCCACAGGAGGGTGGGAGAGGGCTGTTTTGTTTTAATTCTCTCTCTTTTTGTCACACACGTCTGGTTTACTATCTTTGTGGGGACTCTTCATAGACGTAATGTTTTTTATACTGTACAAACTGTATATTCTGTCCCCTTACACTAACCCTACCCCTAAACCTACACATCACACAAAACTTTCTGCATTTTTACATTTTCAAAAAAACTTATTCTGTATGATTTATAAGCTTGTTTCCTCATGGGGACCAAAAAAAATAAAAATTCCCCACAAGGACAAGGGTTTTGGATATTGCCATCTTTGTCCCCACAAAGTAGGTTACACCCCCCCCCCCACCAAAGCCTCCCCAAACCCTCCATCCCCCCCCCCCCCCATTTTGGAAATATATGGAAACATTTTGGAAATATATGTGAGCATTTGATCTAGATAGCACTGTAAACTTTATCATTTCTATGCAGAATTTTTCAGTTCTTCTTTTTGAATGTGTAGACATATGGATACATGTCAGCTATCCTTACAAATACATATAAATGGTAACCTGAAAAATCGGCATTCATTTCCCCCTACTCAAATATTGCCCAAGTTTCACCTTGCTGCTCTTGGGCAGTTCCTAGTCTAGAAAAAGAGCTAGTTATTTTGCATGACTAGTGATTTAGTACTGTAGTTCTTATTATCTTATAACTTACAGTATACAATACCATTCAAAAGTTTGGAGTATGTTTAAAAAAAAAAACTTTTATTCAGCAAGGATGTATTAAATTGATCAAAAGTGACAGTAAAGACATTTATAACCTGTAAAAAGATTTACATTTCAAATAAATGCTGTTCTTATGAACTTTCTATTATCAAAGAATTCTGGGGGGAAAAAAGTATCATAGTTTCCACAAAAAAAATATTAAAATAAGTTCTGAAGGATCATGTGACACTGCAGACTTTGAGTAATGGCTGCTGAAAATGTAGCTTTGCCATCACAGGAATGAATTATTAAATTAAGTTAGAATAGTAATATTACTGTATGTTTAATCCGACCCCAAACTTTTGAACGGTAGCGCATATCTAAATGAATTGTGTTTTATGAAGCTGTCTTTACCAGTGGGTCTCCCTCTGTGTCACTCTGAGATACTTGTTTGGAGGCGGCTCCGTCTTTAGAGGAAGTGTAGCCATCATAGCCCACGTCCTCGGGCCGCAGCTGCAGCAGAGACTGGCCTTCATGCTGCAGGGAGGCTGAGCTCCAAGGGTAGGTGTCAATCACCCATTTGGAAGGGTCCTCCCATGCCGCCCTCTTACCATACAGCTGGAGTGATAAACAAAAAAAATGGTTTTAGGTATAAATTGTGAGAAATACCCATAATACATGAGTGTGTGTGGTTAAATGTGTACCTGCAGTCCTTCTCGTACTGCTTCCAGTAGATATGGCACTAGAGAATAGTTCCACAGGTCAGTAAACCACACACGTGAGCCGTCCGCATCCATTGGACAGGACAGGAACAGTCGAGGACCTGGAAGCAATGTGATTTAACATCTCTGGGCAAACAACCAAATCAAATATGTTAATTGGCTTGTGTGTTGTGTTTATTACCGATAGTGACGTCTGAGGAGCTGTGAGCCTCTAAGAAGGAATTGAGGTGTTGCCAGGTTTTGGGGATCCAGTCGATGATTTTGATGAGGTCGTTGCTGCGCATGTTCTTATCAATCTCAGTTTCAATCAATTTTCTTTTCAGGAATCGGCCCAGGAAGCCCTTCACCGGCTCAGTGTGGTTGGCACACAGCACCCACCTGAGGGGTTGATGGTCGGATATTACACTGAGAACATGACTGGAAAGATTTGTGTACTGTATGTGTGTGTATGTGTGCAAGTGACAAATGTAAAATATGATCACTTATGGCCCCCATGTGGAGAAAAGCTAGAATAACAATCAGCAGATGCTGTGTGTCTTGTTCAAAACCATCTGCTACATTGACATTGAAAACAGTACCTGAAGTTGTGATGCAACTCCAAGTTTGGAGATGAGGACACACCCTGGTTCATAGTTCCTATGACATACGGGCTGTGGAAGGGACAGATGCACATAATTAGATGCAATTCATCTGCTCAGTTTCAGATACACAAGGAAAATCCACTATAATGGTATAAAATAAACAGTTCCAGTAAGAAATGCTGATTGGTCAATACAGCTAAAATACATATAGGAAACAGTATTTACAGTAATATTGTGAAATATTGTGATCCTTCTTATTATCAATGCTGACAACAGTTGAAATCAGATTCTTTGTTGAACAAAAAGTTAAAAGGAACAGCATTTTTTCAAAACAGAAATATTTTGTAATATTATAAATGTCTTTACTTTAATTTTTGATCAATTTAATGTGTCCTTGTTGAACAAAAGTATTATTTTCTTTAAAATATATATATTTACAATATTGATGATCTCTTGTATTTTATTGCTTAAAAGCTAAATAAATATATTTAAAAAGTTTGGGGTTACAATAGGAATCATCACCATTTGTGGTATTTGCAGTTGAGGAATCCATTGAAGATGTCACTGAGGGAGCCAATATGATGGAGGTTATCCAGAATAACTACAGTGGGGAGCTCGATCTCACACTCCTCTGTGTTGCACTGCTCGGCCAGGCTAGAGAGGTACTGCCGAAGATCCTGGTTTGAGCAAACACAAAGCTTTGTCATTACTTTAAAAGGTAACAATCAGTAAGTCATTCACAGGTTGATTTCCCCAAAATGAGCAAGTCTGTGGCGCTTTCGAAACATTGCTTTTTTTTATTTTGAGCATATTGGCAACTATAGGCGAATGGCGTGAGTTTAGTGTGGGATTATATGTTGGTTTCCGGAAAGCCTTTTATAAACAATTATTTTAGCAATTTTTCACTACATCACACTTCTTCCGGATCTTGTGAACCTAAATGCGTACGATGCCAAATACGCATAAAAGCTTCTCCTGAGAGACGGAGCAATTACCATTTTACCATTATGGTAAGGGGCATGACATTTTACGTAACACGCTCTAAGCGGTTCGCCAATCACAACATGCTGGGCCAGCTGACCAATCAGAGCATATTTTCTATTTCAGAAGGAGGGGCTTCTTGAAACAGGAACTAAACGGGCATTTGAGTCACACTGGGAAGAGAGGGGCTGTAGTAATGTAAAACATGTGAAAAATAATTCGTTTTTTGAACAATCAAGCATGAAAACCTATTCTAGTTTACCCCCAAAACAAAATCAAGACTTTGTATAGGGCATAATAGGAACCATTTAAAATGAATGCCTCCCAGAATGGAAATACATACCTTGCTGGATTTCTGGTCCACGTTGAAGCTCGCCAAATTAGTGTCGGTTACCTCTCGACCAGTCTTGGAGAGGATGAAGTAAGCCAGTTTAGTGGCTAGGTAAGATTTACCAGTTCCACTCGGACCGGACAAAATTATTCTACGGTGCTCCATCAGCAGGTTCAAATAGCGTTGAATGATGGGTTTAGGGATCAATGTATCAAACACCAAGTCATCAATACTACCCTCCTTCACACCTAGAGTACATAAACAGAAAGACATTTGACTTCAAATATTTGCTGCACATTTGACCTCTTTTGAGGACCCAACAAGAACCTTTTGAGGTTCCTCACCTTTGAGGGTAACTGTGATGACGTTGTTGTCGCCCACCAGATATCCACAGGGCAACAGTTCAGGCACCTCAGAAGCATGAGATCGGACCACATCCCCCATCCTGTAGCACACTATACTATCCGAATTCAGGCCCAGACTGGTCAACGGGTCCACACGGAACACGTACTCCTTAATGCAAGAAAATGAATCTGTTAGATGTGAAATATTGGAACTGAAATATATTTGCAAAAGGCTAAACTGGCACCTTAAACAAGCGTCGTATTACACCATCCAACACGTCCCACTTGGTCTTTCCACTGACGCCAATGGAGCCAATCAGATACACCTTCTTCTGCATAGCCTTAGATGACGAGAGGATATGAAATGATGCTCGTAAGGGTATTGTTTATTAGTAGTTTCATTTCAAAACAGCTTCTGAAATTAAAACAGGATAGTTAAAATCACTCTATACCTTGGTCTTGTTGAAGTCGCTCTTGATCATGACCACTATACGGACGCTCCTGCCCTCTTTGCGTAGGTTGCCCTCATAGCCGTCATCCAGCAGAATATCTGTGCACACAAACACAAACTTCAAACTCACTGCATGACAAAAATATCAAAGCCTGAACAACTCAAAAGACTTATCGCCAAATGAGTCATTGAATCTGGGGGAGAAGAACCTTTTCAGCACTGACAAATTCGGCAAGCGGAGACACTAAAGTGTAGTTTTGACTGTAGTTAAATGCCGACCGCTTTAAGCTTTGTTGTCTGTGGGGCTGAGCTGTTTGGTTTTAACAGGGATTTAAATAAAGGAAGAGGGCTGTTAGTGGAGGAGTGCGGCTTTGATGGGCCTTGTACGCGGAGCTTGGTGAATGGGCAGAAGGGGGGAGCTTTGTATTCATCCTGCACGAGGTTCTGCAGAGGAGTGATAACGTTCCTTCCACCACACGTCCACCCACGCTCTAGTGCTCCTACACACATCTCTCCATCAATTAAACAGCCCAAAGTCCTGAGAGAGAAGGAAGTCGCTACTTTTAATTAGCCGGAGAGCAAGCGAGTCCATGCCATCCCACCTCAAAACGTGGCCACAGGCACACTGTTCAAATCCTCCCTTACAGAAAAGAGGCCATTTCACTCTTCGCTGCGTTCTTTCTCTTCCCGCACAGCTGTGAAATAGTCTTTCCCATGCCAGAGTTTTCATTAACGCCACACCAGAATCATCAATAACACAGACATATGCAAATCTACACTGCAGTCCATGAGCTGATCACACTGGTGGAAAACGAAATCATCCGATTGAAAAATAACTATCCGGACACTGTCGGGGAGATGATTAGATGTATCAAGTTTGCTTGCAACGGTTTTAATTGTGACCTCAAATCCCAAATAGCACCAAGTCTCACAGGGAAACACCGATTTAACACAGTCTATCCATGTATTATCAAAACATTGAGCCATAAAAATAATCAATTCCAGGATAAAGAAAAGTTTGGATATTTTGGATGTCTTTGACAGGTTGTGTTGAGTTTGACAACTCTAAGACAACAGTCCACACCACAACTATAACGATAACAAAACAGAGGAACAATATTGTAGGATTTTCTTTTCAGTTAATGAGCTATAAAAACGAACCTGAGTATATGTACACTACAGTATATGTTGTTATATTGGACTGAGTTGAGAACAGCAATCAAACAAATTTATGTAATACATAAATGTCATCATATTGCCATGCTAGCTACTTTTATAACATATTAACATCTGAAGACAATCCAAATACTTTTCACAATGCCCAAAACAAGGTAAAAATGGCTAAAGCGTCATTTTGATGGGTCATACTGGAAATAAACATTGTTAGACCCAAATAACTCCACATTCAAATTATGAAGCATAGCCTGACCTGACATAATGGTGTCTGTGATGTTGAGGTTGTTCAGCGACAGCCCCAGAGATTGGCGTGAGGACGAGGAGGACGTGCTGGAGGTTTCTGAAGGTGGACGGGCTGTTTTAGCAGGTGTGGCCGCAGGTGTGGTGTTGCCACTGGACTTGAGTCTGTCATTCTCCGCCTTCAGCAGCTCAATCTCATTCTGCACATAAATAACAGGTCATTTTAAAACTACAATGATAGCTACAATAAAACTACATTTCTCTAACTGGACATATATACAGTATGCAGTCAACACATACTATTATGTGACTAGGGGGAAAAAAGGAACTTTCCCACACACTTCAAAAATGAAATACGCTTTTGTGACATACTAAGAAGATTAGGACTCGCTCTTTGTTTTCTGAGTTTCTAAACTGTTTCTAAGGCTTTTAATGACTGTGAGAAGTTAGTTTAAAGATTTTGTTAATCTTTAGATTAGACTTGTGTGCCATGCTCAGCAAACCAGTGCTATAAGGAAAAGCTCAGACAGATTCTTCAAGAGTATGAACAACACAGTCTGGTTGTTTTATCTGGGAATTAGAGCATTTTGGCCCTTTTATCAACAGTTACTTTGATCTTAGTCATTCAATCACCTTGTTTCAGACTTTAAATGATTCAGTCCAAATGTTTTATGCAGCATAAGTGTTTGCTGGCAAAGAGTTCCTTAAACAAATTAACTTTGTGGGATTCTTATGCCATGAGTGTTCTGTGTGGGTCCTAATAGAGTACTTTGATGTAATATATATATTTATTTTATTTATACAATATTGTTCAAAAGTTTAGGGTGCACAGCACAACTGTTTTCAACATTGATAGTTAAAGGGTTAGTTCACCCAAAAATGAAAATTCTGTCAGTAATTACTCACCCTCATGTTGTTCCAACCCCGTAAGACTTTCGTTCATCTTCGGAACACAAATTAAGATATTTTTGATGAAATCTGAGTGCTGGACAGTGCAGTGGTGACGTGCAGCACAGACGCGCTACGCTTAAAGGCACAATATGTAACTTTTTTGCTTTAAAATTAGCAAAAATAACTATATCTATGTTATATATTTTTTTAGTTGTGTACTTACATTATCCCGACTGTTTCCAACAACTTTCAAACCAGGAGAAATTTTTATTTAATTTTTAGACACGGCACGTTTCTTTATTTCCGGTTTGTCGCAGTCAATGGCGTCATATCCGCGTTGTCCCTGGTTTCCGCCTATGATTTCCGCTCGTGCTGCCATGGTAACCAGAGCTATGAGCAGAGCCCTCTGATTAACCAAAGCGACAGACGCAGACAACTGTGGAGTTCGCAATATCTATCTGCACGCTGTTGTTGTTTCGTTCAAACATTATGGACCATGGCAAGCAGACTTTGGATAAAAAAGGAGAACTAAAACGAGAATCAATATCAGCGCGGTGTTTTCGAGATGCCGAGAGCTCCCATAGACAGTATATTAACGAGAGCTCCACGTCCGAGACTTCGACCGCTCCTACATGTACTTTATTAAACAGGTGAGCACATTTACATAAAACTAATCAATGTATATAGTTCAACAATGATAAAATGTTAGAATATGATCTGTATGTAATTCTAATGTTGATCTAGCTTACTGCTAGTCTCATACAGACAAACTAACACATACATTTGAACACATTCAAATGCAGTTTAGTGTGCTAGTGTAATGTTAGACCAAGTGAAACAGCGCTGCGTTACCTCACAAGTTTAATTTGTCTAATAAACTGACCTGTGAGTTGTAATTCTGCTCTTGCGTGTAGTTCGGTAGAATGAAATGTCCATATTCCTTTTATATCCGCGGGACTGGCGTCGCGTGTGGAGCTGATAGCTGTCTCTTAGCAATCCCGAACTGCTTCATATCACAGTCATGATAAAAGCATCGATGTATTCAGTCATCCATAAACATTATTAGATCGGTCGGCTTGACGTTGACGACAACATCCATAATTCTTAGCATGTGTTGCGTCATCAAACTACGCCTTTGTTATTGTAAAGAGGTTAGCGACCCCTAGTGGAGAATAATTCCATACTGTGGCTTTAAACACTACGTAAAAAGACTTGAGGTCCAGAGAGAAGGAAATGAAAAGTGGAATAAAGTCGTTGTTTTTGTTTGTTTTTGCGCACAAAAAGTATTCTCGTCGCTTTATAAACTTAAGATTGAGCCACTGGAGTCACTTGGACTATATTAACAATGTCTTTAATACATTTTCTGGGCCAGCAAGTTATAGTGTCCATAAGCCTGCAGGAGGAGTGATCCAGCTCTCAGATTTCATCAAAAATATCTTAATTTGTGTTCCGAAGATGAACGAAAGTCTTACGGGGTTGGAACAACATGAGGGTGAGTAATTACTGACAGATTTTTCATTTTTGGGTGAACTAACCCTTTAAAAAAGGTTTCTTGAGCACCAAATCAGCATATTAGGATAATTACTGAAGGATCATGTGACACTGAAGACTGGAGTAATTGCTGCTAAACATTCAGCTTTGCCATCACAAGAATAAATGACATTTTAATATAACACTCTAATATTTTAATATAATACATAGATCACTGAATTGCTCTAAGACACTGGATTAGAATTCACTAGACATTGATATAATGTTGCAGGGCGCAGAGTGAGTCAGCATGCATACGTGTGTGTGTGTGTGTGTGTGTGTGTGTGTGTGTGTGTGTGTGTGTGTGTGTGTGTGTGTGTGTGTACCTGCATGCGATTCATAGCTTCTCGTATCTGGTCAAGGTGGTGGGCGGAGCTTAACGCCTCCAGTCTGATATCAGTCAGCTTCAGCTCCTTCTCTCTCAGTTCGTTCTTCAGCTGTAGGATAATCTCGGCCTCGGCCTCTGTACATTCACACAGTCTGCACAAACACACACCGTACAGGGAGGAGGTGGGTCACAACACTGTTGCACATCACAGAGAGCTACAAAACACAGGCGGGTTTAATGCACAACAAACTCCTGGAGAATTAGATGTGGTCAGAATATTTATATGCACAAACACTTTGATGCACACAAATTCACACACTGGGCTTTGTGTTTTATATTTGTGAGGGGCGTTTGCTGCATTCCATTCAAAGTTGGACGTGAGATATCCGTTCTTGTAGCATTATATTGTTCACAAGTGTTCATCATTAACTGTGTAAAGCTCCCTGGGTACCGCCATGTTAGCCTGACATACCTCTCCACACCTTGGTGAAACTGGAGTTGTGAATTGGTAAGAAGTCAGACTTTTAGTGGAAGGAGGAAATTCCAACATTTCGAGCTGAATGGAATGCGGCATTAGAGATCACACTCATGATCAACACAAACAGTAAGTGGGAATCCGTCATGTCCATTATTAAGGCTTGCTCAAACCAAGAACGATAACTATAATGATATAATGATAACTAGTGTCCAGACCACTGCACAATATCGTTGTGTTTATGACAAGCTCACTGCAGTTAGGTAATCTGCTGCTTTAAATGCTCAAGCTCTTCAAAGCAGGATGGATTCTGATTAGCTGTCATTGTTTTTATCATTCATAAGCTGTAAAACAATCGTTATGAAAGTGATTCCAACAATATCGTTCCTCTATGTTGTTATTGTTATAGTTGTGGTGTAAAATTCTCTGTTCTCTTAGAATTAGAACGATTATTAAAACTTAAGTTATCATTATCATCATCATTATCATTATCATCCTTGGTGTGAAAGGGCCTTTAAGCACAGGCAAATTATTGAAGTTAAAGCAACATATAGTAAGTCATATTTTAATAAATAACTCAGGTAAACTATAATTTGATTCCTAAACGACAAGTTTGACTTTTTTTTTGTTAGCATATATTGAAATCTTTGTTTATTTAATTTAATTTGTTTTGTTTTTACAAAAATCTCCTTAATAAAATTTCCATTTTTTTGAGTACGTCTCTCATTACAAATTAAATTCAAATATATATTTTTAGATATTTTTCTCAAATGAAATGTTTTACAACTGAAGTATAGGGGAAGGGATCTTTTGTAATGATTTTAGTCACTGCACACTCCCAATCCTTCCCAGCATGCCACACTGTGCCCGTTACCGAGATCTGTGCTTGTAGACCACATGACCGTTTGACTTTTTCTTTGGCATCCAAATGGGGGAGGACTTGCTATCACAAAAACACTTTCTGAAGACACATGACATTGAGGAACAAGGACAGAATACAGATATGATTAAGGGAAAGGATGAAATATAAGTAAGATTATCCCCCAAAAAAAGAGAGCAAAAATAAAAAAATAAAAAATCAACAAAACAAGCATTAAAATCACTGAAACACAAGTGGAAGTTACTGGTGATAAATGTGTTGAATGTGTTATGGCCCATTATATGCAAGAGTGTAACTGAAATAGAAACAAATGACATTAAAACATAACAAATATGTGCATGTTTAAGCATCTACTGTATTTCATAGAGGTGTATATGCATGTACTGTATGTGTGTCTGTACTCACTCTGTGGTGGACGGTGATGAGAGCAGTGGTTGGATGGTGCTGGTCTGTCTGTTGGTGTGTTGTAGTTTGGGTGAAGAAGGAAGAGATGAGTCAGTCATCTCTTCAAACTCATCGTGAGATGATTGGGTCTTGTTGGTCTTTTTCTTGCTGAAGGCCTGCTTAAAGGAGCTCCGCAACTGTAAGAAAAACCCCCACAAATTGTCTTCTGTGCTAACCAAATGCATGCCACATTTTCTGAATGTAGCCTGAAACATTCATTCAACAAATATTATTGCATTATATAATGCTTAAAAGATCATTAGGTAAGACATTCAAATAGTCTGGTAAACATCACGTGGTTATTTTCAGTCAGCTTATGATAAAGGTTAAAAATAAGGTTAATGTAACATTTTGAGAGGGTAAATACCAGTCTGCTTGTGCAATTCACTGTGCAGAACTAATAAAGCAGCAGAAACATACAGTACTGGCAGTCAGTGGGACTGGGGGAAGCTGGTGGCATGCAAATATTTCTATGGAAAAACCTAGGATTTGGAGGGGGGGGCAGTTGGTGGGGGGAGGGTTGTTTGAGGTTATCAGAGGCAAATGGCCGCAGTGATGTGGGACGTGAAAACACTAACCTGGGCGGGGATGGAATCAGCCACCTATGGATAAAACACACTCACTGTTACTATTGACTGAAACGTTCACTGCTGGAACAGAATGTTCAGGAACAGCAGCATCATTTATTCATTGTTCATTTGATTAGATTAGATCTGAATGGAGGCTGTGTCTGTCAGCATGGAACTAGTTAATTCCACATAACAGCATTTGACTGGAACTCTATTTCCTCAACTTTCTTTGACATCAGTACACTCAACAATGAGGACATTTTTTTCTGACCTGGTACTATTTGCACTTGTTCAGCTACTGCACTCACAACAAGCATATTACTTTTATATGTATTTTTAATGCAATTTTAAACATTTTATTTTTTGTACATATACACACAAATACTATGTATTATATATAAATTATGTATTAAAATATTTCATTAAAAGCTATAATATATAGGTCTATTTAAGACAAAAAAAAAACATACAAATGGTGAAGGAATTTCCATGTGTTAGAAACTATCCATCCATCCATCCATCCATCCATCCATCCATCCATCCATCTAATTAAACTTTTTCTGTTTTCTTTACAAAAATGTATACACATTATATATATATATATATATATATATATATATATATATATATATATATATATATATATATATATATATATATATATATATATATATATATGTATATATATATATATATTAGTGCTGTCAATCAATTAAAAAATAACTAGATTAATCACACAATTTTTCTGTGATTAATCATGATTAATTGCAGTTAAAAACAAGTTTTATGCGTTTTAATATATTTTATAATATAATAATTTCACAGTTAATCTCCAAATTAATGTAGAAACAACACAGTTCTCTTTCGTCTTGTCGCGGTTGACTGGTTTAAAAGCTTTTGCATGAATAAAAGTATCATATAATGTTACGCTAGCCAAAAGATGTTAGAAAATACGGATGCTGCATTAATTGCGTTAAATATTTTAACGCGTTAAACTGGACAAAAATGAATCGAAATTTTTTGACAGATATATATATTAGAAAAGAAAACTGTCCCACAACTCTCTCTCACAATGCATCCTTATTGTTGAGCCCTGCTGTGAATGTATTATTTTGCAACCCTCGTCTCACTCGTTTTCTTTTTAGTATGCTTTCTCACTGTCTTTCATCTTTGAGCAGTGTTTCCAGACTGTCTGTATCCAGAGACCACACTGCCTCAAATTGTGCTGATGAATAATTAATAGGCGCATAAATAAAGAGGTGATTGGTATTTATGAGCTCGGTTTGAGCTCTGCTCTCATTACAAGAGTCCAGGGCAGCTCGAGGAAAAGTTGCCATAACTGCTGCACACAATGCCAATGTTATTTCTCAAACAGCTGTTTACCTCAAGTGCTCTTGACTTAACGTACACCCTAAATGAGAATAAACAACAGCCCACAAGCATTAGGAGATAATAAATCTGTAAAATTGCTGCGAGTGAACTAGAACAGCTGACTAGGAGTAAAACATGCAAAACTGCATCTTAATAACATAAATATATCACCGGTAATGACTGCAACCTGAGCGAGATGTTCTTTAGTGCATTAGAAGATATAAAGATATGTTTTTTAAAGGGCAAGAACTGAAGGGTGAGGAAGTTTAGGGGTTTGAAGGGCCACTGAGGGGAAAAAATGGGACGAGCATGTCGGATCCTCCATACGGGCATGCAGGAGAGTTTGAGGGGGTGTTATAGTCACCTTGTGTCCTCTATCCTTTCCCTGGTGGTGTGGTGAGGAAGTGAAAGACAGAGAAAGTGTGAGAGAGGGCGTGAAAGAGGGAGAGACAGCCGGAAGGGGGTGAAATGACAGAAATGTTTGTGCAACGTGTTCTTGATGTTCCCAAAGTAGAAACCCAGTTAGAGAGGATGCCACTACTAGAATGATGACTAACTAAAAATTATAGAAGAATTTGAAAAAAGCGTAATAGAATATGATAAAGACACCTTTCTTTCCTCTTACAATGTTAGTCAAGGTTTCACAGTTGCTAAATATGGAAAAGGCATTAATATCTAAATGCTAAGAATGCAAAGGTAATAAGTTCGATTCCCAGGGAAAGCAAGAACTAATAAAATGTAAATATGTACATTGAAAATGTTCATTACATTGTCGCTTTGAATAAAAGCGTCAGCCAAATGCAAATGTAAAATATAATGAATTTGTAATATACTAAACATAAAACTGTAAGATGTAAGATGAAGCCATTTATGCAGCCATTTATGCAACCGTCAAGCCGAACAGTTCTAAGAACGGTAAGGAACGGTTACGGTTATATTTCCACTTGAGCTTGGTTCGGTACGGCAAGATTACAAACTGTTCTCAGCTCTATAAGCTCTTTAAACATTGACTGCAGTCATCAATTTTTTATATTTTGTCATCTAATGCAGTGATTCATATATTTCATATATATATATATATTTTTTTATTCATAGTTGTAGTCATCATTCTACAAGCGGACAAGCCTGTGATGCTGAAGCCTTGTGCAATGACTCACCCAGCTTTTCTTCTTTTTCTTCTTGTCGTCTGCGTCTTTAGCGCTACCCATACTGGAATGGCTGGCTGCACTGTTAATACTGGACATACTTTCTGACGAGTGCTGTCGACGGATCCTCAGGTCTGCCACACACACACACAAACAGTCAAACATTCGTGAGTTACAGTGGAACTTACAATGGAAGTGAATAGGGCCAATTTTAAAAGCAGAACATTTTACAAAAGCACTTACATTTATTCTTCTGTTAAAACTGTAACAGTATGTGTATTATTTATTTATTTAGTTGTTTAAATTGTTATTTTATGGTTGTTTTAGGGCTTTAGGTCTTACGACGTCATGGGAATGAAGTAAAATGACATATACCTTTACACAGAAAATGTTAGTAAGTGGTTTTTTTTTTATACTTATATCATGTTTAAAAAAAAGAAAAACTTTCAATTTTGCGGTAATTGATTATACCACAAGTACTGTCGATTGAGTTTAAAAGGTGCTGTCACATTAGCAAAAATTGCAGTGAAATATGGTGGGCAAAAAAAGATTCAGTGTTTATCATCAATAGTGTAAGGTATGATGCACAGCTCACATAGAAGTCACTTTCAAACCAAGTAGTGTTTTGTTAGTCAACAAATGGAATTTGCTGTGTGGCCAACTTGATATCATTGTGAAATCAGCATGGGGGAATCTTTTGCACGCTCTATGCAAGATAGGGCTGTCAAACGATTAATCGCGATTAATCGCATCCAAAATAAAAGTTTGTTTTTACATAATACATGTGTGTGTCCGGAGTATAATTATTTTCTATATATAAATACACACACATGCATATATATATTTAAGAAAATGTGTTATTTATATATCAAATATTTATATATAATATAAATTATATATAATATAAATATATATACACAGTATATACATGCAAATATTTCTTAAATATATACATGCATGTGTGTGTATTTATATATAGAAAATAATTATACACCGTACACACACATGTATTATGTAAAAACAAACTTTTATTTTGGATGCGATTAATCGCGATTAATCGTTTGACAGCCCTAATGCAAGGACTGCAAGGATTCTTACTAAAGTGAATGGATTTCAACGGTAAATGTGACTGCACCTTAACTTGAACCTGAAATATTCCTTTAATAATTGCGAAACAGAAAGATTTTGAAGTAGCTACACAAGCAGCACCTTTATGAACGTGATCAGGGCCGTTGAGGGCCACTTGAATGGCCGTCTGAGCATCTGTGTTCTGAGTTTTCAACGCTTCAATGGTCTCTCTCAACTCCGCCAGCTCTGACTCCTACAACACACACAGTTACATTGAATATAAACACAACTGATTTCCCCATATCGCTTAGAAATGTAAAAGCACACCTCCCCCCAACAAGCCACATGATTATGATTAATGTCTGTTGCTCAAATGATGCAGACAAGAGTTGCGCAACAAAGTTGAACACTTATGTTCAGAGGTTTGTTTAAATCCCAAACCCTAAATATGCACAGAAATAGTTGTGATGTTAGCAAGCATTGCTAATTAAAATATCAAATCAGCATTACATCTCAATCGCTAGAAAGAAAGTAAACCAAATGGCACTTTCGGTTTTTGACCCTACACAAACTCTTTTGTAGGCAAATCACTAACTCCCTCTCGTACCACCAGCTGTCTTATTCCTCTATCAGATGTTTCCTGCCAAAAAAGCACATGTGGAGATAAGCGCCCCGCTGATCCGAGGAACCGAGCATGTGTTCCAGCCCCGTATTCCATCACAATACGGTCTCTCTGTCGATCCAGAGCTCAAGATTCTAGTGCTTACGATAGGGTTTCAGCTTTAATTGAAATTGTCCCATCTTAACAAAGACGTCCCTCTGTAATCTCTGATGGTTTATTCAAGAGGGATTAACAGAGACAGGAACTCATTAAGTCGATGATGGTGCTTTGTGCAAATTAAGGAAGCAGTTTCACATTTTAACCTGAAGGTTACATTTACATGATGACTGGATGGTTTTATTGATGGGTGGAACTGCTTAGACTGCTCAGTCCCCCCCCTAGAAAACGGTACAAATCTCTCTTTATTGGTAGAATATGTGCTATTAAGTCTCAACAAACACAGAAAACATTCAAATATTTAAGTTATTGTTCACATTTGTGTGTGTGTGTGTATGTCCTTTCCTACCTTTTGCTCCGCTGTCATTGTTAGACTCTGCAGGCGACAGGTCATGTTCGTCAGACTCTTCTCAAACGCAGCCACCAGGTGTGCCTGTCAAAACACACACACACACACACACACAAACACACACACACACACACACACGCAGATTTCAACACAGGGTTCTAAAAAGATATTTTACCAAATCCACAGGGAAGTTTAGAAATAATCGAAAAATTTAACTTCTCTGGGTTCAAGGCTATCAAAGCTTGACATCTAGAGGTACATGTATAAATAATAGTTATGCTAATAGTATGTATGCTAACGTTAAAAAGTTTGGGGATCAATAAGATTTGTTAATGTATTTAAAAAACATATTATTTTATATTCACCAAGGCTGCATTTATTTGATCAAATATGGTAAAAACAGTAATATTGATATATATTATATATTTTTAAATGACAGTTTTCTATTGTAATATATTTTAAAATATAATTTATTCTTGTGATGCAAAGCTGAATCTTCAGCATTATTACTCCAGTCTTCAGTGTTACATGATCCTTCAGAAATCATTCTAATTTGATGCTCAAGAAAATGTTCTTATTATTATTATCAATGTTGAAAACCTGCTTTGCTTTCGGCAACACAAACCGATGAAGCCAATAATGTGAATGCAGTGGGTGTAAAACAAATATAAGTGATTTTGAGACCCACAGTATAGATTTTCAGATCTATTAAGTTTATCCTTCTGTGCATAAAAACTTACAGCACACTCTGGGCATCTGAGCGGGAAAAACTATCAACAACTATCTTGTATCCACCCAGTCTGAGCCTCTGGAGGATTCCTCCTGGGAAACTCTGATCTATCCTGCACAGGCAAGCTAAACAGTGCTGTGAACTCCTCAACAGTCACCAAGGGCTTTGAAGCATGTTTCAGGTTTAAGCTCCTGAGAAGGAGTTCAAAGGAAACACAATGTCTAAGGCTTGTCTGAACATAAGGCCCAGGGCTTTGGTGGAAGAGCCGTCTCTCCTGACCTCAGCTACACTGAAAAGACTTCTGAAGTTTGTGAATGAATATATATTCACACAACGAAGTTACGATAGTAACGAACGTAAGTACATCCAAAATATATTTAATACATCCAAAACATCTTTTGGCCATATAAATGACCCAGTTTAACATCTGACCTTAGACTCATAGGGCCCTATTTTAACGATCTGAAACACAAGTGTCAAGCGCAAAGCGCAAGTAACTTTGTGGGCGGGTCTTGGGTGCTGTTGCTATTTTCCCGGCGGGATAAATGACACTTGCGCCCAGCGCAAATCTAAAATGGGTTGGTCTGAAGTAGCTTCATTATTCATAGGTGTGGTTTGGGCGTAACGTGAAATAAACCAATCAGAGCGTCATCTCACATTCCCTTTAAGAGCAGACGCGCTTTTTCCATGGCGGATTGCTATTGTAACGGCGGATTTGTCAGGCGCGCGCCAGGAGCGGTTCACAGCCAAGGAGAGCAACGCTCTCGTCACGGCCGTAAAAGAGAGAAGTTACATTGAAATGGAGAAACTCACCCAAATTAACTTCGGTTAAACAGGCGTATGATAATTTGGGTAAATGTGTAAGCTAGATGTATGCTTTTATAATAAATTGTCTATCTATCTATCTATCTATCTATCTATCTATCTATCTATCTATCTATCTATCTATCTATCTATCTATCTATCTATCTATCTATCTATCTATCTATCTATCTATCTATCTATCTATCTATCTATCTATCTATCTATCTATCTATCTATCTATCTATGTATCGTAATAATGTATGATTTGCAAAAATGAAAACTGCTGCTTCTGTGTAGATGAGAGAATCAAAGTGTGCGTTGTACACACGCTACATTGATTATGGCCAAGCATGCGCCCTTAAAATAGCATATGAATAACATGCGCAATGCGCCACTGACTTTAAACTATTTTTTCCTGGTTAGTGGCGGAATTGTTTTCTAAACCTGCAAAATAGCATGAAGGAACGTTTGCGCCGGAACACGCCTCCTCTTTGACCTGAACCGCCCAGGGAGCGCAAGTGTATTTCCTATCTTACCGACGTGCGTCTGTGGAGGGAAAAGTCTGCTTTGCGCGGGTGCAAAATAGGAATGATACATGCGTCGGTGTACAAAGTCAATTGCGCTGGGTGCAAGATAGGGCCCTTTGTGTTTTTAAAAACTAAGGGACAGAACAAACAAAAAAACAAACAATACAGTCAGAGCTGGCATAAACCTAGAAATAATAAAATAAAATATTTTATTTTATTTATAATGCTTTTCTAAAACTTAAAGTGCTATGACAGAATAATAATAATAAACAGTAATTAAAAAAAAAAGAATACAAACAATAAAATTAAATTAAATTAAAAAAGCACAGATTTGAAAAGATGAGTCTTTAGAGACTTCTCAGAACAGTCCAGTTTTGGGGAATTTCTTATCACCAAAGGTAGAGCATTTCATAACCGTGGAGCTGAAACAGAGAATGCTCAGAGGCTGCTGAACAGTACAAGAACCAGAAGAGAGCAGAGAAAGGGTTGGCGTATAAGGAGTGACAAGGTTAAAATTGATGCGTGCCTGTATGGGAAGCCAATGTAATTTATAAAGTACAGGGGAAACATGCTGGCGAAAAGTTGTATGAGTCAGGAGCTGGGTGGCTGAATTCTAAATATATTGCAGTTTCTTAATAGATTTATCAGGGAGACCAGAATAAAGTGCATTACAATAATCAAGCCTAGACATAATAATGGCATGATTAAGCCTTTCTGCATCAGGCAAGGAAAGAGAAGGTCTAAGTCTGGAAATATCTGAGTTGTAAAAAAAGAAGTTTTCGTGGCAATTTTGATATGGGCATTGAATGTGAACTGCGCACCAAAAAAAGAACGAAAAAAACCCCACCAAGGTTGCACACTTAAAGCAACAGAGATGCTGAACGGCAATCAGTTAACAAATCGAAATTATTCCATTTATGCAGAGCCGTTGGCAAACCACCAAGCATTTCAGTTTTTGACTAATTGAGAAAGTTGTCTTGCATCCACACTGGTAATAGATAAGATAGAATGCATGGGCCCTAACACAGACCCCTGAGGCACACCCTGATGAATTAAAGTTGGTTTGGATTTGTTTTTCACCAAACATACATACTGGAAACGATCAGCGAAATAAGATTTTAACCACTCAAACACATCACCAGAGATACCTATCCACCCACACATCCTTTCAAGAAGGATGGTATGGCATACTGTGTCAAAAGCAGCACTAATGTCTATCAAAACTAAAATGCTACAAGCACCCGTGTCAGTAGAAGTGAGAAAGTCATTCGTGACCCGACAAGAGCGGTCTCTGTGCTGTGTCCTGATCTAAATCCAGACTGAAACTGTTCTAATAGATTATTTGTGGGCATCATTTGTTGCAACTGACCAACAACCCGCTCGAGGACCTAAGCTGATAGCTGTGCTCCTATAGTTATAAATAAAATAAAAACATTTTAAATTCTAATATTTTAAGTTAAATATCACTGTGTTTTATAAAAGAGGTGCATTCAAAAGGTTCTTGGTATATCCTATTTAAAATGCCTGCCAGGAAGTGAAGCCAAGCGAATACTGAGAGGCACAATGCCAAATGCTTGAGTGACTCTAATGGGAGAGTGCCTCTATAAACACACTTTTACGACATGCCCTGCCCTGACCTGTTTGTCCATCCATTTATATTCCTTCAACAATCTGTCCACACTGAGTCCCTCAGCCCAGTCAAGCACACCTGAAACAGGCAGCATTTCCACAAATCTTACACAAAGGAGCCTGACACATGAATCCCACCAAGCAAACTCTCACCTATTGAAACCTCAAGGTGGACATTTTGACATTAAAATTATTTTAAACTATGATATGCATACAAATAAAAGCCACATATTAGCTGTTTAAGCAACATAAAGCAACCACATATCTAAAGCTACATCTCGTGTTATCACCTTACCTGGTGTGGTTGTGATGAAATCCAGATGTTTTGCTGCTGTAATGACAGTATCTGAGCAAAATGGTCTTGTCTCTTTGACCTTTCTTTACGCGGATAACGGTTCAGTTGTGGCCAAAACAGTGAACTAGCTAAAGCAGTACCCCTGTTAGTCACAGCCATCTTTAAGCTCTCTCACACCCTAATGCAAAACTACACGGACTCTCTAATACAAATGCACATGATACTGAAGGATTAACCAATGGGTGGGCAGGAAGTTTTGAATGGAAGAACAAGAGAAACCTTGAGGGTTCATACCCTAATTTGGAAACTTAACCTAAACTTAAATGAAAATGATGGACTTTCTGATTGTAATTGTAAATTTAGATTGGTGTCAAATGTTTTTTTTTCTTAAATGCTTGTGCTAATTTTAAAATAAATGGCACTTGGTTTGACACTGTGATACTGGTTTGATAACTAATGTCATAGGATTCAGACATTTGTCGTAATTGTCCAAATCATTTTTGGGTCCAGTTATCAGGAAATATACAGGAAGTACAATTTAATCTTCATATCATATAGTTTCTGTGTTTCTGTGGGGCATCAGAATTCAACAGAAACAAATTTGCTCTCTTTCATCCCTGAAAACTGAACACCAACTTTCAAAAGTTGTTCTGACACTGAGAAGTTCAAAAACATCCAGCTGGAGAGCAGACATTTCAATCCACTCAAGAATTGTACGACTTGAATAGATTTAGTTCGCAGGCGTTCTCCCATACACAGAATCCTGTCAAACACAAATCACAGAGGAGGTCGAGTGAAGAGACAGGAACTGTCTCATGCCCTGTCACACTTCTCACTAAACTGTCAGAGAGCAAAGCCCTTCATCACACCTGCCCTCATCACTCCTGGGACAGGAAAGTGAATAGAGTTCAGTCCGGTCCAAACTCTGCTCTCTTCCTGCAGTGCCTTCACACAGAAATCTAATGTGACACTGTGAAACAATGTGCCCTAGTTTGACAATGCAGGGACACAAACTAAAACCTCTCCTCAGAATATCACAGAATACCTCAGAATCTGGGATTTTGAGATGCTTTCAATGCAAATTCCCAAACATGCTGACTGTTAACAGTTTATATTTTAGAAGCCACTCCTGTTTAAAAGTTTTTCATTTTAATATGATAAAATAATAATAATTATATGATATGCTATTACATTAATTATATTGTAAAATCTGTTATATGTAAAATCCTTGGAATTCCTCTTAATTTTACTGCAGCACAGGCATTATTATGTGTACTAAATTTTAAACACTAGATGAGATGTATTTTGATGCCTTTCTTTGTTTTAGCATCTAACTCACGTTGGCCGCCAGCTGAGAGGTCAGGGTTGCCACTTTCTCCTGAGAAGCGTCCAGCTCTCTTCGCAGTTTTCTGATTTGCTGTAGGAAAAGAAGTGGTTTCTCATTACAAACCTCAATGAGCTGTGCACTCAAACAATGGAGAATAAACTGCTTTCATTTTCTTTGCTTAACACCTAGATATCAATCAGTGGCTTCAGGTAAGCACTCTGGCATGTAAGACTTTGAAGTGCTTTCTCTTGTATTATACCAGAAGAGAGTGTATGTAAATGGGAAATTACCGTTGTATTTTGGACTGTTTGGCCCTTGATTGAGAAAAGAAAAGTACAATTAACTCTATGTTGCACGTTCGTACAAAATGCAGCCATAACCATGAGACAGGAATACATTAGTTTTTAGTAGTTAGATGAAAAGCTTAGCTGTTCGTTACATGTTAAGCATTACATGACACATCATTTATAGAAGTCTGCAGTCTTGGACAAATATGACAACAGGAGAGAGAATATTAATGGCATACAAACACAAAATAAAGTGAAATCAAAGGAAAATCAGTGATCAAACGAACAAGAGTCCAAATAAAACCAAACCTGGGAAATGGGATGTGAATTTTAAAGATGTTTGTCCATGACTGAATGTGAGCCAGTGAATACAAGGGAATTATAGATATTGATACCATAAGAGTGTCTCATAAAATGATGCAACATAGCGTTAAATTTTCATTTTTGAAATATGCGTGTTGTTGGTAAATGTATTGGTGCGGTTGTCCGATTCAAAGACCCAACTGATTTTGGACTTTGTGAAAGTGTATCACTGTTTGACCTTTTATTGCTTTTACATATTGCCAAAATCACAAATATAACTAGGAAACAAGATATTCTTACCTCAGAGTGGGCCTTCTCCTCCGTCTGTGGGAAAAAACAACAGTTAAAGGACACGAAAATAACCCAAACACAACATTACCAACATCCCAATAGTATTTTTTTATTTTTTTTTGCATTCATAAAAATCTACAATCAGTGTTTCCTATTATATCCAATAAGAAGAAAGAATTAAGAAGCCAAAATCCACACCAGCTCTTAGCAAACACTTAAAGGTAAACCACAAAGCCATACAAATTAACCAAAGATCAGAATTTTGCCATTTGGATCAGATTTATGGTTACCCGTTAGTAGCAGCTGATTTGAAGCAAAACGTTAGACTGTTAGGGTTTGCATTTATCAAAAAATATGAAGTGAATACAAGCAGACTTTTCTGTATGACAAATTATTACCTTGTCTAAAAAGGCCAGCACCTGAAAGTGAGAAAATGTGTGTTCAAATAGTGGCAAAGTCACAATACTGAGCCACCATGAGCCTCTGAGATGAGTCTACCACCTCTCTAAATCTCGTCATTAGTCTTTATAGCCTTGGTGAATAGTGGAGGTTACATATTCAACTTTGACGACTTCTCAATGAAATTACTCTTTAAAGTTATTAGTTTGTCAAGCTCAGGCAAATGGAAACAGCATGTATGATGTTACAGTTATTCAGAGACTAGCAGTTAATACGAGTGATCTAAAATGACTTTTAATATAGAAAGTGAGACTCAGGCAAGGAATATAATGTGTATCTATTATATTTTCAAAGGAAACCCAGCTCTAAAATAGAAAAAAAATGAATAAACATCAAATATAAAACTAAAAGGTATACAGGCTAAATGAAAGGACAAATTAGTTGAAATAAATAATAGCATGCGATAAAATCACACTGTACAAAATATATAGGGTTTTTATCATCATAGGGTACAATGGGGCTAAAAGCACACCGTAAGGAAAATCTGTTTTTCACTACTCCAGTAGTAAGATTGCAGAAACAAAAATATCTTTGCGTTCCCTCTAGGGGGGTGCCCTAGGGACATAGTCCCCTGTCAGATAAGTTTGTACATTTTAAAGTTCTATGCATCAATATGGTGCATTTTAAGAGTTATAATAAGTATATTATTTTTGTATATAACTTAAGTTTTAATTTCTTCACCTGCAAGAGTTAAACCCTAAACTTTTATTTTGGTGGAAGACTGTAGTCTCTGTAAAAACTCAAAAATGTTGGAAAATGTTGGTTTCATTATAAATATGGTGATTATCTCTAAGGTGGATAAACAGCTTAATAAATTATTTTGACCTTTTAAATCTAACCATGGCATGTCAACAATTGTAAAAGTCACTCAAAATACCAATATTTTACATATTCTCCAGTTTTTGAAAAAAAAAAAAAAACGTTGATTTAATCAACTTGAATGGAAATATAAATCATTAATAATACTTTTGTCTGAAAATATATTTGGTAATTTTAATGATTTGCATTTGCTACATAAATCTATAACTTAAAAAAAAAAACATTATTATTATATTAGATCAATTTAGCACAGAATTGACTTTGCGTTGATGCCATCGCATCAAGGATCAGACAAAGTTTCATTTGCATAGTGAAGTGTTTAGAAAACTCTTGTGGTTTCGAGATAAATATAATAAAAATAAAATATGTGCCTTTAGCCCAGCTGTTCCATATACCGTATATATATATATATTTTTTTTTTTTTGAAAAGTACTATTGATTTATTTTTGTAAAACGTTTTAAATGAAGAAAAACAATACTGGGTGCAAGACTGGCTACTTCATTTGCAAAACTGAAATCTGACTGATTAGTCAATCACAAGATTCTGTAGGAAGACTATAGCGTCACTCACCGCAGAATACAAAGATGATGTGCTCGAGACCAAAGACAGAGAAGAACCATGAACTGTAGACAGAGCAGAGCAACATAACGATATAAATATTTCTGTTTTTAATGCTAAAGGAAACCAAAAGTTTTCTAACAGACATGCACACATACAGGTACATGAACAACTATATAGAAAAGGCATATCAATGGTACGGATGTAAATAAATAAATTAATTCTTCTAAAGGAAGTAACATCAATGCTAACCTTCATCTGTGCTGTCTCGGAAAGAACCGGACCGGCTCATCCCGCGTGGCCGATCCTCCAGCGAGGTGGCACTGCCGCCCAAAGTGTGACCCTCCCCGTACAGCTCGAATGAATCCTGTGCTGGAATACTGTTGGAACGGCTCATACTGGTGCTGGGAAGATTATACTGTGACATACTGGTGGGACTCACTGCAACACATATGTCATGATGTCCCAAAATTATAATTTATCCCAATATCTTTTTATGGTGTAATGAGAAATCCAGAAATTATAGTTGTGTTCTACTGTAAAGTGTAAATCAGATATGATATGTGTTGACATACGCAGGTTCGAGTAGTGGTATTTGCCAGCGTTGGTGCTGGTTGTGCCCGGTGGTGAAAGTGGACTTCCTGTGTCCTGCAGACCTCCAGTGGAGTGAGAACGCAACCATTCCTTTCCTTCCTCATGGGATGTCTGTCTGGAGGATGGAGGGTACCTGATTGGAGGTAAATAGACAGTTTTAGCTATCCCACAAGGATGCACTTTCCCAAAATGCAGTGTTTTTATTTATTTATAAATAAATGCAACTGTTCCAATTATTGAGTCTATTAAACTAAAAGCACTACATCTTCAGCTGTGATAGGGCTTAACATGATTTATACAATAAACTTAGATAATAACAGCCCACACAGTCTCACATCCATTGTTCTGCAGTAATAGCTTTAGGCAGTGGGCAGATTTAGTGTGCGTCAAAGACGGTTTCCATAAAACGAATGGAAATGAATGGAGACGAATGGAGATCACGTGGATCTTCCTGACTGGACTATCTTCAGTGTACACATCACTGCCTACCTGAGCCTTTAGAATTAAAATACCATACTGTGGCCTAAATGATTTGCTCACATTGCGATTTAACTGCAAATAGAAGGTCACACACGCATGTAGCATTTCCACAGTTTATCTTTCATCCTGACTGCACATTGATGGCTCTTTTATAGTGGTTTGGACACCGTCTGATTTCATTTAAATGCTGTGCTTATCTCTATGAATATTTAATTTTTTTCTTAAGAGCATGTTACTTTTTCTGTGGTTGTCTCTTGCTAAAAGTGTTAATAAATGAGTGTTTAAAAAATCAGTTTTACAGCTTGACAAGCCACTGTGCATATGTAAAACATTTTGCCAACACTACCATTGCTGTGGGTGGTTGTCTGTGTGTTGCTATGCAGTTGCTAAAGTGTTCTAAAATAATGGTTTTCTATCTTAAAATAGTTTAAAATGTAATTGATTACTGTGATGGCAAAGCTGAAATTTTAGCAGCTATTACTCGTAATTTGCACAGCTCTCATCAAAAAGCCACATGATTTAAGGAATCATTCGTTTCTGTAGCGCAAAATGTACAGGATGATGTGCTAAAGTTCAATATTTAGGGTTGGGGTTTTCAATCGCTAGCTGTAATATGAGTATGAGTAATAATAGTAATGCTTGCTTTAGCAAACACCTAATACATAGACGCACACATGTACTGGGTAAGTGACACAAATTCAAAAGCAGTTGATGAGAATATTAATGCTAGTTCCTTGATGGAGGTGACAACATAAACAAAAACATATTTGTGAGGACAATTACATGGATGGTGGTTATATTAGTACCTTAATCCCTTTTTGGGGAGAGTGTTTCTGTCAAGAGGCATGCTATTAAAACAGAAGAAAAATAAGAGAGTTATCTACGACAAACAGGTAGTTTGATCATATCACGACTAACAGATTTCAAAAACAAACTAATGCTCCATTATTTAATTAAACATATAATGTAATAAGCAATACATTGTCATCTTATCATTTAATAAATACCATATGGATATCTGCACTTACCCCTCAGACAGGGTGGACTTGACACTGCCCGTGCGGGTGACCTTTGGCCCATGGTGATGTGGGAGCGGCAGGTCTATGGACTCTGAGCTTGTGTGTAAACTGGTCATACTGTGGCAGCTCAGTGTGTCTTTACTGCCCGCAGAGGAACTGCTGAGGTTCGGAGGCCAAGGCCGGGCGTTAGAGGGCAGAGAAAGGCCTGACGCCGGACTAGAGGCAGGGGAGTCAGTGCCCAGGTCGGGCGTTTTGCCGTACAACGGGCTGCTGCCTCCGCTTTGCCCACCCATGCTGCCCAGACTACCTGTTCCTGAGGAGGGTGAATCCAGGCTGGCCTGCCGCGCCAGTGTGCCATGAGGACTGCCCAGTGCCGACGGGCATTTACCAGCATCAGGGGTGCCAGGGGAACTTGGTTTACTGCTAGTCTTGCTGCCAAACAACCTGGGCAAAGTGAAAACAAGACAACAAATTGTTCGTAAACTTTGCTTATGTAAACTGTCGCAAATGAATTGAGTTGATTTCAGAAACAGTTTACACACATTTGCTCTTTCATGAAAGAGCAATGGATGTAGATGTAACCATGCAATCTCATTAAAAAACAAAGTATCATCACACAGTTTCCAGCATAACTTAATTGGTCAGCTTCTACTCCTTGTATATAATCAAATATGCTTTCAGTGGTAAATCTGCCCATGGTTCTCACTGTATGGCTCCAGCAATAACAGCCTGAGGCAAGCAAATCCAGCTATTACGCTTCAGCTTCATGGAGCAGAGCAGAACACCATGTAGACATGCTTTTAAATGGACACACCTACTAATAAAGAGATCAGTGTGCTGGAAATCCGCTCACTCCATCTGCTTTCATCAATGCTGAATTGAGTCTGATCAGAATGGCAAATCATGCTCCCTGAGGAGTGTTTCCATATATGCACTTACATTCCACAACCACCAGGTGGCAATCTGACCCTAATCCGTCTAGTGTGCAACTGTCCTCTGGTGTGGGAGAGAGGTGCTAAGACAGACTGCTAAAGCTGCAATGTGATTTTGATTCTCAAAAATGGGTCGCAGGCTGTTATGAGACTCACAGACAACAGGGAGACAAAATGCTAAATGCATAAAAAAACTAATTCAAAGTTCAAACTAACTGTATAATTGTGCAAATTAAACAGGCTTAACTTTTTAAAGGCTTCTCACATCTTTTGTTATTGATGTGAAGGTTGTGTCCGATCAAAGTTTACAGTGTTTTGGCAAAAAAGCAAAACCAAAAAAATGGCTGTTTCTTAGTATAAGCTAACAAAATGAGTAAGTAAAATGGGCAGGTTTCATAACAAGACCCCATCCTCGAAAACAATGAACAAACTACAAAAAGTAAAAGAAAATATGAGCCAGACTACATTTAACATACAAACTTAACATACTGCAGAGGACAGACATAAGCTACTTTTCTATCGTCGGGGCAAACCGCTCTCTTTGCTTAACCGATCCATTCCGTGCAATTATGGTTTCATATAGGCTATGGTACGAAAACGGCTGATAAGTGAGCTCTTTGGAATGTAATACGAATGTGTCAGTCATTTCCTTGGTAACACAAGACTTTACAGACGATACAAATTTAAATAGTGACTGCATTATGGAGGATGATCGGATATTTCTTATAATTTTATTATTAATTTGTGTTTACGTCTCTCAAATAGCATGCTTAGCCAGCTACAGAGAAACTGGTAGTCAGACAACAGACAAGTGACCAATCCCGAGTTGCGACATCAATACACGCATTCTACCAGCACAGGAATGTCGGGTCGAGAACGGTTTGTAATTGGGCCGTACCAGGCTCAAGTGGAAATACAACTGGAATCGTTCCTTACTATTCTTAGAACCGTTCAGCCCGACGGTGGAAAAGCGGCTATAGATTGTTCTGACCACAATTTTGTTTTGTGCGGTATATCACTGCTTGTCAAGAAACCATCAGGATTCAGGAGACATTTAGAAACCCAAACTATTATGGTTAATAAACTTGCGATTTCTTTTGGCCAATGTCAGTTTTCTTTCTCTTGCTACTACATAGGTCATCCCTTGATGTTCATTGTGAAATCTGGTTCTGTATAAAAACCAGTTGAGAACTAGTGATTTAGATTACATCCATTTGTGGGCTGCTGACACGATTTCAGGTCGTCTAATGGTGGCTGGGGGAAATACAAGAGTGAGACAGAAGGCTATGGCTATGACTCAAACAATCAGCTCCGTGATCCATCACAAAATTTCCTGGATCTCTGAGGCTAGCCTAAACTCATTGGTGGATCAAATTAGCAGTGCAGCACAGCCTAAAGCAGCTCACGCCCATCTCACATACTTACTGAGGAAACATGCTGGAATGCTCCTCTATGCTGGCCAAGAGGTCATGACATCGCAGGAGTGAGCCAAACCACAAAAAGCAATTGTTCTTTCTTACTGTCTGCTTGTGTCCATTTGTCTCAAGCTAACTGCCTATTTTGCTTTCATATTTTAGTCTTATCTCTGCTTATGTCTGCCTTGTGTCATCTTTGTCTAACTTTTCTTGTCCTCCCATTACCCCAGTCATTTTATTCAGAAAGAAAGTCGGTTACCTGCGGAATGTGGGGGATGCAATGTCTGGGTATTTGGAGCCTGGCTGTCTGAGTCCCGATTGGGTGGAAGTGGGACTGGATTTGGGGGAGGTGGACAACCCCGTTCCCTCTTGATCCGACCCTGCCACTTTCTCTTTATCCGTTTGGTTGATGGTAATGGGACTAGAGCGTCCTGACCCCACTTTCCCGGGGTCTCTTCTCTTTGTGCTGGTTGGGGTTCCTACCACCCCTCCACTACCTCCCGCAGACTTCCCGCTGACATTAGAATCAATGCTGCTAGAGCTGGAACGATGCCCGCTGCGGCCCACCACGCTGCTTCCCCCACTAGATGACTTTGCCGGTCTAGGTAGGGAGCGATACTGGAGTGGAACCTTGGAGCCTCCACAGCCTAACAAAACGGCATCATCCTGGTGTTGAGCACCATCGAGACTTGTCTTCCGCTCATTGCCAATACCTGCACCCTTCCCAATGCCTGCAGACTTTGGTACCTTGCCTAGAGTCGCAGAACCACTGGTCAGAGTGGCCCCGCTGGCTGTGATAAGGGCTCCGGCGGAACCCGGAATCTTCTTAAAGCCGAAGGAGCTTGTGGTAGGTGGACGACCGATGCCTGAGGGTGGCTTCTTCCCTTCATCTCCGCTGCTCTTGCCTGCATCCGATGGTGAGCGCTGGATGCTTGGGCTCTTAGATGGGGCCTTGCCCTTCTCAGATGCCTTGGCATCATCTGTTTTACCTGTCAGCACAAAGATGTTTGTTATGGCACTAGTACCTCCTGCTCAATCATTCAATACTGCTGGCTAGTTTTTTACAAATAATTTCACAACCCAATCCATCATCACCAATGCAACGCAATGGCTGTTGTGTTCTAGCCAACTGCCCTTTTTCTGCACAACTCAGCAAACAGCACAGATAAGGTACTCTAAGCCAAAATAACTTGTTCCTGCTGAGTGTCCCAAAAGAGCTTCAGCTGCAAAAGTTGGCTGAGATAAAGAAAAAGACAAAGACTCAAAGTTGTCAAAAAGCCTCATCTCTTTTTGATTATACCTTCTCTTTGAAGCTACAGTAAGCAATTATTTTGAATACCATGCATAAAATGTCCCTACCGACAGATATCACTGTATCACTGATATGCCCTTGGTTTTGTAACAACCAAAAAGGCATCTGTATCTTTCATGCTTCCTTACAGAAAACTGTGGGTTCCATTTTGAAAGTTCCTCTACAGAACGGGCATTTTTGAAAAGGGTACCTAAAGGTTTTCTAAAGGATTCTGACAGTGTCTCTCTCAGTGAAACCACAAATGGTGCTCCACTTATCTTTTTATATTTACAAATTACCACTGTATGAGATTTTGATACCTGGTGATTTGAGAGAGGTGGATGAGCCTTTGGTCCGTGGTGGTGTGATGCCAACCTGGGCACTCATGCCCCTCCTCCAGGAGCCTGTTTGAGACATGGGCAAAGCTGTCTTCTGGCCAACGTCCTCACCCTGACATGAAGAGGAAGGGGATGAAGACTTCCACTTGCAGGAAGGGTCCATACCTGGCTCCATCTCTTCATCAACCTTCTTCAGATCCTCAGCACCAGCCCAGCTGCTACCATCCTGCTCGGTATGACTGTGCGTATCTTTATTTGACTGTGAATCACACAGACACACAAAATATAGTGCAAACACAGTAATCTCACATTGGCAATCCATCTGACAGATGGCCAAACTTTTCTTACTAGCCAAAGCAAAATGTCCAAAACTCTCAGTCTGTTCAATCTGCTGTGGCCTACTGACAGACTGCTGATATAAAGCTATTTATAAAAATGTGTGTGTGAGGAGAAAAAATACATAAGACTAGAGCGTATGCACACCTGTGCTGCTTTGCTCTTGCGAGATGAGATGCCGGAATATGTGGGTGGATTCAGATCGTCAGTGCCGATGTTATCTAAAGTATCACTCAAACCACTGCTGACCGAACTACTGTCATCCCAGCTGTAGAGACAGAAAGAGAAAAGAATAAAATAAAATTATAAGCAGAAACAAAAACACCCAAAACTTTGGGGGCTTCCTTACTTATCGTGCCTGCTGACAGGAAATAGTGTATCATTTTTAAATTGAATTAGGACATTATTAATCTGATTTATGAAAAAAAGAAATTCCCTTGTGGAGATGGCCCATTTGATTGTTTTTTTCAAGGTTTTATCTTCTGGAAATTTTTTAATCTTTTATTAGACCTTTCCAAACATTCATCACAAGAACCAGAACTGAAAATATGCAGTACACCTTCATTCATATTTCAAAGCCCATTATTGTTGACTCTCTGTCACCATCTTATTCATTTTATTTCTCTTAATTAGTGTTCTCTGTGTCTTGCCACTTCAATTCTCATTAACTATTGACAATATTTGTCTTTTCTCCACAGTCCTTACGTTATCATTCTTCTCAATTTACCAGATCATGTCTAATTAATAAAGGTTATTAAACAGTAGCTTTGACACCCTCGACTTTGTTGACCCAGTTGAAAATCCTAGAGAAAAGGTGTGAATGCAAATGAAGTTATTACTACTGCCAAAGCAGAATTGTACAGGCTTGCAAACTAATTTTCTGTCTATTACACAAGATAAATCATATACTGATATTTAGCATCTACTGTCTTTCTCTTGTGTTGCTAAGCGAGCTCATGTTTGTGGACGCATATGTCCTCAAATTTAATAAGCTCTTCAGATCTGATCATATATTGTATTCAACTCTCTGATGACTGTTGGCTATTTGTTGTTCGGCACTACAGACTAAATTGACAGCTATACCGACATGAAATCCATTTAGACAAGAGAACGAGAGACATCCTGGCATTTACAGACATCTGACATAAAAAGAGATTGAAATATTCAAACCTCTTTACTGATGTCAATATCTGCAGTTCAATTATTCATATCGATTCTAAGATTCTGAGTAATGCTTGCAGAACTGCATTGGCATCTAAAATTCAATATATTCAAGTCTACCCAGGAGACGTTCATGTCCAGGACATTTGGTCTTCTTCTTGAAATGTTTGACGAGCTAGTACATATTCTCTCTTCACTTTTATAATGTATGCAGGGCAGAGCGTGAAGGAAAGAAAACTTTGAGAGGCTGAAAGCGACTGGATAATAATTGTGAGAGACCCCGCAGGGCTCTTAACACCAGCATGTGGGTGTTTCTGAAGATTCGTGCATTAGAAATAGGCTCGGTGGGTGCGAGTATGTGCGCAATCACACTAAAAATATCATTATTGATTTTTCAACATCCTTGTTTAACTCCAGGAGCACTTGACACATTTAGCTTGAGATCTGATACTGTTATACAATAATGTAAATTAAAGATTAGAGATGACACAACAGAACTTTTCTAAAGTCTGATTGGATGAGCATTTGAAGCCACTGTAAAAAGTTGATATACTGTATGCATACATTTCACTGCAGAAATTCTATAGTAATACAGCAAGCTGCTACACAACATTAAACACCCAACAGTAAGACAAATTAACTATACTTGGCAGACAATTATTTTTTTGATTATATTGCTGATGCCACCACTTCTACTTACAGGGATAGTTCACTCAAAAATGAAAATTCTGTATTCATTTACTCACCCTCGTGTCGTTCCAAACCCTTAAGCCTTTCGTTAAAAATATTTATGATCTGACAGCCACGCAACTGACACTTCAAAAAGTTCATAAAGAGATCGTAAAACTAATTCATATGAATTGAGTGGTTTAGTCCAATTTTTTTTTGAAGAAACACGATTGCTTTATATAATGAACAGATTGAATACAGACTTTTATTCCCATATAAACATTAAACAACTCACACATCAGTTGTGGTAAACAGAAGATCAAGCTTGCTTGCTTGAAGTGCAAGAACCAATGAGGTTCATTCTCCTGTTTTACGAAGCATGTTTGAGCTTCCACAAGAACCAATGAGGTTCATTCTCCTGTTTTACGCAGCATGTTTGAGCTTCCACAAGAACCAATGAGGTTCATTCTTGTGTTACGTAGCACTTCTGAGCTTCCACAAGAGGTTTGTTCTAGCACGTCAAGCATGTTCGGTTGAGCTTCTGTTTATTTTTTGCTGATCAATGTTTATACGTGAATATAAATTCAATCTTTTCATCATATTCAGCAATCAAGTCTCTTCAGAAAATTTGGACTAAACTCCTCAATTCATATGGATTAGTTTTACAATCTCTTTTTAAAGCGTATCAATTCCGTATCAATTACAAAGTATTACTACTGACCTATAAAGCCCTAAATGGTTTAGCTCCTGGGAATTTAATGGAATTTCTATCGCCCTACAATCCATCGCGCTCTTTAAGATCACTAAATTCGAGGCTTCTGGTCATTCCTAGGATATCTAAATCCACTAAAGGAGGGAGGGTGTTTTCACATTTAGCTCCTAAACTCTGGAATAGTCTTCCTGATATTGTTCGAGGCTCAGACTCGCTGTCCCAGTTTAAAACTAGATTAAAGACGCATCTCTTTAGCCAAGCATTCACATAATACTTACCTTTTATACTACAGTTGAATCAGATCGAATGCATTAATATTATGAACAGTAGCTATGCTAATTATTTCCCATCTGCTTTTCTGTTGTTATCTCGGGACGCTAGCTCCAGTTTGTATCCAGCCTCTCATGGAAACTTCAGATGCCCCAACACCCGTGAAGAGACGACTCGACGCCTGTGAAGAGACGACTCAATGCTGGCGATATGTTATGCCCTAAATTAATACATGATTAACTAACTGTATTTTTCTATGTACATTTCTGAAATGCACTTTCTGTAAAGCTGCTTTGAAACAATATGTATTGTGAAAAGCGCTATACAAATAAATTTGAATTGAATTGAATTGAACTTTTTAAAGCGTCAATGTGTCAGTTGCGAAGCTGTCTATGGAGAGTACAAAAAGCTCTCAGATTTCATTAAAAATATCTTAATTTGTGTTCCGAAGATGAACGAAAGACTTATGGGTTTGGAATGACATGAGGGTGATTAATTAATGGTACAACTATTCCTTTTTCAACTTTTAATTTATTGTATTACAGTTTTTTTTTTATGTCCAGTTTGATGATGTTCTGTTTTCTGCTCAGCAACAATTTTCATTTTATTGAACACTTTTATAATATTAAATTACAAGAAGAAATTGCACTGTTATTGGGAAAAGTGAATTTAATAAGAATTTAGCTATGCGATTAAAACTGATAGCATTCTGGTATCCATTCTCTTTCTCCATTAGTATCCTACTGAAACAAATACCATTAATTAAATTATTAATAATTTCTCAAGAATCATACCAATGCAAGATATATCTCATCCACAAAGTGCTATTCATCTTCTAATCATTGAACTATTATAGGAAATGACTACATCTAATGACCACGAATGTAATTCTGTCATTTAAAGGTCTCATATTGTACACCTTTCTGAAGTTTTATTTTAGGTTTCCTTCCTCAGAAGCTCTGCCAATAAAAGGTTGATTTTGGCCTGTCTACTTAATATTCATGAGCCTCTCTTCTGATTGGCCTGTTGTCTTCTGAGTGACGCACGGCCAGGCCAACCACAGGTAACTAGGGTCATGTATGCTGTAGCCTGCTGTGGCTTGGTGATGCTCACAAGTAAGGTAAATAAAACACCTGTAATGGTGGTGATAAATTATTTGTTATTAGAGCATAAACATTCACAAACCACTGTTAATTTAACATAAAAGCAAGCATAGGCTACTATGTAATAATTCCTAAAAAGCTGATATCTCAGTTCATCGCGATCTCACAAAGCTCCATTATTATCAATGAAGCTGACTGCACAATAAATCTTTCATAATGTCAACCCTTCGTTTGTTATAATCAGAGGATTTGCCAGCATGCAGAATTCAGCACTGAACAAAAGCTCAGTTTTGAGCGGTGAGTGGATTCTCTTATATGCATCTCATTGGCCATTGTGTTCAAGAAATCAACATATATGTATGTGATTGGCTACATTGCTCAACGCTGCAAACATGTTATAAATAGAAACTCTGTGACTGAGTAGTTCTGACGTCACATTTTTATGGAAGTCACAACGGCTTGTGAAAAGGCACAGCTACTTTATGCAGGCTGTGTGCATTTGACTGTGGATTGACTGTTTTGAAACTTATATGGTAGTTACATAACCCCTAGACCTCTGTTTTCATGAAAAAAGCCAGGGAATTTCATTTTTGACAATATGGGACCTTTATGGGAGCAGATACAATTAACTGAAATTGTGATGTCAAGAATGAGATTAATAAAAATCTATCAATAACATCAACAATGGTTGTGCTTGTCTAAACTACACATTAAGTGACACTTTTCAAGAGTAAAATGACTGCAGTATCCAGTGAAAGTACACACATTAGCAGCTAATGCTTTAACACCTAGGTAGAGTTATTGACTTGTTGGTGCTATGATGTGCTGGTAGTCTTGAGTTCAGACGAATGTGAAATGAAGCTGCAAGTGGACCACCAACACAAATCAATAACCAGGCCAGTTGACGATTTCCCCTAATCTGCACTCTGCTGAAACCTTACCTGCCTGAGAGATTTCTAGGGCTTCCTGCTTTCTGTGCATTTGCCCTCCCACAATGCAACAGTAAACATCTGAAACTGTGGTAGTCAATCTTAGTCGGGCATCCTTTGCCAGTTGGACACCTTTTGGCATGGGCTCACTGGTTAAGGTCACCTTGATAGTCTTGTTTCCACACACCTATGTCCCCGCTGAGTGCGCCCACTGCTTTGAGAGAGTGATTTCAGCAGGAATGTCACTGGTATACAGCCAGAATGGTGACTAAACCTTCACTTCTTGTGACTTCACAGGATGCCGAAAGTAGGAAATACATGATCTAATTTTGGGTGTTGGTGTTAAAAACCTTTGGGGTTTGAATGTTTAATATACTCAATATCTTGAGTATTAATACCATTAACATGGGCACCATTTCTCAAATATATATTTCTGTTAATTGACCATGAGAAATGAAATGTGACAAATGTTATATATTGAAGCACATTGTCGATGGAAGAATGAGCTGGGAATGAGTTCCCCTCTAGAGCAGTTTGAGATTACATGACTTTGAAGTCAGATTTAAACTATTTGACTGTTTAACAGCATACCTTTTTCTTCACTTAGAAGCAAATGCTGTCTTCCTATGCAAATTTGACATAATTATAATGATTGTTTACCAAAACAAAGGCGATTCACCTAAAATATCTATTATGAATAGGGATAATTAGCTCAACATTTGGCTTTTCAGATTGAAATTTGTCACAGTTAATTCAGCAGAACAGTCTTAGGGTGGGTGGTACATTATACTTGAGAAATGCAATGCTTTACAGACAGTGGCGGATCCTGGACTAGGCAATATACAGTAGGCAGGTTAGTTGGTTAGGGCGGCTACATTCTCTGCATACAGTGAGGCAAATACTTCTTACTTAACCACTGCTGTTTTACAGGGCCACGTATGTTGTAAGTTCCAGTCAGTCTTATTTAAACTGAATTGTGACTTAGTCGATACCTAGCAGATTTTCTGAGCATTGCCCTGTGCTTTACTTCACTTTCCTGTCCCGCATAAAGGCCACTATCTCTATGCATAATATATCTATGAAAAAAAAGTCTCTTTACCTGTTAAAAGCCAGTCCAAGTTAACAAATTAAAATCAAGCACTAAATTGTGGAGGAGGCAGCAGACTACCACAATATGGGTATAGTCCCAACTTTATTGGGACTATACAACATGATTCCATTGTGATTCAGTATAGTTTTTATGCTGCTAGCAGGATAAAGACCCCAGAGAGCTGCCCTAAAAGCTTGCCCATATGGGTTGAATATTTTATTCTTTTCTGTGCTGTCATATCTGTGATGTGACTGACGGCCGGACCATGTCCTTAGACACCGGTCCATTTATGACAGCAAAACTAGTCAAAACGCCTACACTTGAATCATGACTGTTGATTTTAGAACCTGTGATTGGTTGGCTGAATATCTTCCATGGATTGTTGTTTTTTGAATAAAAACGCCTCACAATATGAGTGCTGGCATTCGCTTGACTTTCACTCGATGTTCAGTGCAAACGTCCATTCAGGCATACAGTAATATTCTCATGAAATATTCAGTGTTGAAAGAACCATGAAACAATAGCACTTAATAAAGCCAGATTTTGCATTCTACGTGGATCAAAACAAATCAATTTCTTTATCACTAGCTGTGTCTATTGGTCTGTTAAATATGTTTCATGCTGTGGCTTAATTATGGCAAAGCAACATATTTCCAGAGGAAATTAACCATCATCTGAATGGTTGCATAACAGTCCTATATGTAGCAACCTCAACTGAGTCCATTCAAATGCAGTTTTTTAAGAGCATGTAGCCATCAGCCATTCATTTTCTTTCTTTTCTTCACCCAAACACTTAAGTACAAGAATTCAAAGATTAGCATAAGAAGTCTTAAGGCCACAACATGCAAATTCTTTTTATGACTTTCATTGCAAAGAAAAGCATTTACAGAGACAATCTACTATCCAATGGTCCCCAAAGGGAAATCTTACAACAATTAGCAGTCTGTGAATGTTGACACTTATATAAAGACACAACATAAAGAATGATCCAATTTAACCCAGTAAATCTTATCAACATACATTTGTAATGAAAACAAAGTATTCTGTACTAACCTAAAGTTAATATCTAGAGCCTAAGCTGTATATTACAACAAATGGTGACCAGCCTGTTAGAGTCACCAACATACCAAAGTATGTCCCAAAACCAGTGATTGATGACTCCCGAGTGAGCCGAAAGGGTGAACATTAACTCACCACCCTGCGATTGATGCTGTCTGGATTTCTGCAAACTGCCCATGTCATGCTGTAGCTCCAGGGGAGGAAGAAAAAGCAGAGGAGAGAGAAAAAAAGGAGGGGAACATGATGGAGGAAGAATGCAACCCACCTGCTCGGTTGCGAAACACGGGCTGGAGGGAAGAGAGCGACATCTCGCCACTTCTTACAGCTCCACCCCACCCCCCACACCTCACCCCTCCCCAGGGCCCATCATGCACTCTGAGAAATGCTTCAGACATCCTCAACCAACTGGGGCGTTGCCAGAAGACATAGACTCCAATCAAAGTCAGAGTCAGGGTCAAACTTGAAGTTGCATGCTGGGTAACACAAGGGAAATGATGCACAATGACCTTTATGTGCTGAACCTTTGGAAACTAGACATATCTGACTCATATTAATACATTCTTAATGTTCTTGATTAAATAAATGCATAGTGGCCTTAACAATATGCGTCATTCAAAAAAAAAAAAAAAAATGTTCTTCAGCTGTTGTATTTGTTCAGCTTAATCAAATCAGTTTGAATAAAATGACCTTGTGGAGGCAGAGTATGACAATGCCATCTTTTATGAAAGCAGGGACAGTCAAACGTCACTCCACTGGCTTGAGTGAAAAAAAAAATGTGTTTGACTTCTGCATTGCAGAGGAAACCGACAACCAGCCGCCACCGAAATCTGCAGAACTGAGCAGCAGATACACCCCTTTACTTCTGGAAATCAATACACTGGCACCACTGAGGGATGTAGAGGCTCTATTTCGCAAACAGACAAACCCACAATCACAGAGGCATTCAACTGCATTCTTCATTGTGTGACATAAAATATGTGGATAGGACAGTTAATGAACATAATGAGTGTGGTGATTGTGAGAATCGCCACAGACACACACACTCACACTCACACACATGTTGGGTTTCCATGTTTTATGGGGACATTCCATAGACAAAATGATTTTTATACTGTACAAACAGCTAACCCTAAACCTACCCATCACAGAAATGTCATTACAAAAACCATAATTTAGTCTGATTTATAAGCTCATTTCCTCATGGGGACCAAAAATTCTCCCCACAAAGACAAGGATTTCGGATATTGCCATCTTTACGACACACACACTCAGTATACTGTATATAAATGTGCAAATGTGAATTATTAACAATTAGTGTGAATTAGTAATATTTTAGAGATAACATTTTAATAATTGCATTTGACTTGCTACAATAACATCACACATTTTTTAATATCACACTTACTACTTTTTTTACACAGCATAAATGAGTATATAGCTGACTTTATAATGTAGGAGTCCTTGGCAAGAGGATTTTCATATTTAGGAACTTTGGCATTGAAAAGTTTGAAAACCCTTGAGTTAGGCATTATATAATGTAGTAATGTTGGTCGGTTTTCTGCCTGGACACTAATGAAATCTCTTGTTTGTTTATGTGGACAGTGTTTCTGTTTACATCCCCAGGGCAATGACCAATCCTAATACTCAATTACTTACTGACTTTGAGCAGTGTTTGTCACTAGTAGAGTATCCCTATTAAATCCATTATCTGAACAGATGCACACTGTCTGCATGAAGAAGTCAGTATGAATCCCTAAAACTCAGACATTCTACAACCTGAGGAAGAATGGCTTAATTCTTTTATCATTTGTTCTAGAAAAACATGCCAATTGTTTTGGCATAGATGGAGCAGCAATGGCTCCTCAACCATGCTCCTGTATTGATCAGGACCAGCACATCAGAAACAACTAATGGTGTTAAAAATGACCTTGTCAGAGTTGCCATATCTGATTCATATCTAATTTCCAACGCTGTACAAAGGCAGTATGCTTCAACGTAGAATTGACTCACAATTGATTCCAGTGGAGTTTGCTGTTAGCATGTTGCGAAGCTAAATTTATCCAAAGCGCTTTATAAATAAGGAAGTACAAAAAATACACAGTACACATAAATATTGGGTGAAATAATCCATTTGTAAACATCCTGAACAATTTGTATTCACACTTTTCAGTTTTAAATGAAATATAAGTTTGTAATAAACGGTGGTTTACAAATCTTAAAAGGTGGTATAATTTTGCCTAAAAGTGCTGTCTAGGTAGGCAACTCACTAAGTTTTGAAGTAGAGCTAATGTGTCCACATCAAGTTTAAAGGCCCATTACACATCAAGAACGATAACTATAAAGATAGCTATAACAATAAATATATTAGTGTCCACACCAACACGTGATAACATATTGTTTATGATAAGTGCACTAAAGTTGTTGTCTGCTGCTTGTTTATGCTCTTTAAAGCAGGATGGATTCTGATTGGCTGCCAATGTTTCATTCATCAGCTGGAAGAAAAATTCTCAAAGTGATTCCAACGATATTGTTTCTCTGTTCCGTTACAGTTATAGTTGTGGTGTGGAATCTGCCATTCTTTTACATTTAGCCTTAAGTCTTACAGTACTACAGAAACTTAGAATTAAAGACACATAAAGGGCAAAAAGGAATATTGAAATACTGAGGCAGCACTCTTCAGGGTTTATCCCAGGTGAACACGCAGTAATTACTCTACTCTTCTGTAAACGCTTGTGGCTTGAAGTTGTAAGGACATTAGCTCTAAGGGGAAATATTATTAATAATCCATAATTACCAATTATGATTAATTATTAATATTTGGGTCAGTTAATCAGATTAACTTTGAGGTAAGCCAAAGTAATATTACAATCAATTAATCAGTTCCAAAGAACTCTTTGATTATTCATTTATTCTAAGGAAAATGTATTGTTCATGGTCGCTGAAAAATAATTATTCCTTATGTACAGCAATTAGCATGTAGCAAGATCAAAATCGTAAAAGGGACTTTGTATGCAAACAGAGGATCAGAAACCAAATTCATAATCGTGCACAAATTTTATTAACTAAATCACAAACATAACTAACACTAAACAAACATAAATACATTCATACATCCATACATACATGCATAGGTAAAGGGGTGAGTGGTGTGGAACAGGAAATAGAACTATGGAATAAGATCTCAGTATGAGAAGAAGAACCATCAGCTTATTTCATAGCAATCTCATCAAAGAATACTTGCATGGCAGTTGGTCAATTCTTGGAGTTGTTGAAGATTGAATTTGTTGATGAGTCTGTGGCCTTGAAGAAGAGCATGGTGGCTTCGAGCACATGGCTGTTGTGAGTCGAAGCCTGCTGAGGGCACGCTGGACGGCGCGGCGCCCCCAAGTGCCGAGAAGACCAGGAGTGGATCGTTGTGTCAGTGATGGTAAAGTTGCCATTGTTCTCGGAAGAAATTGAAGAGATTGAAGAAATGTCTGACTCCCTTTTGGGAGTATGAAAGCATGCCAGGCATTGCTCAGGCCTGTTTGGGCCCAGGGAGCTGGGCCCCAGTGGGGGGGGGGGTTCCCCCCCCTTTTCCCAGTAACAGCAGAAACTGCGTTGTTGTCGGCTGAGAATCGCTGAGAGAGAGAGAGGCAGGGCTAACGGAAGGGCCTTTTAAAGCTTAACCAAAAGGCACGACTTGAACCAATCAGAAAGAGGGAATTTCTGGCGGGAGTTTCCTTTGTGGGAAAGATTTACAACGCTGTCTCAAGCCCTCTTTTTCTGTTCATTAATACTCAGATAGATATAACAAATCCACACTGCATTCTAAGAGAAGGTGATGCACATCAAAGCGTGAGTCATCAAATGAGGATTAATTTGATAGGAGACATGATACAGGTAAAGTTACAATGACCGTTGGTTGTATAATAAAATACATACCATGGTGTATACATAGTAGGACACAAAACATCACAATCATTCACACAGTTTCTGGGATCCACGTTCATTTCTAGATCAGTTAGTTTCTGATTAATGCAGCGAAGTTTGCATGGAAGATTGTTTCTGTCCCCCCATTGTCTCTCTCTTACACATGCAGCCACATACCTTTTGGTCGTAAACCCCCCCCTGTGTTTCCTGTAACAAGACACCATCCTGCCAGGGTGTTAGCATCATTTGGGATGTTAAGTTTTGGTGAAAGTTTCACAGTGAGTTTGCTGGATTATTCATTAAATAAATGAATTGTGTGTGTCCGATTGGTCCAGACGCTACATATTTCCCCCCTTTCGATCGTTGTTGTCCCTCTCAAGGACAACCACGAACGACGTTTAAAGTGCGGAAGGATCAGACACACCTCTGTCATACCAGGCTGGAAGGCCATGTGGCCTCTGGTTGCTGGTGTTTCCTGGAGCGGTGATCGTTCCATCAGGTGATGTAGACAGTATCCAAGTACAGGTCTTTGAGTTGGTGCCGCAGGTGTCGGTGCAGCAGGTGCCATGACAGGGTGTCACCTGTCATTCTGAAGTCAATTAGTTTCGGGGCAGGTGTTTGCTTGTGGTTGCAGGAAGTGGTTAGGGCTCTATGTAGCATAGAGAGGTTTTCAGGCCGACCTAGTGCTGGTGGCAGGAGGTCAGAAGGTAGTCTGAAGGACTGAAGTGTTGCTCCGTCCTTATGGCGGTGTTGATGTGAGCTTGCCTAAGCTGGGGTAGGCAAGGAGTCAGATGCTTGTACTTTACAGGACTCCTCGGGTGAGTCCTGTTCAGGGAGCTGGTTTGCGTGTGTCAGCAGCTCCTGTAGCTCTGAGTCAGGTGTGTCCAGCTGTCCTTGTGGAGCCTCCGATTGACACCTGTGTGAATGGTGTGGAGGAGGATGTTGTCGTTGACAGCCGTTGGTCATCCTGTGGTGTTTGCAGGTGGAGGGTGCTGTCATCCATGGCTTCTCCAAGGGCTTGACTGTTACCTGGGTTGTTGCCATGGTGACAGTTTTTAACAATGTAAATGTAAGGATTACATTGTTAAAAGCGCTATATAAATGAAGATGACTTGACTTGACTTGACAGTTCTGCGCTGGTGCTGGGCATGCTCAGTCCAGCTGCGTTGAACCTGGTTTAAAACTCAGTCTCTAGCTGGTGTGTGAGGCTTTGAGCACAGGTCCGCTCCTTGTGGGACGCTGTGATCTTTATGTAAGGTTGTGTACCTTCTGTTTCACACCCATAAGGTGGGGTAAGGAGATGATCCTCTTGATCAGCCTGGTGAGGCTATAACTGTGGCTTGGGTCATGGGTCGTTGGTCCTCTTCTCTCAAGGTGCAGTTACGTTTGGCTCTGGTGTTGTAGGATGTCAGCAGCCTTGGTGGAACAGTGTTCCTCCTGAGGGCTTGTCAGTTCTTTCGTTCTCCTGTCTGGTTAGGGTTAGGTTAAACAGAGGATCTGCGACATTTTTGACACCCTAGGGGTGAGAGGCTAATGCATGACCCTAAAGAGTTCAGAGCTAAGGTTTGATAGGTTAGCTAGGTATGTAGCATAAAGCTAGGTGTTTATGTGTAGCCTGTCAAGTGTGTCTTGTATCCTTATCATCTTAGCTGTGGGTGTTAGTAGGCTAAGACTTTTTCTGAAAAGGGCATAAGCCAAGAGGAAATAAATGACTTAAGATGGTTCTTATGGCTAAATTATTTCTCTGAACTTAACTGGTGGTTCACAACGGGCTTGGCGAAGTGAATGATAGTAGGAAAAGGGCAGTTTTCCTATTCAGATTATGCTTATTATCACTCCTGAGGACTATAGTTATGCCCTAGTAATCGTTGAGATTACTTGTTTTGCAGGGTCATAAAAATGAGTGCACTTGTTGAAAATAAACAAAACCACAAATAAAGGTCTCTGGTTCCTTTCTGGGCCCTATGGGGACTGGAACCACATTAGAACAAGAGGGGAAATGTAAATAAATCAAATAAATGAAAGAATAGACAAGTGAACAGCTGGCGGCTATTATTATCAAGTAAAATAAAAATAAAAAGGGCTTAAATAAGTGGGGAATAATCAATAGCACGAGTGGCTAAACTTTTGATGTGCTTGGACCAGACTCCATAGTGGGTCACAGCTGCTGTGTGTTCAAGACAACTGTGTGTGTGTCCTTACAAAAGTTTAGTCAACATGCTGGTGAAAATCCTCATGACTATAAGAATTCTTCTCTAGATACACAGTTTACGTGTAATTAAGTTTAGATTTAATTTACAAGGTAACAGCAAATTTTAGCCGACAGCACTCAGCAAGGACTACTCCTAAACTAGTGGCGGTAAAATTCAGCTGGGAAGAATTGAAAGTAAGGAAAGAGAAAGTGAAAGATCAGAACCCTAACTGGGCTAGAGGCAAAGTAGGTTAGATCACTTTGCACTGTGCCCAGCACAAGCTGTAGTTAAAGGCTTCAAGTAAATGATGCTAACCGCTAACTGTAGCAGTTATTATTTAGCTTGGTCTAAGCTGAACGGACGCTAGTTAGGTTAGCTTAGCCATCTAGACTGGTTTGTTTACAATATGACGTTTCGCGTTTGCACTTCCTGTGACACGTCGTTGTCAAGGGGAACCATGTCAGAGCAATTCAACAGTCTATGAAGAATGTCTGCACATTTTAAATGAGTTATACATGTTTAAACAAGTTAAAATGTGGCGCCTATACTTTGAGTCTTTCCAAAACTTGATGTTACATTCAGTAAAATGCAAATGTGGTTTGTCATTTGAAACTTTTACTCGTGTAACGCTTCTCTTTACTTTAAACAACTTCTTCTACTTGTTTAAAAGTAAGGAAATGGGTTTGCTATAAGTTAAAGCTTGTCTAAGCATACAAGGTTACGTCCATCTCGTGCATAAATATTGACTTTCAGCGAGTGAAACCATCTTGATCACTAAGTAGCTCTGCTTGTAGATGTAGCCAAAATTTAGATGAATTACATCAATCTAACAATAATTTGTAAGGCCTTTACATTGCAGAAAGGGGAGCATCACCCAAGTCTACGTGTATAACACTGTACTGAGATTTCTTTGTCAGAAACAGATTAAACAATACTGCAATTTGGATTCCTCCAGTCAAGGCAGAATAATAAATGCTGGTACAGCATGCCGCTGAGTTGAGCTTCTTTGTCAAACAGACTTACGCTTAAATGCTGGAATTACCGATACTAGTTAAAAATCTAAGACTTTTTCACTTTTAGTAGAGATGTCAGTTTCAGCTATCATTTTATCTGCATTTAAACAAGCCAGTAACCAGTGATCAAGATGCGTATCGCATGGTGCGTCCTATTTGGATCGGAGTGATCAAATGCGCACTTTAGGATAACAGTAGTTAAACGCAGGGCCGCTATGTTAGTTTATGCAGCTCATGTGGTTTGATTACTTTCTGGCGTCGGAGTGACGCATGCCCTATTTAAGGTTAGGGTTTCCTGTAACAAGTCATTGTCATGTAAACTAATATGCAGCAGGGCCAATTTCAACCAGATGGTGGCAAATGTCTGTTGGCACGTGGAGCTTACGTATGCATTCAAGATTTTCTTTAAGTCAGTAAAATTCTAATTTTGCTAATGCCGCTTCCTGCTTCTTTTGAGCACACATTTTCATCTACTTTAAAAGTCCTATGTCCTATGCTGACTATGAGTATGTATGACTATGTAGCAGCGGCTTGCATTATGGTTGTGCTGTGTGTCTTCTGGTTTTTGCAGTTCAGAGTCAGTGGGGTTTAGGAACCCTTTCTGAGGAGGCCTCGTGTGTTAAAGGCATTCTGCGTCAAGTCACACATCGAGCTGCCAGAAATGGTGACTAACTGGTTTTGGAGGAAAAGGTTTTTGGAGCTGGTGTTTGACTCGGTCACAGGTTCGTTGCAAGTTCCAAGTTAAGCTTGTTCGGAGTCTGTGGTAGTAGCACAGGCACTTTTAGGTCTGTTTGGTGTCTGGGCAGTGCCCAGTCTGCATTCAGACTCTTAAGTCTGAGAATCCTTTTATGATGGCTTGTTCCAGCTGCTGGTGGTGCCACAGCCAAAGCCAGAATGCGGTGCCACTCTGGGCTGGATGTGACCCAGAGCAAAGGGAGTCTGTCTTGGTGTGTCACACCGGTTGAAGACTGCAGGTGAAAATAAATGTCTCATAGATTAGCAGGGATGTTTCTGACCATTCGCTTGAGATCTTGGAGTATCACTTCATGTGTCGTTTCAGGGTTTGTCTGAATTAAACCTTTTCCTCTGCGCCTGCAGAGGCTCTCAGGACACTGGCTGGTGACTGTCGAGCCGAGGGTTTGACTCTTCCCCCCTTTGTGCAGGGCTGGGGGAGCTTACGTGACTGAAGTTTAGCAGGATACATCATTCTTGCGGGGTCCGTTTGCAGGTGGTTGGACTGTTTCAGTTCTGTTCAGGACCACATTGCGTTTGTCTATAATGTTGCAGCATTGCTGAGTCAGTGTTTGGACTTCAGCTCTGGCTGGACACTGATGGCTTTAGTGTCTCTCTTTGAGCTCAACAAGTTTTTTAAGTTAATTTACCTCCTGTTTGAGGCCTGAGGGAACGTGGCTAAGGAGAAGATGATGCTGGTCAGCTCTTGGTGACTCAGGATGGGTGTCAGACGTCCGCTTTCGTTGTCGTCTAACGGTTCCCTTCTCTGCCTCGGCAGGTCGTTGTCTGCTTCAGGCTGGAGGATGTCGAGGACGTGACTCTGCCGGTCTCCAGGTGGTTCTGGTGGGTGGCAGGGCTGGATGTCTGAGGCCTACTGGCATACTTTGTGGGAACACAAGAGAGAAGTGACAAAGGCCAATGCAAGTTTTTACAGAGGTGGCTCTGTGGGCCATTAAATTTAGTGTTGGTGAGCACACAACAAAAGGGTTTTGAGTATTCAAGTTGATGTGCTTTAAGCAGCATCGACTGATGACTGGCCTCTTACATGTCCTAAAACTATTACTCAAAACTGATGGTTCTTTTCACGTTTTACTACGAGAGTAGCAAATAGAGAAAAACAAAATAGAAACAATAGAAATCTGAAAGGGAAGGGAAGGTGTGTTCTACCTATTTAAGTTTAGCTAGGAGACATAGGTAAACAGGTGTCACGTATGGGTTAAGCTGCTGTAAGACGAAGCTAGCAGGGACACATCAAACATCAGACAAAAAGGTCAAAAGAAGAAGAAACAGCGGGAAGTGTCTCCCGTTCTGTCTTTTGCCTACTGTGCGTTTACGTTAACCGTACTTCATGTACTTAACTTGGTGCTAAGGAGTAAGGAGGGTTAAAGCACAGACAGGGGTTAGGATTCTAATGACCTGGGTCGTTACAGAAACAACAGTTGCTATAATTACTGTAATCCTATAGAGAGAGGGAAGATGTCGATAGGAAGTTCCTAAGATAAGGTATAAGTAAAGGTAGAATGTCCTTATAGCTCAAAACCAAAGGAAAGGGAAACAATTGATTTAGTTAAAATCTCAAATTTAGTTAAACTTTATTTAGCTGAATATGGAAATTCAGGCTAAAATAAAGTAAGTAAATAAATTGAATAAAATCAAAATCAAAAGTAAACAGGGATTGTCCTCATAGCCCTGGTAACTAAAAGGGAAATTGAATAAGCAAATTGATTTAATTAAATCTCAAATTTAATTAAATTCAACTTAACTGAATAGGAATATTCAGGCTCATCAGGTGTAAATACACAAAATAAAATAGGGGTAGACTTAAGTCGAAATAAATGAAACACAAATAAAACCAAGGTATCTGGGTTTCAACTAAAGTGAAACCAAAAAGGGGGGGGTCGAGAGAGAGAGAGAGAGACAGAAATAGAGAGAGGGCGGAGTAGTTTAAACCGCCTATGATACGTGCTTCGTGAAGCTCGGAAACCGGTGTGAATCATTTGTCTCAAATCAGTGATTCTGAGCATGTATCAGACTGTTAAAGTCACAGGATTTCAGTAAATGGGCTTTGTTGCGCGTCATAGATATTTAGAAATTATTCTAAATTTCAACGGTTCGTGAAACAATGTGTATTTGATTTCTATGTGATCTTGTATCACTTTATAGATTCGTACACATTTAATGACACATTTGATAAAAGGAAGAGGCGAATTTAATAGTCTCTTTCATAAACGAGCCCTACAGTTTATTAAATTATTGTGCCTTGAAAGACACCTCATAGTATTAGATAGTTTGTGCGTTGCTATAACATGCTTACACCTTTGATCAAACCTTTGCGATTGGTTTGTTAAAGGTGTTTCATTACGCTGAGTTCTCTACACTTACACTGTTCTGACCAGCAGGGGTCGCCAAAGAGGGCGCTTCAAAACAAAGAATCATTTGTGATGCAATTGACTCCTTTGATTCAAAGCCTCGAGAAGCTTTGACTCTTGTGTTCAAAACACTACCCCTTTGTTTCAAGGGCCACGGTCCAAAGTCTGTAGTCTTTGGTTTAAAGGTTACACTTTACGCTCGCACGTGTCTAAGTTTTAGTCAGTGCTAAAAGCTATCACTCGAGGTAAAGGGGCTTGTATGCGCGTAGGGTTGCTAGCGAGCTGGCTTTGGCTACACGCATTCACTTGTTTACACAAGGGGTCTGTGAGATTGGTGCTGTTCTTCACGTAAACAGAAGTGCCTGCTCGCACTTCAGACACACTGCCAACCAGCAACACAAGTCGAACGGAGCAGCGTTCGCATTGTGCTGAAGGTTTGCACTGAGTCAGAGATTGTCTAGTTTAGACACATGACGTTGCATGTAAGTGATTCTTTCACAAATCAAACAGCACCGTTCTTTCACAGACAATGGCAAATTCCTAGTTAGCTAGGCTAGAATTTATACCACTAAATCGACGCGATTGTTTCATATGTGCGGTTTAGCAGTTTACTATGAATACAATGACGTGACGAATAATAATAAGGCCTTAAATCGGTGAGGAGGAACATCGCTCAAACACCTTAAAAATTGCTGAAAATGGGGATTTCTTCGCCCATCTCAGACTAATTTGTTCTGGTACCATCTATACGTGCGGCTAATCTGAGATTTCTTCGTCAGAGAAGGCTTACGATCACTTTAGAACTGAAATTAGGGTTGCTTCGCTAATATCAGGAACCATTTATACGCGCGGCTAATCTGAGATTTCTTCGTCAGAGAAGGCGTACACACGCTTTATATCTGAAGTTAGGATTTCTTCGCTAAAATCAGAAGTTTCTTATTGTACGATTTAAACATGCATAGTAGCATTGAGAAACTTTCTGCCATTCGTAGGAAGGCATATTCAAGCAATAGTTTTGCTGATTTTATCAGAAACTTGTACGTGCATGTAGGCTATGAGATGTTAATAAAAACTTATGGGACAACATATGATTGATTAATGTCTGCTTGCATACAATGTTTAATACAATTCCCAAGATTCTCCACCATATGTAAGGACATTAGCTCTAAGGGGAAATATTATTAATAATCCATAATTACCAATTATGATTAATTATTAATATTTGGGTCAGTTAATCAGATTAACTTTGAGGTAAGCCAAAGTAATATTACAATCAATTAATCAGTTCCAAAGAACTCTTTGATTATTCATTTATTCTAAGGAAAATGTATTGTTCATGGTCGCTGAAAAATAATTATTCCTTATGTACAGCAATTAGCATGTAGCAAGATCAAAATCGTAAAAGGGACTTTGTATGCAAACAGAGGATCAGAAACCAAATTCATAATCGTGCACAAATTTTATTAACTAAATCACAAACATAACTAACACTAAACAAACATAAATACATTCATACATCCATACATACATGCATAGGTAAAGGGGTGAGTGGTGTGGAACAGGAAATAGAACTATGGAATAAGATCTCAGTATGAGAAGAAGAACCATCAGCTTATTTCATAGCAATCTCATCAAAGAATACTTGCATGGCAGTTGGTCAATTCTTGGAGTTGTTGAAGATTGAATTTGTTGATGAGTCTGTGGCCTTGAAGAAGAGCATGGTGGCTTCGAGCACATGGCTGTTGTGAGTCGAAGCCTGCTGAGGGCACGCTGGACGGCGCGGCGCCCCCAAGTGCCGAGAAGACCAGGAGTGGATCGTTGTGTCAGTGATGGTAAAGTTGCCATTGTTCTCGGAAGAAATTGAAGAGATTGAAGAAATGTCTGACTCCCTTTTGGGAGTATGAAAGCATGCCAGGCATTGCTCAGGCCTGTTTGGGCCCAGGGAGCTGGGCCCCAGTGGGGGGGGGGTTCCCCCCCCTTTTCCCAGTAACAGCAGAAACTGCGTTGTTGTCGGCTGAGAATCGCTGAGAGAGAGAGAGGCAGGGCTAACGGAAGGGCCTTTTAAAGCTTAACCAAAAGGCACGACTTGAACCAATCAGAAAGAGGGAATTTCTGGCGGGAGTTTCCTTTGTGGGAAAGATTTACAACGCTGTCTCAAGCCCTCTTTTTCTGTTCATTAATACTCAGATAGATATAACAAATCCACACTGCATTCTAAGAGAAGGTGATGCACATCAAAGCGTGAGTCATCAAATGAGGATTAATTTGATAGGAGACATGATACAGGTAAAGTTACAATGACCGTTGGTTGTATAATAAAATACATACCATGGTGTATACATAGTAGGACACAAAACATCACAATCATTCACACAGTTTCTGGGATCCACGTTCATTTCTAGATCAGTTAGTTTCTGATTAATGCAGCGAAGTTTGCATGGAAGATTGTTTCTGTCCCCCCATTGTCTCTCTCTTACACATGCAGCCACATACCTTTTGGTCGTAAACCCCCCCCTGTGTTTCCTGTAACAAGACACCATCCTGCCAGGGTGTTAGCATCATTTGGGATGTTAAGTTTTGGTGAAAGTTTCACAGTGAGTTTGCTGGATTATTCATTAAATAAATGAATTGTGTGTGTCCGATTGGTCCAGACGCTACAAAGTTCAAAACTTAAAAGTGCTGAACAACAAAATCAGTATCTGAGCAGCTTTCTCTATTTAGTTACTATTTAACAACCCTGGGGAGTTAGAAGAGTGGATATTTACATAGGCACACCAACAATCTTTGAATATCGCAAATGAGGATGGATTAGTCAGAAAATGCTCAAGAGTAAACAAAATGTTATTAACCTGTTACTATTGAGGAAAGAAACCATGTTGGGTGACCTCAAACTGTCTAGAGTCAGATTATAGTGGATTTGGTGGACTTTGATGGATGGTTTGACTACAGCAGGAAGGAAAGACAACCCAGAAGGCTGGCAGGGGGTCTGAGTACGGGGAGTCATGACATGGGATATTGTCGGATATTGCAAAGTGTTACTGGAGACTTCAAATACAGAGACAAACATACTCCCGGAAAAAGGGTATCAAAAGCACCTATCAACTTTTTAATCAGCAATTGACCTCTTTCATAAAATTAAACACCATTTTCTACACAAATAAATGTTTTTGACCCATGTTTTGAAAAACTTCTTTGAGCTAATCCATCAGCTGGATTCTGAAGGTGAAAATATTACCAAACCCTCATATGAATTTTTGAATCAAAACAGGCTAAATCTACATCTTGATAGAATGGACTACTAACACTGAGCTTTGTGACACATTTTTGGTTTTGAAAAAGTACACCTTTTTTCCAGTTAGGTCTATCTTCAATGTGCTCCAGGTACCTAGTTGACTAAACGCCACTCAAAATGAGTGTCCACAAGAAGATTTAAAAATCTGGACTTTAAGAATTTTCCAAACTCAAGGGAACATTTTTATTTGCAATCCTTTTTTATCACTCAAATTCATTTAAAAATGTAAACAGGTAATGAACTATGATCAGTAAAATGAGAATACAAGCACTGGACTGCAGTTGGAACAGTTGGAAAGAAAATATATTTATAGGAACATCTCAGCAGGTACTACACGATAATTCATGTTAACACACAGAGAACATGATTAATTGTTTTAATCAAGTGTCAGCCATAAAATGCAGTAATAATCTGCGTTCACGTGAGTAACCGTCTGGACTGTAGGTGCGCTGAATGCTGTTACCGGAAACTCACGAGTAGTAATAAGAAGAATGCGGAAATAGTTGTAAAAGTAGTCCATTACATTTTACAGGAAACACTAAACAAACAATGCTGTGCATAAGACAACACAAAAACAAGCATTTAGCACAATCAATGCAGTCCGATTCATGAACAAATCGTCTTTTGAGATGCTTTGTCTAGTAGTGAATCAGTCAAAAAGACTCAAAAACTTGCATCAGATCAACTTAGGAATGACTTACTGAATCAGAGCACTGAGAACTACCATCTGATAGTTTCTTTGTAATAAAACATTTCCTTTTAAATCTAATGGTAAAGAATCAATAATGAGTTAAAGAAGCAGCTTTTGGGAACAGGGCAAGAACAGTCATCCATATGAAGCGGGCAAATGAATTTCAATTAGTGAGTGATTTCCTGCACCAAATGAGATAGTAAGGTGATCATCTATAACCTGAAAGAACTCCATGACTCCATTTTATTGTGATGAATGAAGGCGCAGGAGTCTGACTCATGTCTTCAAATACGGAATCAGTCACAAAACCTCTTCTATCTAATAGGAATCTTTGTCAATGACTGTAAAATCAAATCACTACAAAATCCTCCCGCTGTTTACCACAGAATAACAAAACCACAGCTCATTTTAGCATCAGTCCTTCAAACAGACACAAACCCTTTGCTCTCACTCCCTTCTCACGAATAAACACAAACCAATCCCCAAAGCGTTCCTTTCAAGTACAAAAATGCCGAGCAAGCTGTCATAAGAAGCCAACCTCTTTCTCTGAGTCTGAAAGTGAAGGGTTTTACTTATTCATGTCTGCGCGCCGTCGTACTGGTCCTGCTTTCTCACAGAGCTGCCGCTAGCCATGCCTCATCTATGTTGCATGATGGGTGTATTTATAGCCAAAGACTTTTAGCAGCCATTGGATTAATCGCATGGCAACTGATTTTCAGACATCACCACAATGAGACATACAGTATATAACTTTTTGTTAGACAAGCAATAAATTCCCACATCATTCAGCCTGCAATGGCTTTATTACAGTAAAGTGACTTGTTTCATGCAAGTCAACACAATCTTTTGTCTTTTTAATGAATATTATTACAGGATTACTAAAAACAACACTGTGAGATTAAGATTTAGTAGCAGCAGTAGCCCACTTTTGTACTTCAGACCGGATTTCTACGAAGCAAAATTATTGCCATTATACGGGAGACGTGTTGCTGTTGGCCGGGCTGCATCGCTGCTTATTCAGCAGTCAGGGTTTTAAAAGGGCAACAGCAGATTGAAATAATCTAATTTTCCCCAGCCTGAGGGATTCAAACTGAGCTACACGCCACAGCAGGAGAGAGATGGAGTGAGCTTTGTTTAAATGCCCAAATCTCAGCAGTCACACTCTTTGAGGTACTACACACAGATGGCCGCTCAAAGCATATGACAGCACCAATTACGCTACTACACACTGCCAATACGCAAACACGCTACTGACTGGCTTTTTTATTCGAACAGATGAAAGTTAGTGAGCTTCCAGCATGTGAAGCAATGATATTAGTTGTTAATATCAATTGCATACATCGACAATTCAACCTTTGCCTTGATGCTCGTGTAGGGCGATGCTAGTTCAAGTCTGAAACGAGACTTACATATAACTCCTTATAATATAATATAATGTAATAGGATAGGATAGATGATTAAAGGGGACATCGGACCTCATTTCCAAGTTAGCCTGGGTGTTATTTATCAGTGGAGACAGTTTTCAAAAATGTTCACCTAGTCCTCCCATTTGCATAGTTCGCCGGTGCTAGGCTAGCGCTAGTCAACGGTAACTGCTAGCCTGCCATTAAAACAGTTTTACCCACTCCACAGTACACCAAAAGCAAATAAATTATAACGCCAGACTATCGATATAAATGTCTGTTGAGAGAATAATGTTAGAAATCAAACTACTCTTGCATCTCAATGATCGCATTACATTTACAGGAACTAGTTTCTCAGCAGCGGCAGAATTTTACTTTGCTCCGGTTAGCACTGCGCCGAAAAGTAAACACAGAACAGAAGCGCACTACAGTCGGGACGTCTAGCTAGCTAGTAGTAGTCTCGGTTGCCTAGGTAACTTAATATCACTCCGCTGCTGCTGTAGACTGTGCTAATAAATACAGGGAACAAAGTATAACTATTGCAATGCGATGAAAGGGTAGTTTGATTTCTAACATTATTCTCTCAACAGACATTTACATCGATAGTCTGGCGTTATAATTTATTTGCTTTTGGTGTACTGTGGAGTGGGTAAAACTGTTTTAATGGCAGGCTAGCAGTTACCCTTGACTCGCGCTAGCCTAGCACCGGCGAACTATGCAACTGGGAGGACTGGGTGAAAATTTTTGAAAACTGTCTCCACTGATAAATAACATCCAGGCTAACTTGGAAATGAACCACCCCTTTAAGGGTCTGTTCAAACCCATAATCCTTAGCAACACTACTGATATATCAAAAACAGCATATATTTTCACATCATTTTTTATTAATTATCAGTATTATTCAGATTTCTGCAGCCAAAATCAGAGTGATGGGTTTAGCTGTAGATTTTAAGTGCATTGCAAGGAAGAGTCAGAGACGGACTGGAACGACATTAAGCAGCAACTGTAATGAGTCCCTCTGGAACCTCCTGCTCTCTCCACCCTATAACATCACATCGCACAGAGAACAAGCGCACCGGGATCATGTTTATCTTCCCAATTAGAGCTGGTAATTGGTCAGGGAATCAGGGGTCGGTGAAATACTAACCATAAAACACACAGGTACTGACTACTAAACATTCAGTAATCATTCAGAGCAATAGAATATGTGAGCAGCTATTAAAATAAACTGCTTAAATAGTGAAAGCTATACGAATTGGAGAGAAAGAGAGAGAGTAACTTTCCAGTGCCAATCCAGAGTAGCAGGGGCCCTGAGCTGACAATTTTTCTCAATCACATCCCATCTGGACAGGTAGGGTTCATTAGTCTGGGGACCGAGGTTCAGTCTGGGGACCTTCAGCACAGCTGATCCTTACCCACAGAGTAACTGACTGTTACCGGAGGCAAGACTAAAATACAGTGCCTCCCTGAGGCCTTGTGCCGTTCGTTGTACTGAATTTTTGGTTGTGAAAAACACTTGACACGGATGAGGAAAGGAAACAGCTCAAAATTTCCAAACCAAGAAGCAGGTACTGTAGTCTCAGGCCATACTGGTTATTGTGTGTGGAAATAAATAAATAAATAAATAAATAAATAAAAAATTTTTACATCGGGGCTTCTCATTGAAATATATTGAAGGAACCACTTTTGAGGAACTACTAGGAACAAGTAAACATATTGTTTAGCACACCTTTATTTCATTTAGTTCTGAAGATTAATTACGACTTTACATGTACAACCCTAAACAACTTGTAAGATATCTACTATTCTGATATCTTCATTTACAAAAATTAGAGTTGCCCATCCAAAACTTAACTATATACAGTGCTATGCATACGTTTAGACACCCATGCTAAAGTTGACTAAAAAGAGGAATAAAAAATAATCTTTTGGAAATTGAACTTAATGCCTTAATTAAAAAAAAAATGAGGAAAAATCCAACCTTTAAGGACACCAATTTTCTTTGTGAATGAATAATGTATCATAAATAAAATATTATGTTCTTTCTTAAAATACAGGGTGCATAAGTTTGGACACCCCTATGTTAAATTCTCATAGAGGCAGGCAGATTTTTATTTTTAGAGGCCAGTTTCTTCATGGATCCAGGATACTATGCATTCTGATAATGTTCCCTTGGCCTTTGGAATTAAAATAGCCCCACATCATCACATAGCCTTCACCATACCTAGAGATTGGCATGGAGTACTTTCCATAAGATCATCTCTCAATGCAAATCAAACCAGCTATTAGGCTAACTAAAATAAAACCATGCCAATCTCTAGGTATGGTGAAGGCTATGTGATGATGTGGGGCTATTTTAATTCCAAAGGGCAAGGGAACATTTAACTTTTTTATTTAAATTATTTAATTATTAACTTGTCAGTGCAGGCAAATGACCATGGTATAAGCAGGATAATTAATGGCTAACTGTGCATTAAACAATTTGAATGCACTATGTGTCGGGTGGTTCTTTGCCTCCACATTGTGCATTAAAATCATTTCATGCACAGCTAGCCATGGATTATCCCTTACTATATATATATATATATATATATATATATATATATATATATACAGTATATATATATTTTTTTTATTTATTTATTATTATTATTATTATTACTACTATTACTATTATACATTATATACTAATAAAAAGGCTCAAATAATTTAAATCTGCTTGACGGCAGACAAGATGTAGGTTTTGATGTGATTGGCAGGCCGCTATGATACCGTCTGGACCTCATCAGTTAGAATCACTCCCAGTCATTGATATCTGCTCTCATCCAGCACAGATAAAGGCAGGAAGCAGCTCATTGATCAAAGAAAAGTGGTATCAGGTCCATCAATCGCTGAATCTCATTCATCACCTGATCTGAACTCCGCTAAAGTCCTCAAAGAGTTACATTCCTATAAATCACTTGGATTAGAGCCTCTGCTAAAACATTTTTATGGGTCCTATTATCAAATGACACGGTGAAGGAGACCAGCAATGTAATGAACTCCATTTTCTAACATTTTGCCAATTTTCCACAGTTACGGAAAATGTCACACGTTCATTTAAATCTTGTCACAACTTCTTACTTTCTTAAATGAGTTTCCCCTCAACCGGTCAGCACTTGGCTGCTTCATAGTCTGTCAGAGACCCTAAACGTGGTGAAATCCACTATCTCTAATGCTGAATCACACAGTACAGCTAGTTTTGTGAATGTACACATTTAAGATATTACAGGAAATATCTACAAACACTTCCTGTAAAAAAAGTCTTGGAAGTCTTACCTGTCTTCCCCTTGCATCTCTTTGACTCCTTTTTGAACAACCTCTCGAGTTGGCGTCATCTCAGGTGGGCGACCAACATTTCGAGAGTAAAGGTCGACATTCCGAGAGTAAAGACCTCCGTCTGTGTGATACCTTAATGGTTAAACAACAAATGCACAATGAACTATTATCTGTGAGCCTTTGGGGGTTAATATAAGTGAGGTTCATTTTTCATCATTTACTCAACTTTGTTGCTATATTTGACCATGTTTGTTAGAGTTATGCTATTGGTTCTTGCAAGTTTATGCAGTAGCACAAATGATATTTGAGAGCTAAATACTTCGAATACAATGCATGAGCATTATGAACTACTTTTGTTGTCATTTCTGAAGCTTGATGGCTGCTTGACATCAGCTTTCATTATATGGAAAAGAGCAGCATTAACATTCTTCAAAATGTCTCCTGTTCCACGGAATGTAAGAATAAATACTGTATAATTTATTCACAGAAATTTAATTTTAGGCCTTTTATTACAGCAATAGTATATATAAATAAAATGAAAATGATTCAAAATATTCATAAATATTATAATAGTATATAACCAATAACAATGCGTTGTGCATCTATGTGAGCATAATTTTTACTTACAGTATGTAATACTATTTGATGAGAATCAGTGAATTAAAAACATGCCACAGATTAGAGAGTACAAAACATTAGCGTTCCGATAATAAGTGTAATACTTCAGCTAATTGCTGTTTTAAGCAGATGCACTGCCTGCAGGTTTGAGCTTCAATGTGTTTAGTATCCTCAAATCCATTACTTTCATGCGAGTTTCTTCAGGTTCAGGTACATACTTTGGTTCCTGTGTGAGTCAGTCTCTTATAGGCTTCATTTCTAGTGTTATTTTCTCTCTCCATCTATTCATAAGCATAGAGACAGCAAAGGCAGAAGCAATAGTGCATCACACAGTGATGTATATGTGACCCTGAGCTATTCCTCCAAACAGAGACATATGATGGTGTATGAGTGTTTCTCACCCATATAAGGATATTGAGAAACAGCTGTACTCCCTCTCTGCTTTGATGGAATGAACATCAATGTGATAAATCGATCATATTTTTTTTTAAACAGCCTTCTGTTTATGAACACTGCATACAGCAACAGAAAAAGTGATCGATTGTTTGACTGGTCTGCTTTAACTATGAGAATATCATTGTTTAGTTTATGTATGTAGAACAAAAGAATCTATTTTTCATGATTGTTTGATGATTATAAAGAATAGCATTTATTTGAAACAGAAATCAAATAAAATTAAATGTCTTTACTGTCACTTTTGTCCTTGCAGAGTACCAATTAAGCATTCATTTCTTGAAAAAACCCCCAAAAAAGATGCTGTTTCGTCATGGTTTGTTATCCAATATGGTTTCTAATTTCGTAGTTTCTTACCCACTGATATCGTCTGCATGTACATTCTTGGCGAGTATGTCCCCATCGCTCCCGTATCCGGTCACGTCCACCTCTGGTCCGGCCTCAGAAACCCCACCTTTCTCCCCCGGCTCTGACCCTCGAACCCCTGAGGCCGCCGCTCTCCTCAGGGGGGCAGTGTATAACAACCTAGATGAGTCACCATAGCGACCAGTGGTGCCAGCACTGGATCTGGGCGGGGTGAAGCTAGGAGCATCGCCGGCCTGAAGACGAGGATTGGACCCTTGGGCGAGACGCCAAGACATGGGGGAAGAGCGGCTCGAGAGGGCGGGGAGGCCACGACCGTTCACTTCTGTAGTTACAGTGGTATCAAATGTTGTCTCAAGGGTACTACAAAGAAAAAAATGAGGAAGAGAAGGAGATTAGAAGAGAGATTTTGGGGACTGCAGACGGATTTGGGTAATTAGATCAATATCCTGCTTCTGAAACAGCTGACTTGCCATTTAAAGGCGTAAATATCTAACACCTGTGCCAAGGTGAGGAGTTTGCTTGACAGTTTGAGGACCAATCTGTACCCTGCAATGCAGCAATGTTTCTAAAGTAAAGTTTGGAGTTTAAAATATCCACCTACTCTCCTGAATATTGGCATGGTGCAAAAACCTTTCAAACTGGCTGGCTTACATAAACGTGTTTGACAAGATGATTTGCTCCACAACTATTGTGCCTATGAGGAAAGATGGCAGATTTCAAATTACACTCCAAAGTTTAGGGTTGGTAAGATTTTAGAAGAAAATCTGCTCACTCAGCCAGATTTATTTGATACAAAATTGTGAAATAATATTATGATTAAAATATAATTTATTCCTGTGATGGCAAAGCTTGGTTTCCAGCATCATTACTCCTGTCTTCAGTGCATGATCCTTCAAAAATCATTCTAATATGCTGATTTGCTGCTCAAGAAGCATTTCTTAATATTATCAACGCTTGTTTTTGTGGAAACCGTGCTTTTTTTTCAGCATTCTTCAATAAATAGAAGGTTAAAAAAAGAACAGCATTTATTTGAAATAGAAATCTTTTGCAACATTATAAATATCTTTACTGCCACTTTTCATCAATTAAATGCATCCTTATGAGTAAAAGTATATATATATATATATATATATATATATATATATATATATATATATATATATAAACTGAATTGGAATCTGTGGATTGGAGCTTTCTTCTGTGTACTGGAGAAGAACACCATCCATTAGCACTTCTATTCACCTCAATGGCATTTGCTCTCCTAGTATTTACTACAATTTAAAGGTTTGGGGTCACTCAGACTTAAAATATATATATATTTTAAGTCTGAGTGACCTTTTTAAGTCTGAGTATATAATATATATATATATATATATATATATATATATATATATATATATATATATATATATATATATATATATATATATATATATATATATATATATATATATATATATATTAAGTCTGAGTGACCCCAAACCTTTAAATTGTAGTAAATACTAGGAGAGCAAATGCCATTGAGGTGAATAGAAGTGCTAATGGATGGTGTTCTTCTCCAATACACAGAAGAAAGCTCCAATCCACAGATTCCAATTCAGTTTATATATATATATATATAGATATATATATACCCAGTTTGGCTCCACAATGGTGAATAAATTACACTTCACCTTTAATGTTTCCAATACTTTCATATTTTGAGTCTACCCTGTGGTAGTACCATTGTTATCAGAAAGTAATACCATTCTGCATTGACGTTGATCCTTCATTATCATATTCATATTGTGTAAAGTGGTATTTTTATGGAATTCCAAGGTACATCTTTAAAACCCAAAACATTGTACTGTACAGTAAATGCGTAAATAAAAAGGGTAAAAAAGGGTCTTACTATGGTATATCATTTCTAAAAACCAAAAGACTATTTTGCTAAATACAGCAATAACTAGTATGATTTGGAAAACTTAAAATAAATAGCTAATAATATATGTGGTATTAGTAAATTATTTTAGTTTATTAACAATCATTCGATTCCAAAACAAACTAAAATAAAAATGATCTTCAATATGAAACTATGAATTTAGTAGTTTTTGGAAAAACAATATATTGTACTGATTTTTTTATGTATAACCTACATGAATATAGCAGATAGCTAGATAGCTAGATAGATAGATAGATAGATAGATAGATAGATAGATAGATAGATAGATAGATAGATAGATAGATAGATAGATAGAGTCTCTCTCCACAGCAGGTCTTCTATCTGTAGGTTGTGAGTGTTCAGCGTGGTGTGAAGGACCCAGCTGAAGCAGAAAGATTGCCAATGTGGTTGTGCTTGATTTCTACTCTCCATAAAATGGAAGCTATTCTCATCTTTCACTTCAACTAGCATCAGCCCATCAACAAGCGTGTTACCGCGAGCAAAACTTCTGTCTGACCTCCTGGCCTTTGTTAAGTGCTCCATGTATGTCTTTGATTGTGTGAATATAAATGTGTGAACTGATGTGTGTGTAGGTGTCTCCACACGTTCACAAGCTTGTTGATGCGGGAACGAGTGAGAAAACAACATATGGACAAATTCTCAAATGCAGACGCCCATAATGACACACCCGTCATACAAGAAGACTGTCCTGCAACAGCTCTCTCTAGTGGTGAGACAATCACATTACGGACATATTTTCAATTTCTAGGGTAAATTTTCAGGTTCTATTCAATTTTAGATTACACATAAATATCATTAAATATACAAATTCATGAATATGAAATAGCTTGTTTAAACAATGTCTACAAGCATATACCCAAAAAAATCCCCAATAAAATGACAGTTATTCACATGAAGGGACAACAGCAGGGGGTCAAAAACGAGTGTCACTTAACAAATAAGTCATCAGCGCCAAGGCGACGTTGTCATGACTACAGCACCGGCATATTAATATCCTCTCCATCAAAGTCCATTCAGAACGAATCTCATTAGTGGTTAGCCAGCATGTAAGCTGGTTAACAACATCCTTCGAAAGAGCTACACTTTCATGTATCGTGAAAAAGCAAACTACAATAGTATTAGTAGACCAAAGATACATGTATTGATTTGTATTGAAAAATCCAAGTGTCTAATTTACAGAAACAGCGTTCTCGCCTAGTGTTATTCTGTTGTGCTGTGGTATATCTGAAACCAGCATTAAGTGTGTGGACGCTCTTGTTATGAAATACACCAGAGAGTTGTGACTCAGCAGTAATGAAGGGTGGATACCAAGCCAGGGATGGTCACGCTCATGGATGACTGGTGTTTTTAGATAGGAAACAAACACGTACATATTTGAACAGTAATATTGAATTTCACAGTCAGAACACATTAGGTCGGTTTATTGGGTTGTTGATGTTTATAAAAATGGTGCAAATCTATGGACAAGACAAATACAAATGAGAAGCATGTATGTACAAATACACCCAAAAAAAAAAAAAAAAAAAAAAACACGTAGTACTGACCAAAAAAAATGGATTAGATGGATTTATGCAGGAGGGCAGGGATACTTCAAGTTTTGCAGTTCATATTTCTTGTTTAATTACTGTGGTACTTTATAATAAGGCTTGAATTGTCAACATGAATTTATGCATTAGATATCCTGAACTAACAATTACAATCAATTACATCAACTATATGGCCACTTATACCAGCATTGTCTTCATCAACTAAAACTATTACAAATAATTTTGGGTAATTGAAATAAAGCTGAAATAAAATAAAATGTAAATATTTGAATGAGTGTAAGCTGAAGTAAAATAACTAAAAATAAAAAAATTGGGGGAAAAAACATGTTGTTTTCGTGCATGTATCTTTAAATGCAAATGAGATTCTGCTACCCACCCTGCTTTCAGAAGAGGGCAGAGGCTTTACAGCTCGTGCCTCGGATACTCTAGCCTGGTAATACCAAACTCTGCTACTTCGCTTTGCTTCGTAGACAGAGTCTGGAATGGCATAATAGAGAAGTGTTTTCTCTCTCGCGGGGGGTCGCTTGTCTGAAGTTTAAAATCTTTGGTTACCCGTAAGCCAATCACATGACGTTTGGTTATGGCGTGTGTTATGCGCATGCTCAGCCGCATCTAACTTCCACTGTAAACACATGTATGATGCGAAAACAAAACCATCGAGCGAAATACCGGAGTAAACATGGCTGTGAGCGACTTTTGCAGATTGTGTGAAGTAAATCTACGCATCCACGGTACAATCAGCGTCTACGTCACGTCTCTCAGCCCGCCCTCTGTTCGTTGATCGGCCCGGCCGTCCGAAGGCCGCTGGAAAACTGAAAGATAGGCTGCTATCTCAGACTGACTACAGAAGCGAAATGAAATTGAGCGGAAGTAGGAAGTCTGACGTAGTCAGGCTACGGATACTCTGCCAAAAACTAAAAAATCTCTTTGTTTTTGATTATCATCTCTATCGCGGTCACTCTCACGTGACATTGCAGTTCTTCATCATCATGAAAGTTTATTATCTGCATGCGTTTTAAAGCCATATCAGCCTAAACTTCTGATAAATGCTATTCTTAGCGCTGACATCCGAAGCACGCGCACAGAAAGCTGCCAGACGGGGTGTCCCATGAGTATTAAACTAAGTTCTCTTTCACGTCTTATTGTGCTTAAACTCTCAAATACACACAAAGTTATGTCAAAAACACACAAAGTTCAAATAAACACAGTCCATTACTAGCCTGACTACGTCAGACTTCCGCTCAATTTCAGTTCGCTTCTGTACTCAGTCTGAGATAGCGACCGCTTTCCCCGTTTTCCTCCGGCCTCAAAACAGCCGGCCAATCAACGAACAGAGGGCGGGCTGAGAGCCGTGACGTAGACGCTGATTGTACCGTGGATGCGTAGATTTACTTCACATAATCTGCAAAAGTCGTTCACAGCCATGTTCACTCCGGTATTTCGCTCTATGGTTTTGTTTTCGCATCATACATGTGTTTACAGTGGAAGTTAGATGCGGCTGAGCATGCGCATAACACACGCCATAACCAAACGTTATGTGATTGGCTTACGGGTAACCAATGATTTTAAACTTCAGACAAGCGCCCTCCCGCCCCCCCCCCCCCCCCCCCGCGAGAAAGAAAGCGCTTTTCAATTATGCCCTTCCAGACTCTGTCTACGAAGCAAAGCAAAGTAGCAGAGTTTGGTATTACCAGGCTAGTCCATTACGTCTGTAAACGTAAACAGCAAGTAGATAAATTGCATGTGTATTTTAGATCTGTGTATTAAAGTGAAAGCAGCGTAATATACAGTACCTAGAGCTACATTTGCTGTTAAAATGAATCAAACAACAAAAGAAAAAACAGAAGATCACTCAATGCTCTTGACCGAATAAATTTAGTAGCTTTAATAAGAATACATTTCTTACATGAATGCTGCTGTTAAATGCTCTGGCGAGGAGATAAACATGGCGGACTGTGTAAAGCTAACTTTAGACAGTTGGGGTCTATGCTAATAGGGCAGAGTCCGTCAGCAGTCGTGGGCGGGGCCTAAACAATGTGACATCACATTGCATAGAAACTGCAAATAGCTTATTCTAAAACACTGCTTATGATTTATGGGTATTAAAAAAAGAGGAGTGAGTGGATTTTTACCATTATAGGGTGGTTGTGTACTGCCGACACATTTATGTTCAAACACCATGTAATAATAAATTTGGCATAATAGGTCCCCTTTAAAATAATGCTAATTGAAAATATTAATAACTACTAAATAGTATATACATAATTCTAAAATAACACTGATTTATATAATTATAACGCTGTCAAAGTATTGTTCATTGTTAGTTCATCACACCTAATGCTAATTAATTAAATTTTATTGTAAAGTATTCCCATAATCAAGAAGCAAAACATAAGAATATGGAAATACCATCATCATCACTGACTGGTGAGCAGTGACAGGCTTTTTGGTCATTTTAAAGTCATTTTATTCACTGCCCTCTGGTCACCCAGTATTTTCTAAAAGTGGCTGCTGAACTGTGTAATGTGAGCGTCCCTGCAGTACGGTACACGTGTACTACTCCCAATAGTGTTGAACAAAGAACCCAGACCAACTAAGAAACAATGACTTCCCTTTTCGTCTACAAATCCAAGCCAACAGGAAGTGTATGAGCTGAGGTTTATGGCTCGCTAAGAACATAAATCAGGAATCTCGAGTTAGTGAACGTTACTGGATGCAGCACATTTCGGCAGGTTGCTCAGTCTAATCTATTGATCTCCCGAATCACCCTCTGGCCAAGTCACCAGCATTTATCTTCCTCTCTGATGTCACTCCTCATGACAGCTGACAGTTCCTCTATATATATTCCTGATGTCTCATCTTCTCGACAACCCTCGTCTCTTAGCAACATGCTACCGCTACTGGGTAAGGGTAAGACTGCAGCATTATTCTGAGTCTGCCATCCTCCTCTGCTATACCTTGAACGAGCGGCTTGAAATCAAATGGCCTGATGAAATGGAAACACGATTATAAAAGCTACCGGTGAGAAAAGTGCTAGAGCTTATTTCAACACCCTCTTACATCAGGAAGTATAATCATGCACGCTTTGCTAATTAACAGGAGCTGTTCTGAAATTTTTTGACATTTTTTATCAATTCATAATGCACATGTTGTAGTGAATTTTAGGCAAACACTGTGGTTTTATGTAGCCTACATCTTATTTGTTATTATTGCATTGCATTATACAGTGGTGCCCAAAGGTCTGAGACTACAATGAAAATATGGGATCATTTTTTCACACAGTGTACAGACTTAATCTGCCTATACAGTATCTTGTATAGTATTTATAATGAGTTTCCATCAAATAAATCCCCATGAAGTCTGGATGGGATTTTCATTTTCTTTGAGATGCTGTATTGACCTTGAAGATCCCAAACTCATATACTGAGGATTTATTTTTTATTTTATTTTTTTAACATCAATCAATACAATATTTAAGGTCTGAGAACCTTCCAAACACAAACACAAGTTCAGATCAATAGAGCTTTGTGGCGTTCCCAGCACCGCAGTGAATACGTGTGTGCAGGAGTTTCTGAAAGAACATGGATACTCTATACTCTTCTGTATACCAATCATATGGTACTGTATGTTTAGAGATGAATGGAAGTCAATTTCAAAAGCTCCTGCGAGATGTATGATGTTTGATGGAATGCACAGAGTGGGTCAACGTCTGAGAAAACGACAGGTCAAATAACTGACGACCGAACGATGTCACAATGGAGAAAATGGAGCTCTTCCCTACAATTAGCTGGATCGCTATCTTTCAGTCTTTGCAAGTCTGTTGTTTCTATAAAGCCTGTTGTCTTGCCCTGAATTACTTTGTTCAGTTTGTCACAGTGATTAATCGTTTTTTTCTCGTCTTCATTCATCGAGTACGCAGCCTGACAGCCGTGCATCAGCAACATATACATCTGAGTGTTATGAACTCCATACAAAGAAAGGTTGGAGTTTTTTGATTCATGGGCTCTTTACTGGTTAGGCTTACGGTGAGGGAGTGTGAGGAAGTGTCTAACGCCTTTTTGGCTCCTTTGAGAAGCAATGTGCTGTGAAAAAAAACAAAAAGGCCAAGCATTGATTTCCAAAGAAGATGCTCCCCATGAGGGAAAGAGAGAAAGGGCCAACACCATCTGTCATGTCAGAGCGCTGCCTCTGAACCACTTTCCTGTGAAATTACGTTCACATTGTGAGTGAGATAAAGAGAGAGTCGCAGAAATAGGCCATCCCAGAGCCGGACAAATGTGGTTACGCTTAAGTATTTTCTTCAGTAATTGGGTGTTTGGGAATTTGGGTCTTACAGGCAATATGGTTTTAATAAATGATTATCTCGTCAAAAATAGAGAGCATTTTTCATTTCACAATGAGATTGGTGAGTGTCTTTGTTGGGAAAGATGTTGGCACAGTGAGGGTTTGCATTGTTTGTGAGTGCCAAGCTGAGCTCTATCTTTAAAGAAATTAAATTGGCAAAAGAGTCCCAGTTTTTCAAAAGTGCAGCTGTCACTTTTTGGAACTAATGAACTTACTTTTATTATGTTTTACTCAACTGATATATATATATATGGATCAGATATAGATGTATATAGATCTTAATGGATAAGGCTCATTGCAAAAAGCTTCCCAAGTTAGATCATACTGGTCCACCAGCTTCACCACCAATATTTTGAATGATGAACTAACTAATGATGAACTAACACTCACCTGTGGCTTATCTGCGTCCCACGTAAACTGGACATGGTTTCTTCGAGATTCTGTCTCAGATCGGCGATGTTCTTCACTGTACGCATCCGTCTAGCCTCTGGATCCTCCCCTGGTGGACAAAGAAAAGAAAACATTGGTTACCCTGTTACAGACGCTTGCTAGTAAATAGTCTGGAAGGCAAAACAGATTCGGCATATGAACCAGTCAAACATGCTGTGGCCAGCGGTTAGTGAGAGGAGGCTGTCTGCTCTTGCATGTCAACTTAGATGCTGAAGTTACAGCTTGCTGTGCAGCTGATGGGATAAAGGGACAGATTTCACGGTCATCACTTTTCCACGGAGCACAGAGTAATCCATGCGCTATGACACCACTTCTTAACCCCTAAGCCAGGCTCAAAGTTTGGCTGGAGCATGATTTGCCTATAAAGCAGAAATCTGTCAAATTCGAAAAGAACGAGTCATTTAACTACACATATTTTCATCCTCATTTTCTGGACAGAAGTGAAGAAAATTCAGCATGAACTCAATAGAGGTGTACATTTTAAATTGTCTCAGTGGTTTAAATGATTTTAATCTGTTCCCCCAAAAAGATTCTTTCAGATTCATTCACTGATTCATTCAGTGAACCTTTTCTGCAGGTTACAGCATTATTGTTATCGACCAAAGAGTGTCTTTTCGTGTGTTGTGAATCCGTCATTGAATTATTCACTCAACCGATTCATTTAAAAATCTACTAAGAGACTCCAGCGAGACTGTTTAAACATAAGGGTTTTCCCCACTAATGTCAACAAAGCATATCTATCTTTTTTCTCTATTTTCTCAACTGCTGGAACATGATGTTTATCATGCTACATTTTATAATAATAAATCAAGCAATGTTAAATTGCAAAAACATCATTATGAAGCCAGGAAAAGACATCAAAAGGCATTCATGCACTTTACAAGAAAGAAAACTGGAAATATTTGTCATTTGTTCATGGCGACAACACCACTAGAACTCAGACTCTGGATCTGGATCTGCAGAGGTTCAGTTAAGAGCTTATTTTCCACTGCATTAAACTCATTGAACAAAGACACTCAAATGGACACTCATACAAGCTGATGATGGCGGTAAGAGGTTTAACAGCAGGTCTGCATGACTCCCACATCACATCAGAGACCTGCTTATTTGATCCAGTCACGTCTGGCTTTATCACACCCTGACTGTAAAATACTGTGTCAATTGCATGAGCTATGATATGAAACACTAATTAATAATAATAAAACTTATATCACTAAATAATAATAAAAAGTCTGCTATCATACAGTATATGGTGCACTGATCTTAAGAAAACTGTCATTATGTGGACATTTAAAATGAGCTTTAAATCAAAACTGATTGTACTGTATTACTTTCACAGTGTCTGGAAAATTATTTAGCAAAAAAACAAGAAATATAAAAGGTGATTTCCCATGTGAACCATGATTTACACCAAGAACTATTTTCAACAGCCCTTCTCAATTGTCAAACACTTCCAGGTCAATCCTTATTTCTCTCCTGTGTTATTAAATGCCACCTCATATTTTGTTTTAGCATGTCTGTGCTGTTGCTTAGAGAGCTGGACTCTATACACAGATATTGTCAAATCAATATTGTTTGGAAGGCAAACCATCTGACAAACAGAAGCGATCATATAAGTGAGCCTGACTCAAAAGTCATCTGAGTGGAAGTTCTGTCCGAGAGGATTGAAGACATGATGAGAAGCACAACCACGTATGAGTGTGTCATGACTGACCATCAATACAGAGCCAGAGTGCAAACTTAGAGCGATATTAAAGATGCGTATTCTGCCACAGGAAATAAATGACGAGATTTATATGGATGTGACATTCTGGGTTGTAAAGATCCGGCACGCAGTGCAATGGAGCATGCATTGGTTACATTATTATGTTAAAAAACAGTTTAAAAATAATTGAAGGGTTTTGAGATGCATTTTAAAAAGTCAAACGGTTTTGGATACGGCATCTTAAAAACTAAAAGTTCACAGTGCAAAACACTGCAAGACATCTGTTTTAATGTGTACATAGACCAACATTCCAAAAATATCTGTAACTTTGTTCAAAACTATATTCCTTGCAGCTGACAGTTTGATTCGTTACAAAAGATGACTGTGGCGGCAATTATGTAAAGAGAATGACTTTGAGAGATGCAACGGTTCTGAGACAGATTACCGTGTTGACATTTTTAGTCACAGTACCATGCTAAAATCCTCTTTGAAAGGGTGTATCTCAAAGTTCATCCCTTTAAAGCACACCACATAAAATATTAACTCTCAAACAACTAAACAGAAAAAAAAAACAGAACACTAATTAAACTAGTCGACCATCCTGATTCCTACAGACCAGAGAGGCATAGCTCTGGAGCACATACAGAGTCACTGTGAATATATCAGGAACCTCTATTACCCAGAATGCTTATTTTATAGCATTGTAATGGACCATTCAGCCAACCTGCGTAAGGCAAATAAAGTAATTTCTCTTTCCTGCACTACCTCACATATAGAGCAAAGGGCAATTTAAAACCCACACACATATAGCAGGTGCACGGTGCATTCTCAATGTATGTGAATCCTGGAAATGAACAAACAATAAAAGAGCTTCTGACTCGGGTATTTGATGATCAAGAGGGCTCTGGGTGGTATAACTGCACTTGTTGCCCTCTGGGCGAGCAGACACATTTCTGTAAGCACCATTTGAGCCTGTCAGCAGCAAAGGAGGGTGTGAGGACACACCGCTGGCTCTGTCTGATCAGATGTTAGCTGAGAATTTGCTTTGATTTAACCTCATTGTGCCAGTGTGAAAGCTAACCTGAGAGTCTACAGCAACTGGAATCTTTGCAGATTGCATTGTCCTGCTTGTGTTTTGCATAATTCAGAGCTGTGTTGTACCGTATCACTCATTTCAAGGAAAAAAGGGTGACACAGCAGATTTCTGCGCCCTAATAGCATAGAGTTTAGCCAATTAAATATACTGTAGTATTAAAGGTACAGTGGCAAAAACCTGCTTAAAGGGACCATGACATGAGAAATTAAATGTGCCTTCATCATATACAGTAAGAGGTCTTTGTACCATTAAAACATCCTTTTTTTACCAAAACAAGTTTTACAGCTTAAAACGACCTCCTCATTATAAACAAAGCATTTATTTATTCAAGCTCTAAAAACAGCTTGTTGTGATATCGGGTGACTTGTGATGTCACACGGGAAAACACATTTGCATATGACTGCCTCCAAAGCAAGATATCAACAAATAGTTATACATCATCGCACCACAGGCCCCACCTACTGGCTTTCAGTCGCTTAACTGCTCACATTTGCCTGCACTGGATGTGAGCGTTGTGTCGCGTCAAAAGCAAACAGAACCCATTATAATCACTGATGTTGTCTATACTAGATACACATGTGCGTTTAGTTTCTGACATGCTCAGTGCACTTGAGTCTGTCGACAGGACAAATGGAAAAGTGAAAGAACGTTGGATTTGACGCGTCCAGTTTAAACAGCTAATTTGTGTCTCTGTACAGACTTTAGAAGTATCTTAACGACGGAAACAACCGGATGGTGTATTTTAAAGGTGTCCCGGATCGCGTTGAATGATTATATATTTGTTAGTGCCATTTTGTTTTGTCAGCGGGGTAATGGAGACTTTGCAAAGAAACTTGAAAGAAACGGACAGTAGCTACATCACAAACAGTAAGTAAATGATTTCATAATGCTTTGTCTTTAAATGATGGTTTAATATGGATAATGTTTTCAAAACACTAACTCACATGAAAAACACTTACTTGAGTGGGCGTTGATACCGTTTTCTATGCAATGATGTTAGCCAATAATAACAGTAGCAGTAGATGAATTTCATTGTCCACAAGGCTAAAAGCATTAGTCAGATTGCTTAGAAAAGTTATATTATATATACAGTGCTATGCATAAGTTTAGACACCCATGCTAAAGTTGACTAAAAAGAGGAATAAAAAATCATCTTTTAGAATGCCTTAATAAAAAAAAATTAGGAAAAATCCAACCTTTAAGGACACCAATTTTCTTTGTGAATGAATAATGTATCGTACATAAATAAATGTTCTTCCTTAAAATACAGGGTGCATAAGTTTGGACACCCCTATGTTAAATTCCCATAGAGGCAGGCAGATTTTTATTTTTAAAGGCCAGTTACTTCATGGATCCAGGATACTATGCATCCTGATAAAGTTCCCTTGGCCTTTGGAATTAAAATAGCCCCACATCATCACATAGCCTTCACCATACCTAGAGATTGGAATGGTTTTATTTCAGTTAGCCTAATAGCTGGTTTGATTTGCATTGAGAGATGATCTTATGGAAAGTACCCCATGCCAATCTCTAGGTAATGTCAACTTTATCAGGATGCATAGTATCCTGGATCCATGAAGTAACTGGCCTTTAAAAATAAAAATCTGCCTGCCTCTATGGGAATTTAACATAGGGGTGTCCAAACTTATGCACCCTGTATTTTAAGGAAGAACATTTATTTATGTACGATACATTATTCATTCACAAAGAAAATTGGTGTCCTTAAAGGTTGGATTTTTCCTAATTTTTTTTATTAAGGCATTAAGTTCAATTTCCAAAAGATGATTTTTTATTCCTCTTTTTAGTCAACTTTAGCATGGTGTCTAAACTTATGCATAGCACTGTATATATTTATTTTTTATTTGTATTATTATTATTTTTTTTTTATGTAAGGTGCGCTATTACTTTTTTAAGCAATCTGACCCCAAGTACAGGGTTAAATATGACCATTAACATATATATATATATATATATATATATATATATATATATATATATATATATTCTTTTTTTGGGGGGGGTACTATTGTCTGTAGAAAAAAACTACTTAGGCTTAGAGATTTGAACAAATCCCTTACTTAGAAGGGATAGTTCACCAATAATCTGAAAGTTCATAATTTACTCACTTCCATGTATTTCAAACTTGCATGCATTTCACGCTTTTGAAGATATTTTGAAGACTGTTGGGGTCTAAACAACATTGGACCCTACTGACTTTTAATGTATGGTCAAAAAAGCACAGAATTTTTCTCTAAATATCTATTGTTTGTTTCACAGAAGAAAGTAATGCTCATAGGTTTGGAATGACATCAAGTACATGATTTTCAGACAGAATTTGTAATTTTATGTGAACAATCCCTTTAAGAATTAACACTAGTAACAGTGTCCACTAAAACAAGTAAGAAATAACCCCTCTAAAACATTTCCTTAGTTAACTCAAATGCTGTGTGAAAGAATGCTGCGATCACACTGAACTACAGGGAACTGAATTACTTCAGTAAGATGAGGTGGTGGGCTTGCGAACAAACAGCCCCGTGGTTGGCGGTTAATATTAGATGGGTGAAGAATAAAAGCATGGATCACACCGACGGGAGGGTAAATAGAGCTATTGATCAGAGCAGCAGACAGCATGGCAATGCTTCCATAGCCGGCAGGTGAATGTGGCTTCTAAATGTTCTCCTATAGCACAATCCGAGAACCATAATTCACCCTGACATCCCCAAGAACCGTTTCTAATGCAGTCACACACACGCTCGACTCGGAGCACAGGGATAAATATGACCATTACCACAGCAACTCACAAGCAAGACACAAAGACTGTTACAGTATGCTACTGATGAGTTTGAGTGACTTTGTGTAGCTATACGGCATGGCACTTACGGCGTGTCTGCGGGTTTAAAACCTGCTCCAGGTCTCCCAGCATAGTGAGTATAACCTCTTTATCCAGCTGTGCCTGCTCATCTCTGGCACTTTCAAGCTCCCAGTCTCCCCCAGTGCCCGCTGGACCTGCCCGGGTGTCCTCATCTGATCTTCTACTGCTGCCCGCTTTATCCACCAACTCCGGCCGCTGGAGCTGATGCGCAGGTGCCATCCGGCTGGACTTCCGACCCCAGGGCACAGGTATAAGGGAGTGTTCGGACTGGGAGAGCATCTTGGTGAGGGACAGCGAGAGCGACCGAGCTCGGGTGCTGCTTTCCGGGTGTCTACGAGCGCTGGATCGTCCGTGTTGGGGCGAGGGTGATGAAGACGACAACCCGGATGCTGATGAAGGTGGGCATGGTGGTTCGTCCAGCTCAAAGGTGTAAACCCTCTGCTCCCCATCACTAAGCAGCACGAGGTTGCCGAGAGAACGTTGCTTGCGGAGGTTTAGATTGTCTGGGAGAGACTGCGGTGACTTGCGAGGTGGGCTGCCGCCCTGGAACACAGAAAAGTCAGCTCCCCGCTTCATATTTTCACACGTTCTTTAGGATCCCTCGCACTTTTTCTACCTTATCTCGAAGTTTGTTCCTCCTCACATGATCTGCGTGCCTCAGGTGGCAGCTGGCACATAAGCTCAGTCGCAAAACTGCCCCTTGCACCAGGGAGCTTCAAATATCATCCTGCCCACACACACGCTCGCTCGCCGCAGCCAATAACCAGCATCCAGGTGCACGTGCTGAGAGCACACTCCTCCTTGTCTTCCTCCTCTCTTCCTCTTCTATCACTTCTTTCCTTCAATGCAGCACAGAGGCTCGCGGGAAGCAGATCTGCACCAGATTACGGTTAAATTGTGATACATATCCTTCACGGCGTTTCCCTCTCTTCCTGTTTCTCTCCCAGCAACCGAGGACTCTTCACACACTCTGTCTATTAATTACCGGCTGGAGTGAGCGCATGTGGCTCGCTCCAAGGGACAGGAGCAGAGACTGAGTATGTGTGTGCGCTACGAGGTGCGAGCTCAGGGTCCGCCTGCTCCTTTTAACATGCTGTGAGCTGCTTCATTCTCTTTATCTATCTCCTCCTTTCCTCTCTCTGTGTTTCTCTTTGCAGCAATGATGGCTGGTTTCCTGTTGCTGTTAGCTACCGAGTCAGCACAGGTATTTGTGTGTGTGTTGTGGGAATAGCGCAAGACAAAACTGGCTTGTAACACTGTGATTTCTCTCCCTTCAAACTGGCGAAGGGTGTTAAGATGATGCATTTGGAAATGCCGCAGCACACAGCTCAACTGGAAAAGGAAAGGGAATCGTACAAAACTGAACTAAGACCATAATATATCCCAAAACAGAGATTTTCAACCTTTATAGGTCTGACTCAGGGACCCCCAAAATACAAAGCTAGATTTTAACATTAAAATTAATATCTTTCATCAAAAAAATCTTATGCATTCAAAAATTTAAATCATCATTAAAAAATTACTAGCATGATTTTATAATGCTGTAAGACAGATAATATAATATAATATAATATTCATATAGACAATTGTCTGTATTATTATATATGATATTATATTATTAATAATTTATAAATATATATATATATATTTATATATATATATATGAAGAGTTCAGATGCAAAAGCCTCTAAGTGCCATCTGAAATTTTCTTCTAGAAGGATCATTTTTATCAAGCTCGTATATTTAAGTTCAGTAATGTCATTTTCATTGCCATTTAAGTGAAATTACTGAACTTAAATATACGAGCTTGATAAAATGTATCATTTTAGAAGAAAATTTCAGATGGCACTTAGAGGCTTTTGCATCTGAACTCTTCATATATATATATATATATATATATATATATATATATATATATATATATATATATATATATATATATATATATTGTTGTTGTTTTTATCCGTTTATAGACTCCGACAAGTTATATTCACAAAAGTGCTTGCCTGATTTTTCAGAATTAACCAACAGAGATAGTTACCATAAATAGATTCCGGATAATTCAGCAATGTAAGGAAGTTCTTTTTTTCTTCTTTCTTTTTTTAATCAAACAGTGGTATAAACTTTACCAACTATCTGCATACCTCCAAACCAACCAGACATCTAAATGTGCAAAAACAAAGCAGGTGCATGCATAGATTTTGTTCTTGTCCTTGCATGGAGTAAAACAAATTTTACAACAGGGTGGAACCCACAATGCACTTTAACAGGAAGTGAGTTCTGAGGTTCACATCTATAAGTAGCCCATGTGAGGGTTCCCCTGACGCATCACCGAACAAACCACAGCATTTCAAGCATGCCCAGATGTAGAACAAAAAGCCTGTAGACTAAGAGGAAAAATGCTTTTTTTTCCTCACATATTCCCCTTTTATGGAATTTTATGGAGTTCTAATTTATGTTTAAAATAATTATCATCCTGTGCATACAGTAGGAATATAGAGCAATAAAATAAAAGCTAAATATTGGAGTTTACAACAAAAATTCTGACTTTAGAATTTAGCAAATCAGAGCACAGTTTGAGACATGGATCTGAGATAAAGTCTAATCATCTTAAATTATTGATGATTTACAATCTAGCTGTACCATTTAGAATTTGTATTTATTTCTTTAATTTGTTTTCAACAGCTCAGGGTACAATAACAATTGTATGCTTTCCTAAGTCTCATCAGCCATAAACTGTCCCAAACTCTCCCAATGCAGGGCAAAACATCCAGTAAATGTTTGACCATGAGTCACAATGTTATTGCTGCTTCAAGATCCATTTGCAAACAACAATGTCCCTCACCTTCAAAATGACCACAGCAGGGCTGCATTCTTATTGACATACAACGACTGACCGCTTTGTGCTTATGTGTTCGTCTGCAGTTTATTCACTTTAATTTGACATTCCAGGCATTTTTGTGCAAGCTGGAGCACTCATTTATATCTCATTAAAGAAGAGTGGGCTGGTTTGAGAAAAGATTTTTTGGTTTTAGCTTTTTTAGATGGTTAATTACGAACAAAATGTATTAAAATAACAACAGGGAACCTCAGGGATGCACACATGCGGCCAGATCGCAAACCGATTAAATCTCATCTCGTACAGGATTAATGAAATAAACCCAAGCGTTTGCAGAGAGCTATAATAACAGTGGCTGTGATAAATATTCATACAGGAAATAAACAACTAGGAACGTATGTCATAGTGCACCCTCCATTTCCAGTAACTGCAGCGCAGGTAAATGCAGCATTTGGGCACAATTTGCATTTATTTCTCACAGACTGGCTGTTAAAATATGTGCACGAGCAGAGCCTGAGCCACAGGCACCTATCTTCAGCTATCAGCTGTCACATCATAGTCCCACACATGGAGAAATACACAGAAGCGCAAATAAACACATTCTGCTGCTTGGCCTCCCAAACAAGGCCGGCCTTTGTCCACCTGTCATATCTGACCTTTTTCTTGCTGCGATAGCAACATGGAACTAGAGGCCTGCAGAGAGAATCTGTGCCTGTGTGAGTGTACAGTATGTGTGTTGGGTGTGTTGAGTGTGTGTAGGTGTGTATGTGCACATGTGGCGGCACTCATCCTACCTGAGATCTCCTCCAGGCACTGTTTGGCGGTCTTGCTGTAGACCAGGTCTTTTGTGGGACTGAGACACGGTTCAGTGGGGACCACGGTAGTGCAGTCATTCTCTGAATACGTCCTGAGTGAAGCAAAAGGAAAAATTGCATATGAATTATTAGTATTTTTACACAGAGAAGATAATATTTTTAGTTTGCCTGCATATCATCCTAACAATGAATGGAAACCACCAGTTGCAAGATAAAACCACTGGTTTAATGAAAAAGTGGCAAATGTTTTGGTCAATATTTCTGTTTTCATTTTCATTTTAGTTCAAGTTTTAGTCATTTTTATTAGTGTTCTGTAGTAAGTATTTTAAACTAAACAAAAATAATAAATGTTGCCTTGGCAATTATCTGAAATATTATAAGTTATTATTTTTTTGTAATTAACCCTGTAATACCCAAATATAGAAAAAAATGAGCAAAAATTTTTTTGACCTCCCAGATATTGTTTTAGGAGGCCTCTGATGTAGAAATGAAAGCGTTTTCCGATTTTTTACGTTTTAGTAAGTTTTTAGGAAAATGTTGTAAATTTGCAACGTTGGCCATTGTTGGGAGCAGAACTTCTGTGTTTGTACTCACTTTGTCTGAACAGATATACAGAACATTTAAGCATTCATTTGCAGGGTTGATTGCTTACTTAGCCCCATAACAGTATATATCATGAGTAATAACCACACAACAATCATAGTTTTATGAATAAGCATTTATTAATAAAAAATATTGGAAAAAAAATATTTACAAAACTTTTCGTAAAAAAAAAAAAAAAACTGTGGTTTGAAGGCAGTCTGTGTTCACTTGCAGTGATAGTCCCTAAAACAGTTTTTTTTCATCTGTTAAGCACAGGCGAACATTGCACTTGCTACACAGTGTGTTTGTGTATCCATCATAAAAGACCTTTCTGCGCTGGTGGCATTCTGAAATGGAAAAAGTAAAAAATAATGAAGTTAAATATGTGAATAATACATATGGGTCTTACATTGTAGTAGATAAACTGAAAGAATAGACAGGGTGGTAGACCATGTGGGTAGAAATCTAAGTATTCCCATTAGCATGCCCATAAGTATTATAATTTCAATGAAGTGATAATCAACATTTCCATTAGCATGCCCATAAGTATTATAATTTCAATGAAGTGATAATCAACATTTTACTACATTCAAACAATACTGTCTATTGCAGCCTATTATGCTCTCTACTTATCATACTAAAGGAACACATGCATCCCCCCAGAGCACTTACAGGTTCACATTCAAGACCATTTGCACCTGTCCGGACAATGCAACAGAAATTCCCAAGAATTCCAGAACATTCAGAATCTGTTTTTCTATCTCCTAATGCTACTAACTGCTGCTTGGGCAACACTGAGAAAAAATGGCTCAGGATCATTTAGAAGTTAAAAAACAAACAAAAAACTACAAAGATACAGGGAGTTTCAAATACTGCTATAGATGCTGAAGTTCCAAATATCCCATACAATTTATTCACGTGTTTAATAATGGTCTAAGCTAAACTAAGTAAAACAATTAACAGAAAAACACATTTAGAGCTTAGTTACAATGAATCACTACATTTCTACTAAATTTTTTTTTTTTTTTTCAATTTGTGATCATTTGAAAAGTGCAGTGTCCTTATGTAATGTGTAAGGTGCACAGGCTATTTTGACTACCACTCTGACCCAACGTTGTAGAATTACAACATAGACATAACAAGCTCTAAATCAAATTTGATGAAAGTTTTCCAAAATAACTAAATATGTACATGTTCTAGACATTGAAATAAACACCCAAAAAAATATTTAAGCAATTTTACTTACTTTAATCCTGACAAATCCAGTCATGCAAAAAAAGGAGATGAGCTCAGCGGGAAGTTTGCAGGTAGAGTGAGTTCATAGCCAGATGACCGAACCTATAAACACTTCTTCTATCCAATAGCATTGTGAGGACAAACAATAGGACCCATTAACTATGTAAATGTGGTTTTGAGAGAAAAAAACATTTGCAGGCATTTTTTCTGAATTGTTAAAAGTGATGTTGTAAATTTGCAACCGTGGGTCTTACAGGGTTAATATTTATTTTATGTAAAGCAATGACTTTTTTTATAGTTTTAGTTTTAGGTATGTAACGATAATACCCTGCCATTAATAATAAAAATAACAATTAAATAATATAGTATTAAATAATAAAATATCATTAACACCAAATACTAAATACCATTAATATACATATACAGGTGAAACTCGAAAAATTTGAATATCGTGCAAAAGTTTGTGTATTTCAGTAATTCAAATTAAAAGGTGAAACTAATATATTTAGTATATACAGTATAATATACATATGCATGATTATACTTTTCAGAGGGCCGACATTTCTGTATTTAAAATCCTTTTTTTTTAACGATTTCATGTAATATTCAAATTTTCTCAGATTTTGAATTTGGGGTTTTCATAAGCTGTAAGCCATAATCATCAAAATTATAACTTTTGCACGATATTCTATTTTTTTTTTTGAGTTTCACCTGTTTTATTAATAAAATGTAAAAAAAAATACTTATAATTTAAATACTTATAATTTTTTTATACAATTTTAAAATGAATGCCAAGTACTATAGACTAGCTGTACTGCTGCAGTCAAACCCTAAAATAAAGGGAAAACATTTTACCAATAGAAAATGTCATAGATTTTTGACTTTATGTAGCCATCTTCCTAGTGGGATTTTTCTTAGGTTTGACGGTCATTGTGGGGACATCTGGTACCCAAAAATCTAACAAAACCTGACAAACACATCCACATACGAGGCTGTTCAGACTGGAACAGTTGAAACAGTCTGGGAGAAACTCTATGACTGTATATATATGCATAACAACCACATCTACAACAAAGTTGTCCCAGGATACCTGCACTCGCCCAGATAAACATTCCCTTCTCTCTCTCTCACACACACACAGTCGCACACATCCAATTCACCAGCCAAATATTTCAGTGGCATGTCACACTGTTAGTTTCACCACGTGTTCCTGTGTTACCTGAGACAACAAACACTCACCCACGTCCACACAAACACTGCCTGAGAATGCAAATAAGCAAATGATGCAGAAAGGAAGAGGGCTTAAACTGTCAGGTAGGTGAACTGAATGAACAGACAGTTTCAACAGAAGGTCGGGTAAGGACACATACAGAGATTTCATGGGCATCAGACACACCATTTCATCATTTTAATATAGTTTTCATGCAACATCACTGAAGCTTAGAGTGTTGATGGGAAGAGAGGCAATAAGGCACTGTTCTCCATGCCAGTGAAAAAATATTTTTAATCAAATAAATGTTGCTTTGTTGATTTTTGTTACATTTACACAAAAATACAGTTTTGAGGCTGGTAATGCAACTTCATCAACTCACCCACCTTTGCCAAACATGTCAAAAAGTTTGACCCTATGTAAGTGTAGTTTTAAAGAGCATGCTCACCATGTGGACCCACTCAAAATGCAGTGTACCATCTTGCAGCACCATTGAGTGCTGTCGCAGCCCTGCAGGTTTTACAGTGCCAAGCAAAGCTCTCGAGAGGAAGATCTGCGGTGGTGGAGTGCGATAAAGGCTTCAGTTTAAAATTCCATTAAGACTTTAGGTTATAATCCTTATGAGACGACACTGAGAATGCCAAACACAGCTTTAAGAAAACGCCATCGTCTTCCTGTGAATAATGAACCTGTGGTAGGCCGGTAAGGTGGTGAGTGTGTTTTTATGAGAGACGTTGAGCTCTAAAGGTTCAGTTTGTGCAGGCAAGTCAGACGGGGGTCATCAGGTTTGAGAGCTCTTTATCAAGAGAAGGATTAAACGTTACTGAACATACACAATCGCTCAAGGACAATACTCTTCCTCTCTTGCTTTTAACACTCTCATCTTTATCTTCCATGTCATAGGACCATTAACACTCTCTTTGTCTTTTTAACAAGCTGACTCAAACTGTTATGAATGCCCTCTGCCCATCAATCACATATTCTCTTTTCTGTTCCCACTTCCTCTTCCTCCACTCTACCCTATTCACCCTCATTAGTCATCATTTGTGATGTCACCGGTCTCTTGGTGAGGACTGAGGGAAGCCACGCCCCTCAAACGAGGCGGTCTGGCAAACGTCTCAGCGGTTCCCACTCGGGCTATTAATACTGTCGAGATGAGACGTTTACCCACTGTTTTTTCGAACAAAGCTTTGCGCGATTGGATATGTGATGCAATGGACAGATGATCAGTGGGTGTGTGTTTGTGGGTTTAAAAGCTGGTTTGATAAACTGTATATATAGATGAATAGTTCAACATTTATTTGTCTGTAATTAATGATGCTTTATGTTGCTCTGTAACCTATGTGTGTGAGAGGGGTCTCACCCCATCTGGTCAATACAGGACTCTTGTCTAGACAATCTATAATGAAAAGAGATCCATCCTGTTAACATCACCCCCCACAGTCAGATTTAACAAGACATCCTCCAGATTTCTTTCTGCCTTTACTCTGACAGGAGAGTGAAGAAATGATTGATTTGAAAATGACTAAAACCCGGGTTGCCTGCACAGAAAAACCACTGTGCAACATGTCGGAACATGTGCACTTCCCACCAGGCTGACTCTTTAACATTCAGATCTTTCATGCAGATATTACTTTCCACATCTAAACAAAAGGATTTTGCTTTATGGTGTACCTTGTGAACAACTAGTGATTACGAATAGTACCTGTTACATTTGGCAAAAGCCACACAACTGGTTATCAGTGTGCAGAATGAGTAAAAGATGAGGTAATTATTCTGGACCTCCTGGGGATGAGGGTTTCATCTTTGCCTGTCTATTGAGGGTAATTACAGAGACATGGTCCTGCTGTCTCATGGATAATGATAATGATTTTACAACCCAGAATAGAACCAAGGAACCCAGATCTGTCTGTTTATCTGAGCCTTGCACTTTAATGTCTCTAAGCGTCATCGGATATATGGACCCCAGTAGCCCTGCCAGGACTAGAAGCCAGCAGGGTCTATGATGAGGACATAGAGGACATGAAAAATGACCAGTTGGCATCTGTTTTTCCTACTGAGGGATTTCTGTCTAATTTTATCCAAAGAGACAAAGTACACTGATCACAAGCAAAGTCCACCTGCTCTTAATTAATTCGCAAGGGGTATAATGGTAAATGTAATATGACAGAGGTGGACTCTTCTGCGACTGAACAGGACACATCCAGATCCTTAATCATTAAGCAAGTACCCGTAACTTCGGCAACCATCATTCACAATATGCAAAGCAAGACATTTGAAAATGCAACAATCATGTCCAACTGTGTTTGAGAATCACTCACCGATACATGAAGGGGGCGACGGTTGCTGTGTTGGGATGGTTGTATTGCTGCTGCTGGGGAAGTTGTACTACCCCATTGCCTCCTAGAGCTCCTCCACCACCCAGCCCTGAAGTGGCGGATCCAGAAAGTGCTGAGGTACTGGTTGATGACACCATGCTGGTCTTACGATTCTCCAAACCTCCCAAAGATTTCTGCATATATATAGACTGACTGCCTTTACTATGTTTGGTCTTCTCACTTGTAGCAGGTACACTAGGCTGAGTTGTTGCAGGCTTGCCGGTCGCCGCCGGAGCCTTCAGACCAGGCTTGGGGATGCCGCTGGAGGCGGGGATTGCACTTTCTTTCTTCACAGATGCTGCAGATGTTTTGCTCCCTTTGGGGATGAAGCTGCCGATCTTTGAGCTTTTCTTAGAGGGCTCCACTATTACTGGCTCCTCTTTGGGTGGTGTGCTGGCTTTGCTCTTTGTCTTGTTCTTCTCCTCTTTGTCTTTGGGCTGCGGCAAGGACTTATTGTTGTGGCTCTTGCAGTTATTGGTCTTGTTTGGGGGTGCAAAGGAGGAAGCAGGGGTCTTCCCCTGCTGTTTCGAGATCCCGCAGGGTGGTGTGGGACTGCAGGTCCCCTCATCTCCAAACTCCAAAAAGTCGTCCTCCTCCTGAAGAGCCATTTCGGCCACCGAGGGCGAGGTTCTGGATGCGGAGCGAGGGTTGATGAGCCGGAACTTCTCCAACATGGAGCGCTGGTTGCCGGGGGCTGATTTGGAGGCATCTGTGATTGGGGGCCGGAGGCGATCAGATGATAAGGGAGGAGTCGGGGAAGCGGTTGGGCTAGGCGGCTTGGTGGCCAGCATGGACGAGGTGGCACTGTGCTTTATGTTCATGGATTTGCTGCGCCAGGTCTTTCCAGCTGTGGGAGAGGGGATGGCAGAGGCCAGCTGCTGCCCGCTGGTGCTTGAGGGCACCGAGCCACTGCCGTTCATGCTGCCTGGCAGAGGGATGCCCTTCACCGACTCTGTGCCAGAGAAATAGACCACACAGTGGACACATCTGTTAGACTGATAAAACTACACCCTAGAAGCAATACGAAGTTTGTGTTGTGAAAAAGATGACTGCGGCAATAATCAAATATTAACATGAGAGGAAAGGGATTGTGGGAAAGGAATTGTAGAGAAATAGATAGTGCTCCAACCAAATCTTTACTCTGCAACCACCGCATACTAAAAATCCCAAGCAATGCTGCGATGCACTCAGGCAGAAAATTGGCTTCTAAATTGATTTTGTGGGATTCAAATACTTTGTTGTTGCCAGACACTCTCTTGTTCTTTGTAAATGCAGTGATGTTTTGCAGAGAATCAACATGGCTCACAGAATTATATATAAACATACTTAATCCAATACAAATACATCATGTCCACAGATCTACATATATCAAGCCTTTTAGAACATGACATTGCACAAATGTAACATTGTTTAAAATGCACTGACTATCAGTCCAATAATGACAACTTCCCATTGCAAAGCTCAGGGCACAGACTCAAAATGCTTTACAATGTAAGTGTATATAAATCAGATTACTTTGACTAGATTTCTGTCGATTGTACATTACTGACAAAAAAAGTACCATTGTATTACCATGCTGTTTTTTCTTCTTTATCTATGATGAATGACATTCTTTCTAGCACCTATATGAATATGGCATATGAATACAGTAATCATAATCATGCAGTACCAACATACATACCAAATTACCATGGTTTTACCATCTGATTCTACCAATGCACTCAAGTACTTCTTTGTAAGAATATGTTTTACATTTTAAGAGTGAATCTCATGGAACCAGACAAAGGCATATTTTTTCGCTTGGGTCATTTGTACTAAAAATAAAATAAAAAGAAATAAAATAAAATAAATTTGGTTGAAAAGTAAATTTCTTCACATATTCGAATCACTGTAATACTGTAAAAAAAAAAAAAAAAAAAAAAAAAAAAAAAGTATATTGCAGTAATGAGAATCTAATGAGACTTCCAATTGTGAATTATGTTCCAAAATTCCAAAAAAGGAAGTAAAAAATAAAACATTTAACTGTCATGAAAATAATATTAGAATGAAAAAAAGAAAAAAAAACTTTTTTAATGCCAAATAAAACTTGTTTTTTATTTCGTTTTGTGAGATTCACTCTCAAGTGTTTTTAAATCAGATCGCTTTCACTGAACTTCAATGGATTACACATCAAAATAAAATACCATTTTAATGAGTTTCTGTGAATTTAAAAAGATCAGTAATACACCAATGCTGCCTTATAACACAACAAACTGCAAGTAAATCAGCTTAATCTCAGAGTAACTCAGGCTGTCCCTAACTTTGATTTGCATCCAGATATATCAAAGTCTCAAGCTGAAAAATTCTAAACATAAAGGAAGAGAGGAGGAGATGGGACTTCAATTGGTTCCATTGAAAATCATGTAGAAGGAACAGTGATTGGACTATGAATGAGCGTTGTGTGGATCGGGCTTCAGTGCATGTGTCAGCTAAATTAACCCCGTCTTTGGAGATAACAGCAGCTTAAATAACAGCCTCTCTCTCGCACGTACACACACACCAGACCATCGAAACGTGGTTACCATAGCTACCCGTCTTTTCGCCACACCACTTTATATGTTGAAAGTGAAACTCCACTTTGGTCTGGGAATTCTGGTAGGATGGCATACATTCCAAAACAAACATATTAACAGGTGTACTGACAGCAACTCTGTAATGAAAATACTTAATTCACTACTGTCTAATCCAGAATGGATCACACTAGCCATTTCCTTTGCCTCTGGCTTTCTTTGTTATCTCTTCTGTCCAGTTCTGATATATCTTCACCGTCACAGGTGCTATTGTATGAAGCTATGCCAGAAGTTCATTGAGTGTACTAAATAACAATGATTTCCTTCAAACTAATCCAGGAAGTGGACATGAGCTAAACATGCTGATTCACTCCTGCAGCCAGAGTGAATGGAGAAATTAGCTTTGTTATACAAGAGTCAAGACTACTTAACATGCAAGTGTTTGTGCCTACTAACTTGGCATAGGGTTTATAAACAGTGTGAGATTTGCATCCACAGAGAGGCTTTGTGCTAAGACACGCAGGTGACGGTAGCACTGGGCGCTGACAGATTTTGAGGTTAAGGATTAAATCAGTTAAAGGTCAAACTCCGGATTATGAAATTTGTATTCAAGCCTGCCATAAAATGAAAGACTACATGCTAGCTCTGTTCCAGAATCTAGCGAGCTGCCTAAAGGGCTACAAAGGCAGCATCCCAACCGTCATAAGTGCCTGATTTGGAACACTATGTAGGCAGCATAGAGTGCAAATAAAACTCATCTCACATCTTAATTGATTGCATGTTGCTAAGCTAACAAAGTTTATACAATATGCATAATAGATACATAACAACATACGCAAGCTATTTCTGGCCATTTCTCGATCTATTTATATTTAACCAATATTATATAATAAATATTTTATATTTAATTTCAGGGTTCCCCAACTACTGTTTGTGAACCCCTGTGGGTACGTGAGGGAACTGCAGGGGTTTGTGAGACGAAAAGCGTTTAATTAATTCATAATTTATAAAAAATGTACTTTTTTTTTTTTTTTTTGAAAACATGAAAATAAAACACTAACAAAAAAAAAACAAAAAAAACATTTAGTTTACCTGCATCTCATGTAACCCTTACAAACTTCACAGAACTGTGAACACGCGAATGTGTTGTTCAATTATTGAAATATGAATTCAAATCTAATGGGGTACTAAGGGGCCAAAATAGTTTGGAAATTCCTGATCTATTTGAATGGGGGCCGAAATCTAAGTAACTGTTGTTTGAAATTATGCTTTAACAACACATTTCAAATCAGGAACAGAATTACACTACAATGGTGTTATAAACATAATGAAAGTTTGAATTTTTTTCAGGCTGGTCCAGCTAATACACAATTTTTTGGCTCTTTTAACTGTATAGTGTTACTACAGTTACAATTTTTCCAATTCATAAATGTACCAGACCATTCCTGCCGCTTTTTCAGCTTCTCGTTTGGCAAAATGCATTCTGGGATAACCTCCCCTATGAAGGTCCAGCCATATTTACCATTTTATGACAAATTTTCACAGGTAAAATAGTCATTTCAATCAGGAAATATTCATTTAGTGAAAGATTTCCCCAACTGGTTCAAGTTGGACACATGGATTCACCACATTATCGCTACACTATTGACAATCCACGATGGACCTTGTTTCATTAATGTGACCATACCTTTACAATTTGGCCAACACATTAAGTCTCAAAAGGCAGCATAATTTTTCTGCCTATTGTTTGGAACAGCTTTCGTGTTAACAGTGCACCTATGGTGTCCTAAAATGCTAGGTAGGCAGCTCACTAGTTTTTGGAACAGAGCTCATTCTCTCCCTACCAGCCCCTCCCATGGTTCCTCCAATGCAGCAGACTCTTTGGACAGAAGAAAAGGGAAGATGAGGAAAAAAAGGCAGATGGGAGTTTGCTTTTCTCATCTGTGGAGGTATTAGCGCAGTAGCTCTGTAAATCAAGGTTTTGAGTAATGTTAGGCCCGATGGAAAAGGGCAGCCATGGGTTTCAAGAGAGACGTCGCATATTAGGACTCTTTGATTCATCAAAGCTCCGTCTGCCATGTGAGACCCTCTGTCTGGCTTTGTGTGTGCAGTCTCGCCCTCTCCGTGCCCAGTGTCTGGGAACACCAGCATCTGTGCTAACGGTGAACAAGGACCAGTAAAGTCCAGTATAAATCTAATCGGGCAGCACAGCCAAAAAAAACAGTCTGCGAGGGAAATCAGTTGCGTTTTGTTCACCGATCGCCATGGATCCTTGCTGTGAGGGGTGAAGTAGGGGCGAAATACAGGTCACACGCCTTTGAACTCCCAACCCGACTTCAATCGACACACTCCATCAGGTCTAGCGCAGATTTATGAAGTAACCAACTAGCCTGTGGAGATTTACACGCTGGTGGCTGAATGGCCGTGTGGTTTTATGAAGTCGGCTTTGAATGATGGTTCGGCTCTGACAGGAAGATGAAATCTGAAGTGAACCCTGAATAGGTTGGTTATGTGGAAGAAGCAAAAATATAACATTAACGTCATCTCTAAATATGTAGGAGGAGGACAGTGAATGCCTATGGCAGATCACCTTTTCAGATGTGAATAACACACCACAAAGGAACCGCAGTGCAATATTATACTTCAGGTCCCGAAATTTTCCTCAGGAAATGTGTTTTTCTGCAGATTTATTTACATCATTATGAAAATGTAATAAGAAATGCATTTTTTTACCGGGGGAACCAGCTTAGAGCATCTTGCCCGGTCCCACAGCTCTATTGTTTCTTAGATAGTGGCACCATCTAGTGGATAACATGATATAGCTGCTGCTGTTTCATGTTAGTGACATGCAGAAACCTTGATTTTAATATTAAGATAGAGAATGTAAAGTCTGTAAATTACTCACCTCTGTCATTGCCGCTAGCATACTGCAGTGGTTTGCTCTTGTCAATACTGTTGAAGCTCTGGCTCCTTCGGTTCAGGTTTGAGGAGCCGTGGGCTTTACTGCTGCTACTGCCGCTGCCTGCAGCGGGGACTCTGGAGGGACCTGGTAACCTGTAACACACAACACTAACACATTAGTTTGGTCTTCAATCACTGGATATGAGCTGTATGAGATTACATACAACTATGACAGACAGACACACACACACACACACACACACACACACACACGCGCACGTACACACACACACACACACATTCTTGTACATCTATCTTTGTGAGGGCATTCATTGACACAATTCAATCTCTATCTTCTTGCCCTAACCCTACCATTACTACTAACTGCCTAACCCAAACCCTTACCCTAAATCTACCCTTAACGTAATTATAACCTGACCAAGTCTTGACCCTCAATCAGGCCTTTAAAAGGCTCTCAGAAAGTGAGGACCATCCAAAATGTCCTCACTTTACTCTCTTTGTCCTGACTTCGATGGTCTAAAACTCAGACAGACAGACAGACAGACAGACAGACAGACAGACAGACAGACAGACAGACAGACAGATAGACAGATAGACAGATAGATAGATAGATAGATAGATAGATAGATAGATAGATAGATAGATAGATAGATAGATAGATAGATAGATAGATAGATAGATAGATTAAAGCAATAAGCCCCGCAAAGCCGTTATTTACAGTGAATTTAGGCTTCGAACGCGGCTCAACCAATCAGAATCAAGGACCGGAACTATCCGTTTTATAAAGATAGATAGATAGATAGATAGATAGATAGATAGATAGATAGATAGATAGATAGATAGATAGATAGATAGATAGATAGATAGATAGATAGATAGATAGATAGATAGATAGATAGATAGATAGATAGATAGATAGATAGATAGATAGATAGATAGATAGATAGATAGATAGATAGATAGATAAACATTTTACATTGCTCCCTTCTAAGGACAATTTTTTCTTAAACTATAGGCATGTAAACCCATACAAACATATGCATGCATTCCTTTCAAATATTGTGAATGTTTACTTCCAATGGAGGGTAGACATATATTTCCAACTGTTTATAAGCTCTAATAACATAGAGCTCTGGTAATGCCTTTTGAGTCAATAAATTAATGCCATTTAGGAATAAAACGGCTCATTCCTCAACATGCCAGCATAATAAACAGCTCTTAATTGCTCTAAAATCTGCAATGAAACTAGCCCGGAGTGTGTATGTGTGTTTTTTCTTTGCATTGCCCTGTGCTGTATCCACATTATTGATGATTTACTCCTGCACAAAGCTTGTAAATGACTCACGAGTGGTAGTTTTTAATTGGGAAACACAATCCCGTGGCACATCAGCCTAACATATCATAAACATGTCGTGTGAGAACAGAAAAGGCAGGAATTTACAGGGATTTTGACATGGACAAATATATATTTAGAGTCGATTCATTTCTCACCAAACAGAAATGTTCGACGTTACTCAAATCTGATTACGGCAAAAGGCAATTGATTTTAACAAACCAAATTGATAAACTAATAAAAGCATTTTAAATTTCCATCATTATTTGAAGTTCATCGCTGATCAAATATGTTTGAAAAGTATTATTATAAAGAATCAGAGAAAATAGCTTTCTCAGAAATGATGGATTGGAAACCAATGATTCAGGCAGATGAGGTGCATGTCTCATCTAGCCTCTAATGACACTGCTTCATCACTCGCTCATTTCCCATCAGGAACTTCTGCTTTTCCCTATTAACCTGTTATGCAGGCCACCATTGCCAGCTATGATAATACACAAGTGTGAAAAGTGGCTCTGAAAAAGCAGTTATTTCACAGAGAGGTTATTTCTGTGAAAATTGGGGTGGATAGCATTGTCTGAATTGAGATAAGCATTTGAACGAAAGAGTTTTAGAAGTCTTCGCTATAACAGGCCCACATGGAATTGATGTCTAATGAGAGCTCAGCAGATTCACATCAGCCCTCATGTGTTTGTTTATTAAATATGTTGACTAACTGTATCATGCTTTCAGCTATCAATACAACCGTAGCTGAGCGTAACGCATTTTATCATGTTGAAATCTGCAGATTTTTCCCCTGAATTTGCAAAGCAAACACATCAAAAGTGAGCAGATTCAGTTCGCCCTGGTTCAGAGATGCAGACAACATCTGACATCAGCATTTATAAGACATTTGGGTTTCTAATTTGGTCTTGAAATGTTCCTTAGACTATGATTTGCATAAATATGTATCATGTATACATACACAAACACAAATATGCCAGTAGAGGATAAATTTGGTGCTTACCAGGCATTTGAAGATAGAGAACGTTGCTAAAATAGACCTGAATTAAAGCTGTGGTGCATAATTTTTTTCTGCATGTGCTAAAATACTTTATCCTATCCTGACAAATATGACATTCATAGGCTCTGGGAAAAAAAACCTGAGGTATTTTTAAAGCATTACTCTTTTTAAGCATCCCAAAACAAGCCGACACAGCCACACACTGGCTCAACCAAGTTGAGGAATGACTATCTGATTGTTTGACCAATGGCAGGGAAGCAGGGAAATTTGTATGAAATATTATATTTTTTATGTGAGATGGGGGTTGTTAAACTATGCTAAAGAAATTGCATATTCTGCTTTAGGGGCTGATATTGAAAAATCTATTCCTGAAGGCTGAAATGGTCATCTGGAAGGTCAGGTCTCCGGATCTGCTCCTGATTAGCCTGGCAAGCCAGACCTACATCAAGGACACATTTTATATCAGTGTTTGAGAGAAGATCCCGGACCTCATATAAGTCAAAGAGAACTGCAGCGTCTCCATTCCTATCCCTTTCCCTGCAGGCACATATTGTCTTTGAGCAAATAATGCCATCAGCTGAACCTTAGCCATCAGGCTGTCAGTGGAGTAAGCACTATATCACACATAGTGTCCATCACATATCTCACATAGTTTGGCCAGGGGCTGCTTGAAATGCTTCGCCAGCACTCAGCTTCCCAGCAGCTCTGAGATGAAGCAAATGCTTTCAGGGCCAGACAACTGCTGCCGTAGCTTCAAACTACAAAAACCTCCGGCTAAAGTGGTCAGAGATAAACAGCGTTCAAGATCTAGGGATGATCCAGGACGTTCTGCATCCGCTCACCTCAGCTAAACCAAGATATTCAGCTCAAAACCCTTAGAAAAGCAACAGAAAGATTTTATAAAAAAAATCTAGACTACAGTTGAAGAACCAGCATGCGTATATATCATCCACCACTTCCATCACCCAGATCTGTTGCTACAGCTTTGAACATCAGTGGATCGGCTTTCCCAGTCTCTAGCCTGAAGGTCTGCGGAGAGTTTCAGGTGTCAGAACAGAGCGAGAGCAGGCAGATACTGTAAAGACTCTACCTTGTGTTTTTCTTCTGAGGGGCTGCTATTCCACTGTGACCTGGTGGACTTGTATATCGTGCGGTGAGACTGTAAAGAGGTAGTGGGAGAGAACGAGAGAGAAACGGGAGAGAAAAAGAGGGAGGGAGAGAGAGAAAGGAATGAGGTTAATGATTGGATTGAATTTTTATTTTTTTTTTCAAACTGTGGCATCTTTCTCTCTAATGCAATAAGGGCGGCACTTAGCGAGCCACAATCAGGGCTGGGCGCTTACGTGCAAACGCAAACAGCATGGCCTCTGTGTGCGCCTATTCAGATTCACATGACATGTCACTCGTCTCCGACCACAAGTATGTGTACTTCCTCCAACCGTCCTACTGTTCTAGTGGCCATTGAATGCTGTAGATCTAAAGTTAAAAGCCAAATCACACTCTTTATAAACCTGTACCTTAAACTATGTGTGTGTGTGAATACAGTACGAGCTTTATTCTTTGTAATGCTGAATCACTGATCCATTGAGAATGACCTCTACAACAAACATATAACTCAAAGAAAGTAATCCCACATGACAGAGATGATATTCCTGTAGGTCCAGTCACAAAAACAACAACAACAACAACAACAACAAAAAACTTCACACACTCACTCTCTCACACAAACACACACCTCTTCCAGGAACACTTTAACTAAGATTTTAACTGGAAGCTTTAATACCAAGGTAAATTCCTTAGCAATAAAGCTCTTTCTGATCCTGATTTTGAATAGAGGAAGTCGATAGTTTTATTTAGGAGGAATGCGGTAGATTTAATCGAAAGTGACAGTAAAGACTTTTACACGTTACATGTACTTTTACTTGTTCTTTTGAACGTTCTATTCATCAAAGAAAAAACGGTTTCAAGAAAAAACGGTACCATGGTTTGTACAAAAAATATTAAGCAGCTTTTTTCAACTGTGATAATAATAATAAATGTTTCTTGAGCACCAAATCAAGCATATTAGAATGAATTCTGAAGGATTATGTAACAATGAAGACAAATCTGAAAATGTAGCTTTGCCATCACAGAAATAAATTAAATTTTTTAAATATATCAACATTGAAAACAGTCATTTTAAATTATAATAATATTTCACAATATTACTGCTTTGACTATTTTTGAACGAATAAATACAGCCTTTGAGAGCATAACATTCTTTCAAAAACATTAAAAAAATCTGACCGAACTTTATAACAGTAGTGTACATACTATAATGAAAACTGTAATAAGTTAGTAATACTGTAAGTATAATAAATATAATATATAATATAATATGTCCTCTATAAGGACAGAGAAGACCCTTACCGAGGTTTGGATGAAGGAATACATGGTCAGATGGAATAAATGATAGATGGAGGTCCTGCCAGTAGGAGTTTTATTTACAACACACACATTTAAAACAAAACCCAAACACCTCAGGCCAAACACAAAACACAGAACAGTTGGCTGTATAGGTCTCAAATCTCTCTCTCTTTCCATCCCCTGACAGCTGACTGACACTGCCTTTGTTCGTTTTGGGTGTGCATTTGTGTTTGTCTATGTTTGTATATGCTGTGTCTAAGCGGTAAATGTGCCTTGACAAGCTTTTGCGTTTAGCAGGTTTGTGAGCGCTGCGTGATGGAACGAGAATGTCAATGGATGGGTGAAAATTGCTGAAAGTTGAAAGATGAGAGAGAATGTGAAAGAGGGAATGTCCAGTTCACAACAGTTTAACAATTACAGTAAGAAGACATCTATCTAAACAGCACCTAGTTGCTATCACCATCTGCCATCAGCAAAAGGTCATCAATATGGTTTGTTGCTGGTCCAAAGTGGTTTACCACTTCCAATCAGAATGGTTTACAAGGTCAAAACCAGGTGGTAATAGAGCTGATCAACCATCTACACCATCTTGCATCATGAATGACCAATTTAGAACTTAACGTAACAAGTGTTCAGTCATTTGATTTATGTTTCTTTAGTGTTCCGTGATAGGCAACCCTGCCCACAGTGAAATTTCATTGGTTCAAAAACCTGTTCCACAAAATTAAATATCAAATGTTCTGATTGGTTGTGATTGTGTCATGTCACGCCCATTTATACATAAGGTAAACCCAGCTTTATCTTGTTGGATATCAACTATATCTATTCAGAGCAAAAAAAAGGAATTTCAATTCCATTCTTCCAAAAGTTGCCCAAAGTGACTGAGAAGGTGGGAGTGTCTGCTGAGAAAGAGATCATTATGACCACCATGAATGTTTCTACGGTGAGTGCGTGACAAGGAGCTGGCTTGAGTCGAGCTGGCTAGACTACCACAGGTAAAACCCTGAGGAGCAACAAAGACTTCACCAGACTGAGAGAACGAGAGGAAGACAGTAAAAGAAGGAGGCAAGACAGCAGGTTAACAAGCATTGTAACCAAAGACAGCTCCAGTGAGACACTAACACTGTCTTTCACTCTCTCATTCACTCTCTCTCTCTCGAGAATGTGATCATGTCCACATGATTAATGAGGCCCACCGTTTCTCCTCCAGCTCAAAGAGGAACTCAGCTGGGGCAGTAGCTCTACAACCTTCTTTCTTTCTTTTTCCTTCACTTCTAAAAGCGTTCAGCCAAGAAGTATGAAAGTACGACAGTGGTGAGTCTGACAGTCTCAAGGATAAATCTTTTGCCGTGGGCCATTTAGACACACTTCACAGTGAGAAATCAAACAGAGACCAAATCCGCCAAGGTCACTATTCTGAAAATCTTAAATTGAATCTAAACAATTAGGTTTAGTGAGGATTACAAAACCATTCACTATAGTTTGTCTAATGGGAATCTATAAATCTCAAGATTAGCCTACCTACTCAAATGTAAAAGCATCAAAATGATAAGGATGCATATGAAAAATCTTTAATGTTGTGCAGTTTCCAGTCATATAAGCAACGGTGACCACTTTTTGTGTTGCTAAAATACATCCACGCCAATCGACGTCAAGACAACCGCCGTATCGACCAGAGAAACAAAAGACACATTACAAAAGGATAAATTATAAATCAAAACTTTCCAACTGACAGTAAAAATGTATCAAATAACATATAACTATAACATTTGCGTTGTAACAAACTACTCAATGTCTATTCTGATAAATACCCCCATTACATTTTAACATAATAGTACATTTGATTATAAATTTAGATCAAGTTTGAGATGTTATGTAATGTTTTAGTTAATATTTTTTTGACAATCCTACCTTTAACATAAAAACTCTTAACTAGCAGTACTTTACAAGTTAATGCAATAATTCTAGATGACTTTCAACAGCAAAAGACAGGAAACAAAGAATGACCAACCTGCAGAAAAGTTTTAAACTGATAAAATGAGTTTCAACTTACCTCCCGAGAGAGAAACATCTCATTTTTAAAAGCAGAACAGACAACTTCCAAAAAAGGAACTAAACACCTAAATATAAAATGTCACACTGTAGACCCAGAATAATTATTAAATCTGGAGGGACACAATAGCCTGAATACACTGAACAGGACAGTCCAAAAACTTGCACCATAAACGATTAATAAACTACGACAAAGTTAGCAACAACCATGTTGCTTCCAGTCAAAGGACCTCTGTAACCCAGATCCGTGACACGATCAATTCTACTGTACCTATTGCTGTCAGACTTTCTCCCATAGGACAGTCGGCTCTTCCTGTCCCGTGAGCTGGGGGCAGGCAATCGTGAGCATGAGACAACCAAGTCGAGTTGTTCATCTCGGGACATGGTGCGCTGAGAGGGAGGGATGACACTTCACCCCCCATATCTTCCCCAGACCTAAAGGCACCGCAATGTCCAGCTATCCCCCCCTCTCTCTCTCTCTGTCTCTCTCTCTCTCTCTCTCTCTCTCTCTCTGACCAACACTCCAGCAGGTGTTGGCTATAGAAAGCCTGGATCTCTAAAACTGTAAATGGGAGCAGTGCCTGTGAGTAAAACCAGCCAGAGTGCATTATAAAAAGCTCCCCCCTCATTCCCAGGGATCTCAGACAGTGTTGTATTATGGTATTTAAATCTTTTAAACAAAACAGATATCCAGCTGACTTGGTGTCAAAAGTGTTAAAAGTCAATTTCCCTTTTTAAAGCAACAGCAACAGAATTTTATATAATGTCCTTACCAGTAAAAAGTGATAAAAGTTACTGCGTGTAAATCTATGTACAGGTATTAGACCTAAATGCAGTGTCTCATTGCAGTTTTCTTTCCTGTGCTGATGTATTTCCTATTTAAACAGGAAGTTGGGGCGGAACTTATCAAAGGGCTTGTTCTTTTTGGTAAATAGTCAATAGTCTTTAGTTTAAGTCATGATTTAACTTTAGTTTAACCATGATGCTTTTGCTGGAACATAGCAAGTATGGTTAAGAGAAGGCATGCTTATTCTAGAAAACAATTGATTGGTTAAAAATTCAGGTATGCCCCTGAGTGCAAGATGAGTCATCATTATTTTTTTAATGCATATATCAGCTAAAATATAATGTTGTTAACTTTTAGCAATACAATACAATATAGAGTACAGATGCACTCAAAGCGAAGAATAGCTAAAAATGAAGCCACTAAAAACTTAAATTGGGATTTCATAAGCATTTACACTGACAGTGTAATATAATGTAATTAATTAAATTTTATTATATCATTTAAAAAATAAATGATCACAAATGGGAGTAAATATAGTGCTGAGTAGCTGAAATTTAATTGCTCCACAATTTGCTGTACTGTATATAACATGAAATATCTTCTGACTGGCTTCTAAATAAAATGACTTGTTAAGCAGAAAATTTAAGTATGAACAGAAAAATTATTTAGCACCAGCAACTTGACGAATGGCGCTTGCTCAGGTCAGTGTACGGAAGACCGTTTTACCCACTGAATTAAACATAATGAGTTTATTCACTGAGTATGTGATACGCTTCTGCCAGTAAGCTAAAATGCTTTAAGAAACTCCCTGGAGTCCGTTTAAGTGTTTCTGTGCTGTTGGCCAAAGACCAGAGTTGATGAATCACCAAGACCCCTGTGACCGATACAACACACACACACACACACACACACACACACACACACACACACACACACACACACACACACACACACACACACACACACACACACACACACACACACACACACACACACACACACACACACACACACACACACACACACACACACACACACACACACACACACACACACACACACACACACACACACACACACACACACACACACACACACACACACACACACACACACACACACACACACACACACACACACACACACACACACACACACACACACACACACACACACACACACACACACACACACACACACACACACACACACACACACACACACACACACACAATCAGCCAGCCAGCCAGCCACCCATTTTAACACCTGTAACCCCAAGCCAGTAAACGTTTGAAGAATTGAAGAAACATTTCCTAAACGCAATACAATAGCTTCCTTTTTACCAGACTGTCTGGACAGAACTGTGATAGTTATCTGAGGAGACTGTGTTTACAACATCCTCAAGGAGTTCGGCCAATCAGCCCTCCTGGCCCAATTCTGCTCACTGATGTCATTTGGTGTGTGTGGAATTCTAAAGCTGTGTGTGTATGTGTTTCAGGCTGGCAGTCCAATGCCCTCTGAACACCTGTCACTGCTGGATCTGAGTTGAGAGAGATCCCACGGGCCCCGGACAAGAATGAGGGGCAGCTGTTGTCTTTCTCTCACTCTCTTCCTCTCTCTCTCTCCCTCTTCTCTTTGCACTTGTGAATGCTGACAGCACAGAGAAGCACTACAAAACGCACACTCGTGCTTTTCTGCCTGTCCCACACACACACAAATGCATTCTGGGCCAGGTAACGTGAGCCAGGCTGTGTTACTCCACTCATGTGCGGCATCTTCTCTCCGTAGCTGTTGCTAAGATTACTCATCTATTTACATCACAGTTATGGCCTTCCTTTTTTACCCGCACACGCACACGCGCACACACGCGCACACACACACACACACACGCACACACACACGCACACACACACGCACACACACACACACACACACACACACACACACACACACACACACACACACACACACACACACACACACACACACACACATACACACAGTTCTTTTATTCTGTTTAACTTACTAACCATTTTAAATTTCAGTTCAAATAGTGTATACATATGACATATATATATATATATATGTGTGTGTGTGTGTGTGTGTGTGTGTGTGTGTGTGTGTGTGTGTGTGTGTGTGTGTGTGTGTGTGTGTGTGTGTGTGTGTGTGTGTGTGTGTGTGTGTGTATATATATATCTAGGTGATTCTTGGCTTTAATGGTTACAATCGATGTGTCTTTAGTGAAAAAGTCAACATTTTATATTATTATATTTCATTTTAATTGTATATTATATTATATTATAGTATATAACTATATTTATTAAATTGAATTGTATTATATGATATTATATCAATTTACTTTATACTAAAAATAATACATGTGATATTTATAAATTACTAATCTTTTTTTTTTCAGAAGAACTCAACTGGTTTTGATCTAGCGATCTAACACATTGTATGCTTCCAGTGTACAATCTTGGTTACAGTAGAAGCCATATTTTAATTTTATGTGAACAACAGTGAGCTGTTTTGGTAATTATTTGTACCTTTATGTTGATTGTTAAGTAGACAAAACACAGAAAATACTTTGCAAAACATCTTCAGAATAAGTGCCAGAAAACATGGGTTGTGAAATTGTTTCCGGCCGTTAGACGTTAAGAAAGTACAATACAAGGTCTATGAACAGAATTCAACTATAGCCAGCATTTTTTCCATTTATTTATTTAGCCATATATCATGACGAAAGATGCAGAACTCAAATAGAGGAGCGACAGAGAAAGGTCTCATCAGACGTGTCCTACCTGGACTGCATGTCTTGTGTTTTGTGCTGGCTCGCTGGCGCCGCCCCTGTGGTCTGATGCGTGACGTGCTGTTGAAGCTCCACCAACGACTGCAGGTACTGCTGCTGGTGCTGCTGTTGCTGCTTGTAGCGGGACAGGATGAAGAACAAACCCAGGATGCTCTTCAGATTCCCATTACACACCTCTGAGGATCAAACACACCAGATTTAGAAAGTACCACAGGAAGAGCCCTTTAATCCTGCGAATGTCTGCATTCCATTGATGCGCCCAAACCTTAAATGCATCATGTTTTTAGTACAGCATCAAGTCAGAAGAAACGGCCGTTGAGTCATATGGTAGCTAGCCTCATTATAAGGAAGTTCGAGTAGAGTTTACAATCAGTTGAGAATGTGGGGGAGATAAGTTCTGTTCTCTGAATGAGGAAGTAATGCACAGCATGACAACATACAACTGTCTGGAGGATCCAAGTTTAGCATTGTCATTTGACTGTCTGGAGTCTTGTGTGTCATAAATTAGATGCTAACATTTGTAAACAGTCGCTGTGTGCGACTGGATCTGACTTTTAATTGAGACCTTTTACAAGGAGATACTGATTCAATAAGCAAAACGTTGAAGTGCCGGATGGAGTTTAGAAGCCCAAACGCTATTATCCTATGCACATTAGCGCTGTGAGGTGTGCTACGAGGAATTTGGAACTTTTTCCAAATTGAGGATGTGAGTTTGAATATGTGCTAGCATGGCGTTGCTCTGATCACAGAGATAAAGGACTGAAGATGAAGGGAAGATCATCGATTGTCTGCGCTCTGCCTGCCAGAGACGCTTTTCTCTCTTGTGCCCATTTATAGAATGGTCTTCATTCATAGTCACACACTGCTAATGGCTGGTGCAGAAAGCGACTGAAGGATGGCAGTGCTGAGGCAGCGCTAAAGAGAAGAATCCGGTTTATTTCTGACAGCCCGCTTGTTTGTTCTGCCCGTCAGCGATGTTTGGGGTTATCACTCTTCTCCCGGTTCAATTTGGGACCGTGCGGTGCTGTAATTTGTATTCTACATAATAAAGCACTTAGATGGTATGTTTCCATTGAAAACACTTTTTAGGTCAGGCGACAGAAATTTGGCACTATTTGGTGTCGTTGCACTTCAGGTCAGTGCGGAAAATGAAAAACTAGCAGCCTAATTTGAAAATGCATTTTGTATGTTTGCATTAATGGAGGGAATTAATATTTTTCCTCACAACTGCTTTGTGCAATAGCATATGGAGAGCATTTAGATTTCATCTAGGGGGATACATTGATTCACTTTAAGCCATTAATGATTTCCACGAACACCAGTGAATTGAACATCGCTTATAAGGATTTCACTATAGAAAATAACATAGTTACTGGTATCACTAGTACTGTAAAATCATAGTAAATTATGACATTTGGGCCCCAAAATGGGCCCCATTGACTTCCATAGTATGGGGAAAAAATACTATAGAAGTCAATGGGGCCCATCAAGTGTTTTTCAAAATACATTCTTTTGTGTTAAGCAGAAGAAAGAAATTCATTCAGATTTGGAATAATCTGAGGGTGATGGTGACAGAATTTTCCTTTTTGGGTGAACTATATCTTTAAGTAATACATTTTACACATAACATGCTGCATATTCAGTCTATGAAGATTAATGATACTTAAAATTGTGTGGCTAGTTTACATTTCTAAGCAACTATATGAACAGATTTTGCATTACAAATGATAAAATGGGTGAAAATCCCATAGATTTGCATGGAAATAGGGGCCCAAGACATATCTAATGACTAGAATATCATAAAAAATGGTTCTCAACCATGGGGCAACAGGTTGATTTTAAATAATTTAAACTATATTAAAAATGCTATAAAAAAATCAAGATGTAAACTGAAATTTATTGTAAAATGTCCCCCACCCCCCAAAAATCTCTTATTTTTATTGAAATACATACAGAATCAGAATCTTCTCTTTCAGAATCTTTATATCAACTAATCAAATTTTAGTTTTTCATGACAGTACTGCCCCAAACCATGTAAACAAACACCAGTGAGCTAGGATGCACATTGGAAACTTGAAGTAAAAGTTGTATGCTAATGAACAAACTTTAAGCAGAAGTTTAAATGTGGAGTCATCAGGCTCTTTCTGTCACTAGTCGCACAAGGTCAAAGGCGTATCTGTTCAGCCGTGTTCATTAAGGGAAGCGAGGACAGGGAAGTGTGAATACATTATCTATTTACAGTGATGTGACCTTGACCACTTCCTCTGTATACAGTAGCGTTCTATCATTTCCTAGCCAAAAGTACCAGTAAACATGTAATACTTTGTACAGAATTACAAAGTGGACTGGATGTATATGAAGAGTTCAGATGCAAAAGCCTCTAAATGCCATCTGAAATTTCCTTCTAGAATGATAATTTTTATCAAGCTTGTACGTTTATGTTCACTTATTTCACTTTAATGTCAATGAAAATGACCTATTAATTGTCATTAAAGTGAAATTACTGAAATTAAATATACAAGCTTGATAAAAATACTAATTTTAGAAGAGAATTTCAGATGGCACTTAGAGGCTTTTGCATCTGAAGTCTTCATATACAGTACCGTTCAAAAATTCGGAAAGATATTTCATCACCAAGGCTGAATTAATTTGATCAAAAATACAGTAAAACAGTAATATTGTGAAACATTACAATTTAACAAAAATTACAGTTTAATCTATTTTAAAATGCGATAGAAAATCTGAATTATCATCAGTCATTACATCAGTCTGCACTGTCAAGTGATCTTTCAGAAATCATTCTGATTTGGTGCTCAAGAAACGTTATTTTTATTATTCATATTAGTATCAATATTGAAAACAGTTGTGTAGTTTGGTCATTTCTGGAGATTAACAGCCCCCATGCCTCCATTTCTGTGTTTCACAGAAGAAAGAAAGTCATTACAGGTTTGCAACCACGTGAGGGTGAATAAATGATGAGAATTTTCATTTTGAGTGAACTATACCTTTAGCCCAGCTGAGATTAGGAAAAGTGATTTCTATGAAAACAGGCTTCCTGTATTTTACATTTTAATGAGTGCCTTTCAATTTGAATACCTCAGAAGGTCATGCTTGATCTCTTTTGTATGACTTGTGAGGATTTTTGATTTGAGCAGAGGGATTAAACAGCTCAGAGGAAGCGCCTCTTCAGTTAAACTGACGTCAGTTGAGCGAGTGTCTTAATACACGTGTGTGTTTCTTGTCATGGTGGGTTTCACGGTCAGGTCACCGGAGAAGGTGCCCCCTTTGACCCTATGAGAAGTCTTTAGGACTAACCTGCTCTTTAACGAACTGCAACTTTTCACCAGATCCTCACAGCCAATGAGATCAAAGCTCAGGTCATGGTGTGCCCTGCACTTAAAGCACTTAAAACCGGAATCCCGCTGTGCGTTCTGATACCCTACGCACCGTGAACAGAGAGTCATGGCCAGTGCAGCAGGAAAAGGGATATTGAGAGCTTGCACCTCTCATTATTGGACTGTTCTGGGGAAAGAGGGCTAGGATAACACTCAGCAGGGGTCGAGAGGAAACTTTCCCTGAGGACAATTTTATTGCACAGATGATGCACTTTCATAGCGAAGGAGGTTGGGTTTCATTTAAGTGTCAACTTTGTCTCAGATGTTTCTCTTAAAATTCCTCGAAGAGATAGAAATAGAAACAAATGTGACAACTGTACACATACAGTTAGAGTGGTATTCAATTAAACTGCTGCCTTTTTAAATTTGGAATGGTGATTTGTTTTAAAGTACATTAAACATTCTGTCAGACAAAGAATGACATTAAGTGCTAAAAGAATGCATTGAGTTTTGGAGTGTCTGCAAACCTGAATGCTGTTACTTCCTCTTTAAAAGAAGAGGTTCCATCTTAAAATTACAGTTTTCGATCATTTTGAGGTAAATAAGCCATGTGTTCTGGGAACTGGGATTCATAGACGCATTAATTCATTAGTTATTAATTAGACTGTGAATGCAGACTTCAATGGCAATAATACTAATAATAATGATAATGGTATTTTTAATTGTATGTTTTTAAATACTTTTTAATTTATATATTTAAACTTGCAAAACAAAATTGTACTCTTTTTTTGGAATGACTTGCAGTATAGTGCTATTAAACTAAATAGCATAACTGAATGCATTTTATTTAATAAATTGAGGATACTTCAGGAGAAGTGAAATCTAATTCTAAATTTAATCTCGTTGTCTAGGAGAACTAATTTAATACATTCAAAAATAAATAAATTCAAAACTGACAGAAAAAGAGAAATACTATATGACATAGTGTCTGTGGTTGAGACATTATTACATTTATTTTCCTAGGAAAACTCCTACACAGTCAAGCACATCAAACAAAAAAACAACTTATTTTATAAAGGTCTCGAGTCGGCATGCCTCATAAAATTCTAAACACAAGCGTATGCAAGCCTTCAAAACCCAAACTCGGAAACCTTAGCTAATTTAATTAAGACAACTACTCACAGCTTTAGGAAAGATGCTCAACACACACACACACACACACACACACACACACACACACACACACACACACACACACACACACACGCACACACACACACACACGCACACACACACACACACACACACACACACACACACGCTCACTCGCTTACTCACTCACTCACTCACTCACTCACTCACTCACTCACTCACTCACTCACTCACTCACTCACACACGCTCACTCGCTCACTCACACACATACTCACGCACTCACGCACTCACACACACACACACACACACACGCACACACACACACACACACACACACACACACACACGCACACGCACACGCACACGCACACACACACACACACACGCTCACTCACTCACTCACTCACTCACTCACTCACTCACTCACTCACTCACTCACTCACTCACTCACTCACTCACTCACTCACTCACTCATACACACACCCTCCATCACTCACTCACTCACACACACACACACACACCCTCCCTCCATCACTCACTCGCTCACTCACTCACTCACTCACTCACTCACTCACTCACTCACTCACTCACTCACTCACTCACTCACTCACTCACTCACTCACTCACTCACTCACTCACACTAAAAGTAGGGGATGAGTGTGTGATGAAAGCTTGAGAAACCCTATACACTGGATATTTATGGACCCTGTGCACTCATGGTGCTGAATTTAGCGGGACAGTGAATACAGTATCCAAGCTGCTTTAGGTTAATGATATCATTCCACACAGAATTTAGTACACTTGAGCTCAGACTGAAAAAGAATATCAAGGATCTTTGTGGTTTGTCAGTGCAGCCGTTCTAAAAAACCTAAAATTATTTTAAAATAAGGTTCATATATCAACTAGTATCTATGGGCTCAAACACTCTACCACCAATGTAGCTATAACAATGATGTGATACTTAACTGTGTATGCATACAGAATTACATGAAATGCTAAAAATAATAATTATTCCACCACGCCATTATGTCAGGGTGTTGCTATGTGTTTGCTTGGGTGTTTTGGGTGGTTCCTAATTGGTAATTTATAAGCTCAATTTTAAAAAGTCTCAATGACACAATTGACAAAAGTCTTTTCCCCCACAATTTATTTTGTGTTTATAGAACATTCTGATTCTGTATGTATTTCAATACAAATATGAAAAGAAATATTTTATTGAGTTATGAGTTATTTAGGGTAAATATATATATATATACACACACATACATACATTTCACAGTAAATTCCAGTTTACATTTAGATTTTTATAACATTTTATAGATTTATTTGTAATATTGTTTAAATTATTTAAAATCATCCTGTTGCCCCATGGTTGAGAACCACTTCTTTATGATATTCTAGTCATTAGATATGTCTTGGGCCCCTATTTCAATACAAATCTGTGGGATTTTCACCCGTTTTATCCTTTGTACTGCAAAATCTGTTCATATGATTGCTTATAAATGTAAACTAGCCACACAATTTGAGGTATCATTAAACTTCATAGCCTGAATAGGCAGTATATTATGTTTAAAATGTAATACTTAATGTTGGGGATAATGAAAAGCCATTAATTCTATATATAAGCAGTAATGTAGCAATAATACTGATGCAAACACCACCAATCATAAGAATAGCAGGCCTATTTGTGTACTGTATATGAAGGAATTTAACAGTTTTTATTTAGTTTCAAGCAGACAGAGGGGTCTTACCTTCAGCAGAGAGCCCTTGAACACTGACTCCTCTGGCCCCTAAGAAATTCAGACAAGCCTCCACATTCTCAATCTGAAAGACAAAAACAAAGAGATTAGCCATAGAGCAAACTCACCAGCACATGGTCATTACACTGAGGATGTGGACGGTTAATGTGAGTGACCAGTGGTGTCAGAGAGGCGGCTATTGAACCTCACACACATTCTTTTCAGTATTAAAAGTTCAACAAAGCTATTGACTGCGATGGTTTCTTCTGAAGGTCGCCTTCAGTAATAGCATACTTCAGTATGTATGACAGCTCAACTGGTGTCCGTGTCGCTGACGCGCGCATGTCGATGTTGTGCGGGGACACGTCCACGGATTTATTCCCACAAAGGCTCTATTGTCGGGAGTCAGACAGTGTCATGACCCCTGGCTAACCTTTGTGGGTCGGACCCGGAGTGTGACTCTGGGACGGCAGTGTGTCACACCTACACACACGCTGACAGACGGACCAGGCATGACATTGCGGGCTGTAATAATACAGCATTTGACTAAAAGTGTGGTATTATCATGGCGCCTCCACTCATGGGCACACAAAGGGACTTTGGCCATGCGATACAAATGGCTTGCATATTTTGCACTAGTATAGGGCAGAATGCTGGAGAAGTCGTACAGTAGGGTCAGATATAGTCAATGGGTCAGACCGCACTATATTATTATGCGAAAGCTCAATACTATGTGGAATGCATTGTGCTGTGTGCTGGACCCTTGTGACAGAAGCAAAGACAGTTGACTCAGCTCATACAGTACATGAGACCCCGAGGGGTTGCCCTTGTGCACATTTATTAATGCGGTCTATAATACACAGTCTCACAAGGAAATGTCACTCTAGTGGTGATTTCCACTATTTTATTACTATTTTGAATGCTGTTTTGAAGGGTATTGTAAAGAATCCTCAGTTTTCACTTTAGATGACTGTGTAATATAGAAAGTGTTTATATGTCATGCTGATAGATAAAGAACTATGTATATTTTTTTTTTAAGTATTAAAAAAAATATTTAAAGGTCCCGTTCTTCGTGATCCCATGTTTCAAACTTTAGTTAGTGTGTAATGTTGTTGTTAGAGTATAAATAATATCTGTAAAATTATAAAGCTCAAAGTTCAATGCCAAGCGAGATATTTTATTTAACAGAAGTTGACTACATCGAACAGCCCGTTTGGACTACATCCCTCTATCCTTCTTTAATGACGTCATTAAAACCGTTTTTTGACTAACCTCCGCCCACAGGAATGCTCCCTCAACTCTACCGAAATTCATTTATGTACTTGCGCACTTCTAATAACTTACTGTGTTTACTCAGCTCTTACGGTGATTTTCTGAAGTAAAACTGACGCTTCATCTTTTGTGTGATGTACAATAAACTTTATTAAACTCATCAGTATATGTTTGATCATCGTTCAGACAGCAGACTTGTAGGCTATTAATAAATAATGGATGCACACAAGCAGATGTCAAATACGTTATAATAACCGTAATTAAACTACTAAACTATACCTGTTCCATCTCTATACAGCACTCTGACTCTGTAGGCATTATTGTCCGACTCGAAATGAACACCGTTACTGAGAGTTTCTGATATATCATCATTCCGTGAGATGAAATTGTCCTGAGAGACTGAGCGCGAGCTCATGAAGCTCCGCCCCCTGTGTCGTCCAGCAGCAGCTTATTTGCATTTAAAGGGCACACACTAAAACAGCGCGTTTTTCTGAGCCCCAAAAAATGACAATTTAAACATGCTGTTAAAAATGATTTGTTGGGTATTTTGAGCTGAAACTTCACATACACACTCTGGGGACATCAGAGACTTATTTTACATCTTGTGAAAAGGGGCATAATACGGGACCTTTAACAGTTATATCAAATTATTAAATTGTATAATTAATTCAACTTATTTGGTTGAAAATAAATACTGCAATACAGATAAAACTGTAATACGATACTGAGAGCTTAAGAAAAATACAAAAATGCAAAAAAACTAAAAACTGTTACTCCTGTCACATTATAATATGAATGTTAGCTAAAGGGTGTGTTTCATTAAGCATGTTCAAATTAAATTCAAGCATACAGAGTGAACAGAAATCGAACAAATTGATTCTTACAGTGCTTTCATTAAAAAATCTGACCTTATCACACAGCTCTGGAACACTATTCTAATTGGTCAATCACAGCATTTTATGGTTAAAGATTTGTGTGTGTGCGTGTGTGTTTGCATGTATGTGTACAATATAATGAACATTATAATGTTGTCTCAGTCACCTAATTACCTGTGCTAGTTTCATGTCACTCATATTTTGTCTCGCATTTTTCAAGTAGCCATAATACATTGGATAATACACAGTCAGTGAGTCCTAAAATGCTGTAGTTCTGCTGTGAAGGCCGAAAGGAACACGATTTAATGTCATTCTCACAGCTGTCACAGATTTACAGTCTTTCACGCAACTCCATCCATCCATCCCCTGACCTCAGTGCCCCCAGCGTCCAGCATGGAGCCAGAAAGATCCACACAGATCACATACAGTATTAACTCCCACACACACTCGCAAACACACAGAATGACGAATGAATGAGCAATTGTTAATGCGATCCGTATCGACAGCATCTTGTTTCTTCTTACATCTGTCCCGATGGCAAGTAGCCTGTTTTTCATATGACACACATCCCACACACAGCCGCACACACAAGGAGCCTAATGCGCTTTGATTATCTTCTCTCATAAACCTCTTCTAATGGCAACACAGTGCAGAACATGTGTGGTGCACCAGAGATGGGCTGTTTTTCATTGCAGTCTCATTCAGACGACGGCACCCGCGCACATGGGCATCCGACTGCAAGTCCTGACCAAAAACTGATTCAGACATTCTCAACGAAGATGAAACGTACTTAACACTAATGCGGTCAAACGCTAAACGCTTGCCTGGTATTTCAACCGCATCGTTTAATGCTTTTCTGGAGTGTTTACGATATATGATAGCTCATAATGTCTCAGCAATGGACTGGACATTTGTTGCCGTCACCAAAAGCGCGAGCGGATGCTGTTGATTGACAGACGTGCACGAACAGACATATGGATGGGGTTTGCGCTCTAAAAGCGAGAAGATCGTCAAGTTTGGTGTCCGTTACGGATATAATCCCATAAGTACGGTTGGAAATTCCACCCTCCTTTTAATAGCAGTCCCATCAACCCATCCCTCTGTTTATTTTTAGTCTGTCTTTCAGCCTACAGTGATGTACACATACAGAAACCGTGATTCTATACGCTAATGGCGAGCAGAGCTCTCGCCAGCTTTAGATGCCGAACCGCCGCTTGCCGAGCGGTTTTTCAAACCATGTGGGATTTTAACAACTCTCCGGGAAAGTCAGATCATCTGTTTTTCCGACATAAACAGACATTTTCCAGCACCAGATATGCCATTAAATGCAATTAGGGAGGAGAATGTTTTGATGAGGTATATTTTCACAAAATAATATTGAGAAATTTATAAGCAAGCACTTTTCAGGGCTGACACGGATGCAAACGGGATGGAAAATTACCACGAGTCGGCTTACATCCCTTGCTCGAAATGACAACGGCGAGCTGTTTAAGTTTACTGTCTCTGCGAGCTGCAACCGTCATAAATCTGATCATGTTTAATCTATACAACACACTTATCAGAGCGAGGCTTTAATGCAGAGTAAATGTTTGCACTCGGGTCCGGCTGTGTGGATCCAGATGCTGAGGGGCCCAAGCTAGCTGCGCGGGGACCGACTCCAAGCATATCAGATAACCGTGGGGTGAGCGCTGGCTTTGGAAAGTGTTGCTGCTCCAACACTACCATGAAATACAAATGGGCTTTTGCCTCAATTATATGGCTTTCACTTAAAAACCACTCAGAGCAAAGAGAACAGATAAATGCTGTTTTCTCCGGCACTTCTGTTTTTTCCAGGGAGACAGCTGCAGTCGTTTTGTACCATTTAATTTCCTCTGATCATAGTGACCACATACACATGAATTTGATGAGCTGCCCATAGGTACAAGCCTGTGCAATAGAACACAATGGGCTCATTGTCAAACAGGGACGTTTCATTTTTAATTACACAAAAAAATGTAAAAAATAAATAAAAAAAATCTCTAAAAGTTTCCCCCCTTCATTCTCCATATAATGAAAGTGGATTTTAACAAAATAGTTGAACAGTATTCTCAGTATTTTTCACAAGTTGTCACAAGTTGTGTTTTAAATGTCATAAATGTATACAATTAATTACAAATATGTCGGCCAAACAACCGCTCTATTTTTTCCATACAATTTTTTTTAATAAGTTATAATAAGTTTACTATCAGTTTTGCTGATTAAGCTGTTTAATGGCAGGTTCCTGTTGTGACAACTTACACCATAAAGTCAAGTCAAGTCAAGTATATTTGTATAGCGCTTTTCACAATACAGATTGTATCAAAGCAGCTTCACAGTATTAAATAAAAATAATACAACAAGGTTTGTTTCTAGTGGAATTTATTGATTGATAAAAAAAAATTAAATATCCCCAAAATATCCCCAACTGAGCAAGCCAAAGGCAACAGTGGCAAGGAACCGAAAAACTCCATCAAAGTGACCTAATGGTGTCCTAAAACTCCATCAGGTGACCTAATGGAGAAAAAAAAAACCTTGGGAGAACCCAGGCTCAGTCGGGGGCCAGTTCTCCTCTGGCATTTATGAAATGGAGGCCGGATTGTAGTTTGAACTGTAAGATTAAAAATATTATATGAATGCCTGGCCGAAAAGATGCGTCTTTAATCTAGTTTTAAACTGGGAGAGCGAGTCTGAGCAACGAACAGAATCAGGAAGGCTATTCCAGAGTTTTGGAGCTAATTGTGAAAATGCTCTCCCTCCTTTGGTGGATCTGGATATCCTAGGTATGACCAAAAGCCTTGAATTTATTGATCTTAAAGAGCGCGATGGATTATAGGGCGATAGAAGATCCGCTAAATACACTGGAGCTAAGCCGTTTAGGGCTTTATAAGTCAGTAGCAATACCTTGTAAATAATACGGAACTTTATAGGTAACCAATGCAGTGATGATAAAATCGGTGTTATATGATCATATTTTCTTGATCTAGTAAGAACTCTAGCAGCTGCATTTTGGACTAACTGTAGCTTGTTTATTGAGGATGCAGGACAACCAGCTAATAAAGCATTACAGTAATCTAGTCTCAAGGTCATGAATGCATGAACTAGCTTTTCTGCATCAGAAACTGATAGGATATTACGTAGCTTTATTTAAAGTGTGTTAAATAAACTGTATCTTAATACAAACAACAATAGCTAAGGTGAAAAATGACTAGGAAAATCCCCCCTTAAAATGTATTTACTGGAGTAAAAAGTGTGACAACTAGTCCCATTCCCCCTACATAATATGACTGGTTATTTACCAACAAATTATGCTACAGATTTGCCATTAGGCCTGTGTATAATTGAAATTACAAACCAAGTGAAAATAATTTAGTGCTACTTTTTTCACTTTGCTCTTCAGGACTTTAATTAATAACTTTTATTAATTGTTTTAATTCATGCAATATGACAGTTATGTCTGCACTAATAGTGTTATGGTAATGCTTGGCAGGTCTATTTGTTAAAACGATCTCAGTGCCAACTTCAGCATGCCATTCTCTGTGCCCAGTGGCATTGAGACAAACAACCGTAGCTGAGCCATTATGATGCCAGCCAATGAAGACAGCCGTTAAATTCCTGTGGCCTCCTCTATCTAATTAGCAGCTAAATGGATCAGGCTGCAGCCGCTGCCCTGCACAAGACTGGTGGAGGTACGGCACCAGCAGGATAGACTGCCTGCAACATGTGCTTTGAAGAGTCTGCTCTCTCAAAACATCTGAGAATGCCAAGATTTCATACGGCAGGTCCACCATTTATTTTCTTCCTTGAAACTTCAAAAAAATAACCCAAAAGCACCAGAAAAAATCATAAAATTGGTCCATGTGATGTGGGAACTATATTTCCAAGTCCATGGTTTGTTGATTTTTCAGTGAGAGATACAGTATTACTCAAGAAATAACTCAAATAAGAGATCAGTTTGATTCATAAAAAATGTGAACTGTAACAACCAAATAACAGAAAAGATTGTTTTTTTTTTTCATGAACACGCAATAGAGCAAATGTCAAGGTTTACAGTAAATAATGATTTAAATTTTAGATGACTTGGGATGTAGCGCACAAGCTGTTTACTTTAATGATACTTTTTTCATTTTGAAAGCTCTAGTACGCTTTCATTGTAAATGCATTGTAAATTCTCTCCTTTTGTGTTTAACATAAGAATGTCATATTGGTTTGGAATGACTTGAGGGTGACAGAATTTCCATCATCTCATAAATTAATAAATCCAAAATTATCTCATGAATGCTCATGTATTTTTGAATAATGTTTTGGTTGACAGATTTGCTCTTTTAGTCATGTCACACAACCGGTTCTTTCATGTTACCACCGGAAACCTCTTTGCTGTAGTTATCCTCTTCACAGTCTGTTTTATGTTTGATCTTTGTAGATTTCCACAAATTGCTCTGGGATTTAACAGACTTACTTCCATAGTTTCCTCTGTGTAGAATTATTAAGCTTATTGTTGCCGAACAGAAAAGCATTCAATGAGATGTAATCAGAGGATTAGACTCTCTGTTTTTCACTCTGGGAGACCGGATATTTGGAGGTCCATTAAAATGTCTGTCAAATATGTTTGTTGTCGCCATAATGAATTAACATTTCCTTTATTCATAACTGTGAAAATGTCTTCGAAGACATGATTACAACAGGACGGGGAAATTAGATTTTTGAAAGCATGTCAAACATGTCTGAGGACGGAAAAAGACATCAGGGCCCGCCAACTTCAAGGTAATTTCTAAGCGGATTGAAATCTTTATAATTACTAAAATGACTCCCTGTCAAAAGTAAAAAGCAGAAAATCCATCAATCCAAAAACAGATCCTCACACAGCAGAGGTCAAAGCACAATCACAGTCCAGTGGCAGTGAACATTTCTGACAGGAAACATTCAGAACCATTTCTGTTATGTCTACAAGCCCAAGTGGAAAGGTCATCACTAATGTCAAACGCTAAACGTCACAAATCAAATGTGAACGTAGAGTGTCACAACAGTATGTGGCGTTAAACACACGAAAAGACAAGGCGAGAAATGTCCTATGACTCTGTGCAAGAGGCACTCAGTCATTAACAAACTTCTCAACCCCTCTGAGCAGGCTAAGCAGAGAAAGAGAGTGAGAGTTGACCTGAATGACTGATATTGAATGACTGATATTCAGGTCATATTTATATGACCTGAATGACAAAATAGAAATATATACCCATTTCAAATACAAAATAATACTCATTTGTGAGTTACTTTAGATAAAAAAGTGTCTGCTGAACAATTAGATGCAAACACGTTCTGCTCAGAGAACACTTCTTAGTTATTCACTAACCAAACTAACTCAATCGAGACCCAATGCCCAGCCTCTTAATAAACCAACTCACCAAACAAACTGAATTAATAAAGACCATCTTAATAACTCTCTAACTCTCTAAATAACTAACTCTAAATAACCAAACCAACTCAATCAAGACCCAATGTCATGCTTCTCAATGAACTAACTCACTAACCAAAATAACTAAATCAACACCAAAAGCCCATTCTTTTGATGAACTAACTCGCTAACCAAACTACCTAAAAAAACTTCCAAAGTGTATTAACTCATTGACAAACCAAATTAACTCCACCAAGATACAAAGGCCACCCTCTAAGCTAACTTACTAACTAACCAAACACATTTTTATCAATTCCAATAGACCATCCTCTTGATGAACTGACTAACTAATCAAACTTAATCAAGAAAACAAAGTCCGCCCTCTCAATGATCTACTTACTAAACAACAAAACCAACTCAATCAGGACACATTGCCATGCTTCACGATGAACTAACATACTAACCAAACTAACAAAATCAACACCAAAAGTCCATTCTTTTGATGAACTAACTTGCTAACTAACCAAACGAACACAATAAAGTTCGAAAACAAACTCAATAAAGACCCAAAGTCCACCCTCTCAATGATCTACTTACTAAACAACAAAACCAACTCAATCAAGACCCATTGCCATGCTTCACAATGAACTAACATACTAACAAAACTAAAACAATCAACACCAAAAGCCCATCCTTTTGATGAACTAACTAACAGTACTAACTACAAACTAACGCAATAAAGTTACAAAACATATTCTCGAGGAACTAACTCACAAATTAACTAACTAAACTAACTCGATTAAGTCGTACAGTCCATCCTCTTGACGAAGACATTTTCTAACTAACCAAACAAACTCTGTAAAAACCCAAACTTCATCCTCAATAAATGGTTCATTGATCCTGACATGTGGACGAGCTGACATCCAGAAGGGTAAACCAGCTGAGCATCTGAGGTCTCTCTAACGACCAGTTGGGTAGATGCTGTATTAATCATATAAAGATGAATGCGGTGTGCCATCAGAGGGATATGCTGATGTCTGCGTACGCAGCGAGGAGCGAATCTCTCAGCTGTCAGCGAACAGATGGAGCCCAGATGATGCAGCCACTTTACAAGCCCTAACACACTTAACTGCACTGGTCCTCCCACAAGACCTTGAGAGGTAACCAATCAGTCAGCCTCTCCTGATGGCCACAAAATCAAACCTGCAAGAGACACTGACAGCAACTCATATGTGTATAGACAGACTTGAAGTTTATGTGGTGCATTCTGGGAATTGCAGTCCAATTGTGTGCCTAGTCATCTGTAGCCTTTTGAAGTGCAATGTGGTTTATTATTGATTTTTTTTTATTACATAGATTAGTAATGCAACACTTTCAGTTGAATGGCTTTTTATGGCACTGTTTGGATTCCTTTCTGTCTTTCTCTGAGCTGGAGGGCGTCTGGTTGTGTTCAAAGGCGCGCTCTGCATGCACAGTTCCTGTGGTTTCCAGTTTTAGGGATGAGACAACACTGTCAGACTGAATTTGTCCCAACAATGCTTGATAGGAGAGGAAAGAGGTGCAAACAGGGATTTGATGAAGCAGCCGTCAGCCACAAAACATCCACTAAGAAGCCAACAGTCTCCTCAGTGATATCTTAATGTTTATACTAAATGAGATCACAAAACTGCATATTAAATTTTAAATTTAGAATTTTCCTAGCCTGACTACGTCAGACTTCCTACTTCCGCTCAATTTCATTTCGCTTCTGTAGTCAGTCTGAGATAGCAGCCTATCTTTCAGTTTTCCAGCGGCCTTCGGACGGCCGGGCCAATCAACGAACAGAGGGCGGGCTGAGAGACGTGACGTAGACGCTGATTGTACCGTGGATGCGTAGATTTACTTCACATAATCTGCAAAAGTCGCTCACAGCCATGTTTACTCCGGTATTTCGCTTTATGGTTTTGTTTTCGCATCATACATGTGTTTACAGTGGAAGTTAGATGCGGCTGAGCATGCGCAAAACACACGCCATAACCAAACGTCATGTGATTGGCTTACGGGTAACCAATGATTTTAAACTTCAGACAAGCGACCCCCCGCGAGAGAGAAAACACTTCTCTATTATGCCATTCCAGACTCTGTCTACGAAGCAAAGCGAAGTAGCAGAGTTTGGTATTACCAGGCTAGAATTTTCCAATATGTTGCCTCTGATGATCTTCGGGATCTGGTTGTGCAAAATAATTTGTGTACATGCCTCGGGATGGCTTCAAATGTTGCAATCCCTGAATCTGCTAAGAAAGCCAGGCTAATGGGATATACTTGTGTACAGGGGAACTCCCATTCTGATGCATAACCTCCCGAAATAGCTGTCTCTCACTGACTACGCTGCGAATGGCAGAGAGGGCTCATTTGGTGTACCAACATGTTCAGAATTCCAGACTAATCCAAATACCAGCCTTGGGATCATAGCCATTCCTTATGGGAAAAGTGGGTCCTAAGAGGGTCCTACCTTTTTAGCTTCTTGTGCAATTGCGGTTCAAAAGACAAACGTTTCCATACGGGTCAGTGAATGAACAGACAGCCTGTAGGCAACGATTTATCTGCCTCTCTTCATGCCAGTTTAATTAAGCCCCGAGAGACCAATCAGATCAATGAGAGAGAGTTTATTACGCATGTAATTTAGCAACCATCTTCATTGCCTGGGAAAGCACCCAACAGTACACTCATTTAACTGAAGCTGAGTCACTTTTAACAGGTGCTTTTAATGGACACGAGCAAGTGGCTTTTTTTTGCTAATGCCAAAGTTGTAAAGTTTTATTGGTTCACAGCGGAAAATGCATGGAGGGCTATCTAATCCTAATCGATAAGGAATTTCCTTTCTGAATGATAGTTATAATTGATTATTCCTCAATGGCAGATTGCCGACTCCCTGAGCAATGAGGCTTGACATGATTTACTGTTTAATATTAACTGCCACACAGTAACAAATACAGGAAAAGGGGCACAATAGATTAGCTTCCTGACTTATTCCTGAATATGTTAACCAGGCTGGGGGCAGGATATTTCTTATCCTCTCATTTAACACACATAAATGACCCCGTCCTACACAACTCCCAGAAAAGACCATCTTAAACCAGCATGGATTTTTGATGGTGAACCAGCAAAAAATGCTAGTTTCCCATACAACGACGTTACTCGCGGCATAACTACCATAATATGGTGCATCGTTGAAGAAATCATATAGCTAGTCACAACTTTTTCCCTAAATCGTATTGTCACAAATTTGACGTTCAACCACGCTTGTTAATGATATCATGCATTTGAGATTGAATTAATGCCAGATTTTTTTGCTATGATTTACAGACGTGGCATCTGAGGACTATATCTCCTTTTTTTCTCAGTTATCTTGCTTTCTTTCCTTCCAGATTCAATCAGTCAATTCAATTCACCTTTATTTATATAGCGCTTTTTACAATATAGATTTTTTCAAAGCAGCTTTACAGTTATAACAGGAAAATAATGCAAATAAGTTTGTTTCGGCTGTACAGATCTAGAAGAAAATAGTGTCATAGTCCAGCTGATGTTCAGTGATGGTTCATTTTTGTTGTAAAAAAAGTTATTAATTTAGTTCATTTATATATATCCATAGTCGCTCTGGAGAAAACGGTGATGTCATTGTCCAGCTCAGTTCAGCTCTCATATAATGGTGTCAATGCAGGAAGATCAATAATATTGTTGAATATTAAGTGTCCCCAACTAAGCAAGCCAAAAGCCAAAGGCGACAGTGACAAGGAACCAAAACTCCATCCTGACAGAATGAAGAAAAAAAAACCTTGGGAGAAACCAGGCAATTGTGTGCAAAAGTTTCAAACTTCAAAAAGGACATATATGTATCGTAAAAGTAATCCAACTCCAGTGGTTTAATCAGCCTTCTGATTACTTTGAATGTATGCATCTCACATGATTTAACATCATGATAAGCACCAATGACTTTCACTGCATAGACAAAAACAACATTTTCATTTCATTCACTACTACCCAAAAATGAAAATTCTGTCAGTAATTACTCACCCTCATGTTGTTCCAACCGCGTAAGACCTTCGTTCATCTTCGGAACATAAATTAAGATATTTTTTGATGAAATCTGAGAGCTGGATCACTCCTCCATAGGCTGCTAGGTGACTGAAACTTGCTTGCCCAGAAAAGTTATTAAAGAGATCGTTAATATAGTCCAAGTGACTACAGTGGCTTAATCTTAAGTATATCAAGCGACGAGAATACTTTTTGTGCGCAAAAACAAACAAAAATAACGACTTTATTCCACTATTCATTTCCTTCTCTCTGGGCCTCTAGTTGGTTCACGTAGTGTTTTTGCGTAGCGCGTCTGTGTTACACGTCACCACGTAGGCTCACAATTGGCCGAAGCTGGTCATGTGTGTGATGCGTGTTGACGTGCAACACAGACGCGCAGCGCAAAAACACTACCTTTCTGGGCCAGCAAGTTTCGGTCACCTAGCAGCCTATGGAGAAGTGATCCAGCTCTCAGATTTAACCAAAAATATCTTAATTTGTGTTCGGAAGATAAACGCGGTTGGAACAACATGAGGGTGAGTAATTACTGACAGAATTTTCATTTTTGGGTGAACTAACCCTTTAAGATAGTTAAGAACCCTGTACACCAGCATCCCATTTATAAAAAAGACATGCTGTTTTAGCACAATAACCTGTTCCTATCAATCAAACACTGACAAAAACCTTAGCAATCTGCAACAATATGCTGATAGGTTACTCTTGTGAAGCTTGGCTGTGATACAGTATGTGTATGTCAGATTCCACTATAACCTCAACTTCCCGTAAACAGTTTTATAAACAGGCACGCTTCCTCAGTGTAAAACCTCTACATATGTGTGCACACACATGCTGGCCGCAGGTGCAAGATCAATGGCTATTGAATGAAACCTCCTACAACTCCCCAAAACACTCAGCCTTGAACTTAAAACTAAATCTTTTACTGTAGTCTTTGTGCTCTTCCAATGTGACAAGCATACCTACATGGGAGTTGTTAGGAAAAATCCACAGCAACTATCCTAGCGTTCTCTGCTATACTCATTGACATGCAGAGAGTTATAGCCCAGTGCCCGGTCGGTCCATTCTACTGCAGAAAGACCTGTGAGGCCATTAAAGCCTTTACTGTATTACAGCTTAGCAAGAGTTTAATCACTGCAATGTGCCACAGCAGAAACACAACATAAGCATAGAGGATCTTACTTACATGTATAACAACAAAGAATCATTAGTTTGTAAAATCGTCAACAAAAACATTATCATTTGGTCAACCAAATGGAACAAAATAATAATTGATCTTCATGATTTTGTGACAGAAGACTGGTTTCATGAGACTGGTTTATTTTATAGTGACATGCGGTGTTTATCATAGAAATGCAAAGACAAAATAGCTATATAATACTGTAGTGACAATAAAGAAATAAATATGCAACAAAAAATGCTCTACCAGTCAAAGGTTTGGACACATTTTAAAATAATTTTGGTTATGTACAGTTATGTCATCACAACTATGTAATAACATATAGGAAAGTATGTAAATTACGTGAAGATCTAAAAAATGTTAAACAAGCATTCTCTCACCAACTTCATGGAAAGCATCCAAGCATGATTTGTAAATACTACTGTAGAAGTTTGAATGTAATACTGGACACTTGTTTTCTTTACTATCAGTTTCAGTTCATTTAATTGTTTAAACTTATACATATGAAGAGTTCAGATGCAAAAACCTCTAAATGCCATCTGAAATTTCCTCCAAGAATGATCATTTTTATGAAGCTTGTATATTCAAGTTCAGTAGTTTCATTTTGAAAATGACCTATTAATTGCCATTTAAGTGAAATTATTGAACTTAAATATACGAGCTTGATAAAAATTATCATTCTAGAAGAAAATTTCAGATGACAACTCTTCATATATACAATTTATGTTTGTCTACTAAACAGTATTTTCACCTTCTGATCAAAAGTTCTGTAAGAATTATTTACAGCTGATAATGTTAAAATCTTTGTATTAGTCATCATGCTATGACTTTATTTACATTGCATAATCACAAATGGACTAATTTAACCAATGAAGCAATGACTATTAAAGCATTATAGATGAAAACAGACACTTACCATTTGAGAGTGAGTCTTGGGGCAGATGTTAATATCTTCTACCTTTTCATTAGCTGCAAAAGAGATATTGCTTGATTAAACCTCTGCAGCACACTGGTACACAACAAAAAAGCATACCATAACCTCTGGCCTTTCCATCCACGGGTTACCGTCATGAGGCAAGAAAGTTTGCCTTTGCAGTTTGTGAGAATTTGTGATTGAATGGGCATATGTATGTTCGCAGTGTGAGAGAAAATGCTGAGAAAATGAACGGCTGTTAATTCATCAGCTGTTGGTTGCGAGTTTGTGACATAAGATCTGCCATTGTATGCTGGAGGTTCATAATAACGTTTCAGGACAGCCCAGAGGAGGGGAAAATGGGATGGGGGTGAAGAAAGAAGGAAAAATAAAAAAGACAGACTGACACACATGCACACAACGCAAACCACTCTGGGCTCACTAAAGTGAACACATGGGAGACACATGCTTTAATAGTGCAGAAATAGAATTCAATTCTCATGTTGCTGATTTTCTACGGCGTCTAATCCAGTTTAACGTGAGCAGAATAACTTAAAGATGAAACACTGTAAGTAGTTATGTTTTACACAAATAATTTTATCACTCAGATGAGCTGTGAAGATTTCTTAGCCTGCACTGTGTGTCTGTGTGTGCATGCTCTCACCTATTATCTGGATGATTTCTGCCAGCAGAACTCCATCGGGTATGTCCTGAGTCAGGTCCTTAATAAGCCTTGGACAACCGGACTTGGCCAAATAATGGTTCGCCCAATCAGTGTAGATCTATAGGGAATGAGAATTTTGTTTGATAAGTAACAGAAGATGGATGAATAAAAAAAAAAAAGAGGAAAAAACCTTCTAGAATACAGATTAATGAAGATTTATATCCAAAAGGACCTAAGCAGGTAAAACGTGTTACTATGAGAGATAGAGATTGAGAAAAACACAGCCATCTTTAGTATAGACAAGTTGAGTTCAAATTAATCAAAACTATCAATGAGGCTCCAGCACTTGTAACAGCTTATCTGGATTTTCTACTGGATAGAATCCAGTCCTAGCATGACATTGTGACACAGCTGATCCGTTTAATCAGATGTGGATTACACAGATAACGGGTAGCTATTTGCAACAAATTAACTTTTCAAAATGTAAATTCTTTTTCTAAAGGCTGGTGTCATCGCATCTTGAGCGCATAAACCATCATTAAAGTCTTTTAAATTAAAGGAAAACTCCATTCAATTTTAACACTGAGCTCATTTTTTTGTAAATTTGGAGTGCTGTCAATACAGAGAACAACGACAAAAATCGGTGTTGCCTACACCGTGTTATCCTCTTTTTAAAATTTGCACCCTGTTGACTTCAATGAGGCAAGTTTTAAACCTGCTTTTAGCCTCTTAACATCCTTGATGTGTCATTACAAGTGCACAGGTCATGTGAGTGATTCCTTCAGAGTGAACACGGGTGAATCTGACTGCAGTAGATGCGAAAGATATTAATAAAAATGATGTTATTTCAGCCAGCGCACATACCTGTATTTTCTTCCTGTTTTCGGTCGAAGTCCATAGTAATCGATTGTCGAGTTCACACGCATAGGTTTAGTCATAGATATCATATAAAGGCTAGATGTCTCGTCCGCGCTGCTGGCCAATGGAGCTCGACATCCGCACACGGCGGCCATCTTACGACAGGGTGCTCGCTCACTCATAACATGGTGCATGTACTTTTAAATAACCATAACTTGCTCAATTTTCTACCGATTTTCAAACGGTTTGGTTTGTTATAAACGTCAGAGATGTAGCTATTATACTGCATACATATGAATAATTATGTTCAAAATGTTTAAGCATTCAGAATTATAGCCACGTTAATAACGTTTGTAAGAAACCAAACCGTTTGTAAATCCGTCCAGATTTCAGCGAGATAAGAGGATTTGTGTGCGTGCTGCTCACTCACCTTAATTCACAGAGCCCTGTCCTAAGATGGCCGCCGGTGATGCCGGAAGTGACTCCGCCTTAAGACATCTAGCCTTTATATGATATCTATGGGTTTAGTTACCTATGATCACGCGCGTGAACTCGACAATCGATTACTTTGGACTTCGACCGAAAACAGGAAGAAAATACAGGTATGTGCGCTGGCTGAAATAACATCATTTTTATTAATATCTTTTACATCTACTGCAGTCAGATTCACCCGTGTTCACCCCGAAGGAATCACTCACATTGGCTGGGCACTTGTAATGACACATCAAGGATGTTAAGAGGCTAAAAGCAGGTTTAAAACTTGCCCCATTGAAGTCAACAGGGTGCAAATTTTAAAAAGAGGATAACATGGTGTAGGCAACACCGATTTTTGTCGTTGTTCTCTGTATTGACAGCACTCCAAATTTACAAAACAAGTAATAAAAACTCAGTGAGTGTTTTAGCGCAATTTTCTCACGTCATGGGATCACAACACTAAGAGATAGTAAATCTTTTCCTGGATTTTTTTTGTGCGTTCCCGAGATTAGACCTTCCTTAACATAATGCCGAAAACCCGAAGTCTCTAGGTGGTCTGGTTGAGGAGTAGATAGAAGTGCAAGATTGGTGCGCACAGACAGAACAGAAATCATGAGTTAACAATCGCAATTTTGTGAAAAATTGCGCTAAAAATGAGCTCAATGTTAAAATTGATCGGAGTCCTCCTTTAAGTCCTGGTTCATGAACGTTTTTACATAACAGTTTCAGAACAGTACCAGTAGTGAAACAGAAAAAAAAAAAAGTTAAAACAGCATATAGGGAACACTAAATAGAAAGTCCTTATTTATTGCGTAATATACCGGGTCTGTTCGAGCAAATGCAACCCCCTAGTGACTCAGTAATATGTCTAAAAGATTCCTTGAATATGGTGCTCCTCAGGGGTCTGTCCTAGGGCCCCTAAAAATACTCATGTCGCAAATCTTAGAGCTCTGCTCATTCATTGTGATCTTAGGATTAGATATCATTGCACAAAAGGCAAGTGGTTTTCCATTTCCCACCTAAGTAAAAGCACTCCAGCGGCAAGGTACACTCTTAGAGCTCACATCCTCTCACTAATAGAGTTGCCTGTATGGGGCTTTTGTTTCTAATGTTTGATTTCAGTATGTGAATTATACAGTGAGTATCAGATAGGTTAAACTTTTCAGATCAACCAAACAGCATGTATCATATCTGTTTTTTCAATGTGCCATTTGATTTTGGTCCTAGCGGAAAATGGTCAAACATCCTACTGTTGCTATAAACCTTTTGTTTTGGCTTCCTTTAGACAGTTCGAGCCTTAATTAGGGTGGTCAGACCTCCCCACACCCCCATAATCTGCACCATGCTTCATGTTTAAGTTATGAATGACGCACTGAAAGATTTTTCAAGTGGTAAAAGTAATTTACTCCCACGCACCCAGTAAAATTTCAAAGGAATTTTTATTCACATAGATTCACATTTCATTTTAGACCATATTATAATGCCTCATAAAAAAACAAAAAAAAAACATCAACCATACTCTCTCCCCACCTCAAACACAGTAACCAATTAAACATTTCTGTCTTTGCCAGGCAAAAAGGGAGCATTCCACTCAAAGATGCCACAGTTCAAAGGTTTCGTCTGTTGTGGTTTCAGCACATGAAGAGGAGTCGTTAACGAGAACAGGGTGATGAAGAACACTTTACTCACCATCCTACTTAAACACAACACAATGCAAAAGCTCACCACTCCAAACCACAGTCACCTCCGAGAGTTGAGTAAACAAAGAGCTACACTACCGCACATGCCAACACCTCTAGTCATGGCAGAGAAAACAGCAAAAAATATACACATTTCTGCAGCATCTAGTAAGCCAAGTGAATTCTGCTTTGGTTTGGCTATGATATTGATGTTTTAGATCATCCTAGTGGTCCAGGATGTAGGAGGAAGACAAGATATCTGTGGCTTAACATGAGTTCGTGAGGTAAACTGACGCAGTGGTTGAAAGGTCAGAAAAAGAAGTGGAGTATAAGAGAGATTCTTTGATTCTCTGCAGCACAACCCCGTTCCCATTTTCCCTGCCTAGCAGAGGGCAGAGAGAATTAGGGATGCCACAGTGCCACAGTTGTTCATGGGCTCGACGGGCAGAAATTGTCCATCTGGACCTTTGACAGGAAGGAAAGAAAAATCATTCTGTCTACCTCTTATTGCCTCCAGCGCCAAAAGATCAACAAAGAAAGCAGAGAGAGACATGGTAAGAGAAAGTAAGATGAGAGAACAAAACGACATAGAGAGAGAAAAAGCGGGAGACAGTGTGAGAGAGCAAAAACAACAGAAAAAGCAAGAGACTAGTTGACATTTCACATAAAATTGCACACAATGAGCAAACATCCTTGATAAAGTTATCGGTCAGCCAATCACCTGAGCTGTAAATGCCATGTGACTAATCAATGGCAATGCTGATTGAATGAGAAAGAAAGCAGAAAGAAAAGAATTCTATTTAATGCTATTTCAAGTCAGACTACACAGCAACATTTGAATGGTCACCATGCTTTTTGTTGTAATTACAGTAGTATAGGCCAGGGGTGCCCAATCATATTCCTGAGTTGCACCAGCCATTCTTTCTTAAATTGGAACATTGAAAGTCAGGGGCTTAGTAACTACTAGCTAGTTTGTAACTAACTCTGTACTTAGTTCATATCGTAATTTATTCACATAATGTTCTCTCTCTTAAAATCTAAGTGTGTGAAAATGTCAGCATTATCATATATGTCTAAAGAATTGAAGTCTGTCAGGTAAAACAAGAGCATATTGATGCAGTTTTTATTCCAACCGTTAGCCACTCCTGATTGGAGGCTTCCGTAAAAGTTTTGTTTATACGTAGAGTTGCGCATCAACTAAGTTTAATGGTGCAATGTGAATTTTTTAAGCGGTATGTATGTTGTAATTTTACTTTATTTTTGTCAATTTATATCAAAACTAGGCTATGTTGTAACTTACTCACAGCTGGTGCAACCGGCCCCTGGAGATCTAATTGTTCTGCAGAGTTCAGCTCCAACCCTGATCATACACAACAGATCCAGCTTATTGAGATCTTTAGGGGCACTTGATAAATACAGACAGGTGTGTTGAATTAGGGTTGGATCTGAACTCTACAGGTAGGTAGATATCCAGGAACAGGATTGGGCAGCATTGCCCAACTGGAACAAGGTAACAACCAAAAACCTTGACTTTTGGGATGTTGATTGTTCAATACTTTTACCCTTTCCCTCAGAACCCTTCACTCTATATAGTGTACCTTTGGGACTATTAAAGCTGGGGTTCATGACCTAGGGTTAAAATTATGCTAACACCTGTTTTGAAAACACCACAGAGACAGTGTTTTCACTCTTCGGGGAAATTGATTGGCTGGGATAAGACTAAGAGTATATATTTTAACGTCAAAGAAATTACACACTTCAGCTTTAGATTGGCACTTAAAAAATTTGCAAAAAGCTGACAGGTACTGGAGGTTCTCATTAAAATAAGACTAAAGGAGTCTCCCTGTGTCCTATTAATGAGGATAGAAGTGGATACAGGTGAAATCTCCCTGAGATGACCATTACCACAGTCATTTACAAACAGATTGATTGATCTGAAAACCACCATTAACATTTTTATCAGCATAGGCAACGTACAATATATCGAGGAGAAGCTGGAATCTCTTATGCACATGATAACCAGCAGCACACTGTAAATGCTTTAATCAATGCTGCCATTAACACTCAGGCACAAGGGAGGGGGAAATGGGCCGGTCTGCAGCTGTAAATAAGCGACTGTTATGGCAGAAGGAAACTGGTTGTAAAGCAGTCTTTCAATCTGATAGTTTCATGGAGGGAAGTACATCGAGCCAAGGTTAAACAGTTTCCCGTCCCGTTATTTCAGGGGGAGAACTTGCTAATGTTTCCCACTGTGAGACCGGCAGAAGCTCACATGAACGCAAACACATCCAAAAGTCAGTCCCGGTGCTCTTCAGTCCCCAGATGTTTGCTGGATCCCATCTGAACAGCATTAATCTAGTGCCCTAGCACCCCTTGACTTCACTCACAGCTATTTATCATGCGTCACGGTTTCTTTTCCCGCGACCCACTATTTTCAATTCATCCCAACAGCTCTGACACTGTGGTTTTGTCTCTATTAATGAGCAAGCGCTTGTTTGGCTAACGCATCACTCCGCTGTAAAACCCAACTATGCCACCCTCAGCATTCACACAGCATTAAACGGACACACACACACACACACACACACACACTCATACAGCCGTCATTCATGAGAGCAGCCTCCTCCCCTCGCAAGTAGGTTGCCAGTGCACACATACATGCGTCCAGACACACACATCCATCAAACAAAAACACAAATCCCCAGGCTTTGTCTCTGACTCTAAGAAGCAGTCAACAGTCCCTGTTGTTTCAACCTGCCAGAGTTAAGCTCGCGTGAAGTGTGTGTACCTCTTAAGAGTATCTGAGCCCAGGTTGTCCCCGTCCTCAGTGTCCCGCTGATAAACGGCAGCGTTCGGCTCTCTCTACAGTCTGCAGTGCCTATAACTGCGCAGGTACTGGAAGCCTGCATTTACAGTACTCTGCCAATAGGGGGAGTGAGCAGCTGGGAAAGGCTGTCATGCATAAGCCAGAGGGGTCTGTGAGTTCACTGCCTTGCGGATGATCCAGAGACCGTATTTGGTGTTTATTTGAATGCTTTTAGATGAAGTTTAGATTATGAATCACAGGACTGAGTGGAAAAGGAATGTAAATGTATTATTTAATAAAAATGAGGGGCTCTGTAAGCTTATGGAATATTTAACGGCCCTGAAACACGTAAGGGCTATTGTGTAATGCTGTAAATTGAGTTATATGACTATGGGACTGTAAGCCTTTATATATCTTATTAGAGGAATTCATTAAAATAACTAAAAACAATATCAAGGAAAAGGGATAGAGCTAAAAAAAAAATCAGGAAGATGTTAAACAGCAGGTTTACAATACAAATACAGTGTAAAATCAGACTACAATTTTACATTTTCTCAAGAAAATGTGATTGTGCTTGCTTGAGTAAAACTGGGTTTTCTGAGTGGTCTATATGGTATTTCTTTACAGTTGCTAAGAGCTTTGGAGCTTTTTGTCATTCCTATGGTGTTCTAAGTGGTTGGTAAGTCAAAAGAAGCAGTTACACTATTTTACAGTGTCCTTGTTATATATGTTACATGTACTTAGTGTAGCAATAACAGACAATTATGCATAATTACATGCAACTAAGACTAAACCAAACCCTAACCCTAATTACATAGTAAGTACATGTTGTTAATTACTAATACACAACGCACAACAGTGCGAGACAAGTTAAACTACCACTAAAAAACGTTAAAAATGTTTTTAAAGAAGTTTCAAATGAAGAATCAAAGTCAATGGAGTCCAAAATAACATTGCACCCCAATGACTTTCATTATAAACAAATATATTGTGATTTTCTTTTTAAATAGCCTATCTGACAGAAAAAAAGTCATATAGGTTTGGGACGTCATGAGTGTTTGAATGTTTTAAATCACATAAATTGCACAAACAATCAAATAAAGGTAGGGCAGGCTGCAGAGAGAGCCTACAGAATGAGTTTGCAGTACTCAGGGATAGAGAGACACCTCGAGGAAAGGGAATCATCTTATGACATTGTAACTGAGCGATGAACAAGACTTTGCTGAATCAGGGCTGAGGCGGCAGCAAGCACAGCTCACCGCTGTTTACCCATAACACACCAGCCGTCAGTCTGTGTGACACTTGAGTTTAATGCAGTTTCTCCATTGATTTCATGGTAGTTTTCCATTTATACTCAGGCACGGCGTTCCGCCACATGAATGGGAGCGCAGACTGCTGACATATGGCTGTGATTCCTTCATTTGGCTCAGGGGAGATTGGAAGAGGATGGGGACTAGGGTTTTATTGTGTGTACAGTTGTGTATGTGTAAATCAAACATCACTCCCAGACAAAACCCTCGGCGGAGAAGGGCAAGAGTGTTTGTCGTTTCTGCAAGGATGAGACGCCACTGTGCGCTTTGACAGGAAGTGCAGGCAGTTGGGCTGTCAGTACTAGTTTCCTGTGTGCGCGCTGGCCCTTGGCTGCTCCTCGTCCCATTGAAAGATGTGCCTCCTAAATGCTCCTCTCAGCCAGGACACCCACACACAGTTGAACCCAGCGAGACGACAAAGGTCCCTTCCTCTCACATGGCATGACATTATCATTGTTGACTTGGCACACAGCTGACATTTGGAGATGCTCTTCATGTTGAGACCTCATAGTGTAAGGGACGGTGAAATTAATAAGGTGCGAGCCCTACCCACTCTTTCAGACCACATTCTCATTGGCCCATTGACGAAATTTCATAATTTAAAGGGGTCATATAATGGTACATGCACTTTTACAAGTTGATTGCACTGAAATGTCTGTTGGCAGTGCCTGTACACAACCATCCTATCATGATAAAAATCCATCCAGTGGTTTTGTTTTAATCTCCTTATATGTTTGACCCTCTCTCAAATCAAGCCGTTCGATATTGTGACGTCATAATATCCAACGCCCCTCCCGCGATTGTTGAGTGACAGCAGTGTTTCAACACAAGACCCGCCCTGAGCAAGCTGTGACAGCTGATCATAGTAGTCCGCCATTGTTGATAGAATGGCGGAATGGCGTCTAAGCGATTGTGGAGTTCTGTTCTTAGATGTAATAAGGAACACAACAGTCATTTGGATGTTCCTAAATCAGAGCCGTTGAGGATGCAGTGGCTGAGTTTTGTTTTTGAAGCGATATGCCCAAAGGATTGACGCGGGGATTCCCTCACGGGGATTCCCCACGATCATCTGTGCTTTCATTTTTGCGCGAATCATTTCACACCAGATAGCTTTACAAACGAGAATAAACGGATCGGTACCAACGTGTTCCTGCTGAACCTCCAGAAGATGTGAGTGTAATGTTTTATTAACGTTTATATTAGTATTTATATTAATCTTTGCAAAATTTGCAAACCTTGCTGCAGGCTTCATGATGAATGCGTCTAAGGTTTACACTCAGGGAGGGTACATTACGGCATGTTTTCTATGTACGACGTTCTCAATATAATTCATAATCCCACGTTTATAATGAACAATGCGTGGTTATTGTGTTAGAAACGGTGTACGCACAGAACAGAGGGGCGGGGTGAGCAAAGCTCATTATCATTTAAAGACACATGCACTGAAACGGCGTGCTGAAAACAGAGCTGTTTTTGACCAGGTAAAATGAGTGTTTTCTTACAATACTAATGAGAATTTTTAATTAAAGTATATTACAAACTTTTAATTTAGACCCTAAAGAATCATATTAGCTTGTACAAAAATGCCATTATATGACCCCTTTAAGAAAATACACTGGCTAAATACACTTCCTCCAATTGTATATCAGATAAATACCAGCATGGAGGAAGATAACAGGTTTGCCATTTATGGGCTCTTGATAGAAGACCCACACAACAGACAATCAGGTTCATTAAGTGACCTGAATTAATCTGTGTCAGTAGCTGCCAATTGAGTTAATTGTGTTTGTCTGAAGGTTGATCGTACATCAGAATCTTCATGAGCGGCACAGAGACTCATTTAGTCTAGTTTCCCTTAAGAATCCCCACAGAGCAGCTAACATACTAAAGTGCACAGACAACAGAGAATTCCCTGCTCCAGCGTTTAGTAATTAAAGCATCTTCGCAGAATATTCTCCAGAGTGTTGAATACCGTAAAAATCAATGGACGATGATGATGCGTGCGAAACAAGGTTACATAATGGTAAAACGTCCCTTTGTTGTTTGTAATCAACAACGAAAGGTTTCCTGTTGGAGCCAAGGCTTAGCGGTAATTCATTGAGAATGGGTGCTTACATGAGGAAAGCAGTTTTGAGCCTATGTTGGAATATACTACAAACATTCTGCCTACTTAACATAGACAACCAATTCAAATGGTATATGCAAAATGTTTGTCTAAGTAGACACTTTGAGATATCTACAGCATGAACCAAACTGCACCATTGCACACATCTGGAAGATATCACTATGCCAAACCTTGTTCACTTTCTCCTCAAAGCAACTTTAAACAGTTCCTGGTTTTCTTCTTTCCAGTACAAACATCATTATCTTGTCCAAGGGAGCCAGTAGCCCTTCATCTCATTTAATGTTCCCAATAATAGCACCTGTCAGCCCCATGGTCACTTCATTAAAGGTCCACAAACACTCACAGCTACAGCCAAACTCTTCTCCTTTGAACACTGCACGGAGAAAATGCCTCTTTAAGTGGAAAATAATGCAACACATTGTAAAAGCAAACACATTTGTAACCCTGCCACTTGTTAATGGCTGGAACTTCTGCCAAGCATAAAATACCTTTCCTCATATGCATATGCATGTAGTTTGACTATAAAACATCAGGTGCGTCCTTTTCCCACACATACATGGCAAGAGCTAACTAACTTACTAAATAAGTATTAAATTACAATGCAGAAAAAATATAGATTGCTCTATTACAGGGGAAAATATGAAAGAATGTAAATTAATACAGTAATTATTTTTATTATACAGTAATTAAAAATACGTAACAATGTTGTATTGTCAAAATGCAAATCCAATGAGAATCAACTTTGAGAATAATTGGAATTGGAAAGTTTTCCGTTGTTACACAGACATATGCCAACAAAGAGCTCTCGTCTGATGAGAGCTGGAACGAAGATATGAAGGACCTCACGGCAGGGGAGCAAGTCTCTTAAATTCTCTTGCAGTTGTCAATCAGATGAAGTGAAGAGAGAGAAAGCAAGAAGAAGGGACAGAAAGATACAGAGATGAAAAAAACTGGGGATAGAAACGTGGGAAGAAACTTGTTTGAAGTGGGAAGTGACTTTCAGGAGTTACAGGAAGCTGAAGGGAGTTCTGCATTTCTAGAGCACAAACAGTGAAGGACACAATGTTCCTAGGCCATTCACAGTCTATTCACTGACTCTCTGATGAATACTGCTCACACAAATGACAAAAGTTGATTTGACCGAATGTGATGAGCTGGTTCTACGCAACTTCAAGAGTCATGAACAAAAACTTAAAGCTACACTGTGTAGGATTTTCTCCCATCTAGCGGTGAAATTGTTTATGACTACCAACTGAATATTACTTTCTAGCCCCTCCCATTCCGAGGGCGTTTTAACTCCTACGGTGGCTGTATTATTTCAAATCTGCCGGCAGTGTAAAACGTGTGTAAAACGAGTGTAAAAACGCGAAAGGCAAAGCTTGAATTTCCAGGTATGTCCCTCTTTGGCTAAAGTATTTTCAAAATGGAGGCGCAACATGGCTGCCGCCATTCGAGCGACTCGCTCGTATGTATTCTAAATGGCAGATTCTACACTTACGAGAATACTTGATTAGTTGGTAGAAGTAATTACACATTAATGAGCACATATCATTTTGAAAGAACAAAGTGTTTTTTGCTAAGAATCAACTTAAAAAATTACACAGTGTAGCTTTAAACAGTGGTTGGTTGCTTAATATGTCTCTTCCTGCCTAAGTGGCGGATCTTGACCATAACAAAGGGCAATGAGGACCAGATTTTAGGTCGCAAGTCAAAAGTCTCCATGACAAAACTGACCTTGGCTGAGTTTGAGTGACAGCTCTCCGCCATTCAACCAGTTACCACAGAAATCATAATAAACACAGCGAGATATTTCTTATTATGACCAACAATGTGGTCACGCATACTCCCACTGTTGTTGAAGAGAGGAATCTCCCTCGGCCTGCCCCATTTCAAAACATGTCATTACTAAAACAGCCAGCGCTTCCAGAGAAATATCTGTCATCTATTTAGTAAGCACATTTGATTCAGCAGAAAGGAATAATGAGAACTACATTCGAAAATTATATCCATTGGGATCTGGTGTGAAATAGAGCTTAACCATCTAAACCTTTAAATAATTATGTCGTCTCAAGGTGGAATGCAGCACTGAGATGCAGCAACACTCAGTAACACTTTATATGATGCCTGTAGTCTATATATAATGCATTACATGTATTCATAATGCATTACAGGAGACATTGTAATATGATTTATCTTGTCATGAATAATTGTAGCTGCAAGGTAATACATTATAATACTTGTATTTTTACATTCAAAGAGTACACTGCATTTTAACACTCAAATGTGGTGTTGAGTATGTGCTATAATGCCTTATACTCTTTAGAAGTCAAATTACTAATCAATAATATCTCATAAGTAACTGTGGTTAAAAGTATTTAGGATAACATTGAATGTATTAAGGTGTATCATTATGCATTATCAATGCATAGAAAGTAAACAACACATTGGCACTGCATTTTTACACAGTTAATTGAAAGTGTTACTCAAAACTTTGGGGTGTGAGACGTCTAAACTCACTATTGTATCTGACTAAACACTTCATCTGCATGTAGTGTAGCTTTGCTGGATCTGGCCTAAGAAATAGCATCTCAGCTCTACTACTGTAGCAACCCCTTTGTCTCTTAGCGACACAAAGCTATTCCTGTCTCTCAGCATGTCTCTATAATTAGCAGTAGACCTGTAAGAGCCACCTTCACTAAGTAAATTACCCAGTTTAGAAAAGTAAATAGCAAACGTGTAATTAGCCTCCATCAACTCGTTACTGAGCACCAGCTAGACTGCAACTAGCGACTGATGTGTAGGAGGATGGGGTAGCGACATTAGCTGTATTCCAAATACGAGTGAGTTGCCTATCTAGACAACATTTAAGGTTTCATAGAAACGCTCCCAACATGAAGGTTGTTTTTAAAGAAGAACTCCGGTCAATTTTAACATTGAGCTCATTTTTTTGTAAATTTGGAGTGCTGTCAATACAGAGAACAACGACAAAAATCGGTGTTGCCTACACCGAGTTATTCTATTTTTAAAATTTGCACCCTGTTGACTTCAATGGGGCAAGTTTTAAACCTGCTTTTAGCCTCTTAACATCCTTGATGTGTCATTACAAGTGCACAGCCAATGTGAGTGATTCCTTCAGAGTGAACCTGAATCTGACTGCAGTAGATGTGAAAGATATGAATAAAAATGATGTTATTTCAGCCAGCGCACATACCTGTATTTTCTTCCTGTTTTCGGTCGAAGTCCATAGTAATCGATTGTCGAGTTCACACCCATAGGTTTAGTTACCTATGATCACGCGCGTGAACTCGACAATCGATTACTATGGACTTCGACCGAAAACAGGAAGAAAATACAGGTATGTGCGCTGGCTGAAATAACATATTTTTTATTAATATCCTTCACATCTACTGCAGTCAGATTCACCCGTAATCACTCTGAAGGAATCACTCACATGACCTGTGCACTTGTAATGACACATCAAGGATGTTAAGAGGCTAAAAGTTCTCTGTATTGACAGCACTCCAAATTTACAAAAAAATTAGCTCAATGTTAAAATTGACCGGAGTTCTCCTTTAAAGGCCAAAAAGTAGGATGCAACATTATTCTGCCTGGTTTTATTCAATAAGGATGCAATAAATTGATCACAAATGACAATAAAGACTGGAGTTTGCGACATTGAAGACTGGAGTAATGATGCTGAAAATTCAGCTTTGCCATCACCGGAATAAATTATGTTTTTCAAAACAGATTTTCAAATTATAATAATATTTCACAACATTACTGTTTTAACTGTATTTTAAATCAAATAAATACAGCCTTGCTGAGCATATGAGACATAAAAAAAAAAATAGGCAACATGTTTTTGTCAAACTCTATTGTAATCAATTTTGAGTTGCGTCTCCTTGCGATTTGTGTGGTCTATTAGCGTTCAAAATCAGTCACTTTATAAGGTCCCATTGCTGTTGTGAACTTAGAAGGCTGCTGCCTAACTGAACTGCATCCGATCTGCCCTGATATCATAAACCAATAGTTTTAGGATGTGAGGAATTATCGGTAATGTAGTTACCATGTGTATTTATGTTTATGTTTGAGTTCATCTTTGGATTTGATGTGGTGCTAAACTAATATACAGATGGGGCTTTTCAATCAATTTTGAGTCATGCCTCCTTGTGCTTCACATGATTTTGTGTGGTCTGTAGAGCAGTCACTTATAAGGTCCATTTGCTGTTGCGAACTAAGAAGCAGCTGCCTATGTAGGTAGCTCTCTAGAATTTAAAACGGAGACCTAGATTGGCATCTCATTAACATTATCATTATCTTGCATCAAAATGCAAGGATACTAGGCTTTTCTCTGTATTTAACAAATAAATGAAAAAAACTGTACAAGCCTTCCTTTGTTAATGCAGGATGACTGTGGAAAAGCAGAGGAGGGGGTCCGGTCCGGGTGAGTCAGCACACACTCGTGTTCCAGTATCAGTAGTCTGACTTGACATCCCATAAGTGGGTATCAGTGAGAATGTATTGCATTTGGAAGAGCAGCGATTGCAGCATTGCTTCTTCCTGTGGGTAATTAGTCACGCTTCCTGCTAGTGTTCAATTAAGTCTGGCCTCATGCTCACCCGTGAGTGAAAGGTGAGTCAAAGCCTGGGGAGAAGCAGTGACACACACCAAAACAACAGCACACTCAACGCTGGCATGAACCTGTGACCTTGTGTATGGTGAAATATATGAAATCACTCTGTTTTTCATATATTTGACTTTTTTTTTTCTTCCACACACACATTCCCTTGCAGTTAAACCACTTGTAGAAACATGGAAAGGTTACTGATTAGATTTAATGCACTAGTACTTTCATAAAATGAAGCCTTGAAAAAGTCAAAGTCCGCTGCCAGTTAACTGAACTGCATCCCATCTGCCGTTAACCAATAATGTTTGGATGTGAGGAATTCTAGGTAATGTAGTTACCATGTGTATTTCTGTACCCAAAACCCCCTGATTTTCATATAACCATGATGCAAGAGGGATGACACATGATAAGTGTCAAACCCAGAGCTCATCTTTGGTTTTGACGTGGCACTAAACTAATATTTAATACAGATGGGGCTTTTTTTCATCTACAAGGAATTTGCTGCAGTCTGACATTCCCGTCACATTGACTTAACTTTAATTGGTTTAATAATCAATAATTATGAGTCTGGTGATTTGGCTGGTCATTTGAGCACTTGACGTCCTCATGTTCCATGGACACAGAGAGTGGGATTATGGTTACTTTGAATTCAGGAGACACGTTTGCTCTCTATGTAAATCAATCTGTGCAACCTTCACAAATGTGATTTAACTCACTGGCTTTCTCTAATGGCTTTTTGATTTGCATCTTCACCCGGACTGCTTGGAGCCTGACTGTCTGCTTGAAACCCACTACCGGCAGCTCCCACTAGAGGGCCCCGTTTTCACTCAATCCTGTGATGCATCTTATGGAGGGAGAAAAAGCTTGGAATTTTAGGCTCACCGGAATTTAACAAGCAGGAAACCAAAATATGCTGAGTCATTTTCATTCACTTATGAGTCATTGGAGAGTGAAACCAAACACAAAGAATAATGGCTACAATTTGAGACAGAAGCCTTGTCGTATAGCAGTGCTGTGTATCTCTGCGCTTCAGACACTATGTACCAATAAAACACGCTTTCATCACGTCAGAACGACCGCCTATCAGAGCCGTGGGTTATGTCATCATTCATGCTGACAGCGAGAGTGGGGTTGAGTTTGGATTTGCCCTGACCTCCAGTCCACACACACACACACACTTTGTTACAGAGCTGTTCAGTTTGTGGTTAAAGGTCTTTGAATAATGACCCAATTAAATCAAAATTAGAGTTTTGTGGCTTTAAGTCCATGTGCATCAGTTTTGAGACCATTCAGATGCTAGTGTACTTGCTGACAAAATCTACTTATAGCACAATTAAAAATTACCGTCTCTCTCTTTCAGAAAAAAGGGATGAAGATATTGATTAATTCTTCTTACATTACACAGATTTTTATACAAGCAAATGCTCCACGGAATGAGAATATCAATATTCCCTGTCCCAAAATGTTCCCTTTTTCAATAAAAAACACATCCACACATAAAAAACTGTTAAGTAATTCATGTTGCCTTTTAATGTAACTTAAAGGTAGATTTGTCTTATAACATAAATAATACACTGTCACACCTTAAACATGGGTTTTAAAACCCCACTTTCAAACAAGTTTCTACATAAGGACTTCAGTACATCTACCTGGAAGTTGTCAGTTTATATGCTTGATGAATCGCATAACTGTTGTAGTCCTTTTATAGAAACCATTTAAAAGCTATGTTTTGAAACCACTGCAAGCATAAGTTGCTTACAAGTTGCTACAAAAGAACTACACCTACCACAAAGATGTCAGTTTATGTACATGATAAATCAGACAACTATTGTAGTCCTTATGTAGAAACATCCAGTTTTAAAGTACGCAATGGTTTCAAAACAATGCTTTTAAATGGCTTTAAAAACACCAGTTTCTACAAAGAAACCTGCTATTTTAAAAACCCATTAGATATTCCCGAGGGAACCCAAGGCGGATTAGCCTTCTGGGTCGGGCTAAAAACTGACGTCATGACTGAACAGCTAATGTTGTCATCAAGGACAACATTACTCCACATACAAAGGACAGAAGCCAGACCGATTTTGTATGTGTGTTGATGGATAGTATGAGTCGGCACTAAGACTCTAAATCAGTGGCTGGAAGACATTAAGTTTTAGTCGACTGTGTCACATCAGTTTAATTTATGTAATCCATAATGATGCCATTTACAGTAAAAGCTTCTTTTTTGGATGTCTGAAACATCTGCCAGTGAATGAGTGTGCGTGTTACTCATGTCTGACATACCGTGATTCATCACTGGTAAGTGACAGCTACTGATTTTTTATGTGTTTGCTTTATTTTAGGTTTTTCCTCTGCCTTTAATCAATGCTGACTCATTCAGGTTCAACCACACTTCCCGCTATCTGAGTCATGTGACTATCAGAGGTCAGATTTCTCTAGCCCTGCAGTCGTTCAGGATTTCCCTGGGATGCTTTTTGAAAATACCTTGAGAACTGCTTCACCAGCTTTCCTGAATGAAATTTCCTCCTCCGCTCAACTCAACTCAAAGCTTTTGCTCTAGTTGGCACATGGCTCAGCCTTCCACTCCTTCACTCAGCACAGCTATAATAACAATATCAGCCCAGGAAAGGAGAGGGGAAACACACAGGCACATGAGTGCACACCTGTCAGGGGAACGGGAAGAGGGAAACCCAGTCTTGTGATCACTTCAAGGACGTTTATAAAGGCCAAACTAGCTGCAAGAGGGAGAAAGAAGATTCTGAGTCACTTGAAATTAATGTTCAAAACAAGGACTATTGAGAGCTTCTGAGTCATGCTTTTGATTACCACAAAAAAGTATAAATAAATTAATAGAAAATGTATTGCAAATGTATGAAAAATAGCTAACTCATTCAATGTTCTAGTGGTATCCTGCAGTGCAATGGCTTGCTTCATAGACTTCCATTGCAATTGTGCTTTACCGCACACTTTTGCTTGATTTAAGAGATGAGTCAAAAAAGTTTTTTGTGGTAATCAACAGCATATCACAGATTCGGTGAGTTTAAGTTAAAGTTAAAGTTTTGTCTGTGACTTTCCCCCATCGCTTTTTCTTCCTCTGTCTCTATTGTTCAACTGTGTCTTAGAAATACAATTTGCCCCAAGACACTAAAACACACAGCCACTACTTCAGACCTCTAATATGATGTGGCTCACAGAGCAATGACTTTGGAGATGTGTACTATCTAAAGAGAGGGCTGTCAGAAGATGAAACCCGAGGGGGAAATCCCCCAAAAATCTTTCTTCTTTTCCTTCTTTCTGCATTTGGCAGGTGGGGAAATTGAGATGGCAAGAGCCCCCCTTATCTGGCAAAAAAATCGAGCATCACAAATCACATCAGTACTTTTAAAAGAACCCTGGCAACAGCTCTTTCTGTCTTTTTCTCGCTCCCCCCATCCTAAAGGTCTACTAACTTTTAAAATTATTATATTTCTTCCAGAGTGAACTGCAGTTGTCATGCCCTGGGTGACACACACACAACACACACACACACACACACACACACACACACACACACACACACACACACACACACACACACACACACACACACACACACACACACACACACACACACACACACACACACACACACACACACACACACACACACACACACACACACACACACACACACACACACACACACACACACACACACTTAGTAGATAGGATACAATGGCCACACCATTGATATTAGTTAATGGCCTGTTGCTAAAAGGCCCCACACACACCTACACACTTCTTTCTCTAATCCGGAAAGGTTGAAGGTGAAGGAGAGTTGTCCAAGTTGTATGATATATTGGCAGATTAAAGACAATTCACTTTGTCTTGAACACACACACAAACACACACACACACTCATCCTGAGCCCTCCAGCGTTTGGATCTGAAGACACTATATCTCTTAATCTTTGGCCTTCTCTATTTGCTGTCGGTCTAGACCCGCAGTCAACTCTGCAGTCCCAGCGAAAAAAAAAACCTAAGATCTAAAATTACAACAGTAATGGCTTGTCAGTTCAGCTGGTCGGGTGTTGAGAACTTCTCAGTGGCCCTTTGTAGCCTTTGCGCTGACCCAAAACTCTCCTCTGGAGTTAAATTCTGAGAATCGTAGGCCGTCACAGCTGAATGAAAAGCTTAAATAATATTCCAGCTTTCCTGACCACGTGGCTGAAACTAAATAAACACATTTTTCGAATGAGTCCTGTTGAGTACATGGAATACACAAGCATGTTGATTAACTATTAGTCATTTTTCAGTTATGGGCTTGATTAATGATCTTTAACTTGATATATGCCTGAATGCTGAATACATTAAAGAGAGAGGAAAAAAGACTGGATTTTCATCATGACATTTGGGTCCAAATATCTGTCACTCCAGAGTTCACAGAATTTGTCACTGCCAGATCTACAGGAATGCACAGACAACATGAGCATGAATGAATGAAAGGACTAACAAACCAACTCATGAATGAGTAATTGGACTAACAAACTAACTCATAAATGAATGAACGGACTAACAAACCAACTCATGAATGAATGAATGAACGGAATAACAAACCAACTCATGAATGAACTAATGACTGGACTAACAGACCAACTCATGAATGAATCAATTAACTAACAGACCAACTCATGAATGAATAACTGGACTAACAAACTAACTAATGAATGAATGAACGGACTAACAAGCCAACTCACAAATGAATGAATGAATGAATGATTGAATGAATGAATGAATGAATTGACTAACAAACTAACTCATGAATGAACAAATGAATGGACTAACAGATCCACTCAAGAATTAATGAATGAGTGAACTAACAGACCAACTCATGAATGAATGAATGAATGAACTAACAGACCAACTGAGGAATGAATTAATGAGTGAACTAACAGACCAACTCAGGAATGAATGAATGAGTGAACTAACAGACCAACTCATGAATGAATGAACTAACAGACCAACTCATGAATGAATAATTGGACTAATAAACTAACTCATGAATGAATGAACGGACTAACAAACCAACTCATGAATGAATGAATTGACTAACAAACCAACTCATGAATGAATGAATGAATGAGTGAACAAACATACCAACTCATGAATGAATGGACAAACAGACCAACTCATGAATGAATGAGTGAACTAACAGACCAACTCATGAATGAATCAATTAACTAACAGACCAACTCATGAATGAATAATTGGACTAACAAACTAACTCATGAATGAATTAACGGACTAACAAACCAACTCACGAATGAATGAATGAATGAATGAATTGACTAACAAGCTTACTCATGAATGAACAAATGAATGGACTAACAGATCAACTCAAGAATTAATGAATGAGTGAACTAACAGACCAACTCATGAATGAATGAATGAACTAACAGACCAACTGAGGAATGAATTAATGAGTGAACTAACAGACCAACTCAGGAATGAATGAATGAGTGAACTAACAGACCAACTCATGAATGAATGAATGAACTAACAGACCAACTCATGAATGAATAATTGGACTAATAAACTAACTCATGAATGACTGAACGGACTAACAAACCAACTCATGAATGAATGAATGGACTAACAGACCAACTCATGAATGAACGGACTAACAAACCAACTCATGAATTAATGAATTGACTAACAAACCAACTCATGAATGAATGAATGAATGGACAAACAGACCAACTCATGAATGAATGAATGAATGAATGAATGAGTGAGTGAACAAACAGACCAACTCATGAATGAATGAATGGACTAACAAACCAACTCATGAATGAATGAATAAATGAACGGTCTAACAAACCAACTCATAAATGAATGAATGAATGAATGAACAATCTAACTCGTGAATGAACGAACGAACGAACGAACGAACGAACGAACGAACAAACGAACAAACTCACGAATGAACAAACAAATGAATCAATGACCGAGGAAATGAATGAATGAGTGTAACAAACAAATAAACAAACAAATGAACAATCAGATTAATTAATGAATGTATCAATAAATGAATGAGCAAAGAAACAGATGTAAAACAAATGAATAAATGAATCAATAAAAAAATTCAGACAATTTCCCTCTGTCAGTGCATTTAGCTACTCAGCATGTGCGTCTGGATGTTCACTATGTGAATAATTTTCGAACACAAGCCCACCACACACACACACACACACACACACACACACACACACACACACACACACACACACACACACACACACACACACACACACACACACACACACACACACACACACACACCTGTCCTTCATGAAGAGCACAGCGCGTCTTGATTCTTTCGTAAACGTGAACCTGACCCGTATTTGAACGATGACGTTGGACAATGAGCTGAATGAAAGAATGACAGTGAGTGACAGAAAATGAGGCAGTGCAACTGTCCTTAACCTCACTGTGCCGACACACTGCATCACCATGGAAACAAAAGAGACTATAAAATTCATGTGGAAAAAAATGACAGAGAGAGATGAAGGTCTACATCTCAGTATTATTACTTTACCGTCTTCTCCAATTTAAATATCAAATTCATGATGACAGTCTCATCTCACTCCATTACTGAGAACACAGGTGAGACTGCAGCCAGGTCAAGGCAGGGGAGATCTTCTAAAGTGTGATAGGCAAACAACAAAAAAACAACAACTGGCACATATTGTAAAGGTGCGGTCACATTTACAGTTGTTCGGCATATTTTCTTTGTAATTCTTTGTGAAATTTACTAGCAATTTCTGAGTAAAAATTGTTTTAAAGTAAATCCTTCAACCTTTTTAGTGTAGGACCAATTTTTGCAGATTTTAAAAACAGAAATGTGAAGTGAACTTTTTTAAAAGCACTTACTGTACATTAATTAGTGTATCATAAAAACTAGTGTATTATTTAAGCTACAAAGCTGTTGAAATCAATTAAATCAACAGTTTTGTTAGCGTTACACTGTTAAGTTGTAATGGCGATCAAAACTGGATATAACTTTATTCAAAAAAAGTTCTCTTTTTCTTAAAGGTATAGCGGAGGATCTTTCCGAATTTTAGATAAGACCCGCCCTCTCCACTTTTTGAAAAGTTTGATTGATTCACCAGAATGATTGACAATTAGGAGGACCAATAGTATAGGTGATCCACTCGGAAGTAAAAAATCCTCCGCTATACCTTTAATATTTAAAGTGAGAGTATTCTAAAGTTTGTGAATTGGCCCCATTCACTTTCATTGTAAGTGTCTCACTGTAACCCAGATCGAGTGAAAATGAATTGTTTGTGGTATTTATGCCAAAAATGCAGTTCACTGAGCTTAATTTTTCCTGATCCCAGAATATTTATTTAATTATGTTATATACTGAACTCAAAACTTGATATGGTTTGTACACAATAAAAATAAACCATAAACTTCTTTATTCACTATATAGTGTGCTATTCAGGGCACTAGGCCAGCATGTGTACTCTCCCATCTAACAGAGAGAGAAAAAAATGGGAAAGAGCAATAGGAGGGAGGGGGTTTGTCTGGTAAGCTGATGAGAGAATCAGGTGCTGAGTCGTCTGGTGACATAATATGATATAAAAGCCGTCTCATCCCAGACTGCTTTCTCTCTTTCTCTCTCTCTCTCTCTCTCTCTCTCTCTTTAACTCCGATACGACTGGAAACGTGAGCCACAGCAGCAATCGATTTTCCAGCTAGCCCTTCCTGCGTTTCTTTCTTCTTTCTTTCTTTGCAAAGAAGAAGAAGCAAAGCGTGTTTTTGATTTAGCATCTCAATATGTCGGCGGCGGGGCACGAGCTTTAGAGGGAGAGATCGCCTTTCCCTTCCTATTAAGTTCTCACATAGCGGCAGGCACTGACGCAGCAGGCGAGCGGCCCGTGTGATTTTGTATGATTACTTTATTACCGATTTGCTCCGGATGCACCAGTAAATATCCTAGTGATATGGTGGCGCAGGCTAATAGCCTGTAAATGTCTGTTTGATATAAATGAAGCTGGAATGATGGAGCGATGCTGCAGAGCATCTTTTGTGGCAAGTCTGACTGCACGTCTATCCAATCTAAATAGCTGTGGAAAGTGACGGTCGCTCGCAATTTGAAAAGTGGGGCATCACTGGAGTCATCAAACAAAGGCTCTTGAGAAATACATCCATTAGCTCTGATAGAAGCCTAAGGACAAAGAGTGTGTGTGAGAGAGAGAGTAAGAGACAGAGAAGGAGGACAGAGAGGCAGGCGGTGTCTGTGTAGTTTAGGAGTGTCTGGCCAATGGCCATTAAAACATACATGCTCATACAGGAGAAGACATTTGCCTATAGACTAAACAAGTAATATGCATGAAAACGTGTCGTGTGAACAGCCCCTTAAAGGTGCAGTAAGCGATTTTTCAAAAAGTATGTTGAAAAGTTGACGAACCGAGCACCACAACAAACGTGTAGCCAATCAGCATTAGGGGGAGTATGATGGTGGAGGAGAGAGAGGGAGATTTGAAGAAAGACTGTTGAAAGAGAGATGACAGACAATACAAAAGAGAAAATCTCAGAGGAATATCACTGGAAAAAGAAGGGTTATGATCAGACAAGAGCTTTATGACCTGCGTCAATATTATAAAAGCTTTCCAGGACAGTTTTGAGTGTCATTGTTTGTCTGGAGCTGCTGAACTGCTGGTGACTAACAACCAACTCTTGCTTGTATTGACTCTTGTGTACAGTATGTCCCTTTTTTTGTGCTTCCTTGTCGTTCGTTCATCATCTTTGCTTAATTTTCCGTAAAGATTTATTTTGCTTCGCTTCTGTTATGATAAATAGACATCCAGTCTTGTAATGTGTGTGTAACGGAGGCCAGTTAGTGACACTAGATTTAGAGAATGCGGTGTTAAAGGTCCCGTTCTTCGTGATCCCATGTTTCAAACTTTAGTTAGTGTGTAATGTTGTTGTTAGAGTATAAATAATATCTGTAAAATTATAAAGCTCAAAGTTCAATGCCAAGCAAGATATTTTATTTAACAGAAGTTGACTACATCGAACGGCCCGTTTGGACTACATCCCTCTACTTCCTTCTTTAATGACGTCATTAAAAACGTTTTTTGACTAACCTCCGCCCACAGGAATGCTCCCTCAACTCTACCGAAATTCGTTTATGTACTTGCGCAGAATGCGCACTTCTAATAACTTACTGTGTTTACTCAGCTCTTACGGTGATTTTCTGAAGTAAAACTGACGCTTCATCTTTTGTGTGATGTACAATAAACTTTATTAAACTCATCAGTATGTTTGATCATCATTCAGACAGCAGACTTGTAGGCTATTAATAAATAATGGATACATACAAGCAGATGACAAATACGTTATAATAACCGTAACTACTAAACTATACCTGTTTCATCTCTATACAGCACTCTGACTCTGTAGGCATTATTGTCCGACTCGAACTGAACACCGTTACTGAGAGTTTCTGATATTATCATCATTCCGTGAGATGAAATTGTCCTGAGAGACTGTGCGCGAGCTCATGAAGCTCCGCCCCCTGTGTCGTCCAGCAGCAGCTTATTTGCATTTAAAGGGCACACACTAAAACGTTTTTCAGAGCCCCAAAAAAATGACAATTTAACCCTCTGAGGTCGACAAACGCGCCGGCGCGTTTTGCTGGATTTTCTCCACATTGTAGCACTATAAACTTAAATTTCTCCGTCATTTATGGTCATACAGAAAAAATAAATATAAAAAAAGAATCTGTGGTATTTCTACTTTTGTATGTGTCCACTTCCAATCAAATCAAAACATTGTGCTTTTGTAAAATAAAGAAAATAAACAGTGTGTGCGTTCTGCCTCTCCGTCGCGGTGAACTTTTTTTTCTTGAGCACGTCTATAAACTGAAACAAAACTCAGCGAATACTTGTCACACATTTATGAGCCATACACCTTTATAAACATTTAAGTGTGTACTTTTAAATGATCGGATTCAAAACGAAAACAAATATTCTCTGTTTAAGTAATTTGTATAAAACCAACAAGATTTCCAGCTTCTCAAACGCTTCCTAATTATTTTTAATTCGGCCACGCCCACTCGCGCAAAAGATATTCACATGCAAATCTCCACATGGAACGCGATCGCCCTCATTACCTCAACAACAAAACACTTCACTTCACTTTTCGTCGAGTTTGAAAGACGTGCCTGAGCTTACATTGGATTTACATCAGAAGAAGAAGAACGATATTTGAAGACAAGAAAGATAAGGTAAGTAATTCTTTCATATTAGTTTGCTATTGTTGCATAAATTTCACATTGCAGTTGAACTGTTGCTAGATATATGGTGAATATTATAATATTTAGACCCGTGTTTACTGTTACTGTGTTTGTGGATATCTGCTCAAACGTAGATAGGCTATGTATATGGTAGGCCTAACCATAATGTTTTATATTTGATCGCAATCGCGTTTTAATGTATCATATTTTTGATCGCGATCGCGTTTTAATGTATCATATTTTTGATCGCGATCGCGTTTGAATGTATCATATTTTGGAAAAGCAAAACGCTCCAAACGGCTTCATGCTTTTACTATTATCTCATTTCATATCATCATAACGAATGGAAACATTTGAAGTAACATGATAATCAATATATTTTTCTCTAGCTTAGTTGTTACTGAAATCTTTTTGAAAATATATATAGGCTGCTATATTGTTATTATTTTATGCAGCACTGCGCATAGCCTATACCTACAAGGCACAACAAACCTGGTGTTCATTATATATTGTTGGAAACATTTGTGTGAGTGTGTGTGTGTATTCTGTGAATTTTAAAAAGCAATTTTAACAAGAAAAATCTAAAATGTATTCCCAAAATCGTGCAGGCCTTTCTCTTGATATCAGTATGTTAACTTTTTTTTTTTTTTTCAGGGCCCAGATGCCACTGAGTCCTGCTGACTTCAACATTCACAGTACATGTCTCTGTACATGAACATGGTAAAGTGAAAATCAAACACCTTAGAAAATGAAAGGTATGTACAATGTTTTTAGGAATGGCACAAAGGTCTCTTTCTTCAATAAGTGCTTCTTTGTTGTGTATCTTTGGATTATGTTGTGTTGTAAATAAATCCAAACAATTTTAAAAGCCATTCTTTTTTAAATCTCCTCATTCTTTGTGCAAGGGTGGTCAGAATGATGGGCCCTGATAAGCTCCTAATAGGGCCATTAGGGAGGTTCTTTGTCTTTCTCAGGTGTGGAAAGCTTTCATATTAATGAGGTGATCCGCCTCTTCGCATATTGCTTTCTAACACAAAACACGTCGTAAAATTTTTAAATCAATATATTGTCTTCTCTGAATGAGCAGTCAGGGTGATTCTCACATAGTTTTAGAGCAAATATTCTAGGCTACGTGATACAATTTTCAAAAGTCTTGTGAAGAAATAATCAGTATGGGTTTCATGACCTTATTTCAGTGAGAATTTATTTTTGTATTTTCACAAACCACGCATAAATGTCATTATCTCAAAACTACAAACTGTTACATACATTCTGCTGATATATTATTGTAGCAGAGTTTGTGCTGAATACAGTGTAATTAGACTTTAGCCATGAAAATGTCACAAGTAACAGAAATAACCACAAATGTCAGAGCATGTCAGAACACCTCCAGGGCCCAGAAAACAGCTCAGACCTCAGAGGGTTAAACATGCTGTAAAAAATGATCTGTTGGGTATTTTGAGCTGAAACTTCACATACACACTCTGGGGACATCAGAGACTTATTTTACATCTTGTGAAAAGGGGCATAATACGGGACCTTTAAGCATCCTTGTTCAGTTTTGTAAAAAAAAAAAAAAAAACCTTCAGCACATCACTACTATTAAACTTATATTACTTTCCTATATAATCAGACTTTCATTTTTGCTTGACAGACAATAAAAAGGGTAAAAAAAAAAAAGTCCCACTGAACTGAGCCATATTTAGGGATGAGACTAAAGACTGTTTAGACTAGTGATTAACCACCTCGCAACCATCCAGAACACCCTTCTAAAATTTATTTAGAATCACATAACAACACCCACAAAAACCATCCACAACACAGCAGCAATGTTAAACAAACGAAATGACTTTAGTTTGTTTGTTCTTTTCGTTTATTCTTATTTAGTTTCTTTTCTCACGCTTTTATCATTTTCCCCCCTTTTTCACTGGGTCATGTACTGCTTTTAGGCAGCTCTGTTGGAGGTTTTTCTAACATATGTATTTTGGTCGCTTTAAAGTCATTCATCAGACTCTAACTCTGGCCTCTTTGAACACGAAACGGCAAATAAAAGAAACTTTTTAAGAGCGTGATGATTTTCTGAGAGAGAGAAACCACTAATTACCACAAAACCAAAAACGTTCATCTCTGGCGATGTAAATTGGCACAGACTTAAAAAAAAAAAAAATCTCTAAACAACACGCATTAACAGTGGCTCTGTGAAAATCTGCTCTCTGGCCCAACTCATGAGTCATACTGACCGATAAAAATGCAGTCCTGGGGAATGCTTTGTAAATGATACAGCCTGCTCAGAAAAGACCTTTAAATCTGCTGCCTGTAACTCAAACCCGACTGCTGGTTTCTGTGGTTCATGTCGGTAATTCTTCCCAATGGGCAGAAAAGTGATATTTTGCTGCCGTAGGGGTAATGCCCTTGTCACCACAGACCCATCTTACCCCTGAAACACACACACATACACTCACACACACTGCCTAGTGCTGACAAAACTCTGTTTCTTTCATAATATGACATATCACACATGGGCAAAGCATTTGTCATTCCTATTCTACATATTAGTGCACCTGATAAAAGTGCTGTAGCTCCATACAGACCCACAGTTCTCCCACACAAACTTGATATTTCGCACCTCACGGCTCATAGAAGACTCTGCACCTGCTGCATTGTTTTAAAAGTGCCCTGAACACAGAAGCAGAGCAGAGTCATCCACGCTGGGAAACTCTCCGTATAATTCTTCACAAGTGCCATGCCCGATTTCCTCTGTGATCATGAGTGCAAGAAAACATGGACAAAAAGCCCCGAACACAATATCGCTATCAGATTCAACTCAGGACATGGCCTGTGGCTTTTTTGAGCACCATAAATTAAAATGAATCCTAATCTTTTATGGTACTATTACCAGTTCCAAAGAGCACCAAAAAAAAGAACCTCTTTAACTTTTAATATTATAATTTAAATATATAGGTCTTTAGAAAACCATCTGGTTAATTTTTTTTTTAAAGTAGGGGTTTTACTGGGGAATGCAAGAGGGTGCTCGGGGTCCACATGGAAATAAATAAATACATTTATTTCACTGTATAAATTGTATTTATATATGAATAGCTATACCAATTCATATATAGGTAGCTATATATATATATATATATATATATATATATATATATATATATATATATATATATATCGCTACCTTTCATAGGAAGGAAGTGCACTTGCAAGGCCGTCATCATATTGTAATGACATCAAATTAATATCAAATTTAAGAACCATATACAGTAAAAAATAAATAAAAAAAATAAAAAATTGTCTAGGAAGAGGGATCTGTTTAATCTAAAATGCTAATTTTCCTGTCTGCCTTTCCTTTTCTCCAAAATAAGACTAAAAAAAGGTGAAAATGCACAATGATTGAATAACATGAGAGGTGAAAAAAAAAACACTACAGTTTATTCAGTGATTAAGTATTTTAGATAAAGACTGCACTACTCCTCACATTGTTCATATCAGCAATACAACTGACACACATTCAACTTTGTGTGTCTGTATGGAGCTCTGCTAAATATCCCCAGTGCCTCTGAGGCAGTAATGATCTCCTGTCTCTTTTCCCCAGAATCCCAAACCCCCCTACACGCCCCCTGAGGTCAGATGAGCATGGCAGGTATGCGGCCTTGGGCTGGGCTCTCATTGTAAATATTAGCCTTATCTCCTCTCTGTTTGACTTCTGCATTCATTCATCTCCCTCACCGTCTAAGACCTGCTACTTCGGTGAGCTGCAGAAGCACCTCATAAGTTAAATATGGTCTCAGCAGGCAGATGCCTGTTAAACTTTCACTCGCGGTCTCTCGTTGGATGGATTAAGTTAGAAGATCTAAGAGTTTGTATCATGAACTTTCACGTCATTTATCAGCAGTTGTGGACAGTGAGAGGTGAACCACCATGTCTGAGCTCCCACAATCAGCACATGCAAATGATTTAAGATAGGACCACCAAACAAGCTCTGCTCTAACTTTATCTTCTTTATTTCATATCTAATATATCTGGAATGTGACCTATCAAAACTTCATCAATCTCCATTCCTTCACTGTCATTATCTTTTACACAAAGGATTTAAAAATGTTTTGATGGTAAGGACCCCCAAAATGGATGATTCCTTTGTGAGGGACCCTCTTCCTCAAGCACAAACTATGAAAAAACAGATGAACTGAAAATGTATGAAGTATTTCAATTGTGATTTATACATAATGTATGCAGTATACACAATGTAGCATTTCTTACTGCTGAAAATGAGGGTTGTCAATAGAATAAAATAATCACAATACATCTCATAATTCCCAACCAATCTTCCAATCTTTTAAAAGAATTAAGAGAAATGAAACAGTAATAATGTGTTTAAAAGCCCTTTTGTTCTTACTAAATTTTCTGTGGACCCCCAAGCACTATCCTGGGTATCCCTTAAATCAAGTTTGCATATATAGCATATATATATATATATATATATATATATATGATTAGGGGATGCAGCTCACTGGGAATGTAACGGAGAACAAATGTCAGTGAATGAGCATGTGAAGACAATCAGGAGGGTCTGCAATGAAAGGAGGAAGCAGAGTGAAGTCAGAAGATGTTAACATGGACAGGATATCAGTCTCCTGCTGAGGAAATGACATTAGACCAACACTGCTCTGATCTATCAGGTTCATTTCCGCAACTAAAGGTCTTAACAGAGTTTAATTAGTATAACAGGTCAAGATTTTTATCGAAACACAACAACATGGACAAATAGAGTTTTACTGCTGTAGTAAGACATAATCTCCATTGATGGCAATTGCAACTGAGTGTCTTATCAGTCATCTTGACTATTAAACAGTATAACCAATGCAGTCTAAGACAGCAGCTCTCTATTTTCTTAAGCAATGATAGAGCAGGTTATCTTATTGCAGCAGCAATGGCTAATTGAATTCAGAGCCGCAGATACAATCAGCTCAGTGTGTCACTAGATTACTAGGGCTTTACGCACGTGGTCGCTACGGTAACAGAGGAGTGAACTTCCTTCCTGATGAGCGAACAGCATCAGTGCTGTGTATCAGAAGATAAGAGAGAGAGAAAGAGTCTTTGAATCTGTTTATCAGGAGGAAATGAGGGAGTGAGTGGGAGTTGATGGGGATTTGTTCCTGATGAGCCGTGCATCAGGTGCTCCTCTGAGAGAACTGAGATCTGTTAATAAGATGCTTGTGGATGGATGTTTGAATGGGCCTTGTTGTTGTTGTCCTTTTTGGTCCTTTCCTAATGATAAGAATGGAATACTAGAGTACATGTTACTATTTACTACATATATCTATGTATTTTAGCAGTCTGAGCAAAAACTGAGTCAAGAAAAAGATGGTTAAAAAAAGGGTCAACATGGCAAATGGGATACAGTATACATTTTAGTGAGTTCTACAAACTACAAACACAATGCACATACTAAACAGTACATAAATAAAATTAGCAGTATGCTTTTCCAAACATACACTCACAAGAAATACAAGCAAAGCACATAGAGACACACATATAGTCACACTCATAAACTATTCTCTAGTGCTTTAGTTGCAAAGTCACACTACTTGCTAATCCAAGTGGATCAAGTGAATTAATCAGTGGACCGCAAGCCGAAACCACATGATTACAGGCCAGTTTGGCCATGTTCCACTCAGGTAGACAGCAAGCTCATGGCGCACTAAAACTCTCCGAACTATTCAAAACCACAGTAACAGTCTGAGGGATGTTTTTCCAAAAAGATTCCTCTCGGACAATCTTCCAAAAAGAATCCTCTTGGATCCTTCTCTCTTTGCCGTTCACATGACCTCGGCCAGCTCCCTCAGCTGACCCCAAACTGACTACCCTTCCTCCCACTCCTCTTCCTCCTTCTCTGCCTCTAAGGAGCCCAACAGTATTGAGAAACTCAAAGATATAGATAAACTAAAGAGAAATCCCTGGTCTACTGTATAATACATTAGGAGCCTGACTACCTCCAAATCCAAGAATATTTTCACATCGTTTTTTAACAAATCCTCCCACAAGTTTGAGAAACAGGGCATACAGGTGGTGGCTCAGAAGGGAAATTACCACTAACAAACACTTGAAAAACAAAGGACAACACTTAGCAGTTCAAAGTTTCAGTCATACTCTCACTCTTCATGTTTCTGGCTGATTTCCAGCAAGTGTAAATCTCTTACACAACATGAGAGACATGAAAGCAAAAACAAGAGTGGTCACGGGAGTCTGTACTGCCCCCATCATAAACAACAGCTCAGGGAAAACAATAATCTGGATCTGGTCCAAACAGGTGCTGATCGTTTCCTCCCATCAGCAGCGACTGATCTGAAGGAAAGCACTTTTACGGCCTTATGGTTATGGTTTTATTATGTCTTTAATCGGCTTCCAGCTTATCGCTGCCTATCTGGAGTGATGGAGATAAACAGAGATGCTCATTTGTATCAGTTCCAGCTGAGGTGAAGAATAAGACTTCAAACACACAGGTTTTTCAGACAGGTATTGATGGCTTTTTTTGTGTGTAGAGCCTTAAAAGAGTGCAGGTGGCTTTAAAAAAACTTATCTGAGGGGGAGATATATATACAATATACTCTCAGTTGGCATTAAATGTACATATACCATGTGGGAAATCTAATGAAACCCAACTTGAGGTGGTACACCTGGTTTTAATCTAATAGACCAACTTCATAAAGCTGATTTAATCTGGTAGACCAGTTTGGACAAGCAACCTAGACCAACTTATGACCTGGTTTTCCAGCAAGTCGTGTGTTCCAGCATTACAACAACCTAAATATGGGATGGTTACATATGGTAACGTAAGTTTTGTTAAGAGGACCCACATACAAAAACTGGCAAGCACATGAATATGCAGGTCCGGAGACACTAGCACTGTTTTATCTTTCAGGCAATATATTATGCTCTTTTAATAGGACAAGAAAAGACTGGAAGACTGTTGTCTGGAAGCTGTGGGAAGGTTAAGGTGGCATCAAAGTATCTCTCCCACAGTGTCAGATCACACAGGGCTCCGGATGACCCTGCCATCTATCTGTAAGTGTACACCGGCAGATACAACTGGGAAAAACGAGAAAGCAAGATCACCCAGACGCTTGACTGAGACAGCAGTTTGTGTTTCATCAAAGCTGACACAGAGTCTTTGAAGTCAAATTTCATAAAAGCATAACACATACAGTGCAGTTTATGTGCGTCCTACTCTCTGGGAATGTGTGTTCTTTAGATTTTTTCAAGTTGTACAGGCCAATCGAGTTAAGCCAGTAGCAACAGGAACCATCTTCAGTTCAGCAGTAAAACATGATATTAAACACTTTATTGCAATGCTAATTCAAGAAAACAAACTTTTCGCGCATTTGGATCTGTGTTTCCTCTGAGACTTTGTGTAGATTCATGGTTTCCTGTGAGACAGTGGGTTGTGGGAATGAGGACAGAGAAAGCATGAATGCAATCACAGCAGTTTTAAAGAAGAGTTGGCTAATAACTTTCCTACCCTCTCTCACACTCTCTCTGCCAGATGATATTGCATAACAAACATCAAACCGGCTCTCAATGTGGGAATGTCAACGACCGTACCAAGGAAGTGCTTGTGTCAAGCAAGCTGCATGATTTAGTTGATTTGCCTGCTTGTCTATGATTGTGAATATAGGACTATCTGTATTTGTCCAGCTTTGAGCAATAAGATCAAAGCCTTGTATCTTATCATCAGCAACTTGAATGGATATTGGTGCATTCTTATCGAGCGCATATCTATGACTAAGCAGGACCTGTGCTGACATATGGATGTACCCTACTCTACAGGACTGTGATGTCCAGGACTGTTCGACCCATTAACGCATACATACGTCTGCACCACTTCACTCTCCAAGAAAGGCATCAAGGTGGCATAAGACACTTTCAAAATATTTGAAAATTGCAGACCTGCCAAGAAGAGACCCACAGCTAGAGATTAGAACGGATGTCAGAAAATAATTCTGTGAGGCAGAAGAGGTCGAAAAAAAAAGTACATTGGTCCATGGCATAGTTATTATCCAGGACAATAACAACTAATAATAAACACAACAGCACTGAATAGCTCTAATAAGCTGTACTATGCTAAGACACTCCAAGCTCACAAAGAAAGTTTTTTTCTGACTACAGATTAGATTTTGCTTTTACTTTAACACATGGGAAAAACGACTTTACAGGGACACTTTGGCATAGTTTTAAACTCTTGGCTTGGTTTTAAACAAGCAGACCTGCCATTTGCATCTTTATCACAGTCTCTCTCTCTATCACATCCCCAACTAATAAGCTCATATGTGAAGCTCAATGAATATTAGTAACCTCGGGCAATCTGTAAATAATGGCTGGAGATCATAGCTGGGGTACTTGAGGCTACAAGAGACAAACTTTGAAAACTTCTCTGGCCAGAGGGTCATTACTGTGTGCAGAATGCTTGTAAGAAAACTACTATATATGTAGCTCTCAAATTCTGAGAATCCGGTGAAAACACTTTTCTACAAAACCTATTAACTTCCAATGATCTAGCAGAGCGGTTTTCATTGTCAGGACAGGCTTAACAGGGAGATGATGACTGTAATTACAGGTAAAACTTGTCAATGAGGGGATAGATTCATCAGTCACAGTATTGGCCAGGACTCTTTACACCCATGCAGTAAGGGCTGTCCGCTATCTAACTATCTAGAGATTTAATTATAGATTCAAAGGGCAAAAATAGCTCTCAGACTGTCTCAGGAGGGGAGAAAGTGGAGACATGGGATGTTCTGTTATCATGCTGGAAAAGTGAATAACCAGGCTTAGTGATATATGTTGACCCCACACCCAAACTCTCAGAGAGCTCTTGGGGACAAAATCAATTTGTGAATCTTTGGATTGGCATCCTTTTTTCTTGCTAGAGAACAGGAGTCGGACAAAAAGCTAGAGAATGTCTGTCTTACTTTTCTGCTTCTTATTTCTCTCTCACACACATTAAGAGTTCCCACCTGAGGGGCCCTGTGCTCAGAGACTGTCCAAATAGGGCAGACACGTATCGGTGAGTCTGAGGAAATGCTGCCAAGCACAACAGTATAAGGTTACAGCAGTCACCCTTGAGAAGCCATCCATTTTTTCACAAAGTCTCGAACCACACCACCGGCAGCAACCAGCGAGACCCTACTTCACTGTTTAACCAACACACCTCAGTAGGTCACTTTGAAGATTCTCTCCTTAGTGTTTGTATGAGTATGATTCTGAAGATGTATATCTAAGTCAGTGTGTGTAGACTTTGCCCTATCGCTCTTCTCCAGACAGGAAGGACGATGTTTGGAGTGAAAGCAGCGGTTGCAGAGGCAGACAGTGTCTCTGAATCATGGCCCGAGTTGTGAACGTTTGCTCACAGAGGATCCTGCTGGGCCAGCATGAGGCCAGGGCCTTCACCTGACTTGCTCCTGTCCTCTTGCAGCTGTGTAAATACAGACTACGACATATTCACTTGAATGCACATGGTACCGAGTGCTACACTGCTGGAAGCCAACATAAAAAAAACAATAAAAAAAAAAAACAGGTGGATTTTATAATAGTGTCTGCATGCAAGATATTTAGCCGTTGTTGTATATATATATATTTGCAAGAGTGTGTTAATCAACTTTAAGCTCAACAGAGCCTGGATTCACAATAGAAAACGGAGTGGTGAATGCTTTCACAAAGGTCCTGTGTATTGATGGCACAGACAAGTGCTGCCTTCAAGTCGTCAAAACAATCGTATACAAAGTTTGTGAATGTGAATGACATCACAATGTCACAATAATCAAAGTGAATGTCCATCCTAGATATAATAGTGTTTCTAAATTATGAATGCTAACTGCACAATTCATTTTGAATGCCTTTTGATAATTGTTAATCATTTTAAAATGTCTTTTTTTTAGACAACGGCCTTAAGAGACCAACCTACATGGTCAAATGCATAAAGCATCAATTATATACCCAATTCACATATTTAGCACCACATTTTGTAGCAGTTGCATGAAAACCTGTGCTGTGTTTGTTGGTAGGTAAAACAAAAAAGCAAAAAAATTGCAATTGCTCAAAGCATTCATTGTGTTCCAACAAAAATATTTTTGGGGGGGTTAATTACAACATCCAATCTCATTAGTAGGAACTTACCAGGACGACTTGAGGGCAGATATTTGTTGACCTTCGTTGAGACAGCCACGCATGTATCCACATTCTCTTTGTAAACACATTACATGCAGATGCAAGAGAGTCTGTGATGCTGGTTTTACAAATTGGATGAACTACTTAGCACTGATTACTTTTTGTGTTTAAGCCAGGTGCAGCTATTACACTATATTCTCACAGTTATGAGTCTGACATGTAGGAAATACACAGGGCTTCCTCCAGCATCTGACCTTTTTGTGTACAATCAGCCTTGGCTCGATGTGAACCCTTAAAGCCTCTTCTGAGGGAAGCAGACCACCCCTGAGTTTAACTACACCAAGTGCTTAGAAAATCCAGACATTAGGCTTGGGCCAGACAGCCTGTATGAGAGATCAAATCAAAAACATCCGACACAAATGTACCTTTTTTTCTGAGGAAGCCCAACACTGTTGTTAAATGATTCATTATGGACCACTGTGGAGCAATAGACTTCAGAGACCTGCTCAGTCACAGATAAACCAAAGGCAATCAGCAGGTGACCTTTATAAAGATGGCGCTTAACTGCTGAATAACTGGACAGCTTAGGAATGGCCCTTAAATGGTCATGTCATATAATCTATAGGCTCAAAGCCTGAGGAGGAGGTTTACATTCCAAGCCAAAAGTTGTGAAAAAAGACAGTCTCCACTGACCAAGCGAGGGGGTAGTGTAGAGAGAGTGAAACATAGAATCTAAAGAGCAAAACCCAAAAACATATGTACTCATCAATTACTCACAACCTCTGGGACAGTACTTGTGCAATTTTCAGCAAGGACAAATAGAGCAGTGGCCAAACTCTTCCTTCTAAGAGCCAGGCCCTTATGAAACGGATGCCAGCCGTACGAGAGAGACGGACATAATTGTACATGTCACTGACCATCAACAAGTACAACAAATAGTTGAACAAATTTTGTAAATTATAGTCTTTACAGTAGTGGGAATGGAAGTCCTGTTGGAGCTATCAGCAGGGGATCATGTTGGAGAGACCACAAATGCAATCCTCGCTTAAAGCGGCCCGATAGCTTCACCATTCTGCATAAGTCTATGTTCAGCATAGTGTAAGCGGTGTACCCCTCAGTGCAGATGTGGTCCAATCCAAACATTCCTTAAGGAGCTGTCTGCCAGGGTTAAGACTCTCTCTCTCTCTACCAGCATTGCCCTTCTTAAGGTCTCGACAGAAGGCTTAGCTATTGTTACCCCTGTCATGGGTTCAATGGGTTCTCTGGTCACCATTACAGGGTACGGTTGAGTCCCATCAAAGCCAGACCTCTATATTGTAGATCACGCAATGGCTAACCGCATAACAACTTTTCCTCTTTGTCCTCAATCAAGAGCATCACGTAAACCAAAGCCCAATCTGCTCTCCATTTCCTATGAGCAAGAGGAGATGAAAGATCAGGTGCATGTGGCATTCATGCTGCCTCTTGGCCAGACGTAAAAAGGTCCAGCTTTTGGCAAGCACACCTCTTCTTTCATCCCTTCTTCCCACCACTCGCACACCCCCACCGGACCCCCTGTCTCTTTTTAATCTATTCCTTTCAGGGTGCAACGGAAAGCTTATGGGCCCAAAATCTATTCATGCAAGCCATGTGAATACAGCGTCTTTTCTGAGTCAGTGAGTTCACGGTGTTTGTCACCCTGTGGTGTTGAATAAGTCGGAATGGGGTAGACCTAAAACAGAGGTGGGTCTATTTCTCAAGCTTGCTTGCATTACCTACAGCTATTATAAAAGACAGCCACTTTTTTGGGCAGATTGTTAAAATCAGTTAGTAAGATGTGGTGGGCACGATACAACATTAACTTTACGGCTCAAAGCGTACCTGCCAGCAAGGAGGAGGGATCTAAACTAGAGTGCATCCAGAGTGGTCTGCAGAAAAGAGTAAACAACTGGCCTATTAAAGTGTAACTGCTTTCAGCCCGCAGCCAAGTGCTACTTCAGAATATAAACCTGAGAAAACAAGCTCAGACCCACAAACACACTCTCAACATGCACATAAACAATGAAGGATCAGGGCAAGCCTGGCACGCCTGTAGCTCCTCTGTCTGCCAGGTAATAAAAATAAATAAAAAAACTATGACTACCCACAGTAAAATATTGTGCAAAAAACGATACTCCTCAGGTCCAAGTTTAAATGTTTGCCATCATACTCCGTTTCTATTTACGTGGGAACAATTTGATTGGACCACCGGGGATACACATTCAACTGGTTGACTAATCACTAGGCCTGCATCAAATCAAATGGAATCAAATGGAATTCCGTGAAAAGTTATTTGGGTTTAAAACACTCATTTGATCTTTACATGTTTGTTTATTTTTGGTAATGCGATCATGCATTTAGCTAGCAATATAACCCCCTCAACTCCTTTTACCACATCCATTCCAGAATTACACAGTTTTTAAGTCCAAAATAAATGCAAAAAAGGGCACAAATTCTGTCTGACCTTTCTTTTTAAACTAATGCAGGGTTTAATAAGATTTTTTTCTATTATTATTATTTCTGCTTGCCTGGTCAGGCTAGCAGTTTCAATAGTAACTTGCCCTGCCATCATTTTCACTAGCCTCACCACAAAAGTGGTGTAAAAAAATGTAGTTTTATAAATGTAATGAATTTTAGTTTTAAGAGATGTAAAAAATAGTATACACACATCTACTGTAGATGCAGGTGCACAGCTACAAATCAGTGTGGAGAATATGACAGTTTTTTCTTTTTTAATGGCATACACAAATGGATGACCTTTTCAATGGCAACACAGCAAAGGCCCAAAACTCTCAGACTATTTCTCACAGTTACTGTTGAGCCCTATAATGCATAAAGGTCATGCAAAAAAGAAACCTTGAACCTCCAGCCATGAGATAGGACACTCATTTACCCAAAAGTCACCTTTTTGATGAGTTAGTGCAAAAAATATCTTTATCTTCCCTTCCCCGTCTCCCTCCCTCTCTTCTCTTCACCTCGCCCGATCTTTCTGCACATCTGTAGTGCTGCACTCCAGCATCCTGTTTTTATGCAACTCTCAGCAAAACAGGCTTTGGCCCCTAAGGCAGCAAGTGCATGGAACATCTTCTGCCCAGAATATAAGAGGTGTCACATGCTGCCACACCTACGAACAATTTAACAGAAAAGCAAAAATTGTTGGCAAGTAGTTCCAGGGCTGTTGCGGTTTTGAAGTACATACAGAGATACATAGACCAGCGTTTTCTCAATGTGGTGCTCTTTAGCCTGTAGCGATGTAACATAGCCATCCTCCGCATGATTAATAGCTCGTGTCAACCTGGGAAAATGAATATCAGAACGTGCTTGGGCTATACGCACCAGCGGAACGGCCCACTTGGAGACTGTGCCAGTTCTATGGGTGTATGTGTGGCACATGTGTGTGTATGAGATCAAAGGACAGAGAGCATGGCACACTCCCACCATGTACAATGTGCTTCTAATCTAACGCTGCCCCTTAAACCTCTGTAGCTTAATTAAACCGGATTTACTCCAGATTACTGCAATATTGGCTTACTTAGACTACACAGAAAGAGGGTCTGTGATCCATGAAAGCTAACTACTCATCCCTTTTCCTCTACTCCCTTACCCAGCACCTCCATCCTTCCCTTTCCTCTCTCAGTTGTTCCTTTATGAAGTCACAATAAAGCATGAGCAAGAGAGAGAGGAAGCAGGCAGATGTGGGCTTATTAAAGCTCTAAAAATCTGCAGTAGGTGCTTCCATCTGCTTCCAATGCAGTAAGTCTTCTTCATGCACATCTTCTTTCAAGGTGAGCGGGGGTGTAAGCCAAACCACTTCAGTGTGCAACAAAGTGCGCAATTCAACTGAACTAACCCTTCTGAAAAGACCAGCATTGTGTGGTGTGTTTTACATGCTGGTGTACTAAAATGACTAAAACTGAATAAAAATAAATTAAAGCTAAATAGAAATAAAAAATAAGCACATAATAAAATCATTAAAACTGAAACTGAAATGAAAATATGAAAATGTATGAATGAAATGAAATAAACACCAATAAATCAAATGAATGCTGCTCACTCTTCCAAACCAAACGTGTATGATTGCTTTCTTCAGGTTTGGAATGACATGAGAAAATTATGTCAGGTGACCCAGGTATCCATATTGCACAATGTACAGATTTACACATGCCTGCACATACAAAGGTGTTTTTTCCCCCCAGCCTTTTAAATTAATAGAATAACTGCAAAACTTCTCCAGAACTAGCCAGATAAATGGGCAGAAGGCAATACACACACCACAATGGTCTAAGAGCTTAAGAGAATGTGATTCTGAAGCACTTAAAAAAGGACATTATGCAGTTCTGAAATAATACCACAGACTATAAACTAACATACCTCTCAGACAGCTTCAAGTGGAAGTGTGTGTTGAGGTACACAAACTAATCGATACCGGGATGACAGCAGTGGAGGGAAAGAGATAACGAGCTTGCGAATGACTTGACTCACCATCTGTAATGGTGAGTGTGCTATCACATGACCTCAATGTGATACAACGGACCCCTGTACCACTGTCATAACCGCAGTAATGGACCGTTCACTGAAGCATAATCTCCCCTCCTCACTGGATCATTATGAGAGAATATTTGTTAGCACATTTTTTTAGGATACTCAAGGCCCATCAAACATCAACCACTGCGTTAATGGCTGACCAAAAGCATGCATGAACCAATTGGAGGAGAACTGTTTGTTCTCTATTTCTCTCTCTCTCTCTCTCTATATATATATATATATAGACTCAGTAAAGTTTAGGATCATTATGCTATTAAGGAGATTACACCATAATTATGAGATTAGGAGGCTCTGCTATTCGTCAAGGAGGCACAGAGAGAAGTTTGTGTGGTGAGAGAGAGAGAGAGAGTCAAAGTTTGTGGTAATAAGCCAGACCCCTTTATGTCTGGTCACCCTGGTCTTGACATGAACAGTTTTGTTGTCAATAAGGCTGCACTTCTGTTTTAAACACCACTAATGAGGAGCTTAACACCTTCCCAAAATAATATTAACACCCTTTGAATGATGGGAAATACTTAACCTCTGGTCTGCTTGGGCAAGTTGGTGAGTTGGGATACAAGCATAAATATTCAAAAAAAAAATATACAATAGGTACATATATAAAGGTAAATATATATAACTACAAGTAATTTCAATGCCACTCGCTTTACAAAACAGAAATGCAAAAAATAAATTGCTTATCTGATCTAATGCGTTACTGCTGGCACAACTTTTTTTTTTTTTACTTTTTTTTTTAGCTGTTGGCTGGTGTAACAGGACACACACAAATGCACATACACAGTGAGTTCAGAGTCAGTGTACTTCACAGTTCATTTGCTGCGATCATCTGGGGAAAACACAGATTTAATCATTTAACCTAATGCAGTACTGGGGCAAACCACTGTAGAAGGCATTGAAACTTTAAAACTTTCTCACAACAAAATGATCACCTCAAACTGCTTCAATGTTCCTAAGTACTTCCTAAAACGTGTGGCAGTTCTGCATCAGTACAACATTAATTTGTACCACTTCATTATTTGTACTTTTGTACCACATTTGAGGGTGTGCGCGATTTTTTCATGTTCATGAAAGAAGTCTCTTATGCTCACAAAAGCTGCATTTACTTGATCAAAAACGGTAAAAACAGTAATATTGTGAAAGACTATTACAATTATTAACTGTTTTCTATTTTAATATATTTCAAAATGTAATTTATTCCTGTAATGGAAAAGCTGAATTACTCTAGTCTTCAGTGTCACATGATCCTTCAGATTTGTTGCTCAAGAATTTATTTTTACTATTATCAATCTTGAAAACGGTTGTGCTGCTTAATATTTGTGCTTAATTTTTCACTAATATTACAAACAGAAATCATTTGTAATGATTTTATAGGGTCACATGTGATCAATTTACTGAATCCTTGATGAATAAAAGAAAAAAAAAGTTTAAAACTATAATTAAAAAAAAACTTCTGACCCAAACTTTTGAACGGTAGAGTATTAAAGATTGAGTCAGACTGCAAGGGGGTTTCTGGGAACCTGTAATACTTGATGCATGTGGCATCGTCGATAAGAAAAATCCTTAAACAGTAGCCAGCAAAAGATTCCTGAGGTGTCCAATAACCTCTAAACATTCACGCATGTCAGTGCACAAACACTACTGAAGGGCTTTGGACTTTAGCCCAGGGGGCAGAAAATCCAATGATTCTGTAGCGGGTCACGATGTTATCACGCAGTCTGACTCACAGAAGGGCAGAACTCTTTTTGTTTACCTCTCCTCTCCTCTAGGGATGAGCTCCCCTAATTATTGTTAGTTGTTTGAACTCGCACTAGCATTATTAAACAGGGTTTCCTTAGAATTACTAGTCAAGTTGTTCAGACAACCTGACGACTAGTCGATTATGAAATCCCTCCTCTCTTTTCCTGGTGTGTATTAATGGCATGCTGGGATGTCCGCTCTGTCCCAGTCCCTGCTGATTGCTAATGAGCCCCATGCTTTGGTTTCACAGATGTTCCTCCTTTGTGTCAAGCCAAGAGAAAATGTGTGTATGCGTGTGTGTGTGTGTGACCTCTGTGTGCGGCACTGGGCTCGTGGCGTGTAATCGGAGCCAGTTATACAGACAGTGCCAGGTGTGTGCACTGCCTCCATCCCTCTATCAGCACAATGTCAGTGAGAGAGAGAGAGAGAGAGAGAGAGAGAGAGAGAGAGAGAGAGAGAGAGAGAGAGAGAGAGAGAGAGAGAGAGAGAGAGAGAGAGAGAGAGAGAGAGAGAGAGAGAGAGAGAGAGAGAGAGAGAGAGAGAGAGAGAGAGAGAGAGAGAGAGAGAGAATGAGTAAAGGAGAGCAGAGGTCTGGAATGAAGTGAATTCTCCAGGAAAATGAGAAAGTAAAAGAATACGTGAGCACATGAAAGAAAGTGAGAGAGGTGGAAAAGCTGTCAAAGTTTATGTAACAAATGACAAATGCGGCTGATTAGAGCAATGAAGGAAAGGGAGTGAAAGAACAGAAACTTTAAATTTGAAGACTGGAATTGGGAAAAGGAAGTGAAAGGCTAATATCAGACATGAATCACTTGAGTGCGTGTTCATACGTTTGATTAGCCACACATTGTGTGCCCCCAGAAGTTAACTAATCTGACAAAACCATGTTTTTAAAGTTAGAATTATGCATAAAAAAACTGCATTAGTTTGTATTAATTATTATTAGCTTTCAATCAAAACCATAGAAATCTATAGAAGTTATTCTTAACATTTTTGACACCAAGGCTATTGTCCACAATAATATTTGAAGGACCCATGACTTTTTCCAGTTGTTTGTTAGTTATTTATTATAAGGAATAAAAATACTCAGTATTTGCTCAAAATTCCAATGTAATTTTATAACTTTAGCTACCTCTACATCTAGGTTTTTCAAGACACAGTTTTTTTTAGAAAAGACAAAAAAAAGTTAATGTTGTTGAAGGGGTGAATTAAAATATCTTGATTTTTTATTTATTTTTTAGCTTATTTTAACACTTGTTTAGTCTTATTTCAAATAATCTTGAGGCCCACGAGTGGACCCCAGCCCCCTAGTTGAGACCACTGATTTACAAAAGGCTATGTTATTAGATAACTGGTTAAAAGTGTGTAAATTTGCCAGCTCTAGCTGCTCCATTCTTTTTGTTCTTTTATGTCATTAAACAACACAGAAGTGGCAGTGTACAGTTTGTCTCCCTCTCTCTGATCATTTATTGGTCATACCTTTGAACTAGCACAATGCCTGGAGGTCCTGTGTTTGTGGATATGGCCTGATGTGTGTGAGAAGTAGTATGAAAGCATGTGGGTAACTTCCGTCCATGGGCTGTACTGTGCAAAGCGGTAAGAAACTGCTCTGCAAGCGCTGCATCAATAAATACCATTCAAGAGATTCAGATGTGGCAGAAGTGCTCGGCCACTTAATGATACTGGTGAACAGAGGGAAACAAAATGATACATGCCAGATCGTTAAAAGTTATTAGACGCAATTTTTTCTTTCGAATCGAGCTGCGTGCACAGAGCGTTTTTGGTCTCTGGACGGCTCACCCCTGTAAAAAACAAAAACACGCACACACACAAAAAAAAACAGGATGCCTGGCAAGATCTGTCCTTTAGGTTGCGCGCTGTTTTTCTCACCAGTTTTTCTTCCTGTTTTAACTAAAGGCTGATTTGGCTTCCAGAGACGTTAAATATAAACCTGCACGGTTGTTTTGAAAACAAACTCCATAATGCAAAATCAAAACACTTACAGAAAAAGTTTACAAAAAAAAATTCTTTCATTACTTACTCACCCTTATGTTGTTTCTTTCTCCAGTAGAACACAGAAGGAGAAATGCTTAATAATGAGCTAGTTGTTCTTTTCCATGGAATTACAATGGATTGGAGTAAAGCTTTCATACCACAAAAAAAAAGGATGTAAGTAAATAAATAACACAAAAGTGATGCAAAATAATACATTTTTTTTGTTCAGTCTTCCATCAGTCTTTCGATCAGCTTCAGGAAACTTAGAAATAGACCACGTTCATGATACTTTTATGGTGCACTTGCATCTGTTTTTTTTTTTCAATCTTAATTGCATCTAATTGCAGAATAAAAAATTAAAAATGTTAATCATTTTTGAGTAGATGTTGTATTGGTTGGGCAAGTCAATAAACACTTCTGTGCATGTCAGTTACTCGTGCAGCGCACTCTCTTTTACCCGTGCACTTGTATAATAAACAGAACATAACAGTAAACCAGTCCTTGTTCATGGGAGTAAGAATCAGATTTATTTTATTAAAAAAAGAAATGAGTTGCGGTAAACAGTAAAGGCCTCAAGAAATAAACTGAACAGCGTGCCAAGATTATGCCTGATTTTATCTGAATAAACATCACCATCACTCAACCCTTGAATAGGCACACTGGGGGAAAAATATGAGTGAATTATTAGATTATGTAGGTTTTTACAAGTCACAACTCTTTAGAGAGCTTTTGGATAGTATGTTTCCATTCGAGTTGAGCTGTATAATGGCTCTGAGCCCCCATCTCTGCTTGTCTAAGGGGGAGCATCATCACTTGTCTTCAGTGTCCTGCACTCTTCCAGATAAGGAGTGCAGCACGCCAGACCACCCATGGCTATGACATGCACAGAGAGAAGAAACACCCCACCCGTCGACCTCAAGCCTCAGTGTTTCACCACCGACAGCACCTCTGCTGCTGGGAAACGCTGGCACTGTCCCCTTGCACTCTCAACATTCCCCTCCCTTCCCCATCTAACACACTGTGAGCCACCAGTGGCCTGTTTACATTCCCTGACTTCTTAATCTCACACATACAAATTTTAAATGGGACAAGTACAGAGCTCTGGGGAACCTCGCTATTGGACCACACTGCTGAACTCAGTAAGAATGAAGAGGATTATATACATGAGTGTGTGTCTGTGCCCATATGTAACGGGATGCCCTGAGATGACAAGAGCCTCAACACAGCTAATGATAACGTGAATATATAATCTACATTTCACGTCGCTGTAAAAATGAGTAAAATTAAAGAGTTTGTTCATCTATATACAGTATAAAGTTGTTTTGGACTCTTGTGTCTTTTATTGTATGGACAAAAACAGGTGGAATACTCTTCAAATTATTTTCCTTTGTGTTCCAAAGAAGACAGAAAGCATAGGCGCCGATTTACGTTCCTGCCGTTGGGTGCGAATCATTTAAATTAAGTTACGGTATTAAAACGCAATATTTCTAACACAGAACAATTACGTAACAAGGTGAATTAAGTTGTATGCATATACTTTGAAAATGAAAATGACCACTTTGCCATTTGCAGTAGGCTTATACATCAGGGAATTTTCCCGACATTAAATAAATAACCATTTACATGATTAGGATGTTTGCATTGTAAGAATATACAGGGAGTTCAGATATAAAAACACTGATTCATTAAGTAACGTTTGCATATTGAAATCAGATGGAGCGGTGGCTTCACTTGTTACGACGTCAAGCCCACACCACACCCACACTTTACTTTTTTCAATTGTGACAGGCAGGACTAGCAAAACCTCAAATTAATCTGCTTGGAGGGGATTATGAAAGACTCTCACATCCTTCATAGTGCCCCGCCTTCATTCTGTCTCTGCTTCGGTTTCCAGCCAAATGTATGAACATTTCTATATTATAAGCTACTAAAAAGTTATACAGCAATGGAGAGGTCCGAGTTTAAGGGAGGCTGCTTTTCACTGGACAACAAATAAGTAAATATAGAACCTGCATTACATCCTGTTGTTGACAATCCAGTTTTGACAGTAAGGAGCATTTGGGGGATTTCACATAACTTTAATATAAAAGACTCATAGAGCACAAGAAAACACATAAAATAAAAATGTAAGATGGCAAAGCAAATGGAAGATTTGCACAGGGTGGAAAACATGTGTCCTTCTGAGAACAGGGTTTTGCTGTCATAATTCCACACTGGATGCTAGAACAACATATCAGACAAACCTCATGCAGTATGGAAGACTATCTCCCCCAGTCCATCTGCATTCAAAGCCAAGCACTCAGAGGAGGATTTACAAAAAGCTGTTTGGGACAATAAATCATGCAATAAATATGAGTAATAAAATATAACAGATGGATTCATCTCAACAAAACATTTCTGGATCATTATGTTGGATTTATATCAACAACTGTTTTATCTGATGATCTAAACACTATAAAAAATATGTTTACTCTTGAACAAGAAGAGAATTCATACTTTCAAGTCTTTATGTCCCAATTTCAGTCTTGTATAGCAGTGAACAACACCCAGTGGAGTCATTCCATTTTCATGTCAGTTAAGTAAGTGCTCTTTGATGCAGAAAAAATCAAGCTGAATTAGAAAACTGTTCTGATTTCTCATCTACTAGTTATGTAAGAGTTAAAAAAGTAGGTCTAAATTAATAAACATTTCCATATTCTTCATATTTCCTAGACACAGATTTAATTCAAATACCCAGTTGTTTCCTTCTTTTTGTTCATATTTTCTCACATATTATCGCTCTCATCAAGCCTGCCACAGACACACATTCTCAAACACACCTCCTCACTGCCCTTGGTCTCAGGTGTATAAAGTGTACAGCGTAAGCTATAATCAGTTCACCAACCAGACCAACCACATATTTCCTCCATTTACCATGGGAAACTGCACTGAGAACTCTGTGGAGAAAGTGGCTGGAATGATACTTGCACAACCAGCATTTTTTACAGTCTCTATCACTGTCATGAGATAAGGCCCTTGCATACTGTAAACTACGCAGGCTACCTTGGATGACTGCTCTTAAGGTGTCCAAAAGAGCTTCTACAGCACGCTCGCCATCTGTTCTCACATTAACCGTTAAGTTGTTCCATGGGTTTACTTTAAATCTTGCTCTGTGGAGCTCCTGTTTGTTTGGAAACTTGATAAATAGCACAAGCAGATCACAACACCGCCAGCTGCGCGGTAGACTGATGTCCTCAAATGCAAAGTTTGACATGAGTTTGCTGTCCCGACACACATGATTCAAATCAATCTGCAGCCACATAGAGACTGTCTCAACACCAAACAAGGTGAATGTGCTGCCCTCTGTGGGAACGACTACAAACATGTTCAAACAGGCATGTGGGTATAAACCAATCCACCTGTGCTGAATGCACTGACATGCCATTACATTATGATCTTAGACATCTTCACTAGCCCCACCAAAACTAGACTGTCAGGAGAAAGCAAGTACTGCCTCAGGCTCTTCAGCCCATTCAAAGAGAGCTGCAAGACCTGGACAAGCCCGCATTAGTACTAATTGTTCCCAGGTGACCAGTCAGGAAGGGACAGGTGGGACATTTCTTTAGTTAAGGAGATAGGAAGGTATTAAAAAGTCAGTCACATTACATTACATGACATTTCTTAATAATATTGTAAAAATAGTGCTTGCTCAGTAGAGTTTTATGATTAGTCTTAACATTCCTGCTGCATTTTTAACAGCAAACTAAAGTGAAGAGACAAGGCTTGTGATTTTTTTTTTTTTTTTCGCACTAAAGGGCATGACACTTGAGTTTGTCATGGAGCACGGAGTTAATAATAAAACACACTTCCCCTCTTTCTTGGCCCCACTGCCCTCCAGCAACCCCAAACATGCTCACAACCGCTGCACCAGAAACCCTGAGCAGTCAACCACGACCCTGCTTTGAAGTTAGCACGCACTTCCTTCAAGTTACAAGAAAACACAGCCTTTTCGGATCTTAATAGGGAGGAGGTAAATCTAAGGAAGTCACAAGTGAGACAATGGTCAAGATGAGCTTACTAAACAGGAAAGTCTTTTTTTTTTACCTAAAGTTTATTTTTTTCAATTGTGACAGGCGGGACTAGCAAAAGAATCTGCTTGGCGGGGATTTTGAAAGACTCTCACATCCTTCATAGTGCCCCGCCTTCCTTCTGTCTCTGCTTCGGTTTCCAGCCAAATGTATGAAAATTGCTTTCAGAAATATTGGCATGCTTTTCTTTTGAATGGGTAAGAGTTCATGGAAATCCATACATGTCTATCATTCGCTAGCAATTTGATCTTTGCCTTTTTAATATCGTGAAGCCTGAGAAAAGAGCAAGGGAAAAACACCAGCCGTATATCTGTAACGGAGCACCACACGTGGGGGATAGGGAGTTAGTGTGCTGCCCCGCTCTGTTTCACACAAGAGTTTCCTCAGGTGGCCGAGTCTCCCCCGTAAAACACCCCCTAAAACTACCCCCATGCTTCATTTCACAGATAGAGATCTTAATAGCCTCAGCAAAACTACAACAGCTCGTTCGTAAACTGGAAGTCTTAGCAACATGAGAGACATGGTTTGTAATGATAAACAAACAGCCATGCTCAAACAGTGCGCATGATTCAGCAAAGTGTGAGTTTCCAGATATTAAAGGGATAGTTCAGCCAAAATAAAAATGTTGTCATCATTTCTTTACCCTCATGTCATTCCAAAGTTGTCTGACTTTTTCATTTCTGGGTGAACTATTCATTTTAATATATAAAATAAACAAACCATATAATTAATTCAATTTCTTTATGTAAAGCATCTAAATTCATACATATGCACTACTGCATAATTTCCAGCATGTAGAATAAAAATGTCCAGACATGACAGATCTATGGCACCTGCTAAAATTATGCAATAGTCTGCCAGGCATCTGGCTGATCTATTTCCAAACACGCATTGAATTATAATTCCACATCAGTCAAACAAGAACTGTAACCAGCTTTCTCCTAGAGCAACATGCGAGTCACCTGTAGAGTGAACCAGTACCTGGTCTAAAGATCAACCTAAACATGGTACACACGGATGAATGCCTGGATTACATGTCATCATCTTTCTCACTGACCTTGCATATCTTGCTCTCTTCTGCCTGTCTGCTGCTACGTGCCAAAGTTGCGGCTGGAGCTGGGACCAAGGTTGACCTCCTATCATGGATCTCCGTCTTGAATGACAGCTGACAGGAGAGCATAGAAGATTCTGTGACCCTGAGCTCCGAGCTCCTGGGTGCCAATCCATGTGCCATGCTGCTTCTCCCAGGGTTCAGGATGGGCAGTGCAGTGTGGATGGGTTTGGACCCCACAGCTGGCTGCCGGAGTTTCGATGCAACGCCAACTACTGGCATAGTCCCTCAGAGTGCAAGTCGAACAGAGAAATAAGGAGGGGGAAAAAGTGGAGGAGTTGTCTCTCGTGGTTTTCTCACACAAGGGAGAGAGAGAGAGAGACAAGAGCCCTGTGTCTGCTCTTGATGTCTGGCAGGGGCTATAAGAGGTGGGAGGGGGGTGTATGGTCTCCTAAAGAGTGCTGCTAGCGGGTGAGAGCGTGGACACGCTCATTCTGTTGCCGACAGCGTGTGCTGCTCTCAGTAACTGAGAAGGCTCCTCCACTACACATTCTCCCCTCCTCCTCTCTCTCTTCCACTCCTCCTCTTCCCTTACTGACAAAACGCCACTACAAAACCAAACAGCTCTCGGGGGCGTGAACTTCCCGGGAAGGTAACCACCACTCTGCTCTTCTCACTGCCTGATTACCCAGATCTGACTGTGTATCTCTCTTACATACACACATGCACACACCGACTGATCTAACTCTCTGGTTCCTCCTCTGTCATTTGAAGAACATTCCACAGCAGCGCGTCACACTCCGACTGCAACTGTCAAAACAGTCTCTCCGTAACCCAGCTCAGATCGGTGGACATAGACACCTCACACTGGCTGCAGCTGGAACAACTGAATGCTGTGATGAAAGAATGAGTGCAAAAAGAACACTCGAAAGACAGTGGAAACATTTGGGGTTGTTTGGAGTAAAAGTAAGTCTGTATATAAGTGACAGCCAACACAAACAGATGTTAGAAAAGGTCTACTCTCTTTTATCCCGGAAACAATCCACACTTAAGTTGTTTGTCTAGTTCCCTGGATTTAGCTGCCAAACTGCAATTCACTGGCTCTCTCTTTCTTTCTTTCTTTCTTTCTTTTTTTTTGTGCTGTCAACTTTACTTTCACTCTCATCTCATCTATTATCCCCACCCAGTTTATAGAAATAGTTGGTAAAGGGTCAGAAAGACAGGAAGGCTTGGAGACAGTGGACTGTGTGTTAGAATTTTTGCGTAGCATTTAGGAACTGGTGGAGAGAAGAACATGACAGCAATGCTGACAGCACTGACTTTCCTCCCTGCTAATTCATGTCAAACAAATAATCAGGGAATTTTCTTGTGTTTAGCCCAGGAGATACGATTCATTTCCCACTAACAGAGGACAACGAATCATTGCCCATGATCACTAAACAATCTGTCGTTTTGTACCTGGCAAAGTGCCTGTATACATGAATTTTCAACTGTGGTGTGAAACTGAGCAGCCCTTGATGTATTAAAGACTTTATTAAATGGGCAAAATATGACATGTACCATGGTTTTTAACAGCCGTTAGCCTGGTGTGAGACTTAAAAGAGAGTGAAAGTTTTATATGGAAAGAGCCCATCTGGTTCAGTTTAAAAGCAGGGATGTGTGGAGGAACAGCAAGGATTTCCACCACATCGGAACACTTTAACACAGCAACGTCCAGTTCCAAAGCCTATCCTGAGCACCTACAGTTTATTTAATACCTCATGGGATTGACTCAATGCTCACACAACTAAGCCTATATTCTTGTCTGTTTGGTATATTTAGAATCAAGTGCATTTAATGAGATGGTGAACACCTTTTTTTCCATGTTCCTCCTTCATTAACAACATACTTTAACTATGCAATCCACCAATACTGCAAAGCAATGAATGATAACTATACCTTCAATGTAAGAAAATTATATACAATTATATATTGAAAGAAACTGCTCTGATTTCCTCTCCAGGATTCCAGGTGCTCAGTGGATCACATGTAACTGAACGCTCCAGGCAGAAGGTCAGATTCAAAAAAACATTTCCGCGTGTGTTCCTACTTGAGCAGTGAAGCCCGAATTTAATTTTCATGTCTCCCTCGCAGAGTTCATCAAGCTGCTCTGGTGAAGCACTGCTGAACGATGGGCTTCCAGTTACCTGTTTTTGGAATGCACTGCGATAAATCGGAGCTGAAAGTTTGCCGCTAACTGCCTTAGAAAAGCCAAAGTCAACAGGAGCAGAGCAACCTCCGGGTTCAGTTCCACCGAAGCTTGGTGGGTCATGGCTAGTGTGCTGTTTAGCCATCTGACCGCTTTTCTCCACATGAGGGCCCATACTCTTAGCGAGCTGGTTAAGCGGGGACAAAGATCATAAAACGTGATGAGGATGTTGATGGGAATGACAGCAATATTGTTGTTGATGCCGCAGGGTGATGATGGTAATGATAGAGTTCACTTCCTCAGGCTTGTCTAGCGAGGCACAGTTGACAACTGTGGCCTGTACCTCAGAAGTGCCATAATTCCAACAACAAACAATGTGTCTTTTAAGATCGGGAAATACTCGATAGATAGAGGCAAAGAGCCCTGATAAGAGCTACATTTACAGCCTCAATCTTTATTTCTGAATGTGGGCTCAGCAGAGTTGCTCCATTCTAGGTGGCCTCCAAAGCCACAATGGAGTATCTTGTGGCAGGGAAAAAGGGCATTCCAACAGAACTGGGGAAAAGAGTGGGCTGAGGGAGAAACCTCAAGAAATTTGGGTTGGGGGAGAATTATGGAAGACCCAAAAGCCACAGCCCAAGAGAGGAAATAGGAACTCTGCATCTCAAGACTCAATCCTCCAGGCCAAACATTATAACATGTGATTAAGTCAACTTGCTGCTTTCCACGAAAGAGCCTGGAAGGAAATCTGCTGCTACAGATGTATGTATGTTTGTTGAGATACTCTCTTTTCTCTCTGACTGATAAAAGCAAGGGTTCAGCATTAACGAACCAAAGCGTGCATTGGGACATTTCCAGCTGACGAGCTCCTAGTCACCACCATTCATCCATGAATCTAAATGTTGTGTTTCTCCAAAAACAAATCCCACCGGTTACAGAAAAAGGAATACCAGGCAGAACCAAAGCAGTGGTTCCTGATTGTATGGAACATCCATGCATGGAACCTGACGTCAGAGAGTGGCCTGCACTCCCTGTGAAAACAAGCAGGGGGGAGAGATGGGCAGAATGAAAGACTGAAAAAGAGAACGAGAGATGGGCTGACCCTCTTACATCCCCTCTGGACCCTCCCCTGTCAATACAAATCCCTTGAGAGACAGATAGTCACGCACCTGGTCCCCACCACAAGCACATGCTTATCTCAGCTCTGCAAATAGGATGGCATGGAAAAGAAAACACACACACACAGGGTGCTGGAGTCATGGATTCCTACTCCCCAGTCAACCTTTGACGCCCTCCATGGGCTCTCACTCTCTGCCTGATGGGCTACAGGCTTGAGAGATAAGCTTTATGTGGCACTATGATGGTATTCATTTTTCATCATTAGCATCAGAAGAGTGCTTTTCAAGGTTCTCCTACCATGCTAATCCTTGCAAAGACTTCTAGTCTGGAGTGAATCAGAGATTATCAGGACATGGCAGGGTTGGAGGTGATGGAAGAACTTCCATTTGATTAGTCACCGTTTCTTTTTCATATTGAAGTCTTGAGCCCTTGAGGCCACCGTGATGGAGAAGAGTAGTGAAACAGATTGAAACAATTCATTTTAGTGGGAGCAATTGTGCTCCATTTCGGATTCAAAGGGGTCGGAACAAATGGAATGTGAACTATCCCTTTTCAAACAGCCAAACTTATAAACACACATTTAGCAAAAACGTCAAAGAAATTCCAGCTGCCCGGAGAACATGTTTGGAGCGGGTGGCTTGGCCACATCCCAAAAAAGAGTGGGTGGAAACAACACTACATTGAATTAAAGCCGCATCCTAATCCCAGCAGGAAATCTTCTACTTTCCCCCAAAAACAGTGCTGCCACTTTCCTACTTAGTGGTCAACTTCAATAACAATTAAACCTCATAACTTACTAAATAATCAGGCACAAGTGTCAATGACATCTAAAATTGTCTATTATAGAAAAAATAAAAAATAAAAGTTTAAAACGTGGCAAGTTTATGTTGGTTTCATGTAGTTTTGAAAGACTTTTATACTTCCTTCAACAAAACTTAAAATGTATCTTTTGTTTTATTCTATTTTATTTGTAAATTTTAAAGAGAAAATAAAATCAAGACAACATTTTACTTGTATGTATGAGTATACGCATCAAAACATTCCTAAGAAAAAATTATAAAAGATTGTACCAAACTACTTTGGCGCAATCATTCCAAAAATGTCATTCTTTTAAGAAGGCATTTTCCCCCCTTCATTTTGATTTCAAAAAAGTTGTATCAGCCTGATTTGTCTTTTTTTTTTACCATTAAATGGCAAATTGAATTTGAATCCGAAAACTGAAAACATGATCATCATAGATGAGGTGGTTTCAGGTCATTGTAGGTATAAATTGCATTTTGTATATATATATATATATATATATATATATATATATATATATATATATATATATATATATATTTTTTTTTTTTTTTTTATGAACCCTAACCCTAACCCTAACCCTAACCCATGCTCTGAGTATACTGCACTTGCGCAACACTCATTCCTGACACAAAACTGCCATAAAAAAAAGCTATTTTCTGTACAATATTTTTAGATATTAACTATGGTCTTCCCTCATGTCTTGCTCACTCCATCTCTTTCTTTATTTTTGTGTCTCTTTTGAAACATTTTGCAGCTGGTTTTGATTGAACTCAAGCAGGGAATCAATGCACACTTTCCAACCAGAACAATAAGCAAGAGGCAGGGATGTACAGTAAGTATAACTGTCCCTATTGTGGCCTAAAAATAACATGAAAGGGAGGTCAGCCATCAGCCCGAACCAGAGGAAGAGGCCACCACAACACTGGGCTCTTTCCCAACTAAATATCCCAGCAGAATAATACTAACATAGACTAGCACAATAGTAGATCAATGAACACTCAGCTGCCCAGGAGTCAGCAGTTATGTAGCCAAGGTTAGAATAACAAACACAGACAAACTGTTAAGGTCCAATCCACTGCAAAACTGACTGAGGAACTATTGGGTCCAAAAATGTGCACGCCAGACATGGTGGAAATTAGATTCTCACACACACAAACACACACACACACACACACACATACACACACACACACACACACACACACACACACACACACACACACACACACACACACACAAACACGTTGGGCCCTATTTTAACGATCTAAAACGCAAGTGTCAAAGCGCAAAGCGCAAGTAACTTTGTGGGCGGGACTTGGCGCTGTTGCTATTTTCCCAGCGGGATAAATGACTCTTGCGCCAGGCGCAAATCTAAAATGGGTTGGTCTGAAGAGCTTCATTATTCATAGGTGTGGTTTGGGCGTAACGTGAAATAAACCAATCAGAGCGTCATCTCACATTCCCTTTAAGAGCAGGCGCGCTTGTTCTAAAGCGGATTCCTATCATAACGGCGGATTTGCCAGGCGCGCGCCAGGAGCGGTTCACAGCCAAGGAGAGCAACGCTCTCGTCAGGGACGTTGGGGATGGAGAAACCCACCCAAATTGACTTCGGTTAAAAAGGCGTATGATAATTTGGGTAAATGTGTAAGCTAGATGTATGCTTTTATAATAAATTGTCTTTCTATCTATCTATCTATCTATCTATCTATCTATCTATCTATCTATCTATCTATCTATCTATCTATCTATCTATCTATCTATCTATCTATCTATCTATCTATCTATATCTATCTATATCTATCTATCTATCTATCTATCTATCTATCTATCTATCTATCTATCTATCTATCTATCTATCTATCTATCTATCTATCTATCTATCATAATAATGTATGATTTGTATGATGTATGATTTGCAAAAAATGAAAACTGCTGCTTCTGTGTAGATGAGAGAATCAAAGTGTATGCGCGTTGTGCACACGCTACATTGATTATGGCCAAGCATGCGCCCTTAAAATAGCATATGAATAACATGCGCAACGTGCCACTGACTTTAAACTATTTTTTCCTGGTTAGTGGCGCAATTGTTTTCTAAACCTGCAAAATAGCATGAAGGAACGTTTGCGCCGGAACACGCCTCCTTTTTTGCGCTGAACCGCCCAGGGAGCGCAAGTTCATTCCCTAGTTTAGCGACGTGCTTCTGTGGAGGGAAAAGTCCGCTTTGCGCGGGTGCAAAATAGGAATGATACATGCGTCGGTGTACAAAGTCAATTGCGCTGGGTGCAAAATAGGGCCCGTTGTGTTTTCATGTTTTATGGGGACTTTCCATAAACATATTGATTTTTATACCGTACAAGCTATATATTCTATCCCATTACACCCACCCTACCCCTAAACCTACACATCACACAAAACTTTCTGCATTTTTACATTTTCAAAAGATCACTTAGTATGACTTTATTATTATTATTATATTATTTTACATTTTATTTATAGGCACCTTACATGACACTCAAGGACACCTTACAAACACAGTAAAACAATAAACAAATATTCATTACAGCCTGGATACCAGTACTAAAATGTAAAAGTAATCACATAAAAGCCTGCCGAAAAAGATGGGTCTTAAGGCGAGATTTAAAAACACAAAGACCACTGTTTCGCACATCCTGTGGCAGCAGGTTCCATAAATAAGGAGCTGCATGACTAAAGGCCCGGGACCCCATGGAAATAGTATGAGTTCGAGGGAGAACAAATGTGAGTGAAGAAGATGATCTTAAAGTCCGAGAAGGAGTGTAAATATGAAGAAGGTCAGATAAGTATGAAGGAGCAAGATTGTTGAGTGCCTTGTAAGTAAGAAGAATAATTTTAAAATTAGAACGATATTTAACCGGGAGCCAGTGCAAGTTTAGCAATATGGGAGTAATGTGTTCAGCTAGGGGAGTTCTGCAGATGATTCGAGCAGCCGAGTAGGGGTAAAAGATAAATAATAAATAAAAGAGGACCCAATACCGAGCCCTGCAGGACACCTGTATTGACATACGAAGGCTTTGAATAAAACTGCTACAACTGTACAAATTGAGTATGACCCGTAAAGTACAGTATAAGACTTATAAGCTGTTTTCCTTATGGGGACCAAAAATTGTCCCCACAAAGAGAAGGATTTTTGATATTGCAACTTTGTGGGGACATTTTGTCCCTATAATGCAGGGTTTACCAGGCCACACACACACACACACACACACACACACACACACACACACACACACACACACACACACACACACACAAATCACAAGTGCATTATGAATTACAATGTTTAAAGGAATAGTTCACTTTAAAATGAAAATTCTGTCATCATATACTCACCCTCATGTTGTTTCAAACCTGTATGAATTTCTTTCTTCTGCTGAACAGAAAGGAAGATATTTAGAAGAATGTCAGTAACCAAGCAGTTTCTGGGTCCCATTGACTTCCATAGTAGGAAAAAAATATACTATGGAAGTCAATGGGACCCAGAAACTCTCTGGTTACTGACATTCTTCAACTTCTTTTTTATTAGAAATAAACATTACTTACATTAAGCTGGGCAGGTCTAATCAAAGCTGTATACATAACTGAACTATACAAATACACCAAACATTCAGAGAGACCTGACCAGACCAGGTTCCTGCATTGCTTCTTTGAGGCTCAATATCAAACCCTAACAGATTACATCCACACACACAGCTGGCTCATCAGCGAGTAGTCTTTTCACATCAACACTAACACACCAGCCTGCATTCCAAGGTGGCTTATCCTGGCACTAGTTGCCTTTAACAAACAGCATGGAGTCACGGCCATCCAATGCCTTACAGGGTAAAAGCATTCACCAAAGCCAAGGATGGGTGGCAGACAAAAAGCAGCTAAACCTAACCTCATATAGTAATAAAAAAGGTGAGATCTTTCAGCACTGAGTCATTATGTATATTTTATATTTCTTTTTTAAAAAGCAACAGCGGATATAAAAAAAAAAAAAAAAAGAATAATGGCCAAATAATCACATATGTATATATATATATAAAAAAAATAAAAATCAATAACAAGATATCAGTACATAAAAAAACACTTGTAATATTAAAAAGGAAAGAGAGTGTGATATACTCTCAAAATATCTCAAAGTTCGTTTCAGACCATAATGCCAATCTATGATTCAGAACAAGATGTCATTTACAAACACATCTTAGTTTAAGTTGAGAAAAATGTTTTAATAAAAAATAAAATAAAAAAAAAAATCATGTAAAAGTTCAACTTTATTAATGAGCTGTAAGGGGGGAAAGCTACGAAAAACAAGTGGCCCCTGATATATGACATCTCTATAAAATGTTGATCCCTCCAAGTTGTGTTTACGGCACAATCTATCCCTATGTAAACATGTCTGTTGCATCTGTTCATATTTTAAACATTCTTTAATACTAGAATGGCCCTCCTCTCCCTAGCTTCATTATAGTGTTTGCTGTGGATATCAGCATGTGCGCCTTGTAAATAGCACTCAGTCCCACAGTTTCTCCATGCGATAAACATACAGCGCTGTCACCTGTGGCTGCATCTCCTGCTCATTACAGATCGCTCATAACACTGGAGCAGTGCTCCTAGAGAGAGAGATTCTGATTAAAGGCTCGGAATACAAGCCTGCGCTCCTGTGGTACTCTACTATCAGTTCCTTGCGCAGGCCTCAGCTCAGCAGCTCCAGATGTGGAGACACTAGGTCATTACTGGAGGCCTCCCATGTGGTGTGTGCTAACTCTCTTCCAGCTCATTACATTACAAACACTCACTGCTCTACGCTGGGGTGTTTGGCTCGTCTGGAGGCTTCGTCTTGATGAGTTTGCGGTTTTTGAGCCCAGTCTGCACACACTGACCGCTTCAGGTCTCAGACGGCACACCCACAGACATTTATGAACCGTGTGATGTGCGTTTGATGCTGGTGTTTCTGACAGGCTTCTTAACTAACTTAACCATCAAGTTTAACCATTATGTACATGCTGGTCGACCATCTGTAGCAGCTAAACTCACTTGCTGGTGAACAGCATGGCTTAAGGTTTAAAAACTAGACTACTAGCTAACTATCATAAACAATGTGTGGCATTAAATCTTTGAAACATCCAAAGGTTTGTTTGAGACACTTATCTATTCAAATCTTGAAATATAATTCATCACACTCGTATACTCTGTTTATATCCAATTTCAGAATACTAGCCCCAGAAAAGGGAATCTGTGGTTACCAATATACTGTGCATCCTTAACATAAAATGAATATTATATTAAATAGTATTAATTGTCATTTAATTGATTTTACATATTTCAATAATTGTATAAAAAAATGTACAGTATTTTTTAAATATATTTACTTTGGCCAATCAGGGGCCAATCCCCTATTTTAATGATTTATTTAAATGTCAAATTCTAATTAGTATATGTTGTGATGATAATTATGTTTGAATGTCCATTTTATGCTCACACAACTATTTACTTTTGTTTTCAGTGTGTACTAGAGCAAACCTTTTTGTTTTTTACCTAAAAAAAAAAAAAAAAAAACTAGCATAGATGTATAATAGCGGCAGTTTATTGGTTATAATTGTCTACAACATAACAATAATTATCGGCTTATCAGTATCATAATTTCAGTGCTTGTGCATCCTTAATTCATGTCAATCAGTCTGCCATTTTTCTGTCTAAATATAGGCAGTTTGTGGTCAGAATTAGCACCCCTCCTAAGAGGGAAATGGGAAAAAGAGTTTTTCCCATTTGACACACATATCACGCAGCTTCCTGTTTGTCTTCAACGAGTTCGGGAAGCTGTTTACCTGCAGTGCAACAGGATCATCATACAATCATCACCCCCAAAAGCTGTGATACAAACAGTCTCAGGTTGGCAGCATCAGGAGACAATTGCATACAACATGAGCATGGCTGTGTATAATCCGTGTAAATACCCCTATATTGGATGGAAGCGCTGACATTTAACTGTAGAGTAAATGATCCCTCTTCTCTCTGTCCCTCATTAACAGATAGGTGTTGTTAAATGGGGGTTAGAGGTTTTGGAGTCATCGCTTTGGCCTATGTATGTTAGCATGCTAAAAGCTTAATGGGGCTTTGCCAACACAATTTACACAGATCAGAGCCTTGCGTGTGCTTGAGTGAAGAGCACGGCTCTTTCATCTACAGCAGTGTGTTTACGAAGGGCCTCTGCTCTGTGTTATCATCAGCTATGAGAGTCTCAATCCGCGCCTTCCTCTAAAAACTTAAAATGCCCAAGTGGCCGTGATGCAAGAAGAAAGGCCCCTCTAATGGATTCTGACTCATTAGCTATGAAATACTGTATTTACATCAGATGCATTATGCTCTATTACTAATCACCCACGCACACAGTTCACTGCTTTGAAGAAATCTTCTCCACCACAGATATTCAAACATCAGATTCACAAAGATTAGGGAACTTCTTTGGAAAGACATTTTAGCGTGACTTAGCTTATGCTTGATATTACAAAGAAAGTTAGGCCAAAAACACACGCTACATAACATGGTTGGGCAAAATTCAGAATGGAAGAACTGGCCCTCTTTCAGTTATGAGTGTGAATCTAAATTGTATTGACCATGCTAAAGAGTTAAAAGAAAAAGACGGGTGCACACAGGTGCATTCTGGGAATTCTACCTGTGAGGCAAACTTTTTAAACTTTTTTTCAAAACTTAACTTAAACAAGGCTTTGTGAAGCCACGTTCAAAATCTTTCCTATTCCAGCTAAACATTAGTTACATACATTTTCAATTAATTTTAATTGTACTTGCTTTACATCAAATTTTGAATTGCCAGTTTTTAATCCTTTTTGTGACCTTGTCAAACTAAACTTTTTGTATTATTTATATATTATTACAGTATTTTTGAATTAGCTTTTATTTTTAGATTATCAGTTTTAATTTTAAAATTAATTTAAGTTTTGATTTAAATTAATTTCTATATTCTTTTTTTTTTTTACTTTAGCACTTCAACTTAAACATTTATTTCAGTTAGTTGTCAACTCAACATTTCTTATTGTCATTTAAGTTTTTTTTTTAATTTAAGCTGTTTTCACTAATTCTGTCATGACAACTCTCAAAAGATTGGTATGGTAATCTAGATTGACATGGTAATGGATATGGCAATGTTAATGTATTTGGTCTACGCTGCTGCTGCTGCAGAGCAAGTACAGAGATTTGCTACTGCCAATATATTACAGATATGCTGCTGTGAGCACGTAAGACATGCTACTGCTGCTGCACATGTAATGTACATGATTTAACCCCTGTAGCAGATCTATACAGGTGGAGCTGGGGAAGGTGGAGGATTTTTGAAAGCGCACTGCATACTGCTACCAGAAACACCCCGGTATTTGTTTGAATGTTGAGCCGCAGTTCAAGCATGCATTTGAAAATCTCACTGCACGCAATTGGATAACATTACGACCAATCACAACAATAAACCCCATACGCTTAGCTACCAGCGGAGCTAACTGGTAGATTATACTCTTACCGTATCCGGTCGGCAAAACAGCAAAAACGTCCTTCTTGCAAAGGAATGATTCGAGCACTGTCTTCTGTTCCTGTTTTAGATAAAAAGCCAAGTCTAACTCGTTCATTGTAGCGGCCAAAGCCGTTTCAAACAACTGGTATTCATCCATAGGCATCTTGCAATGTTTACTAATGACTTCGACGTCACATCGCTGTCGTCATCTGTTTAGCTCGCCTCTGGCCCGCCTATATCAGATAACCCGATGTGATTGGTGCAGCTTGGATACAAGGGCATATTTAATGAGCATCATTACTCGACACCAGAGTAACTCGCTGAGCAAATTCAACTTGTGCTCTCGTGAGAACTTACCAGGGTAGTGATCGTTACCAAATGAGTCAAAGACTTATCAGCCTTGCCCCATCTAGAGTTTCATTCCAGAACTAGGTAAATATTCATATCCAATTTTATTTCATCTTTATTTTAATTTAACAATAACACTGTTGCAAAGCCATTTTCACCTCAGTTCTGAATGACGCACAACCCTGCTATAAAATAGTAAAACTGAATAAAATAACTGTTGGGATACAAAGTGGTCCTTTGCTATCACAGAAATATGTAAATATAATAATCAATATCCAGGTCTACAATCTACTAATCTCATAGCCAATAACATCTGGCTTCTGCTTGCCAAATGTCATGAATCTAATAGTTTAAGCAGAGAATTTCAGAGCCTGTTTGCTTAACTCTTGGAACCGTGTGGCCTCCAGGACATGATTACATGAGATGCTGTGTTTTCTAATACTGGATGTATTGTGTTTGGCCAGGAAGCAGGTCCGGCCTCTGGAACAGCGTCCAGCGATGTGTTAGGTTTGGCACGACAATCCCACCTCCATCAACATATTCAGATTGTCTTGAGTTCACACTCCCATTCTCCCCTTACACATGTACTTGTTCACTTGAACAAACTCTTTTGCCTGGGCTACCCCCAAACTCACGGGCGAGATTAACAGGATGTAAACTGTTGTGACAATCTTATCAGACCTTGACTTGCCTCCAAAAGGCAATAACAACACAGTGTTTTGGATTAAGGGGTCCAAAGGTAATTAATCAAAATCTGCTTAAACTTGTCAAACAGATAAAGCCATTAGAAGCAATATTTCCAATTGCACCCAGTTTTGAGAACGTGGCCACCATGTTGCTGTTGTTACAGGGGCCCTGTAACAGTTTCTAAGATGGATTTGCCATGGCCAAGCTGTGGCCTGAGAGACTCTGCGTTAAAGTTCAGGGACCATGTGGCTAAGTAGTGTGGTGCTGAGAGGTGAAAGCACTCACTTCATTTCTCTTCATTATGGGCTGCTGACGAAAACCAAATGGGAAGCTGGAACCGGCAGGAAGCCAGAGCGCGTGGTGCCCAATTAAGGGCCTGAGCGGGGAACAGGGCATGGCATTGCCAGAGCATAAACAGCAGTGCTAATCTGTGCCATGTCTGCCTTATGAATGACCCAACACTTCATAATTTATGGGTGGGCACTGGCGCGTGGGGAGAGACCTATAAAAGGCCTGAGAGAGGATGAGGGCCGTCTAATCCTGAGTGTACGTGTGCAGCGCGGCCCCTAGTGAAAAACTGAAGGGGAACGTTGCCATTTACATAAGGGCTGAAAGTGCCAAAATTTAAAAGTAGGATTTAAAAGTATAAATGTGAAGCTTATTTGAATAGCTTCATTGAAAGCTTCTTTTAATGTAGAGGAACCTAGAGGACAATCACATCTCAGTGGGACTGTATCATTCCAAACAATCTCCCAGTTAAAGGAATATTTCAATATTCAAAGAAGCTTTCTGAAGGAGATTGAATCATGCAAATGGTTTGACATCACATTCGTAAGTCTGTTCAGTTTTTCCACACAACAGCTTACATTTTCTTATAATGCAGAGCTTCCCTGCTGTTTGTTTACATTAATGCGCTTCGAAACTCTATGCGAGTGATTGATACAAAAAAAGATTGGCTGGAGGAGAACAATCAGTTTTGTCTGTGTCTTCAAAAGAGCCGATGAATGCATTATCTCAACATCACAGAATATTCGGTCCAGCATGCAATTTGTAAAGTGCTTTCATCCAATGAGGAAAATTAGACTGTCTGCAGGTCTAGACGCACAGTGATTGATCGAGTCAGATAATTTCGCAAACACGCCACGGCGTTCCCGCAGATTCAGGGTTTTCTCTTCCTGCATCGGCTCATCAACCTCCTGTCGTTTTAAGACAAACCAGAATGTTCCTGGTTTCATTTTCTTGGCCTCAACAAAAGCCCGGTAAGTAATTAGTCCCACTTTTGGGCTTTTCTTACTTATCTGGAAAGAATGTGGTAGAACTCGCTTCACATGTTTGGCTTTACTGATACGGTGGCTCCAGCAATATTCTCCACTCAGTGACCCAGGCCAATCAGTTGTGTCCCTTGCTATTGTACCTGTTCATTCAAAGACAGAGACGTCATGCTTTGTTCTTGATAAAAAAAAAAAAAACGGTAACCAAATGCTTGATTATTCTTCACAAAAGCCTGCAAACCTGCATTCTGTTAAGTATTTACAGGCTCTGTCAAAACGTTGCGAATCCTTCATTGGATTGTAAGCATAATGACTCTGCTGTGATATGATTTTCCACCAAAACAAATGCTGCCATGGCACATATCAAGCTAGCAGACACAAAACATAATAGACAAAAAGAGACACAGCTAGCTTACCGTTCAAGCTAAAATTGAGCCAAACCAGGACCTTCTGACCAAATGATGCTGCAAGAATGAATTCATACAGTTGTTAAAATCACATTGTGATGACACACCTGTGCTCTGGACTGAATTAGTGTCAAAAACAGGTGTATAAAAATGTATCATTTGACTAATTAAATTATTGTAGCAAATGAATCGTGCACCTTTTTTTGTTATTTGGCTTATCCACATGAATAGAGATTAATAACACTGCTAAATGTAATATTTAGAGATCTAAAAATCAATGCGTCTTTCATACTTTTTAGGGTGTTCGTTTACTTATTATTTCCACAAAAAAAAAGAAGATATTTTGATATCTGCCTTTGATGGGTAATTGGCCAGTCAAAATTAAGAGTGGCAAATTGGTATTGGCCAGAATTTTAAAAACAGTGCATCCTTTCTCATGAACAGTTCATTTAATTTTATGTTCGCTCATCTATTTGTTGGTAATAAATGCCTCCCCAAGGTTTGGCATCCCACACACTGACTTCTCTCTTCATTTTACACCACAGATCCTACTGGATTTCCTGGGGAAAATACAATTATACAATTCTTAATTGATCTCTTTCAGGAATAAATATTATGACAGATATTCCATTAGCATTCCTGTTGGATCTTTTGATTAGGAAATTATCACAGGTAGCAGTGTCCCAGCAGCAACTTGCTCAATGGTGCAATAGTGATATAAAGATAGTTGTATCCATCAAGCCCAGATATTTTACCTTAATATACCATAAGATATAAAGCAGTATATACAGTAAACACTAAAAAATGCATCAACTGTATACATTACATGGCCAAAAAATATGTGAACACCCATGTCTAATTACTGGGTTTGGCTATTTCAGCAACACTGATGTTTAACAGGTGCATAAAAACAAGTATACAGCCAAACAGTTTTAGTAAAATAAAGTATATTTTCTGTTCCAGAATTACAGTGCCCCTACCAGTGCAAGGTCCAAGACTTGAACCCCACTAAACACCTTTGGTCAACAATAGCGCCTGGCCTCACTGAAGCTTGTGGCTGAGTAAAGGCCTCCCAAGAAATAGAGCCTGCATAAAGTAGTCGGGTAGTCAACTACTTCAACCACTAGTTGGCGCTGTTGGAAGCCATCTGATCACTCGAGCGCGCATAACGCAACCATAACGATAACGACCGACAGGGGTGGGTGTTGTGAGGTTTTCGCATGCAGCCGTCATAGGCAGCCGTGCACAAGCGCAAAACCTCACAACACCCACCGCTGTCGGTGATTGGTTGGAACACTATTTATTTTGGTTTTGAGTGGTGGTGAAACCAACTGTTTTTGTGTGCAGATCTCAGAGCCTAGGCTGCCTACAGAAACGCGTTTTTTGATGACCTGCTTATAGGGCGGGCAGCTAGCGGATCGTTAGGAAAGATTAGATGAATGTGATCATTTATGTTTGGGCCTGAAATCGCTGATACAACCTTTAAGTTTATCCTGATAAGCGCTAATTGTCACAGTTGAAAAAACATCAGCTTTCCTCTTCCATGAGGGGGTTTGGCATCAAGATGGCTTTATTTCCAGGCAGACCATTAAAGAACGTGACACAAACATCTCCCAGAAATCCTATAGAATTCAACCAATCAGATGGCGACTTCGAAACTCCCAAAGCGTTTCCCATTTTACGTGCCTTATGCATAAGACGTTGAGCCAACGGTCAGTGGGCATGACATCTGAGGCTGACACTAGGGGCAGGATGATGATGACAGCGAATTGACTTCATGATATTTGTCTTATTCTATTATAAACATTTTGAACCAGTTGAGTGAAGATATGAGTGATGCGAGTACAGATCCATTGGTGCTTTAACTGCTGAAGATCAGTAAAATATGTGAGGAGGATGTTGTATAATACCCATTTATTTTAATTAATAATACATGTATGCACATATTGCTCAATGTCGAAGATGCGGATGTTAAGGTTTTAATGTGTCACAATGTGTTATTTTGCCTATACAAAATGAAACCCATTGTTTTAATGTTTTTACACTTTATGTATGAGATGTAATTGTAGCAAACATTGGGATGTCAACTGATAAACACTTGTTGACACAAACTGTTATTTTGTCATTTTTTAAACAGTAACATAAACCACAAGTAGTTGAGTAACTTGGGTATTGTTTTGATAAGTAACCGACTAGGAGAAATCAGTAGTCGTCCAACCCCTACCTAGAGTGGAACTTGTTATGGCATCAAATGGAGATCCTCTTAATGGCAATGGTTTTACAATGGAAATCTCAATAGGTAAATATGAGCATCCATATAACAGTGTTTCAGTGTCTCTAAAGCTAGTAGGGTAAACGTTCTTAAATTAGGACCAAGTCACATGAGGGACTGTGCTTGAGTTTGATTTTCAACAGCCAGTAAGATCTCAGATTCAAAGGCAGGAGGCTCTCTGGGAAATATTCTGATCACTGAGCTGTGAAATTACCACAAATACACAAGAAATCTCTCTTTTTTTTTACTCTCAGAATGTTAATTTCAAAGAAATCCTCCCGAGTGTTATGCTTTGATTGCAGATTTACCATTTTCAGCACTCCATACACAGCACACATATATAAACAGAAAAAATCAAATAAAAACATACTATAAGTTTCATTCAGAAAAAGAATGAGATGTTGCAGATAAATAAATAAATGCATGTTCTCTATGTAGAAACAGAAAGACATTAATTGATATATTGATGCACTGAAAAATGTTCATGCACCACAGAAAAGCTGCAACACAGCCAAGTGCAAATGACAGAAAAACACAAATACACTAACACATGCACAAACAACAAAAAGGCCATGAATAAATGTATAAATCAGCTAAATATGGCTTACAGAAAACCTCAAAAACAGTAAATGCAGGGTGAGACAGAAGCCATAATTAGATCCACGTAATGATTTTCCTCAGTCGTTTGTAGTTTTCCTTCTTTTTATTTCTTTTAACCCAGAGCAACATTCTCTGCACACCCACTTAAACATGAGGTCAGTGGGGAGCTCGGGCTTGGCCGGGCCTCATGAGTGGGAAAGAGCTTCTCTCAGCGTAATACCACTGGAGACGCTGAACGGGAGCATGGAGAAATACACTCGGCAGGCAGCTAATAGCAGAGGGGGGAAACACTTTTGGCAAATGCAAGCGAGATGCTCCACTGAATGTTTGCACAAATGGGATTGCACCTACTAATTATGGTAACAGAGTACACTTAAAGGCTGACGTATGGACAAACTGTTGTGGTGAGCTGGCATGGACAACAGACCGAGGTCGTGAGGTTCCAGGGCTAAGCCAAGGCTCTGTTATCCTGGTGCAACTCTTTTAGTGGCAGAAATTTCGTAGTCCCCATGGCTGACGTGATGATCAGCGTATGAGGTAATCTCACGAAACCTGTCAAGAACATCTCCGGGTCATATCAAAAAACGAAATAAAAAAAATGAAGCGTATTTTAAGAACATTAACATTACACATTGTGAAGTTGAAGGTACAATACTGACTACTGCTATTATTTATACCTCATTTATTATCGTAAAAATTTCAAATACTGTATCATTATGCTAAATAAATATATTACTGCTGTTAAATGATGCTGGTTTAAAATAAAATAAAATACTTTTTATTAACTACAAAATAAAATAGTACATTAAATTAAAAGAATATCTTTTGTTTCTGTTTCAAATTGCAACATCGGTGAATATAAAAAAAGTAATAATAATATTTATTTTTTTTTCTGTTGATTTTTTAGTGATTTGGGACATGGTTTTGACAGGTTTTGTGAAATTCATTGGGCAAAATTAGAGCAATGTCAACACATAAGGATTGTGTTCCATTGCAACCAAAATCCAACCTCAGGTTACAGTACGTTATCGAGTCAAAGCGTGACGGATACACTGCTAATTTGCTTGAATGATACTGCTATCCCTTCCATGGCATGAATCAGACTGCAGTATCCAGACAAACTCTAATCTAATCATTTTGGGGCTCCAAACACAGCTGGGTATCTGCAGAAATACAGATAACAACTGTTCTAAACACGAAAGCCTGTGACTATTCCAGGCACTGAACTTCAAGGCATTATGTCTGCTTGTAAAACACTGCAGTCCACCACTAAAAACAAGACTGTCTGCGTTGGACTATAGAGTATATCTAAAACTGGCACTGACATGCTCGCAGATGAAGAAGATCTTTCCCCTGTAGACCTCTGCTGATCCAATATAAATGAACAGAGACTGTGTGGGCTATAGATCTGAAGGGAAGACTTCTATAGCAGAAAACTCAGTGGACAACTTTGCTCACAGCAGCATTGTGTAAGCCTGTCCCTTTGAATGCATAGTAAGAATGGATAGAGAGGCTGATTAAAAACGAAGTTCTTCTGCAACCAAGCATTAAAAAGCATTCTGAGCGTTCATCCAAAAAATAAACATTTTGTCATTTACGTACCTTCATGTTATTCCAAACCATGGAATTGGACATGTGACAGTTGAGAACCATTGGAGTTTGGTGTCACTGATGTTAAATAGTGGTTATATGCCAATCATATTTGAGATTTCCAGTGAAAAACAACTTGAATTTGAGTCACTTTCATACAAAACTTTTGCATGGCTTCAGAAGACTTAAGATGCATGCATTATATAAAACACTTTTGTGGTGCTTTTTCAGTCAATTCAAGAGGAAGAAAGTATTCACATTATACAAAATGTTTTCTTTTTGTGCTTAACGGTAGAATATAAGAATTTGGAACAACTATACTCTCATTCCTGCGTAATAATCAAGAAACTTTGCTGCCGTATCATGGGTCCAGCAGGCGTAATGATATGACGCAGCGCCTGAAAATAGTCGACCCTATAGTCTACCGAGCTTTTTTCAGGCGCTGCGTCATATCATTACGCCTGCTGGACCCATGATACGGCAGCAAAGTTTCTTGATTATTACGCAGGAATGAGAGTATAGTTCCTAGCCATATCAGCCTAGAAAAGCGCAACTTTTCATTTTCCGTCGGTCTTAGTACACAATGTAACTACAGAAGAGTCAAGTTTTAAATAGGAAAAATATCGAAACTCTTTGGTCATTTTTGGTCAGAGATGCTAATGGTCTTGTCCGATTCAATGATGTATGCTAAGCTATGCTAAAAGTGGTACCGCCAGACCCGGAGATCGGCTGAATGGATTCGAAAACGGTAAAACTCAACTGTTTAACTCTGGAGGAGTTGTAAAATGAGCCTATTTCCAAAAAAAGTGGAGTATCCCTTTAAGGACAGTACGTTTGAGATTATAAAAGCTAAGTAGACATGCCAATGGGGAAACCGTCACATGCTGTGATACAAAGCATAAGCAAAGAGTCTGATCTGTCGATAGCCTGCCTAATGTGCGGGTAAACAATTAAGAAAGCTACAGTACGTGTGTTCTTTGCATCTTCAAATACAGATGAGAGCTCACAAACTTGATGGAAAGCAGTTGTAATGGTAAACAAGTAAAAAGGATGATAGGGAAAAAAGTCTGAGAGTGACTAGAAAAAAAGAATTGTAAAAATGCATGTCTGACAGAAAACACACACACACACACACACACACACACACATACACACACACACACACACACACACACACACACACACACACACACACACACACACACAAAAATCGCATTCCAGGAGTGCTAATGAATGGGATCATGTTCTAAAAAGCACCTATGTATAAGTAAGCTTCATAATGGATGCCATAATATCCACAGAGGTTTTCCTTAGTATCAGAATGAGCTGGTAAAGCGAATGGCTTAGTTTCTCTGTTCTTTAAAACTTGCGCTCTATTGCTAATACTCTGTGGTAAAAAGAGCTGTCATAACACGGATTAAAACCACAGTATTCTTCAACAATGACACTTGAGTCTCACGCTGCCAAAATAATTACAAACACATTCTCGTATAACGTAACCGGAGCGTTTTCTTGAGTGAAACAAAGCCTTGTTTTCTGTATTCCCATTAGAACAGACAAAAGACAAGAAATAAACATATATTCACACACAGAGGTTGACAGAGACAGCACTGGCTGATATCTAACAGGTGTCAGTCCCATAGGAGTCACACTTTGAACAGGAAGAGAGAATGGTGTAAATCTGCTTATTTATGACAACTTTTATTTATGTGTAAGCCTTTATTTATTGATTTGGTGGAAAAATGTTACTGCTTTTGCTACTGTGCAATGATCAAGCAAAATTTCAATCGAACGTATCATATGAATTAATTTCTCTCTCTCTTTTGCTCATTTCATTCAAGCCCAAAAAAGCAAGTAAGTAAATAAATAAATAAAATTAACTTTTGTCTGGAAAAATTTTGTCAGTGTAATATTTTTTTTAAATACATATATATATATAGAATAAAGAAAGAAATACTCTATATTTACCACAAGTATTGTTACAGTTAGGAAGAACTGTTATACATATCATTTTTTATAGAATTTTCCCAATTGCTGGCAGGATTCCTTTGCAGCAATTGGCACCACAACGATATAATTACCTAAATAATAGATGATGGTTTGCATCTCTTTAAAATAAATGCTAAGAGCAGCCAACTCTGACGTCCAATAAATTTCAAGAAACCATGCTATTTCATAATTTCCAATTAAATTCATGTAACTCCTTTCATTACAGCTGCTTTTCCTCTATCAACTTACAACACGGTAATATAAATGTCTGTCATTTATCAATGTGTTTCCTATCATATTACTGGAATACCGTCAACAAAATGCCTCATTCTGTATTGCTAGAATACTGTATCATGAAGCTCATTTATCTATACGACAGTCAGGAAATGCCTGGCTGCAAGTAACCAGTGTAGACATCTTTAAGCTGAACTATGGCGACTTGATTGATGCGAGTACATATATATCCAGGCCTCAGGCAAATTAGGATATTTTGGCAGTATATAGTTGTAAAATGCCACAGGACGTTAAAATAAGGACTAAAATCAAAGGAAAAGGGAGGGAGTGAAGAGAGAGAGAGAGAGAGGAATGCCATCGAAACCTCAGAATATGTGGAATATCCCACTTGCTCTGACGGAGTAGTGAGTCAGAGCTAGTCACACTGCCACACGGCAGCTATTCATTCATGAAGTGCTTTTTAATGAGACCCTTGTGAGTGCGGATTTCACTCTGATTATGGCCTTGGAAGGTGGCCTACAATTTCGAACAGTGTTTAAGCCCGCTCACGAGAATATAGCCAGTTTTGAAGAATGTTGGTGCATCCTGGTTTAAGAGAAGACCTGGGCATCTGTGCGGCAGAGTCCACATCACACTAGACCAGTTCATCCGAGGTCGGTATCGTATACTCTGGTTGGCCCACTTTTGGGAAACAGGCACAGACCACTCAAACAAACCAGCCATGCTGGGAAAGCTTGCACATAATCATCTTCAAACCCACACAATTTTATTTAGCAGCACACTGGAGTGATTACACAAAACTTTCCCAAGAACAATGCATTGCGTAACATTCACTTTTTCTTCCTCTTTCACTCTTTCAGTAGCCGATGCTTCTTTCCAAGCCATTGAGAAGGCATGAGATTTAGAGACCTTGTCGCAAGGCACTGTGGGTTGGCTAATCTGGGATGTGCCGCATGGTGGATTACATGAAAACAGGGGAAGCGCTGAACTGAGGACGGAAAGAGAGGGATGAAGTTCTTCCCTTCATTTGTTCCTTGGAAAAGATCAGCACAAGCTCACAGCAGCTGCGGAGAAGAGCTGCAAAAAGAAAACACAAAGATGAGCCAGGAAGCGGATAAAGAAACGCAGCTGCATCCTAACAACCCACTGACACGTGTGACGAAGCAGTCGCACATGCTGTTAGTCAGCATCCAGCGTCCTGGAGAGCTTCTCCACACGAAAGAGAGGAGAGAGAGATGGACGTGGCAGCACCATCAAGACGTCAAGCTGTGCTCTGCAGAGGCTGGATGAAAAACTGCAGGGTGCATTAAAATCCAGGCAGATGTAGGGATGACAAATGCAAGACTTCATGTAACACGACAATATGAAGTTTTCCAGTCATTGGACAATAGCTAAAATCAGATATTTTAGGGCTGATGCTTTTGCCTAAATAAGCATCAGGCCCTTTTTGCCTGGAAACGGAAAAGAGCAGAGAGTTGAAGTCAAAGGTTAATTTTGTTAATAGCCCTCATTTACTCCTCATAATGCATTCTGAGGAACTGGAGGCTCATTGTGTGTGTTAGAGGTTTGCACAGGCATTGAATTGAAGCTGAATTCAGCCTGTAAATGAGGCCCTGTGACTTAACCCGACCCGACCTGACCCGACCAGACTGGTAGTGTCAAATTGAAAGTCCCAAACACAAGTTAGCTCACTGTCTTTTATTTCCTCTCTGAGGTAATGACCTAGAAGCATGGAGCCATTATAGCCTTGAAAGCAAAGTGAAATCGGTCTTTACTCCTTTTTTGTGTGAATGTTTGACTGAAACCAAACCAAATCTTCCTCAAAACCAGATAGCAAAGGCAAGCTATTAGAATTCCCATTCATCTCATTGGCATTGATCTCCCATGATTAGTCTCAGGTCTGGCAGCAGACCTCCCATGTGTCGAATGTTAGAACAAGAGAGAGTGAACAAGAGAAATAAAGCGGCTGAACAAGTAGAGTTTATTTTGCTCCCTCCTATCTGTGAGAGGCCCGCTAACATTAGTTCTGGGTGATTTGGGTAATTATTCCAACAGCAGCTGAAAGTGCTTGAACAAATAGCAGCAGTGCCGCCAAATATCAAAGATGCTGAGTGAGCAGGTAGCATAACTTTCTTGTAACCAAACCAGGACTAACCTTCACACCCGGTCTACAATGCAATCAAATGATCAAGAGGCATCATTGACTGCATGTGTCCAATCCGACTCCTCCAAACTACTGTAAACAGGAAAGTTTTATGATGTGAATCTAGTGTTGTGGTTGACAGTGATGGACAAATGTGGTAGTTACAGAGGAAAAAAAAAGAAGAAAATAATGGTTGTTCGTTGCTCATTCCTTCGAGGTTAGAGGGAGAGATTGAGTAAAAATGGACTGTGATAAGAATACAGATATTGACAAAGAAAGTTCATCACAGTTGTTATAAAATGATTTGCAATACATTCAAAATATATGCTTTCTCGGAATGTGCGTTATACCTGGGAATTGAACCCATGACCTTTGTATTGTAAGTGCAGTGGTCTACCTGTTGATCTATAACAGACGAAGCATTTTTTTGTGTTTTAGCCAAGACTAGATCATTCAAGTCAGAGTCAAGAGGAGTGTCGAGTCTTGTTAAGGCTGAGTCCACATCTCGATTCAGACTCGACTGAGACACCTTTATTTCCTTTACAAGACATTAAAGGACCAAGAACAACAACTTTTCTTCTACTCTTTCCTCCTCCTTTAGTTTCTCAAACTTTTTCTCTTGGGATATCATCCAAACATACAGTAATGAGCGATAACTGAATTAGTTTTTTTTCCCCAGAAGTGTTTTTAGACATCAAGGTGATTTGACGGTAAGAGGTCATAAATCGTTGATGGTGGGTGTGCTGGTCCTGTGCTGAGTGGGTTGTTGAGCTGTCATTATCCGTCATTAGACTAATGCAGGCAGGCGCTAAGCCCTTGTCAGACCTCGAGTCGGTTCCTGTAGTCCTCGTCTGGGAGAACACAGTCAATTAACATGTGCTGGCTGATCTTCGTTTGCCGTGAGATTGTCCAAACATGGCACAAACCTCACCACCCACATATCTCAATACTCAAACTCACATTTCAGTGTCCACATGTGATGCCTAATTGACATTCCTGTAACACTAGACAAAAATCTGCTTTTTTACACATCAGATGTCTTTCAGATGTGTTTGATACTATATATTAAGGCTGAAAACACAGTGTCTAATCATTTCTAAGAACTAAATTAATACAAATTAATATTTGAAATATTAAATTATTGATATAAATTAATAATAGTAAGAATGAAAAAGTAAAAATATATAAATACACATCCAAATGGCAAGTAAATATATTAAAAAATAAATGAAAAACAAAATAAAATAAAATAAAATAATGAAATGAAATAATTGACACAGAAACTAAAAATGGATGGTCCTTGACTGATCAGGGCATTATCAAATGAATAATAATAATAATGTGCTGCAATACTGTGTGGCTGCACTTTGGCATGAAGCTCTTAATGTTAAGTATGACATTGAGGCAAGGGGGTATTAAATTTCTGATTGAGAATTTATGGGTGCTTCTCAGAGATAAGCCTGGAAGCCATAAAGATATTATCATACAATAAATGTGTCATCAACCAGCCTGCAGGACTTAATGCATTTGAAGCACGCCGTGAAATCCAGACAAAGCAAATCCAAACACAGCGCTTACGATTAAAAAACACACATATACATTCACATGCGCACATAGAAGGACTTTATGTTCTGTACAAAATGACTGATGCTTGGATTAAGGTCGCTAACAATCATCATCACCAGAATGCATTGCAACTCAGAATGCATCAACTGATCATGAGTTTATGAATGTGTTGCATTCTGAGATAAAAATATATACATTTGTTTATTTAAAAAAAAAAAATCTATAATTTTTTATTATAATTGTTATTTATTATTATTTCCCAAATGAAGCATCACATGAATCCAGCACTAAAAACTTCTATTAAAAATCTATGCCTGATCTCTGTCCCTTCTAGTCTCTTACCTGCTTGGCCGAGTGGTCTTTCTTTGAGGGGATGCATGGGCTGGAGGTGGGGGTCACCGGGGCACTGCGACTGCCCCCTTTAAACAACGATCGTACTGTCTGCAACCACCTCATCCTGGACAGGACCTCTGAATTCCAAAATGTCTGGACAGCTTTAGCAGGCCCGACGAGCTTGAAAGCGCAGTTTGGAACTGTGAGATCCTCTAAAGAAGTCCTGCTAGATGTGTCCAGAGGTACAGATGGAGAAGAGGCCAGATACTGGAGCAGATTACAGAGCGGACTGGTTATGATCTGCTTTACAGGTCCTGTCCTTCTCTGATCCCCCCTCCTGCCTTTACTCAACCAGCCACCAGCAGAGTGACAATCAATCCTTTTCCTGCTTTTCTCCTTCCACCATCTGTCGCTTTCCCTTTCGCCCCCTCCCGATCCCTGTCTCTGTCTCTCTCCCTCTCTACCACCCCCCCTCCCCCCCTTTTCTCACCCTTCCATCTTACTTCTCAGTCTCTGACCGAGCACAGTCCCCTGGGGTGTCCCATGTTGTAATTGCGATCACTGAGTTGATTCAGTGGCATTCAGCCTGACGCTCAGATTCTTGAACACAGATTAAGTCTCAATGCAATACAATCACATTGGGAAGCGGTATCTTAGAGCTAGCATAGCACTGGAGGGAAGCACTGTAGACAGACTGTTTAAACCAGAACAGACTGGAAGTATGGGCTTAGGGTGCACTGGACAGAATGAAGAATGCTAAGCCGCAGATATGGGCACTCAGTAGTGAGCCAGACCCCCAACCGTTTCTGACACAGCCTGAACATAAGCTTAGTCCAAACCAGTAAAATCTTTCCACTGGCTAACAAATATCTCAACATGCTCTCGGTTGTTCCAGGCATTGTTCTTTTGTGTTTAAATGACTTCAAATAATTATTGAGAAGAACTAAGAATACAAAGAGAGATATGATATAGTTAAAGGGGCAGTTCACCCAAACAACTTATTTTTCTCCGAACAATGAAAGTCAATGGGGTCCAATGTTGTTTTGGACCTCAATGAATTTCAATTCATTAAAAAGCTGGAAATTTCTTTACAATTTCTTCTGTGTTAAGAAAAAGAAAGTAAGTCAAACAGGTTTGGAACGACATGAGGTTGAGTAAATAATATAAAGTTTTTCATTTTTGGTGAGCTACCCCTTTAACTGGGTATACAGAATAGCATTGTATGCATGGATACACTCAGTCCCAGCGGTGTTTATTCTTCAATTAAATGCTGTCCTGAAGCATCTTGTCAAACTCTTTTATGCTCTACATGCCTTCACAGTTTCTTTGTACAGACGTGAAGAGAGACACATTGGAAAACTTCTGACAAGGGCACGATAGGACATGAGCCCAAACAATGACAATATTATAGAGAAGATGAATGTAGATTAATAGCGCTATATATTAAAATATATATATTTCAGATTTGGAACTGACAATACAATACAATAAAATCAACATTTATCTTGACTCGTCCACCATCTTGAATGTTTTTTCTTAAAAAAAAAAAAAAAAAAAAAAAAAAGAATCTTGTCGCAATGCATTGCAATGGAATAGCATTTTCTGTGAGCAATACATGCAAAGCACCCTTAAAGTTTGGGCAAAGGTACCTTAGAAGCCAATATAATTATGCAATATCTGTTTTTGGAAGAGCCTTTATATAGTGGGCTTTGATGCCTTAAAAATGTTGTCTATGTGGACAGCACACTTATACTGTACCTCTTTTGGATAGACATCCATTTTTTGACATACCTCTTTTGACCTATAACCTCTTTTGGATAGACATCCGACATAAAAAAATATATATTAATGGCTATACCTGTCAAAAACATCTAAAAAATAACAAAGAATAAGAAAGTTGGCATAAATGGAGCATGGCCATGATCTAAATGTCAGTTACTGCTTAAAGTGCATATCTAAAATGACCTGTTTTCAGTGTGCGTGTCATAACGTTAATAATTCTGCATTAAGAGAGGCATGTTTGACAGGGCCAGACATGCAGGCTGCACCATCTGTGGCCCATGGCTCCGGCTCTACTGTCTGTGGAGAGCTGGATACTACAAAGCAGAAATCATATGGAAAGCTTTGGCTTAACTTGTCTGGGTAATCTCTTTCATATACCACCACGACTTCACACTGAGAATGACTGTGCCAAACCGCATTTTACTTGCACTTTTGGAGGGATGAACGTGAGAACAGGGAGTGATATATTTTATGAGGCAAATAAGATGTGTCAAAATGTGGTTATTCACCAAAGAATAGAACAAATCTTGCAGGAGAGACGCAAATCATATCCTCATCTTTGTCTCTGTGGGGTTTACCTTCTCATTTCCCATTATTCCGTCTGTTAAGCATCTAACCGTTTCAGACCGGTCGCGGGGAATACGCGTTTGTCATACGTAATGTGTAGTGTGTTTACATGCCAGCACATAATAGACTTGCTCTGTATGTAAAATCATTCAATTCCGGCCTTGTAACAATCCAATTAAGCTTTAAACGATGCCAAACAGAACAATATCCCAATTTAAATGGGCCCAGAGGGAAGGCAAAGAACAATGGATGGAGAAAGTATTCCTCAGATGCTTCACTGCTGAATCTGTTTTAGATGTTATTATGAATATAACTCACCCAAAGCCCCTGAAATGAATGGATTTGTTCTTGGCAGATCCATATCACTCAGCATAGGAAGACTCCATATCTGCTTCATTTTCAGCATCTGCTGAGCTAAAACAAGCGAAAAAGGCTTGGCACGAGTGTAAAAATAAATCAATCGATTTGCAGTGCGGGCAAGTGAGCATTTTAAAGTGAGAGGGTATGTGTTAAGACTTCACACATTGTTGAGCGCTTTCAAACACAGATGGTCTAAAGATCGGTTGGAATAGTGCACTGTTTCCAAACTCAACTTTCAGCAATGCAATTATGGGCTGAATCTGAAAAATCAACTTATTTAGATGTGTGGTTAGATGAATTTAGAAACATCACAGTGTTTACAAAGCAAAAGACAAGCAGTTGTGCTCCATAAATCTCCCCGCAATCTTGAGTTAGATTTCCAGTTATGCTACTTCCAAATAACACCACAAGCATCTGTTGACCAAACAGTGATTTTCGGAAGTTCAATACTATTGACATCATAGAGCAAAATGGAAATGCAGTTTCCTCCTTACAAACTTGAAGGTCATAGCAAAACAAAAACTTTACTAGCATCATAAGTGGACCTCAGGGAATATTTTTATTTAATTTTTTAAAGGTGCATTAAGCAACTTTTCATGTTAAAAATACCCGTTTTTCTAACCCATACATGCTTAAACAATTGCCTGATGGGCTGAATGAGCCATTCTATGATCTCTGCGATTGCCTCTATAATCCTGTACAGTAAAATAAATAAGAGGGATTCGGGACGGAATCGACTGGGCGTGACGTCATGCGCGTTCACGCTCACCTGGCTATGTCTGGCAGGTTTGTGTATTCGCCGCCATTATCCGCATCAGCGAAGACAACTCAAGCGACTTTGGCAAAAGTAGAAGATGGATTCAAAGAGACCGGCTTCTAGTTCATCCCAAACCCCAACGCAAACTCCACGTAACCACGTGCACAACTCTGGTTGCAGTTTCGCGTGTCGCCAGAAGGGGGCATAGTCCTGCAAAAACTCAGAGACTTGCGCAATGCACCTTTAAGTATATTTCATTTCATTTTATTTAATAGAATATAATTTTAACTCCCCCATAATTTGATAACAATCTCTTTGCAACAATTCAATCTATGGCAACAACTATTAAAGTCGTCATGAAATGACCCTATTTACTTTGTTAGCGCACATATTACTAGTCTTGTGGTGAACAATGAATCTGTGCAAGTTAATACAAAGAATTTTTTGTTTGTTTGTCTTGGTAATCTTTTATCAAGACATCTGTGGACGTCAGTTTGACGGCTTGGGTTGAATATTCCCGACCTTAACCACTCCCCTCCAACCGTCAGTCTGCTATAAGCAAGGGATAGAGAGGAGGTGCGCTAAAATAAAATCCCGCCCACTATTTAATATTAATATCCGTTTCACTTGGAAATACGTTACAACTTTGAAGTAAAGTCGGTTGCAACTTCCATTTCATCAGAACTTTAAGATCAGCCAGAAATGATCAGGGGCTTTGAAACAAAAGAAAAAATCCTCAAGTGCTAATTTTTAACATTGTGAACCTTCAGAAGGATTTGCAAAGCAGAAGGTGCTATACTATTGTCAGGAACTGCACAAGGTTTGGCAAACATTCTCGGACACTACTGTTTTACCTCAGCACGACTGAGCAGACCAGGTTTCTAATCACCCAATATTTATCACTAACATGTAAAAGTGGGTGGTAACTGAATCTCTGTGAGGTCACAAAGTTGCAAAAGAGACATTTGTGCACTTTATTTTCAAAAGATTCTGAATTTCAGTATGTTTTCATAGTACATCAAGCTATTTTATCTCAAAGGAAAATTTGATTCCTCATGATATGACCCGTTGAAGCAAAGGCCAGGATGTAGAATATACAGCCAGTTCACTCTTTCACAGAAAAATAAACACTATCTTCACCTAACCAACCAGGACTATGGCTGCTCCAACAACAGCAAATGGTGGTTAGGCTTTGGCTCCATTTCACGAGGGATCCGGCCAGGCTTCCCTCAGCCTCCGCAGACCCCAAGGTAAAGAGGGCCTGGTCTGGGGACGTTGGTTTGGATCCTCTCCCTGCACTTCAGCTATCCCACCGCTGCTTTTCAGCACTCACTCTATAGTAAGCGCCTGCCGGGGACCTGGTCTTTCATCCTAGGCCAGGCGGCTAGAAGGAAAATCAATAGGGCCGTAACCATCTCCCCTTAAGAAAGCTATTAGCATAAACCAAGCCATGCAGCCCAATTCCTTCTCATGCAGAAAGATGACGGGTCATTTCTTTTTAACCTCAAGTTTAAAAATGACAGACTTTTGTTAAAGAAAGAGATTTATGTGTACGATATTTTAAAACAGAAAAGTCATTTTTAATTGTAATAATATTTAACAATATTACTGCTTTTACTTAGCCTAGAAATCTAGACGCACCCTAGCGGCAGCAAAATGTATTTCGCAGCCAGGCTGGTCTAGCAACTCTCAATAAACCTTCTCGCTGCAAAAACCCAGACTGGGTCAGGCCAATCACGTTGTGTATAGAGTAGGCGGGGGCGGGCTTAACATACACGACAGAGTTGCGACGGTTACCTGGCTGCTGCTACTTGAAAACAAAGAATGGCAGCTGCTGATGGAGAACAACGGTCTTTCGAATCGGCTTTGGCCGCGACTCTGGAGGACTTGGAGTTAAGTTTTTCTTTGAGAAAAGAGCAAAGAACGGCACTTAAGTCATTCTTAAAAAAAGGAAGATGTGTTCGTCGTTTTGCCGGCCAGATATGGCAAAAATTGAATCTATCAACTAAGCTCCGCTGTTGGGAAAACGCTCTGGTTGGTTGAAGCGCTGTCCTATTGCGTGCAGAGGGAATTTGAAAGACAGCCGTTTATCCCGCCCCTCGGATTGAGCCGTGACTATGGTGAGTTTCCAGACCTAACATCTTGATGTAGGTCTGGCTTGCCAGGCTAGCTTTTACTGTATTTCCAATCAAATAAATGCAGCTGAGTATTGTATTGCTGTATTTTAAAGAAATAAAACACGACAGAGAGCAAATAGTACATAAGCACACAGAAAACCTGACTGATACAATCTGGCACAATTTTAAAGAGAAGTAGGTCTCTAACAAGTTTCTGGCGTGTGATCAGAGTAAGTAAACAGGTCCTTTTATTGGACTACAGTCCGAGCGTAGCTTGAGCAATCACTGAAAGGTTGAAAGTGTTGAGTTTTGCTTAATATTCAAGAGTTTATATTGTTACCATCCTTGATGAGGCCCCACGCATACTTCAAAACAGAAGAACAAGCTAACATTTCTGCCCTACAATTTGAAACCTTTATCACACAAAACTCCCTCAGAGTTCCTCATCTCAAAAGGCAGTCTTTCATCTGCAACCCCCTCCCCCCCATCCTGTAAATCCCATTAAACACCACACACTCTCAGACATCCCTATACATCAAATGGGCAGCGCTGTCAAGAAGGAAATGTCACGGGTTGCGTCTAGTCCGTGCTTCAGACGATAAAAACAGCCCTTATTTAATTCCACCTCATAACCTGGATTTGATATACGGCTTTTTGAATCCCGAGTGGCAGGTTGTTTGCAAGCAAAAGCGATGCAGATCAGCTTAATTGAACGTCCAACAATGCACAAGGAAGGACTTTCGATACCATATGCAGCACAAACATAGATACCACAAATTGCGAGGTTACAGATGTGATAAACAAAATCATAAAGTGAAATGCCTACATAGCCTTGTTGTCTCTCTTATCCTTTGCCAGCGCCTCCCAGAGACTTTCAGCAACAATCCACTTTGTGATGACGGCTCATGGACACACACACATATGTAAACAATTACACAACTAAAGACAAGCCGACACACATGACAATTGGAAAATGGGCTTGAATTAGTGAAACTAAAGCCCCAGTGTTTGCATTGATTGAGTCCTGCTGTTAATAACTGGACGGTGACCTCAGACGTGTTTCCAGCCCAGAGTCTCTGGAAGAGCCCGTCCAATTCCTGCCACTGTGCGGCCGCTCCAAAGAAAACAGAGGCCAGATAAACAACAGAGATCACTACACGGATTGCGTCACTCAACAGAACTTTTGAAGCAGAATTTTCCGGTGTAAAATGTCACCGGCTTTATTAGTGCTAATGATGTCTCGGGGAGAGAAAGAGTCATGACAAAGAACTATATATATATATATATATATATATATATATATATATATATATATATATATATATATATATATATATATATATATATATATATATATATCGCTGAATTTTTTACAAAGACTTTGAAGTGTTATTATTATTATTAAAAAATCATGTCAAAGAAAAATAATTAAAAGGCTGAAATTCTAGGGTGGGAAATTGTTTGGCTTAATCTTTTACCGGTATTATTATATATTATATTTCATTATAAGTATTTTTGTAATGTCATAGTAAATCTGTAAAACAGGAAATTATGTCACAGCGAGGTCCCATGCAGGCCTGTCTGACTGTGTCAAGGTCATTTTCAAATGGTATAACTGGAAAAACATCATGAGGATTTAAAGGAAATATAAATTCAATATAAATTGATACTTTTATTTGTTCTTTTTTATTTACTTTAATAGTTACACCCCTTGGCATTACTTTTCTTCATTTTTCTTCAACTTTTCATCAATTTATTTTACAAAAATGTATAAAACCAACAAAGAGTACATTTCTAAGAACTTGCCACATATGTTTTAACTAAAATTTGAAAGATGTTAGTTTTCCTTTTCATCACCACAGACCATTTTTATTATTTAACCCCTCCCCTTGTATATAAAAAAAAATCCACACTGTGAGATGCACATTATATCACTTCATATCTAAAAGTGACAAAATTCTTTCCCTTATCAAGTTTATTGCAAGACATGAAATATGATGCATTGTTTTTTTTTTACAGTTTTGTCTTTTCGATGAAGAATATCTTGAACTTTTCAGAACACAACTTCAAGAAAATGTAAAACAGCCCTGATTCTTCTGTACTAAAAAAAAACTCCACAAAAGAATCGAAAAATAAGCTATGAATGCCTCTCTGTAATCTGAATTTACTACTCGCATAAGATTTACAACACTGCCAGATCTAAAAATAAACGGGCAGAGCCTTTTTCATATTTTTAAAAACAAAACCAACCCTCAGTTACAAAACATTGGTACGGCAGCAGGGTGCAGAGCAGATCTGGGTGCAGTGTAATGTGTTTGTGCAGTAAAGGGCAGACGTTATCGACAGCGTCCATCATAGACAATAACCCATCTGGGTGTAGAAGCTGGGACAGCCTAGAGAGGGATGGGTGACTGAAAGCAGAAACACGGGCGGATTTGGTCTTCCACACCACAGCTGGTGGAAACGGAGGTCCTGCCAAAACAAACTACATCAAAAACAACACAATTGCCCTGTCATACACAGGAAAGACAAACTGGGGTTTCGCCAAAGCATATTATCTGCATAGTAAAGATCCCAATAGTTTTCTCTCAATCTAATGCATTAAAGATTTAACATTGTGCATTTCTTGCAGCATGATGAAGCTACACTGAAAGAAAAGTGTTTAAAACATTTTCACTGAAACATTGCAAGTAAATTTCACAATTAATTAGGCCTAAAAACTGACTGAAAAAACAGAAAGAAAGACATGAAAAATATATGTTTATGATAGGCATTTGATCTGTGAAGACATGCCAGTCTTGCTCATGAGCGAGACCTTTCCATGGCCAGACAGTGGAACCACGCAATCCCACAGGACTCGGCTACAGACATTACACTCACATTAATCATTGCATTTCTTGACAATGCAATCAAGTTAGTAAGACATGTTCCCCATCTCACAGTTTTTCCCTGCATGTCTGGCAGGTGCAGCTTGGGAAAAGTGGCACACCGCAGTGTTTGTGTAGTACATCAAAGCCACACATGTGTGTGTCCACTTAAGTGTGCGTGAGTGTGCGCACGTCAGGTATTTACTTACGCTCTGAGCTGCTGGTGAAGTTTCCCTGGGAAAGTTGCTAATGTGATTTAAATGAGCATGTATGGTACAAACAGCATCTAGGATCAGAGCGCAGTAATAATAGCATTCAGAAGCAGAGCAAAGGGTCAGACGATACACCCCAAACCACACAACTTTTACTTAGATCAATGCACCAGGGCTGCTCCAGGATTTCACAAAGCAGAAAAGAAACACAACCTTTTTAGAAGCACTTTCACTCGCTTTTCAGTAACGGCCAATAAGGAAGAATAAACAACCTCCCTTTGTCCTTGCAATGACCTGGCGGGACCTGTAAGTGTTTTCAGGGCTTGAAAAAGCACAAAATACAGGGCTTCACAACACTGCAGGTGTGCAATCAAAGGTCTATCCCACCACTCAATACTACACTCAGCTGTGTTATCTTTGTGTGTTTAATCTGTGCGATAAAGACACTTCCTGTTGTATCGCCTTGATAACCCTGCTGGAAAATCCAGTTTGAGATGGTAGCTGTGTTTTGGAACATGATACCTGATTTTACCTTTAAATTGGTCCTTAGCTGGTCTGACATGTTCACTGGCTCTTAGCTTGCCTAAGCTGCACAAAACTGGTCTAAGATGGCCTCTGCCTGATCTTTACCTGGATATTAACTGGTCTAAGATAGTCATTAGCTAGTCTAAGCTGGTTCAAGGTGCTCATCAGTTGCTTAAAGGAGAACTCCGGTCAATTTTAACATTGAGCTCATTTTTTTGTACATTTGGAGTGCTGTCAATACAGAGAACAACGACAAAAATCGGTGTTGCCTACACCGAGTTATTCTCTTTTTAAAATTTGCACCCTGTTGACTTCAATGGGGCAAGTATTAAACCTGCTTTTAGCCTCTTAACATCCTTGATGTGTCATTACAAGTGCACAGAAAATGTGAGTGATTCCTTCAGAGTGAACACGAGTGAATCTGACTGCAGTAGATGTGAAAGATATGTATAAAAATGATGTTATTTAAGCCAGCGCAAATACCTCTGTTTACATCCTGTTTTCGGCCGAAGTCCAAAGTAGTCTATTGCCGAGTTCACGCGCATGATCATAGGTAACTAAACCTATGCGCGTGAACTCGGCAATCGACTACGATTTTTGTTGTTGTTCTCTGTATTGACAGCACTCCAAATGTACAAAAAAATGAGCTCAATGTTAAAATTGACTGGAGTTCTCCTTTAAGATGGTCAATGGCTGATCTAAACTGGTCCAAGGCGGTCATTAGCTGGTGTAGGCTACTCATTAGCTGGTCTAAAATGATCATTAGTTGGCCAAGGCTGCTCATTAGCTGGTCTAAACTGGTCTAAGAAGGTAACTAGCTAGTCTAAGCTTCTCTTTATCTGGTCTTAAATAGTCATTAGCTTGCCTAATTTGCTTATTAACTGGTTTTAGCTAATCTATGCTGAGTATTAACTGGTCTAATATGGTCTAAAAGGTCAATCGCTGGTTATTACCTGGCCTAAGATGGCCCTTAGCTGGTCTAAGATTGTCATTAGCTTGTCTAAGGTAGTCATTAGCTGGTCTAGACTGCAAATTAAGTGGTCTAAGATGGTCATTGACTGATCTAAACTGGTCATTAACTGGACTAAGATGGTCATCAGCTAGTTAAGATAGTCAATGGCAACTAACCTGATCTAAGCAGCTCATTACTAAGGTGATAATAGATTAAGTTGGATTTTCCAGCAGGGAAGACTCATTGGGCGCATGCTGCTGCTAATGCTAACTTCTCAGCTGGGCTAACAGACAGCAGCCAATCTCTAATGAGCAGCCAAAGTGGCCTGCGAGTGGCGCATCTGTTGTGGTTTTGGCATGCATGGCAGAAACTGCCACAAAGAAAACTCCCATCCATTTTAAAAACCATAAAAAGACCGCACTGTGCTGGAGGGAAAAAAGAAAAATGAAGGAAAAAAAAACTGCTGGCTAAACATATTGTTATTGAATGGAAATGTCCATTTTCTGAGAAGTGTTGAAAAGGCGCCACAGAACCGATGTTCTGCGTCCAAGCTGAGTCTGATAAACTCATCCCTATTATTAGTCAAGCATGGTTACAGTGCAGCACAGATTTCTAGGATGGAGATGAGTCAGCCGAGATATTGAATATGGTGTAATACCTCGTCATCTGGGCCCTGTGAGTCATATATGAATTATGTATATGTGGTTGAAAACAGCAAGAACATGACTATTCCGTTGATTGCGATGCATAGGTCATGCCTACAGCACACTAATGCTATCTATTACACACTATCAACTCAAGCACAGGGCCAGAAAAAATCTGAGAGCTCATTGCTAGAGAGCCAAATTATTTTCTCTCTTCCATGAAGCCATTCGATAGATCTGTGCGAGGACAAAGAATACAATTTAACCAGTTATTTCCTATAAATATTCCCCTCCTCCTCCTGTCTCAAATGTCATACTTGTGCATACTGCAGTCTAGAACCAAATTATGTTTAAAAGTCAATGTCATTCTTGATTCTTGAGTGACTCGTAAACAGACAACGAATCGCATTTGAACATTTTAAATTGAACACAATGAATTAAATAAAGTTTGAAAGCAACTGTCCTAGTTTACTTTCATAATCTGGCAAAAAGCAGCTTGAACATTCTGTTGTATATTTACTTTAGTGTTTGACAAAAAAAAAAAAAGTTTGAGGCAGTTTTTGCTTTCCCTGGGAATCGAACCATGACTTTGGCGTTGCTAGTGCAGCACTCTATACTATTTGAGCAACAGGAAGGCTCTTTTTTGTCATTAATTTATTATTATTATTAAATATATTACTCTTATATAATATATACTCTTTAGTTTTCGTGTTTTTTTTTTTTTTTTAGTTTTTATTTATTCCCAGTTAGTCATTTTAGTGCCTCAACCTAAACTTATTTCAGTTATTTGCCAAGGCAACAAATCTAATTTTCATTTTGGTTAAGGTCTTCATCTAATATTTATATTTTGGTATGTCATATAAGTTGGATTCGAACCTGCGTCCCTGACTGTGACAACAGCTCTAATGTGTCATAAGCACATACACTCCATAGAATGGCACAGATTGGACCTTATCTATTTTTTCAAACAATGTTTTCTACTTCTGTCTTTATTGTTTTCTTCTCTCTCTCTCTCTTATTGCTTTGCGGTGGAGTGTATTAGCACAAACGATTCCAAAATTGTGTAAAACCATTTCTGTTCGACATCAAAACAAACTAGAGTAAATGAGCTAACGGCGTCTGCCAACAGAAATATGAGAAAATATGGGTACATTCGCTCTCTCAGTGATGAAGTACAGCAGATCCAAAAGAGTGTGCCTTGCTTTGAGCCCTGTGAGGCTGGCTCCGGTCCCTGCATGCTGTGTTAGCGAACAACGGTCCTGTAGCAATCCTATTCCTTCTCTCGGCGTCCCTCCGCTCTGCTATAAAGAGATAACACACCACAATCCTGGCAAAACCGCTAATGGTGCTGTAAAACTTTCTTTCCCGACTGGCAAAGACACTTCAGCAGGACGCATGGGCGAGTACATGTAGAACTCCCCTATAATGATAATGCCAGTTTAAGAGTGAATACCACTGCAAACAATGGGATACATTCATCATGGGCAGATACCACACAGATGCTGGCCTAGATTTAACACATCCTCAACATACGGTGTGGGCGAGGAACTGCATTTTGTCAAGAAGTCTTTATGTGTGCATGCCTTTGTATTTTACAGCTCTGTAAAGCAGATTCACATCAGTGGACAAGGGAAAGAAGCTATAAACGAAGAACAGGGAGACAGACGTGATTGAAGGATGTCCAACATCATTACCAGCCCCAAATGCCCCTTTTGATTGGATTATTTCTAAATACCACAATAAATATGCATCAAATTGACCAAAAAAAAAGACATCTGTTCCATATGGAAGTAAATGGCTAAACCAGCTCTGTTCACCCATCATGTTCTATTTATGATTTTCTTCCTTCAATGGAACACAAAATATCTAGGCCACGTTTTAATACAATAAAGGTGAATGAATGAGAACTGGGGCTTTCAGGCTTCAAATAGGAGGCAAAAGTAGCTAAAAATGGCCCATACAACTTGCACACTATATTCAAGTCAGGTGATGTCAAATAATAACTTTGTGTGAGGAACAGACCAGAAGTTGATAAGCGAGTTGAAAAGATCAGTTAAAATTGTGAATGAATGAATCATTCATACCAGTTTTGTATGATTATTTTAAATGATCAGATTCAAAATAACAATTTGTTCACGAATATGCTACTTCTCATGAATTAGCTATTAAGATTTGATAACTGTTCCTCACAAAGTGCTTCAGAAGACTATAGAGCACAAGTCATTTGGATCAGTTTTATTATACTTTTATAGTAAATTTTTGTCACTTCACATTCATTATACAGTATAGCATCCAAAACTCAATATCTTGGGGACAAGCAATTTTGGTCTTTTTTTTCCCTTCTATTAGATCAGCGATCTCCATAATCTCAGGGTCACAACAGACAGGCCCTGCAGAATTCAGTACGCCAATTACTTTAATCAAACGAAATCCCTTTGTCATGCTGTGACAATTTAAACTATAAGCTTTCATTGAGCGTTCAGCACCCAGAGTCATCTTCCCTTGACCTGACACCGATAAATATCCGCCCTGGTGTTTTGTTTCACGCGGAGGTTGCGTGGCATGGTGGCATGGAGCGAGTTATCATCATCTAGAAATAGAAGCATAATTCACTTTCTCCATGCAGGTGATGATTCAATCAACCACTGCTTATGTTTTATTCATCTGCCCACCCACAGTTGCCAGAAGATGGAAACGCTGTCAGGATTGTGAAGGGTCAAACTGTGAGGCTACCATCAATCTAATGTTATTAGACTATTTTTAATAATCATTGTTCATGTTTTATAATCAAATGCAGGAATATATTTGGACACAAAACCTTTCCACTGCATTCACATTTTATTTAAACTTTAATGTGGACTCAGATCTCTTTGTAGTCTTTGTATAATAATAATAATACATGTGAATTAATAACTGTACATGACCATATTTGGTTTTGATTTTAATATGAACTGTGCAGAGCTAACTAAAAAAAGTTTCTGAAACTTGAAATAGCTGAAACTTACATGTTCTGCACTTTCAACATGGTAAGATCTCAAACCACAGCTGGTGCTAGAGGTGGGAAAGTTAAAAACGTACTCCGCACAATACATCTTTTGTCTTTTAACTCTGCTCTACTTTAAATAATTCAAGTATTTGAGAATTACCCAATGGTGTTTATAATGGGTACTGTATAGTACTGTAATTCCACATCCATTACTTCTGCAGACCACCTAAGAGAGAGTAGACCCCAGAGCGGTGAGTGTACGTTAACAGCAAGGACCACCAGTTCAGTTCAGTCCATTGCGGGTGACATTTCCTTTCTCTGACCACAAGAATGCCCAGCATCTGAGAAACGGAGCGCATAATGGCTGTGGCCAAGCACAAGTATTCATCAGCTCTTACTGTTTCAAGCTGTTTCAACTTCAGTTCACACTCACTGCGTCAAAATCGTGTTTCACAGAACATTCCATTTCATTATTCTGTTTCCATCAAATGTGAGATGTGAAATCTGGTGTGGATACTAAAGAACTAGCTGTCTTTGGCAGTTTGCACACTTGGTTTGCGGTTTGCTGGTGTGCACCTGAGTTTGGAAAAGTGCTTTCACGCCGACTGAACGAAACGAAAAGCTATAGTGTGAAAGCAGCCTTTATCTCTCTCTGAACGCAATGCTCTGCCTGCGGTATAAAAACATGTACCACCACCAAAACCAACATGACTCAACACATAGGGCCGCTAGTCATTTTTACGGTCCTGTTTAATAGAAATGGGTGGTAGCAGCGGTTAAGCATGGGCAGCAGATCCAAAGTGCTCTTCAAATGGACCATCTGGTACTACTGAGCATGCAAAGGCACCAGGAAAAAGATCGGAAGCGCTAATGTTTGTGGACTCAGTCACGGTCCTCACTCCAGACACCTGGGGGAAATCAAGAGCTGCCAAACACCACCCGGAAAAAACGGCAAACAGCGTGATTTATCTGAGTATGGGGTCAGCTTCCTCTTCGCTCAACAAAACTAATTGCTGTTAGTCTTTCGCCGAGTGCTTGTTTTTGTTGTTTTGGAGGTTAGATGAGAGGAAACATGCTGCTCGGCATAAACACCCTGCCATAAATAGGTCATTTGTGTCAGATGTTATCAACAGGACAACATTTTGTGAGTTCAGATACTGTTGGTGTAGAAGGTTGAAAATAAGACGACCAGAGCAGCAGTTATCCAAGTCTCTCTAGAACATCTGCCACAAATTTGCCAGACCAGAGGTGTCTTGGTTTAGCCAGGTTACACAATACTGATCCAATGGGTAATTACTGTAATTGTGTGGCTGCACATACAGTACAAGGCTAAATGTCTTGGCCTGCTGCATCATTACATCAATTACTTAGGCTTTCTGGAACCGTGTCTCTTCTGTGTAATTACATATTTAGGGCATTATAGTCATTTAACAGCAGTATAACATGGACAGAAGAGGGTTAGTAAAGAAAACAATCCTAATACTGTGTTTAAACACATGTACTTATCAAATACTGTGTAATATGTTAGAATTAACTGATTTAACAATCTACAGAGGCCTTTCAAAGGTATAACATGGTGAAGAATTAGGCTTGTGTCACTATATTCTGCCATACTTGTGTTACAATGAAAACCTAATTTGGTTCAATAAGTTATAAAAATGTAAACTATATTCATAACAAAATAAAAACATAATAGAATACTTAAAATTCTGATGGTATTTACTAACCATCATTTCTTTTCACAAATGTATGAAAGCATACAGTGAATACGTAGTAGCACAAATGAGATTTACTGTGTGAATATACTGTAGCAAACTGGTCATATAGACCATTATTATGATATGTATGAAAAACGGCACAAGGGAGAATCTACTAAACATCTCCTTTTGTTTTCTAGATATGAAAGAAAACCAAACTGGTTTGGAACAAAATGAGGCTGATTAAACGATGACAGATTTTTCATTTTTAAGTTTCTAAGGACGTCACATATGAAGCAACCTGAGACACTGCTCGTTTAAACAAGAAATCTTTTGACAGAAAGCAAAATTTGTCAAGGTTGGATGATACAGTATGGCTACGCTCCATTCATTTATTCATCATTATTGAATCTGCAAGACCTTGCGACTGTGATCTTCTCTTGGGGTGAAACTAGAGAAGAATGGAACTGAATGAAAGCTATTTGTGCCACAGAAGTAATCTTGTTGGAACCTGTAGCTTGATCTTTGTGAAGGATGGGCTGTGAAGAACGGGCTCGCCAGTTTTAAAATAATGCCTGTCAAAATATGGAGAAATAACTCACAGACAAACTTGCACTCCCACCTTGCATGCAAAGACACATATGTTCACATATATACAGAATGAGGAAAGTCAAAACCCCGAGGCAAACAACTCCCAAAACTGAGTGTAGAGATTAAGTTACGTAATATCATACAATAAGGATGGACGGACAGACAGCTAGACAGACAGACTGACTGGCCGAACGACAGAAGGACAGATAGTTAGAAAGTTGCATTAACAGTCAACAGTCAAACTAACTAGACCTGACAAGCTGGCACCATCTTCAAATATAAAGAGCGTGAGAGAGTTTTAGCGTGCGCCTCCAGCAGTTTCTTTCCTCTCACATTCTGTCAGCGTGTAGGTGTATGCTCTTATTTTCAGAGAAAACACGCTGAAATATCAGTTTAACTAAGAATCACCCTAGCCTTCATTCATAAAACTGTCCATCAAGAGCACAATCTTCAAATGAGCACACCGGTGCCTCGAAAACCAACTCGAGCAGAAATCACGCAAGGCTGTCGGGCTTTAATAAAAAATAAAGTGACCGAATATACATGCCACAGGGGAAAAAAGTGTCAATTACATCCCTATAAAAGGCAAAGCTAAAGATCACCATCTCAATGAAGACAAGGTTTCTAGTGTTAACTTGCAAGATGTAACTTTCTGCTCTATAAGATAACGAAGGCAGCTTCCTCTTGTCTCTCACAGACAGACGGTTAAATTACTATTCTCAGAGCTGACTAGGTCCGGCAGAGACATCAGCCTCTGGGCTACATGTCTCATGCTTAGCTACTAAACCCTCATTTCCGTAGTCTTCATCACTGCACTTCCCAAAGCACACACTCACTGCCACTGAGACAGAGGCTGTGTAACGTACCTTCTGTTTCTGAAAGAACAAGGTAAACAATAACGACCTTTGTCATAAAAAATAATAATAATTGTTATTATTATTATTATAGATCAAAATCAGATATAAAATGAATGTAGGGAAAAGAGAATTTTTTTATTTATTTTATATATTATATTATTTTTTGCAGTATTCCCATTCAATAACCCCTCTTTCTCCCCATAACGTCATGCTTTCTCCGTCTGCTGACTCTCTTTATCAAAGCATCACAATCTCAAAAATAAAAGGTGTAAGAAAGCTGAATTTATTAGTTCATTACTGTCAGACATTTAAAAAGGTTGCGCTGCCTATTAATTGAAGTAGTGACTAATGATGGTTGTAAAATTATGCGCGAGTGTTTCAAATGAGGTGAGAACAGTCATTAAATCAAGCCGATTGATTAATGCCCTATTGGAAAGTAAATCCATTCTGTATCCCCACAGGAATGTGTGTGTGGCCACACGCAAGGTCCAGTGCTGTGTCCATTTGATATAGCTCCCTCTGCTGGTAATGGTGCAGTGACATGAGAGTCAAACCAATACAGCATCCACACGCACGCATGCACGCACACACACAAACTTGTATATTTGGCTTACGGGGACTTTCCATAGACGTAATGGTTTTTATATTGTACAAACTGTATATTCTATCCCCCTACACTAACCCTACCAAATAAACCTACCCATCACAGTAAACTTTTGCCATTTTTTTTTATTTCAAAAAACACGGTTAAGTATGATTTTACGCCATGAGACATGGCTCATAAACAAGAACACACACACACACACACACACATAAGATTTAAGTAATGCTTCACAATTAGGGTGCACAATTGTGTTAACATTAGATAAAGTCATTAAAATCTATTGATTTCTACACGTAGGCAAGAAATGACCTTCAGTCAGGTGAACAACAGTGTCAGGAAAGTAAAATAAAGAAAGTCTCTCAAACAAAATAACATATTACCGGCACTCATCAAAACCATAAATGAACCTTCAAGGTGCTATAAGTCGCTTGGCTAACTTCTGCCAGTTTCCTAACATTGACCACCTGCCAAACTCCAAAACTAAGCAAACACAAATGTGTGAAAGTATTGACAGGCAGAGAGTGTTTCTGACTGGCTAAAAAGTGTGGGCTACACCCCTAACTCTTTTTTTTTACAGCTTAAAATGCCTTGGGATTTCTCAGGACACCTAATTAAGTAACGTCTGTCAGGCTGAAGGGCTATTTTATGTGTGCTATTCAAAAAAATCAATTGCAAAACCTTTAATCACACATGAATCTACCTAAAAATAAATGAACAATTGCGCCTCTTCAACATCCACTCACAAATCCTCATACTTGAAGTCTAACAAAACAAAATAAATAAGTGAATAAATGTGTCATTAAGTATCATGGCTTTGACAAACAGATCTGCTCATGCAGATCCAGAAACTATCCGTCCAGATATTGTCATTCACAGCACTATGTTTCATCTCTCCCTCTCTATGCTTGATATGGTAATAATACACCATCTCCTCTCTCAGCCTACCCCTCTTCAATTAATTCAAATCCAATTAACTCTCCCACTAGCTTAACGAATGACTAATTCAATTTAGACAAAACAAATAAGCATTGGATGGCGCCCTTATCATCGCTTCCGTGACATTCTTCTTTTTTTCCTTCAAATTGCCATCTAGCTCTGAAAATCTGCGGAGGCTGAGGTTTATTGATGCCCCGTTATCTTGTTAAATCAAATCAGTGTGACATCAAATGTAAACCCAAGCCGATAAGGATGAAAACACGGGAACATCGCCAGCATGCGCACATACACGTGCGGCCACACAGAAAACCTCTCAAGCTCCTCCAGGGCAAACAAGTCATGGCATTTGGCAGCGCGGGTTTCTGTAGTATGAGTCACTGACAGCGTAAAGCCTCGCAAAACCGCCAATCTGTTTTATTAGATACCTGCAGTTATCATCGTAAAGTTGTTTACATGCTCCTGTCAATTGTCAAAATTGGAGGCTGGATGTAAGATGTCATTCCTACAGGTGTCCTAGCAGAGTAACCACAGGTGTGCTTCATTACGTAATGCTGGTGTTTGACAACCACCGTGTTGAAAATTAAATCAGTATTTTAAATTGAATCAGTATATCATTGATGCATTTTTTTTTACTCTGATTAAAATGGCATGTAATTTTGATAATAGAATAAAAAAAACACACATTAATAAAACAAGCATTAACATTAAATATAACATTTAATATTCAACTAATATTTTCATTAAGAACTAATTTATATCACTTTGTTTATGTTGTGGAAAATACACACACACATGCATGCGCACACACTTTCAGCTCAAGCAATCTCCTATACATCATTAAATAAATTATTTTGTTTCTATTTTTTCCCCCAAAAGAGATTAAACCTTCTTCAATACATTAATTAGGTGTAAGATCCATAAGTCATGTATATACAGTAGATGTGGATTTAATAACTGTGAATAAAGTGTAATTCAATATTTAAATATTTCAAAGGACTATTTGAAATGTAAGATTAGCGATACATTTTTGGACTGTGTAAAAAAAAATGTTTCCAGTTAATTTTGTTAATAAGCATTTTTATTAGTTACTGTTGCAACAAAGTTATTGGAATATTGGATATTCTTTGAGTTCAAGTCACCCTTACATACCACGGAGGTGTAAAGAAATGACACATTGGAGGGATTGCTATCACAATTTTATTAGTTGTAAATACAATATTGATATTTTGCAGTGCTATTTTTTTTTCGCATCATATTTTTGACAATGGTAAAAAATAAATAATAATAATTGTCACAGTAAATTTGTGTCAGAAATGACTTTTTTGCTTGTGGTTCGGTATTTTGAAAACCATACGATTTTAAGTGAGTTTTATAGAGTTATTTTAGTGGCAACTTCAAATCTTTTTAAAAACAGTGTATATTAATTCCATTTATATGAAATAAAAACGTCAGCACAGCAAGAATCAACGCACATAAGGCAAGAAATACAGCTTTGAGACACATCAGCTCATATTCAGGTAAGGGTCTGATTCCCCTTTAAGACTGAAATCCTAGAATCTCTGGTTTAATTCCTACTGTACTGCAGCGATTGTGACAGATCAGCCCCTCGGCCTGGATTGAAAACTCGTCTTTGGTTCGAAGATCGGGTCAGCCTGGCCTCTGGTTCGGGATACGATTGATTGATGGCAGCGCTGCTTGCGCTCTCCAGGCTCTGATCAGATTTACTGTGTGTAATTGAAGGTTGGACTCAAGTACTTCCTCCGACCGCGACCAAGAGGGTTTCTGCCACCGGGTCTCCTCAGAGCCAAAAGTGGTGAGTGATTTGTGAGGTGAACTTCCATTGCTCTGAAAAGTGCCTTTACGGTGACTCGGCGTATGCATGAGAAAAAAAATACAAGAGTACAATGCTTTTACACATCGGAACAAAGTGGCTCATTCATTCAGAAGCTCTCTTTCTTTCTGATGAGGTGAGCTCATAAATAAAAGAGGGATGAGAGCGAAGGGAGGAAAAGCGGCCTCCCCATTGAAAAGCGACGAGGGAACGGTGTTTGCTTTCCAGCGAAAGGCGAGTGCATGCAGGAAATGCCCCACGGCTTGACATGTGTTTTCTTACAGTCGCTAAGCTTAGGAAAACAAAGAAAAGAAAATGCCATGAAAGAATACCAGACAATGGAAAGATCGCTCCTGACACACGCCTGTCCTTTAAGGACGAGACGGTCGTGAAGGAAAACACTGCAAGAAAGACAACAGTCACGGCTATGAATGGCCTCTCTTTTAGTTCTTTCCTAAATTCCTGTTGAATAAGTCAGGCCTGTCAAAGATAAGATTAATAAAACGCAGACGGGCCTGCAACTCGCATTGAAGAGAGTGGCGGGGTGATTTTTCCGACAGGTTGCTGTCTGCTGGGGCTTTGCTCTGATCTTCAGAAGCCGTTGGAAGCGATTCGTTGAGGTTCGGCTCAGCCGGCTGGATCCTGAATCATCAGCAGTAATCTTCTCTTATCCAGATCTGACCTCTAGTAAAAACTTTCTGCTGCTGGTTTATATGACCTAACTGTGTAGTTTCAAACAAAAGATGGATAGTGTTATGCAATAAGTGATGCAACAGAAGGAAAACATGGGTGGTCTGTGTTCAGTCATCAATAACTGTGCTGAATTCGTGGAATGAACAATGGTTTGTTAATCTCGCTGATAATGCAGTGAGCTACAACCTATGGAAGTATAATCACAGTGACTTTATGTGTAAAACTCAACTGTTTAAATCAAAGTTCAGGCTGTATTAACTTGATAAGTATGTAAATAATAACCCACGTATATGATGGAAAATGGAGAACAGAGAGACTGAAATATTACCTAATTTATGTCTGGGGGCTCATTGTGAGGCAAAATAACCCTACCCTTGTCTCTATGATCTTTGGAATAAAAAAGTTCTCTCTCTCTCTCTCTCTTTCTCTCTTTTTTTTTTTAAGAGTCTGATGTCTTAGAAAAGTAGTTGAGGCGTCGTTAAATATCTGTAGGATGATGTGGGATGAATTATGCACATCAAAAATGATCCTTAGGGGTTTGAACATTCTTCTAATACTAAGAGCAATAGTGATGGTTGCTAGCAAACACATCTAATGTGAACAAAGAAAGATTAGGACAGAGATGGAAGTGCATTCCACATAGAGAGCAGCTCTATATATCATATCCATCATCATTCAAATGACAGAGAAAGACAGATAGTGGATGATATGAGAACAAAAGTGTAGTGTGCAACTGATCATTGCTGTGGTGATAAGAGATGTAATTTCAGTTCATCTGCTGTCGTTGCAGTGAGGCATTTTCCAATAGATCTTTTCAATTAATCTTTTGGTCTAGTTTGCAGAGCTGGTCTGAATGATTCATTCTATTTTATTATAACTAATTAAGAAATGAAATTGCAATATAGCAATTGAGTCATAAGACATAAGGGTAAAGGTTGAACGTTTTTGTTAGTAAGAAACTTTTTAATACTTTTGCATCATATTGAATCTTGAATGCTTCATTTCCCATTAGTGCTGCACGATTAATCGTATCGCAATCGCAATCGCGATGTCAAGCCATGATGTCAAGTTTGCATAAAATATATACGCGATTATATGACGCAAAATGCTGCGATTTTATATTAAATAAACAAATTAGCGCTGTTAACGCAATTAACGCAGCATCTGTTAATTTTTGGCATCCTTTGTCTAGTGTTACAACATGATCCCGCTCTTATTCATACAAATGCTTTTAAACCATTCATGCGCGATAAGACAAAAAAAAAAAACGCGCTACCTGTGAATGTCCTCCTGACACACACACACACATACACACGATCCATAGATAGACGCGCGCCAGTATCAAGTTCTCTTTCGCGGCAGAACGAACAACACACATGTATGCCAAAAAGAACGCGCTGCCTGTGAATGTCCTGACTGTGACACACAGGAAGACTCGCGCTAATATCGAGCGTGCGCACAAAACAGCATGCCAGAATACAGTTCTCTTTCGACCTTAACTGAACAATAACACACACAATTATGCCAAAATGTCTTTTTGTCGAGTATCTTCATAACATAAGAGTAGTCTTATGATGAACGTGAAGAGTTGTGACTCATGAGAGAATGAGGCGCGTGTGAGATCCGCGTCTCTGACAGCAGCGGCTGGTCTTAAAGGGACAGTACACATAGCCACTAATTATATCTGTCGCTAAAGTTAATCAAAGAACAAAGGGAACAGAGAAAAACACTCACTGCTCTTGACTAAAGAACTTTTTTCTTTAGGCAGATTATCACTAATCTGTGTGTGCATTTATTTTCCTTGAGAACCAAGCAAGTTGACTCATGAAACCATTTGTTTATTATATCGCATATCGCAATCGCAATATTAACCTCAATTATCGCAATATGACATTTTCCCCAAATCGTGCAGCCCTATTTCCCATTCATTGTAGTTGCATGCAAAAGAGCAGCCAGAACATTTAGCAAAATATCTCCTTTTGTGTTCCTCAGGAGAAAGTAAGTCACATGGGTTTGGAACACACAGACACATGCACACATGCACACACTACTAAAAAATCAAAATATTCATGCAATCAGTTTCTGTGAACTTTCAAATATCCCCAGTTGGAGACAGGTCTCATGATAAGCACCTGGCTGACAGAATGCGTGACCTTTTGTTCTTGATGAAACGCTTTGGTTGTGGTGCCGCCATTCTTCAGAACTCCTCCGCTTCCTAATAGCACGCTCAATTGACCTTCACATAATCAGGGGAGTCATCCGAGCTTCCAGCAGCACAGCTTCACTGCACTCATTACACAAACCAAAGGGCTCCTACTTTTTACTGTCATTTCTGCTGGTAAAAAGTGTGCAAAACTCGACTTCCGTTTGACCGTCACCGTTTGTGATGGAAATCTACGGAGAGGAAGAAACACTAGACATTGACAGAAAAATGGAGAGAGGCCAATATGCACTGCTTGAACTCAGACAAACCTGTCATACCATGTATGTCCAATAGATGGCAATGTTAAGTCCGTTCAGTCAGGGTAACAGCGTGAGGTGGTGATTCTCTCTGGACACTTCAGATTGTGGTGTGCAGAGACACAGCCTCAAAGGAAAGGCGATTTTTATGAAAGGAATCATCTAACAAGACATCGTTCCTGATCAAGCTTTTCAAATATCGATCGCAATGCACTGCTTTGCACGCAGACAGACGGCAGTCAGTGAGCAGACAGATAGTCTGACAGGCTCTAATGGCCTCAGAGTCAGCAGTTATTTACTCTCGCCATCGACTGACTCGCTTATTTTAGAGAGCCAAATCAATCTTTCTCCTGCCAAGCTGGCACAAGTAACATGGACAACTTGGATGTTTAATGAAAGGTGCAAATTTCAGCTTATGAAAACAAACGTATGCGTTTGCTTATATAGAGCGATAGGAGCGTTTTACAAAATGAATCTACATGTATATTATATTTATTTGTTTATTTATTATTTATCTCTTATGGTTCCCCTGCCTCCAAAATGTCACTTTAACCCTTGGGTATAACCATTACATTTGTCATATATGAATCTACCCATAAAATAATATGGATGGATGGATGGCTGGATGGATGGCTGGATGGATGGATGGATAACAATTCCCCCTTAGTTGTACAGTATTAATTATTTAAGAACATGTGCTTGATGCACAGAGCTCAAAACATCCCTCATGCTCTCATAAGCATAAGCAAATCTGCATTTTCTACAGTGGAAAATCTTCAGTCAGGAGTGACTAGGCTAATTTTCCTGTTCGCATGGCTCACTGGCTAATACTAAAGCAGACAGAAACAAAGTGATGTCCATTATTTTACTGAATTTCCCCTAAGGGATCAATAAAGTCCATCTATATGTCTATCCATGTCAGAGCAGCTCTATGAATCTTGACACATCTCATTCCCTTAGGACTAACGTGAGGTGGCTACAAGATGTCTGATGTTCCCCAGGGATCTGATCACATGTATACAAATAAAAGGCAGCCATGGTGAATAAAGCCCACTGTTGCTGACAAAGGTATTTTTGACAAACCAGTGCACCTTTAGTGGTTAAATCAGGTTATAATGTCATTTTTTTCATGGATCAATCTCATGAACATGCCCAGGCTTGATTTTACCCATGATGATAATAATAATAATAATAATAATAATAATAATAATAATAATCAAAATGTATATAATCATTGTATAACAATTAAAATATCATATTAAGAACCATTAATGTTAAAACTACAATAAATCTTAAAACAAATTTCTTATTTCTTTCTTTTAATTTTGAAGTATAATGTGTTTACGACATGGAACTGAGATTCATCCATGTGTCAATTTAGTAAGAAATCTTTCGCTAAGCACATAAATGTATTCTTAATTGAACAGGCTTGGTCTGACTTATGTCTCTAACAGGAGTTTTAATGGGCTAAGGGGCTGAGTGAAGGTCATAAACAGGTTGACCTTTGGTAGAGCCACACGCACATGCTCTAAATTATATATTAGGGGTCTAGATATTGGTTTCCAACCTTCCTTTCTAATTTTATTTTACTGTCACAGTGGAGGGACAAAGGTCAGTCTTTCAGACCATCTGTCAGGATGCAATCTATTCATCATTTTGAAACCTTTCCAGTCTGATAGTAATGTACTACATGATCTGTGTAAGTAAGCCCACCTATAGTAGAATACAGCCAGTATCAAGTTTTCTTAACTGTCCAGCATCGTTCAGCATTAAAACAACTAATACTCTTCTACAATTCAAAATCAACAGGCTTTGTCTGTGTTGTGGCTTAGCAGTTAGCACATGTGCTCCCAAAAAACTCTGAGATATCGTGCTCATGCCGGCCATAGAAGATTATGGAGAAATGCTGAAAACCATTTCTCAATCTTAAGACATTTGTATGAGGTATCATACTCACTTAAAAATGTTGGGTTAAAAATAACCCAACGAATAACCCAACTGTGGATTGGTATAGAACCAATGGTGGGTTATTTTAACCCAATGCATAAGGCTATTTAACCCAACAGTCTGGTTATTTCTAGAAATTACCCAACGATTTTAAAAATGACCCAATAGTTTTGGAAAAATAACCCAACATATTGACCCAATGTGTGTAACCCCACCGTTGGGTTACACAAATAACCCAAATACACTAAACAAGTCATCCACATTTTTATACAGTACTTTAGAACATACATTAAACATGCTTATTATTCACTAACAAGATGCAATCCAGCTTAGCAAAATACAAACTGAATTGAAATAGCACTGCTGCATATTTAAGCCATTGTCATTGTTGTTTTTTTATGCTTTCTTTCTATGCAAATCAGTCTTATTATAGCACATGCCTTTTTCACCAAGTTAGCACTGTTGCAAAAAACAGCAGAAAACCAAACAAAACAGCAGAAAGTAAAATAAAACAGAATAAAACAAAATGGGACAAAATGGAACGGAAACAAAACAACGCTTCATGCCCTCTGTGTTTCCATCTGTCTGAACACTTAGTCCTGTCAGGAAGCTTTCTGAATCCCAAACACAGCTCTGCAGAGGCAGTCATCTGAGTGCTTCTTCACTGCAGGTGTAATGAAGAGGTCGAGAGAGGGAGAGTGGAGGTAATGAAGTGGCTTTGAACGGCGCACAGAACCTGAGCCCTGTTCATCAAGTAGATTTCTAGTCTTGGGCCATTACAGATACATTAGACCAAAAGTGGCTGATCGGAGATGTGGTACAAACTCAAAGCCAAAGGACGGACAGCATCTAGTATGATAGCACACATTTCTGAAGTATTACTGATGCTTCAAGGCCCTTTTTTTTAAAGTGTTGATCAAGACTTTGGATATAATCTTAATCTACCGCTAGAGCTTCTTAATCGTGAACATAAACAGCATTCTGTTTTTATTTATTTATTTATTTATTTATTTATTTATTTATTTATTTATTTATTTATTTATTTTTTATCCTAAATGTGAATGCAAGGGCAACAATGCTGCTAATTCGGGGTATTTTATGTGTCCACCAAAGCATTTTTTCCTGCGGCTAGCATATTTATAAAATTGTTTTCAATGGGAGTGTCGCGTTTTTAACCCGTCAGGATTGTTACAAGGTGCTGACCGTCTATTTCATGCTGAAGCGCAGAGCGCTCTGTGTTTTTTACCGGTCGCCGAGAGTAGAAGAATGTTCAACTTTGGGTAAAACCAAGCGGCAACCTTCCGGTCTCTCTCTTGAATCCAACAAGGAAGAGACTTAAACTGCAATTCATTGACTGGCCACTAGAGACAGACTCCAAAAGAGAGTCAATCCCATATACTCCCCATGTTAATCTGCCCAACTTTACAGCAGAAATAAATATGTTCACAACCTGGTATAAAAAAGTGGTTTTGGTCTATATAGCTAATTTTGCCCTTCATGACAACTGTGAGGGGATGAATATATTTATAAATCATCCGTTTAAATTATATTAAACCTTAAAGTTCTGCATAATTAAGGGCGTGGCCACTTGAGTGACAGGTGGACTGCCGCTGCTGTCACTACTTGTCGTTTTTCTGCTGTCTGTTAGCCGTCACGTCTCCTCAGTTAATCCTCTTTGCCCATTTTCGGTTATCCGGGAGTGACACGCGGTGACGCGTTGCCAAGATGACGACGGCCGGGTCCGCCCACTTTGGACTTAAAAAAATGCTCTTCAGAAACCTACGGGTGACATCACGGACACTACGTCCATATTTTTTTACAGTCTACAGGTAAAACGCAGCGCTCATCACTGTCACTTTTTACCTAGCTGTCCAATCACAGTGGAGGAGGGGCGGGACAAATACCACACCGACCAACCGTCACATTCTGCTTGTACAACGTCAACAGATGACAACAACAAGCATAATAACGGAACAAAATAATTTAAAACAAGAACCAGAGCATATACTTTAAATTGTATTTTTATATAGAAACAACACAGAAACAAACTATCTGTGAAATGAGATACTAGTAAGACTTCCGCGGATATTCCGTATCATAGCAAGCAAAGCGTCTCAACTGAAAAAAAAATGCTGCGCTGCCAAAACACTCTCAAGCGCCCACAGCTAGGCGTTTTCAGCAGAGCGCCTAGTGTTTTCAGCTGGCTAAAAACACTTTGGAGGACACACGGTCTTAGAAGCACTTTATGGCCGTTATTCTTACAACTTTTATGCACATAGCAAAAGCAGTGAAAAAAAAACATGAATATCATATTATTTAGGCTAAGAATATTTTGTATTGTTTTTTTATTTCATATTCCATTCATATTTGTATCTCAATATTTATATTTTAATGCACAACTTTATAATTACGATGCAGGTAATTGCACTGATACTGTATATGACAGGAAACTATGTTGCAGAATCTTCTCAACCTATTTTTACTGCATTTTTAGATTCAGACTTAATCTGTCCCAAAGCTTTTATATTCATTTAGCTTGTGTCTGGTTCTTAGGTCTCACTTTTGGTGGAGCTTCCTCCATGTCAATTTGACTGGCACCCTGCACTTAAGCTGTCAGTATTATATGATACTACAACATTAAATTAGATGCTAGAATCTGCAACGAAACTGTAATTTGAGTTTTGGTGAAGGAAAATAAAACGCCCTTCTTTCTCGAAAATCCATTTGCTTCGCTTGGAAACCTCAAGCAGTGCTGGGAGATTTGCTCTGGTTTGTCGAGCCGGGTCATTATTTGGGAGCGGAGGTGCGGAAAGGCCTGTACTGGTTTGGCTGAGGTTGGCGGGCACCCCACAGACATCTTCGATCAAACGGCAGAGCCCACAACACTTCCACTCTACTTTACTTTACCGACTGACATGTGAGGTTACCCGCTAGCCACTGTGAAAACGCATTTGTAGAATTTAAATGCCGTATTTCCGGCGATTCTAAATATTCACCCGTTTTGTTTGCATTGTGGGGTGGATCCCTGCGTGTATATCCCTCTCAGGCTCAATCCGACGCCACAATGTCGGTACTCCCACTGCAGTGGAGCCGGTACATGGTGTGGGAGCGACAGACCGCCGCCCGGCGTGGTGCCTCACACTTCAGCTGCTGCAATCTGGGATCTCTCCCGATAGAGAGCTGAAATTGGGCATGAGTTCATCTGGCGAGGATGCCCTTCTTAACACAAAGTTGCACAGTTTGCTCAGCCATTCATTAAAATGTCACTGTAGGTTAGAAACATGCTAACATGCAAACAGTGAGGCAATCTCACAAGTAGTCTTGGACTTAGACAGTACCTGCAGTCTGTTTGACAGTTCCATTTTTTTCATTGGCTGGCTCCTAGAAAACTTGAATATGCACATTTTTACCAGTCAAACTAGAAACATATGCATTTTTATAAGGTATCAGGCTGACCCAAGTCTAAGTGGGCGGCTTTAGGCCAGAATAAACTGCAAAATGGACCAGACTTTATGCCAACAGTCAAAATTCTGGTTGTGCGAGACTGATTATCTATTATAACATAATATCAAAACAAAGGGAATATTCTGACTGCTATAACAGATGACTTTGAGTTACTTTCTGTTTCAGTGTGGTTCTAGAAGGTCATTAGAACAATGTGCTTGAAGCGCCAAGAGAACAGATGTTCAGTCAAAGGTGAGAACTAACAACTCCAGAGCAGACCGTCAGAGACACTCTGTAGAGTCCATCACAATAAAATGATCTGGAATATGGCCAAAAAGACAAAATCAGGGCTGAGAAACTGCATTTTGCACTGTACCAGGTGTTTGCCTCAGCTTAGACTTTCTTTCAGTTGCCCTGACAGCACGACTGTAATACGATTAGGAAAAGTGTCAAGATGCAGGTAGAATTAGGATATAAATATTTCCTGAGATTAGACACGCCTGCATGTATTTAAAGTGCCATCCACTGATATGGACTGGTATTGCTTTTAGTTTTAGAATCACAAATTTTCTACAACAACATTCTGCAAATGTCAAGGGCTTCCAAAAATGATTATATCCTTCAAAACTTTGAATCGCCGCTACAGTAATATTTTTGTGGAAACTGTAATATCTTTTTTCAGGATTCTTCGAAGAATAGAAAGTTCAAGACAACAGCATTTATTTGAAATTAAAAAAATCTTTTTTTACATTACAAATGTCTTTACTGTCACTTTTAAACAATTACATACATCATTGATGAATAAAAAGTATTAATTTCTTTAAAAAAAATACTAATCCCAAACTTTTAAACGCTAGTGCATTTAGTCTTACAAGTATTATCTTCATACAGTAGGTATATATACACCTAAAGAGAAGCATTTGAAATTAAATTCAAATGTGTTTGTATTTTTTTCTTTTTACTATAAATATAGGTCTGCAGTTTTAAAATGTATTATTTCTTACTGATAAAATAATGAAGAATTAAATTGCAATTGATCTGATGATTTCCATCAAGTTGTTTTATAATGCCTGTAGCTCCCTCTTGCACCACCCAGTTTGAAAACTCTCACTCTATTAGATTCCATGAGAGGCACAACATCTGAAGTTTGCATTCAAACAGGTTTCTTTGCTTATTAAAACAGCCCATTTTCTTCACCAGCACATCAAGTCATGAAACATATCCCGCAAGGACAGACGCCAAACACAACCTTAACCACCTCTGTGCTTCAAAAGACCCCGTGCTAAATGTTTAAATAGAAAACTGATGCAGTGTCACCAGGAGACAAGTTATCAAGTTTCTAAAGCCGAGACCAGGCAAGGACCCGTGGTAAATCTTCGGGTGACACCGAAAGAACTTGGGTTCAACAAGTCAGAATGAGAGCGACATTGTGTTTGCAGTGGAGGAGGACTGGACGATGAGGTACAACCGCTCGTTTTACACTTCAGAGGAGAAACCAGCCTCCCAGGGTTCCAGGAGAGCGGACTGGAAAAGGTAAGGCTACAGAACGGCCCATGGCTTGATTTATACCTCCCTCCTTTCTACAAGGCTATTAAGTGTAAGACAATATTTTCATATTGTTTTATTAAACACCATGTGGGCTTATTTATTACCCTAGTCCCCGGACGGCCATAGCCGAGGCTGCAGTCATTTACAGGGCCGTGCCCTCCTGAAAAGGCCCATTGAAGCCCCATTAGGAGGGAAAAGCAAGGTCTAAATGGATGTACTGCATTAGGCTGGCCTGTATGATGACGACGCCATATGGGTCATGTGCGTGTTTGTGAATGTTTTATTTTTGACATGTCAGCAAAAGATTTCAACTTTTCACATCATTACTGACATTTAATAGGCTTCATAAAAGCTTTTTCTTTTAAATTTAGGATAACATGACATGAGTCAGAGCATTTTCTTTGAGGGAGAGCCAGAAATGGCACGTTAAATCAAACAGTGAAACATACGTCAACAACAACTTTTAAACACAAATATGGGGAAATATAAATCTTGCATTGCAAGAGTGGCTTGCGGTAAGACCCCTGTACTAACGGCAATATAAGAACGATTACATAATATTACAGATTTGAAGGATTGTTTGAAGCCTTGAAAATCAACTGATCCCAGGCATATAAATACAGTAGCTGTGACAGCTAATAACCCAGAATCAACAACCATAAGTGCCAATTAGTTCATATACTTAGGCACATCAAGAAGAGCATAATAAAAGCATGAACTCTAATAAATCCCTCTCACCTCTCTATTATACCCTCACTTGCAAAAAGATCTATGCCAACTTATTTAAATGATTCATAAGAAATTAGCATGTCGGCAATTAGCACTTCCTGAATCATTTATGTTCTGTGCCCTAGGACAATCTCACTGTCATTCCAGTCAGTTCATTCACTCTGAATGGTAATTTATGTGTGAGCCTACAGTACAGAGTTCTGAGTACAATACATAATTACCTTGGGACTGTTTTTGGACATGGAAACAGCACAAAATGTAAAGGTAATACCACTGCTAACTCTTTAAAGTACTTTGGAGTACCATGTAAATATTATAGCTATCATGGTTTGTGCTCAATAAACATTTCATCATTCATATCATATTTATAAATATGAATTTAATTAGAAAAGTATTTATTTGAAATAGAAATGTTTTGTAACATTACTGTAACTGCTTTATTACATAACTGTCTCTTTTTGATCAGTTTAACTGTGTCCTTGCTGAATAAAAGTAATTATTTCTTTAAAAAAAATACTGATTCCAAACTTTTGAACACTTTCTCATGAAAAATCATATAATAATATAATTTAGTGTCAATAAAATAAACAGCATTTTTTTTTTTTAAATCATATGTGTAGTCAACTGGTAGTGAAATGCACACTTTTTCTGATCCCAACCTCCAGCTGCCAGATCTGTCACCAGTTATTTTTCCGGGACCTCATAATTTACAAATTAAGCACCGCCAATAAAATATTGTCTACTGCAGGTTTTAATGAGGTAATGTGGCACAAAACACAGCCAGAGGCTTACTAAGAACAAAAAGTAGGTGAGAAAGAAAATCCAGAGTGAGAAAAAGAGAGAAAGGGGGGTGGATGGAGGGAGGAGGCTCATCATGGCGAGACAAAATGAAGAGCCTCCTCTTTTGGCCCTGTTCTCCGCATCAAACCATCAAGCCGCCCCGCTGACTGCCAGAGCAACACTCCTGTCACAACAGCTCACCACCTCCTTCATGTACAGATAAAAAGAGGAACACAACCACGAGGCAACCACATTCATTCCTCACAAAGCTCCAAGACACAAAGGCCATCTCACCCTGTCAACAACCAAGCAAATCTCTTTAAATTTCCAAGGTCTTTTATGTACATACTTTAATAGCCTACATATTATTCTGGCGAGGCTGGACAGACAGGTGTGTGAAAAAGATGAAAAGGAGAATAAGTTGGAGCCGACCGCATGCTCTACCTGTCATATTTCCTGTTGTACTGACAGATGAGACGGTGCAGAGACATGCTTGTCCATGTCTGGGACCGGAGCAAAACAGCTGCCACTGTTCTGCAGATGAGCTCTGTCAGTCACCGACGCCCTGCTGCCTGTCATTGACAATACTACATCTGCAACAGTCACAAGGTGACAGTCAACAAATGCATGTCTGTGCATGTGTGCCAGTATATGATGGTTTTCTGTTTATTTAAGTACTAGGAAGGAATAAAGAGGTTTTTGACACAAGAATAACAAGCGAGATGTAGGTTGATGTAGGTTGCAGGTTATTGTTATAATTATTTATTATTATTATTAGGTGTAATATAATGTGAAGCATTTGATCTTATGTTTTGGTTTGCGAAGTTCCACTAACTAACTAACTAACTAACTAACTAACTAACTAACTAACTAACTAACTAAAGATACGAACATAAGATAATGTACCCTTCATTTTTAAAATATATAATTTAGTGGATAATCAAAATAAAGGTAATCTTATCATAGTATGTTAATGGCAATATGATAATGTTTACACATGTAAAATATTAAAACTCAAAAATATTTTTGCAAGATCAGAAATTCAAATTTTACATATTCAATGCATATTCAACATGTATAAAATTATACATATAACCTACACACACACACACACACACACACACACACACATATATATATATATATATATATATATAGTGTGTGTGTGTGTATATATATATATATATATATATATATATATATGTATATACACACACACACACACACACACACACACACACACACACACACTGTATAAAACACAACAAAATTACAAAAAATTTTACTAAAATGTAACTAAATTGAAAATGGAAAATCTAAAAATTAAAACTAATTCAAAATATTAATAAAAAAATATAATAGTATCTCAGTGATACTAAAATATCACTACTGTGAGCGCTGTCTTATACAACATGCATTGACTGATAAATTTGAAAAGGAGTCTGGAACCTGCCTGACCTGTGTCATGTCCTGATCCCATTACTCCCTCTGTCCCCAATAATTTCCTGTCTCTCTATATTGTCCAATGTAATAATGGTAAAAATCTTATAAATAAATAAAATTAGCCTGTATAAGGTAATAAAGCAACAGAGAGAGCCTTAAATCAATGTGGTCAGATCCTTGGCGTAGATAAACAACACCTACTGTAACACACAAACACACAGCTGATTAACTTTATCTCAGAAATCCATGGCTGGAAGACAAATAAGTATCTATTATAATTTTCTTTATAAGTGACAAGCTATTTATGATGCTATTAGCAGAGGCCCATTTAGCCTTGATAGCATCGCTACTGCTAATGAACAGCGCGGGCGAACCTCTCTTTACCGCATTACGACTAATTCAGAAAACTCCATTCCCCCTGCTACAATATTAAACTGGTCTCTAAAAGTATGGGGGTGTGATGACTTGGAACTACAGAAAGAAAAAAGACCTGAATTTGGAGAAAAAAAAAAGAAGTCTACCAACACACTAGAGTGAATAAACTCAGAGGAAGATGGGCCAGGTTGGATTTATGGGTATTGATTTTGGTCGGTTCAGCTACAGGTCACCCCGACACTTATGAGAAGCGGATCAGATAAGACTAAAACTGCTACATGCAGCACGGAAAGAGCTGCCATGCACTACTAATGAGGGCACGAACTCTGAACTTGTGCCAATCTGAATGCATATTCTAAAGATCTCACGAGTATGGATTCACTCATATTATGGTTTGCTAGTTTGCTGAAAAGACCACCATTATTTTACATACTCAATGTAAACCCTAACGCTCAAAATAATTAATTGGTTTGAATAGGACAAACTTAAAATGAACTAATTAGTTTAGTCAAATTAATTTTTATGAGTATTTAGCACTTCCTTTTTCTTTCAAGTTCACAGAACTGATATATTTTAAGTAAACTAAACTGTTTCATTGTTTTGAGTTTTATGAAATGATTTATTTTAATTTAAAAAAAAAACTTAAGTTTAACTGAAACGGCTGGGATGTCGATTTCCCAGCATGCTTTGCTGATGGCACTTGAATGGGAGAATAAATGCTAAAATTAAGTGTAGTATAATGTTTTTTTGTGCAAGATTAATGTTAAGTGGGAGATTTAGTAGTGATTAATGTTTTATTATGCTAATTTAGAAGAATTTCTGTTATTGGTTTTAGGATAGTTACCATCATGGTGACAAGTGGTGCATGGTGACAAGTGCTGTATAACATACTATTGTTAGCATGATAACTTAATAGTATGTTAGCAAACTAATCTCACTGGATTATTACAATTAATGGCAGAAAGAATTTTTGGAAATGTAAACTGATATTTCCTACTGACACACTACAGCAAAATATATAAATAACTGACTTAAAACCATTTTTTGTGGGGGGGGGGGGTATTAACATTCCTAAGACTTTTGCACAATACTGACTTTTGTTTTTGCGTTTTGCTTTATTTACAGATGTTTGATTCGAATCTTGAAGCATACTCCGGGCTTCCCCTGAGGATTTAGAGAACGTACGCACATGCACACTTTTATTCTCTTGAAAAACTAAGATATAGAATTAAATTTGTATATATTTGTGGAATGAAAGATATGGCTTGTGCTGCATGTTAGCTTGCTTTTTTGTTTTCCTCAAGAGCAATGGTCTACTTATGTCCACATGTCATATCAAAAGGAAACTATGCTTCTAACCAGAGGTTGAGAGCTGTAGTTTCAACCATACAACTTTGCGATGTTGTTTGCAAATGTTCCTTGGAACAATGTTTTCAGAAAGTCAAGTCAAGTCATATTTATTTATATAGCGTATACAATACAATACAGATTGTTTCAAATCAGCTTCACAGTAATTATCAGGAAAATAACCGTGCAAATTGCAATTATTGCAATTATTGCAAAACACATCAATTATGATACCAGTTCAATTCAGCTTTAAAGCAGCTCTACAGAACAGTGTCATTGTTCAGCTCAGTTTAGTTCAGTGTTCATTCCAATCAGTTAAATAACTGACAATGTAAAGTTCATCAATTATGAAATTACTTCAAAGGCAGCACTGCAGAAGACAATCCAGTTACACAATGTTGGTAACAACAGCAATTGTGACCATAAATGGCTAACTTTACCTGCCCCCCCTGTTCAGCAAAAAGGCAAAAATGGGTGAAAAAAGACTGAAATCCCATGTTTCCAGAGGGTCTTGCGGCATCTGAGCAACTGTCACTAAGATGAATGAGAATGCTAACAGACAGCTATCTCCAGGTATTACAAACCTCCTAAGGGTGAACCAGCATCCACCGCCATGATCAGACATTGATCATTGTGAATGCCACCAGAAAAGAAAGCTGCCGGGAAGACATGTATGTTGATGAATTTTAATGAACACAAAATGCATAGTTTAGCCTTTACAGGGGTGAAGGTGTCTCCCACAACAGGAGAAGTGATTCATGCAGCTCCATGAGATTGGTCAGGAGCGATTGTCTTCCTGCCTGGTTAACAAAGTACAGGCCAGCGGCTGCATTGTGGAAGGTTAGTCATGGCAAATTTGAAATGACTTGACCTCTCCACCCTTGTCAACATGTAGAACATTCCCTGTGGCTTGTCATCTCTCTGCTGAGTCAGAAACAATTGAAGCATTGTGACAGACACGCACAACTGAAAAAATAAACTATTACCTCTAAGTTTGATTCATCAAGGTAATCTGGTCAATATCAGCATGAAAGCGAATAACAGCTTCAAGACTATATTAAAATTTGCGCAAGAGTTTATTTTATTCTGTCTAATTCCAGATTAAAACAATAACTCCACTCACACTTGAGAGTACCAGTCAGCAAGTACAGCAGTGAGCTTATGGAAGCTAATATAGTTTAATTCCAGACCTTGGGAAGAACGACAAAGCAAGAAAAGTAATTTGTCAAAGGACGAGTTCAATTATCTTTGTAGTCAATCATAAGCTTCTTTCCAGCAAAAAGGCTGTGATCAAATCTCCAACAAAGCGTGGAACAGAGAAATTACACCGACTGGACCCGCTAGTTTTGTGAAAGCACTACTTTTGCTTGGACGTTTGACACACCAGCACAGGGCAAAAAGGGTGGCAACGTGACCTTCCAGCTCCGGCTTCATAAATTTTCCCTCCCTTTGATCAAACAAGTTGAAGCAGCAGCCTGCATGGAGAGCTGATACGGCAAAAGAGCTGCCCTCATTTATCCCTGCTATACTATAGACTATGGCAGTGTATCATGACAACTTGAGGAACTTAATCTTCTGGTTCACTCACCTCTATAATAGTGCAAGGTCAGAAATCTTTACTGAAGTTTACAAACTTAAACTTTATTCTATCAAGAGTGCTAATGTGAGAAATCCTTAGCATAAATTATTTAAGAGATCTGATTCATCAAGTCTTTCCAGTGGCTCCCTTGAGCATCTTAATTATAGTGCATTTATAATGATTTCTGGGATAATGCAGATCAAAGATACAGAGTCAGAACCGAGGCCTTAAGGGGCGTTCACAGCGATGAAATTGCTAGCTTGAAAGTTGGTAGCTAGAAAGTGTTCCTACGAGACTACCATATCCAACTTTATAACATGATGGATCCCTATCTGCACTCCTATTGGTCACTGCATGTTGTCATTACTCGTTTGTATAACGAATTCCCCCAATGGTTTCTGTCACTGGTTTCTTGCCAGAAATCAACAGCTCATTAAAGAATGATTTTTTTGTGATGGGACCAGTGATGTTTGCAAGTAGAAATTGTAACTATATTAACCCAACTGGGCAGGCAGAATAAAATACTTTTGAGCTCTGATTTGATGAACCCCATTAAACTCATGCCACCTTATATGCAAATTCCTGAAGAAAATTGGGAAAATATTTCTGTTCACTTTGTTGCTGCAAATTGCCATCCCTCACTGAGCTCTTCCTATAACACAGGATGGGGTGTAAGAGTTTGAATGTCAGAATGTTTGAGTCATCTGCACTGGGTCTCTTCACTTCAAAGACCGGGCGCCTGTGGACTTTTGCCAGCCAGACCAGTTTACAAATGACTGGAGTACCAATGTCATTCAGCCAGTGCTGGACCCCATGCGGAAGTCTCTGGCCTAATAAACTGAGACATTAGAAAACTGAGGCATCAAATCTAGTAGTGAGGAGCCGCTGTTATTTGCCTTATTTTCTGTCAGAGTAATGTGTCTCTTCTTTCAGGCTCTACCAAGAAACATCATGATGAGATGGAAACGTATCGTGAGAGATGGAGAGACAAACACGCTCATTTTCCAATCCCTCTGTCTCCCTGTGGGTCCCCACATGGTTGTCTAGCCAGAAAGCCACCACATTGTCCGTGTAAAGGAGATGATGAAGATGACTGGAAAGGTCGGAGGAAGCAGTGCATGTCATCTCGAGAGAAAAACACAGTTGGCGGATAGCACTCAGCAACACTGCAGTAGCTCCATTTAGCATTTCACAACTGACGGCAATGTAGCTAACAGCCCACTGGAACCTGAGTGAACTGATGTGATTGACAAGTGACTCAGCAGAACCAATGAACGGACAAACAGCACAGTCACTGTAATACTGTGGAAACATTATGTATATTTGGAAGTGCATACTATATATTAGTTTTTTGAAAGTATGAAGTATGCAGAATATTTTGCCACAGAACTGGATTAGAAATGCAAATAACATTAATTGCTGTTACTATTATAAACTATTATTTATTATATGTATTATTATATTATTATTATTACTATATTCAAGCATTAGCCAGTATACAATATATATTCTACAGTATGCAGTAAGCATACTTACGGCTGTGCTTGGGATAAATATGAAAGGCAACTGTGATATTCACATTCTCCTAATTACAAAGCGCATTAATTGTGTTGTCATGCATATTTGTAAGTCCCAATTGAATTGACTTAAGCACTGCAGCAGCTAAACATGAGCAAGTTCATGAATATAAACAGAGCATGTTCAAATATCTAAAGCATTTGATAAATCAGAACAGAGGGAAACTACAGAGAATGTGTTTTTCCATTTTCTGCAGTAAACTTTTGATCTTTCCCCTTGCGCCAGCAAATAAATCAAGGGTCTGATCTTGCCTGTGACTTTTCTTATATAGATCAGAGCAAAGATGTTGATTGCTTCCATGGATATTTGTTTTTCAAAACACTCTACTCTTACCTGTCCTGTTCAATCCCATCTTACATTTGTCTGGTACAGGCAATTTAATGCTCAGGACATCTAATAAGAAATTGGCTACCCTATAGGAAGTATATGAGGTTAAGCCATGGGGTACATATATGGTGATCGATCATACTGTACAAAGATGACAGTTTATTGTGAAACGTATCCTGTCAGTTAATCGAAAAGTTTGAAAAGCCTGCTTAGCCACTGCTATAAGGTAATAAACCAGAAAGTTCTGATAAATGATCTGTTTGACAGAGCAGCAACTTAACTCCCAAGCGGCAGACCTCTAAACTGTCTGAAATCTCCTTACTTTTAAAACTGAACCAAGATCTGTTGGCGATGGATTTACTTGGGTTCATGATGTCCAAGGTGATTTTCTACGTGACTCAGATTTTCCACCCAATCTCTTTTTAAAAGTTTGATTTTCTGTAGTTTGGACATCACGGATATATAAAGGATAATGAACCAAACTCAAATCGTCTCAAATCCCAATCATCACACTGATGAGCTAATTTGCTTTTATTTTCTTTTTCCAATACATGCAGTACCATATAGAAAAACACAACTAATTGTAGCACGCTGTCTTGTAAGAACACTATCTGACTTAAATATCTAACAATTGTAATACTTTTCATAATGTGACTATGTATTTATTTATTTATTTATTAGGGGGCGCTATATCTAACAATTTATTTTAAAATTACAATGTAATGAAAGTAGTGACATGTTTTTTTACATCTTAGTGTAACGGATTATCAAAATAGGAAAAAAAGTAGAGAGGTGACTTGGTTATATTCTTTAGAAGCAGATCTGAATGTGAACTTGTGAAATTGGTGGGATTTAAACAGACTAATAATTGGCATATGTCCAAATTGACCCCTTTGACTTTCATTGTATTGACAAAACAGACATTTCTACAAAATATTTTATTTTGTGTTGCTATATCATACGGGTTTGGAACAATGTGAAATTCAGTAAAGGACACAAACTATCCCATTAAACCTGTGCAACTCTGTGATCAATTTCAATTTCTATTTTAGCAAATGTGGTTATTTCGACCCAGATGATTGTCTCTCTCTCTCTCTCTCTCTCTCTCTCTCTCTCTCTCTCTCTCTCTCTCTCTCTCTCTCTCTCTCTCTCTCTCTCTCTCTCTCTCTCTCTCTCTCTCTCTCTCTCTCTCTCTCTCTCTCTCTCTCTCTCTCTCTCTCTCTCTCTCTCTCTCTCTCTCTCTCTCTCTCTCTCTCTCTCTCTCTCTCTCTCTCTCTCTCTCTCTCTCTCTCTCTCTCTCTCTCTCTCTCTCTCTCTCTCTCTCTCTCTCTCTGCACCCATAGTGACGACCCTTATTTCAGTGTTCACGAGCTCTAGAGTCTCTTTAATTAAATCTGCCTGAGTCTGGCATCGGGCCGTGTGACTCTGGCAGGTGGGCTTGAAATATTCCTTGTTGCCAAGGTGAAACAATGCGACGCTATGTGGGCGCATTCTCATGATGCGCTGCAAGTGGCATATGGACGTATTAAAAGAGACCGTGGAGGCTGGCTGTACGACTAACCGTGGCGAAATGGCTGCAGGAGAGATAACAGGTCCCAGCGCCTCTGCTGAGAGGAAGTCTAGGCCAGTTGATGTTAATTGGATGGAAGAATGAGCATGTGTGTCTTTGGAATCAGGGGAAATGTGTCACATTTATCATCTCTACAGGAAGAGGAGCTGGTATTGAATGATTGAAGCTGAATATGAGTTAAATCTTATTTCTACACATAGCAGGGGGGATATGTAGTGAACGGGTCTTCTTTGCAAGCAATAGGCAGTAAATTACAGCGAAAAGTTGCATGGCTGCTTGTTCATAAATGAACTTGACAGCCAATTAAAGATGGCCGGATAAAAAAAAAGCAGATTAGCTGGCTTGGCTTGAGTATGTGGCGTAGTTAGGAATTGGTTAGGGTGTTGAGTAGGAAGTAATCAGTGACTATGATTGGACCACAGGGCAAGACAACACTTGCTTATTACTCTGAATGTTTATATGATGTTTATTAGCTCATATTGAAGTCATTAGAAGTAATCACAGAGGGCACTGCCTTCCTTTTCTACAGGCAAACAAAAAGTTGTTATATTAATAGCAATAACCTTACAATGAACATCTCCTCTTTTAAACATCAAATAAAATAAAATAAATCAGTTTCAAAGTGCATTTTTGAGTAGGTTTTGAGGCTTTGTAAATTTTAATAGCATGTAAATGCTGCAAATCTGAACCCAAAAAGAAGTAATGAAATGTTTATTATGTGTTTTAGGATGTGTCAATTTGCATACTGAATTATCTGATATCACGCTGTGTTCACTGAATCATATTAGCAAGAATTATCTTATTTCCCCAGGTTTCTAGGTCTTCAGCTAAAGTGGCTCAGTGCCATTAAAACATTGTCTGCATATCTAAACAGCTGACCGAGTTTTCGGGGGCTTTTTGCATTAAACTGGTGCACTGTGGATTTCAGAACAGCACCTGAGGACATGAGGATGTTTGCCATGCCTTGAGCTCTCTTGTATGAATTAATTAATTTTTCAACAGATGGACAGGGGAATCTACAATGCCTCGGGAAATTACAACCAAGAGCTTTGAATGTAATTTAATATTAAAAACAAGCTAGGTAACAATTTTTGTAGATTTTTTGTTGTTGTTGCTTAAAAGGTGTATTCAGTGTTCTGCTAATTAAGAAAAGTTTTACAAAAAGGGGAAAAAAACAGTCATTTTTAGAAACATAGTTAAAACAGTACAGATGAAGACTCCAGTCATATCCTTCTAGAGAAAAGAAGTTCTCTTACGAGAGGTTCTCTCGTATTGCGTAAGCTCTGCTTACGCAGCGGGAAAAGCCTTCTTTTCTCGAGATACTGAAACCAAAAATTATCCTTAATTTCATATATTGTCAACGCAGTGCGGCTGCAGGCAGCTGAGCTAGAGCGGCATACTGCGCGCTCATTGGCTGCCGCGCGGCAACTGCTTAAGCCTACCAGTGAGCCTGGTGTGACGTCACGCCCAATGAGGGCGCGCGCGACCTTGCGCGTCATAGCCCGCCAGAATGGGCGGCGTCAGAGCGTATATAAGGAAGGCTCGTAGGCTATATTCTCTGATTTCTGTCTTTTCAGCGAAGCACTCGCATCGCTGGTCTCTGAGAGGAAACCGTCGCCGTGGCCTTCTTGGATCAAGCTAACGAGCCAGCTTAGGACAGCCTGAGGAAGCCGGACGATCTCTTCGCCGCCTTCAGCCTGCCGTGCCAGCTCAGCTATCCGGCGATACATATCCTTCCGTGTTAAGCTCTTTGTGTGTATTGCTTTTCTCCGCAGCACTCTAAAAGAGCACGAGGCGTTGTTTCAAATGCCTCGCACCACGTGCGGCTCATGCCGCTCACCGCTCAGCGACGGAGACCGCCATCTTCTCTGCGCTCTCTGCCTGGGACGGGATCATGCAGCCGTCGCGTTTTCCTCGGGCGGCTGCGAATGCTGTGAAGAGCTGCAGATGTCGACCCTGCGGGCTCGACTCGCCCTCTTTTCAGACGCCGCTCCTGCCGTTGCTGGGCCGCGTAAGAAAAAACGCCGCTCACAACGCCCACCGGAGCCTGAGACACGAGCCAAGGCCTCGCCGGAGCCTCTCCCGCGAGCCTCGCTCTCTCCCTCTCCGCCCCCGCTCCCCGACGCGCAGCCGACGGCTCTCGCCCTCGATGCCGTCGACACAGCGGATGAAGCGGACGACAACGATCGGCTGGACACATGCTCCTTGTTAGCGTCGGACAGCGAGGCGTGGTCCGGCTCCGCCCGATCCACCTCCTCCACCAGAGCTTCCAGCAGGGCTCCCGCCGGAGTGGAGGCCGAGCTTCTCCACCTCCTCACTATGGCGGTCGAGCGTTTGGGCCTCGAGTGGTCTGCACCGGAGGTACCCCCGCCTAACAGGCTTGATGGATGCTTCCTGACCACCGGTCGCCAGGCTCCAGCGTCTAGACCGGCGCCGTTTCTGCCTGAGCTCCACGACGAGCTTTCTAAATCCTGGAACGCTCCAGTTTCGGCCAGACTCCGCTCTCCGGCCTCATCGACTCTCTCCCGCGTGGACGGAGCTACGGAGAAGGGGTATGACCGGATTCCACCGGTCGAACAGGCGGTTGCAGCGCATCTTTGCCCCCCATCCGCGAGATGGCGCTCAAAGGTTGCCCTCCCGTCCAAAGCCTGCAGGACTACTTCGGCGTTCGCCAGCCGCGCTTTCTCCGCCGCTGGGCAAGCCGCCTCAGCCCTGCACACTATGGCGGTCCTTCAAGTTCTCCAGGCGGACCTCCTCCGCCAGCTTGACGAGGGAGAACTGGACAGATCGGCCCTAACCAACCTGCGCAGTGCGACGGACCTTTCCCTTCGCACGACCAAGACAGCAGCCCAAGCGATCGGACGATCCATGGCTTCGCTGACCGTCATCGAGCGCCACCTTTGGTTAACTCTCGCCGATATGGGGGAACAAGAGCGATCCGTCTTCCTGAACGCCCCGCTCTCGCCTACTGGTCTCTTCGGCCCGGCAGTGAGCGGCCTCGTGGACCGTTTTTCTGAGGTACAGAAAGCGTCACAGGCCATGAACCTCTTCCTGCCCCGCCGCTCGAGCTCCGCTGCAGGCCGCTCTAGCCAGCCTCCTGCACGCAGCTCCGCACAGCGGCCGTCTCGACCCCCAGACTCTAAGCAGCGCCAGCGCGGCCGCCCCAGGTCCCGCTCCACCAGCCAGCACAGGCCGCCGCCCCCGCGTGGGCCTCGGCCTAAGGTAACGCTGAAGCCCGAGCCTGCTAAGTCCTCCTAGCATCCGTCGGGAGGAAAAGACGGGCGGCTCCCGCCGCGGCCGGACCACCGTCGAAACTAAGATGTATCCCTCTGCCAGTCCCCTTGTCAAAGGCTACTGCAGTAGTGCCCACAGCAGCCAACGAGCCAGTTTCGCAACTCTCTCGCCTGCACACAAACGCCGTTTTTACGGCGACCCAGATAAATCGAATAAAGAGCGTAATGTCTGGTCAGACGGCTCACGCCGTCAGTGTTATGAGTGTAGTAAACATGCCCACTTCCCAGTGCTCATCACTACACACAAGCACAAATTCCCCTGTGTACCCCACAGAGTGCACTCACATAAGGCGCGCTACGGCCGCTCGAGTGATAACTGTAGGTCACGTGCCCACACTTCAGTGCTCACACCTACACAGTGCTCGCTCTGTCCCACACGCTTGGGTAACGGAACATTCTGCCACTGGCCGCGTGTTAATACAGAGCCCTGTGCCCGCTACACAGCACGCACACTCTCAGCTAAACATGTACGAGCCAGCCACCGGCTGTGTGTTAATAAAGAGCCCTGTGCCCGCTACACAGCACGCACACTCTCAACTAAACATGCACGAGCCAGCCACCGACGGTGTGCTAATAAAGAGCCCTGTGCCCGCTACACAGCGCGCGCACCCTCATGTAAACACGCACAAGTCAGCCACCGGCTGTGTAATAAAGAGCTCTGTGCCCGCTTTACAGCACGCACACTCTCCGATAAACATCCACGAGCCCGCCCCGCTTCTGCGCCGCGAGCCGTCTCACAAAACGCTCTCTCACAGCGCTGTTCAGCCGGCTGCCGCCATCTGCGAACCCCCGTTCCCCCTCGCTGCCACTGCGCGATTCGCGCTTACACCGCCACAGATTCCCCGTCCCGCGCTGCGCGACGAGCGAGAGTCAGAGGCGATTCGACCCCTAGCTATGAGTGCGAATGCATGGAAAGCTATCCAGGGTGTGTCGAAGTGGGTACTGAACACAGTGATAAAGGGCTATTCGCTTCAATTCGCTCGCCGCCCTCCGCGCTATCGCGCTCGGGCCGAGACTACAGTGAAAGCGGATGCAGCGCATCTGCTTCACACAGAAATAGCGAATTTGCTGCGCAAAGGGGCGATAGAACGGGTTCTCCCTCCGGGTTCCGAGGCAGGCGTATACAGCCGCTATTTCCTCGTACCCAAGAAGGGCGGAGCACTCAGACCTATATTGGATCTGAGATATTTGAACAAAACGCTTATGAAACGGCCGTTCAAAATGCTCACAACCAGTCAAATCCTCGCGCAGATTCGCCCGGGGGACTGGTTCATATCTCTCGACCTGAAAGACGCGTACTTTCAGATTCAGATTATACCCCGTCACAGGCCATTCTTGAGATTCGCCTTCGACGGCCAGGTATATCAGTACACTGTCCTGCCGTTCGGCCTATCCCTGGCACCCCGTACATTTACGAAGTGCATGGATGCGGCTCTCGCACCCCTGAGATCGAGGGGAATGCGAATCCTGAACTATCTGGACGATTGGCTCATTATAGCGCACTCGGCGGAGGAACTAGTTTCCCACAGAGAAGCGCTTCTCGGTCACCTGCAAAGCTTGGGTCTTTCCGTGAACTGGGACAAGAGCTCTTTAGCCCCCAGCCAGTCTATCACTTTTCTGGGTATAGACCTGGACTCGGCGGCAATGACAGCCAGACTGTCCGCACAGCGCGCGCGCTGTGTTCGACACCTCGCCGCCTCCTTTCAGGAGGGAAAAGTTTTTCCATTGAAAACTTTTCAGAGGTTGCTGGGCCACATGGCATCAGCAGCAGCTGTCCTGCAGCTGGGTTTACTCCGAATGCGTCCGCTTCAACGCTGGCTAAAAACGGAAACGCCCCGCAAAGCATGGATTTCAGGCCGTACTCCAATCAGAGTGACTCAGCGCTGTGTTACAGCCCTGCAGCCCTGGCTGACGGCCGAATGGTATCAGCGGGGAGTGTCGATGGGAACCATCGCACACCGCAAAGTGATCTCGACAGACGCGTCCAACATGGGTTGGGGAGCGACTCACGAAGGCAGTCCGATTTGCGGCCCGTGGTCGAATACGGAGAAAGACCTTCACATAAACTGTCTAGAGATGCTGGCGGTCGAGAGAGCGTTGAAGCACTTTCTACCGCTTATACGGGGACACCATGTGCTAGTTCGCTCGGACAACATGTCAGTGGTGTCGTACGTGAACCGCCAGGGTGGAATCAAATCCAGAACCCTGTGCGCGCTCGCAGAGCGCCTCCTATCCTGGGCTCAGGGCCCGTTGCGCTCCCTAAGGGCAGCTCATGTACCCGGTCGTTTGAACGACGGCCCGGACAGACTGTCCAGGGACAACGTTCCCCCAGGGGAATGGTCTCTACACCGCCAGACGATACAGACGCTTTGGCGTCGTTTCGGCGAAGCGAAGATCGACCTCTTCGCCACGAGCGAGAACGCTCAGTGCCAGAGGTTCTTCTCGAAACGGGAAGACGCGCTGGCCCAGACCTGGCCCAGCGCCCCGCTGTACGCGTTCCCACCGATCTCGATGCTAACTCAAGTGCTAGCGAGGATCAGGAGTTTGAACTGCGCAGTGCTCCTCATAGCCCCGCGTTGGGAAAACCAACCATGGTTCCCCGAGCTAATGAGACTGGCAGACACAGCCCCATGGCCGATTCCGGTGAGGAGAGATCTCCTCTCTCAAGCCCGAGGCTCGATTCTGCATCCCCATCCAGAGCACTGGTCTCTGCATGCGTGGATAATCAACGATTACTCGTTGGCTTGCCAGAAGGGGTAATTAACACGATCACGCAGTCCAGAGCCCCCTCGACGAGGCGGCTCTATGCGTCTAAATGGTCAGTGTTTAACAAGTGGTGTGTGAATACGGGTTCTAATGCTCGAACCTGTGGAGTTCCACAGGTACTGAAATTTCTCCAAGAGATGTTGGACGCGGGCAGGTCCCCCTCCACGCTCAAGGTTTATGTCGCGGCCATAGCAGCGTTCGCTGAGTCGGCGCGCGGCCGTGCACTGGGCAGAAATGAACTCATTACCCGCTTTCTACGCGGGGCCAGGAGAATGAACCCTCCACGGCCCCCGACGGTTCCTATTTGGGACCTGTCCCTGGTCCTGGAGTCCTTAAAAGCGCATCCCTTTGAGCCTTTGGACTCAGTGGAGTTGAAATACTTGACGCTTAAGACCGTTTTTCTGCTAGCTCTGGCTTCAGTTAAACGTGTGGGAGATTTACACGCGCTGTCCATCAGCGCGTCGTGCCTCGAGTTTGGACCTAACGACTCGTTAGCCATTCTCAAACCGAAGCACGGCTATGTCCCCAAAGTGTTAGGCACTCCCTTCAGGACTCAGGTCGTTACCCTATCGGCTCTGCCGTCCTCCAGCAGTGAGGAAGGGGTCAACTGCCTTTGCCCGGTCAGGGCGTTAAGGTGTTATGTGACGCGCTCTGCAGCCTTCAGGTTCTCAGAGCAGCTTTTCGTTTCGTTTGGCGGGCGCACCAAGGGTCGCGCCGCTTCGAAACAGACACTGTCCAGATGGATAGTAGACGCTATTGCAGCAGCTTATGCGTCAAAAGACCTGCAATGTCCGTTAGGCATACGAGCTCATTCCACCAGAGGCATGGCCTCATCGTGGGCATGGTCCAGTGGGATTTCCATTGATGACATTTGTAAGGCGGCGGGCTGGGCGTCCCCCTCCACATTTGTTAGGTTTTATAACCTGGAAGTTCCCGCTATGCAGGCTAAACTTCTGTCAGTCTAGTCGTGATTCGTGTCCTGCCCAAGGGTCAGGCTGTATTTCCGATTAGCTTGTCTGTTGAGCTGCACGCTCAGGGTATCAGTTAACATGAACCGGCAGTGCCGTTCTGTGTTTTTTCCCTATGTGTGCTTATGAACATGTGTTGGCCCGCACCGCTGGCCACCTGTTAATCACCTCTATGTTTTTCTATGAGTCATATGTGATTGTTAGGCTCGCACGGCGTGGACAAAGGGTTCCCGCTGCGTAAGCAGAGCTTACGCAATACGAGAGAACCTCTCGTAAGAGAACGATACTTGGTTACTCACGTAACCTCGGTTCTCTCTAGAGAGGGAACGAGTATTGCGTTCCCTGACCGTGCTGAGCCTATCGCTCGCGTCGCTTCAGTCGACAGAAAACAGAGAATATAGCCTACGAGCCTTCCTTATATACGCTCTGACGCCGCCCATTCTGGCGGGCTATGACGCGCAAGGTCGCGCGCGCCCTCATTGGGCGTGACGTCACGCCAGGCTCACTGGTAGGCTTAAGCAGTTGCCGCGCGGCAGCCAATGAGTGCGCAGTATGCCGCTCTAGCTCAGCTGCCTGCAGCCGCACTGCGTTGACAATATATGAAATTAAGGATAATTTTTGGTTTCAGTATCTCGAGAAAAGAAGGCTTTTCCCGCTGCGTAAGCAGAGCTTACGCAATACTCGTTCCCTCTCTAGAGAGAACCGAGGTTACGTGAGTAACCAAGTATCGTTTTATTCTACATGGAATGAGTTGTCCTTTAATGGGCACCACCATGTTGACCAGCGGTGTCATGCAATTGACTAATAATAATAATAATAATAATAATAAATTTACTTTACAAAACAAGAAAACCAAATAATATAACAATATAAGAATGAATCACCAATAATGCATGAAAATGGGATTTAATCCAAGAAGTGAAGTGAAGAAGACCCAGCAACTAAAAACTTACAGAGAGCACCTGAAAAAAAAAAAAGACACTAAGGACGAACTTTGGGTGAGTGAAACTTTGGGTAAAGTGTATGACCTTCAGACAAAATATAAGATTAGTATTAAAAATACCCAGCAATTTATTTGCCAAGCCCACAGAGAATATCTCCATCATGGATACAACAGAAATGTGTTTCCGTCACGTAGCCACATCAAGTTTGAAAAGTGAGTTTTCAAACCTGTCTTCCCAAAGCACTGCAGTCATGACACATTATGGCATATCTTCTGCGCTTTCAGCACCCGTAATGCACAGGCAGTGTGACAGAGCTGACTGCATCTCTGGATATGTGTGGCATCTCATGTTTACATAAGCTAAGCATTCGCGTTTGACTGTTCTCACCGCCATGAAGACACAACCCCCGCCCCCCTCCCCCCAAACCACTCAGCCACAAATATTCCATGGCAATACCATACGAGTTGACAAGAGATGAGCAAGATGATTATTCTCATTTGCTTTCTCTTCATCCCTCTGGCAAAAGTGAGAAAGTAAGGCGTTCGGATGTTTAATCCACAATTAGTCGCGCTGAAAATTGATTGCTGGGGGAAAAGGAAAGAAAAAAAAAAGCCTGGGATGAGCTTGGAAAATTGACATCATTATCAAATTCCTCCAAGAAAGAAAAGAGAATCATAACAAATTCCTTTTGTGCATTTGTTAGAGAACTGATATTCCCCTTTGAGGGACTGAGATGAGAACAAGATGAACCAGAGATTTGAAGATACTGTTGAGAACCCACAAAGAGGTTTGATCATTATATAATTACAAGATCTGTATTAAAATGAAGACAATGACATTGGAACATTAAAGAGCGATTACAAGTAGCAGAATTGTGCTGTCACATCGCTGACGGAATCAGACCTCTGAGGTTGCTGCCTGCATTTTCCATTAACTTTTGCTGCTTCTTGTCTTAATTTGCAGCTGAAGTGACATATAACCAACAAAAACAAACCAAGTATCAGACCCAGTTTGGGTTTCAGGGACAATTCAGTCGCCCTACATATGTATCCCAGCTTCTGTATGTTACGTAATGAATCTTGAGGTAATGTATACGTGCAGAGGGCCACAGCGGGTTAGCTGTTGTTCAAAAAGTTTACTATGATGTTGCGAACACTTGAAGAACTTCAAGTATAACAAGAGCAAATCAGCTCCCTGGGATGAGCGTGTCAAGAAACAAGCAAAGTCCAACGGTTAAGTGACACACTATCCCTCAGAGGTTCACTTCCTGATGTTTTCTCTTGTCCATTGTGTACTCTTTACTAGTACGTACACCATTTACAATATTAAATGAAAGACTGCACTGTATACCAAAAAAAGTTGTGTCCTACAATATTCTCTGAAGAAACTTCCCACATTTCCCTGACAGCTTACGACTTCATGCATGAGTGGTCAATAGTTCTCATCATCTACTGAATGCCTGTAGTTTACTTTCCACCCAACAGGTCTTCTTCAGCCTCCACGCTCCACAAAGTATAACTGCTTTATAGCTGCTGCACACAAAGCAGGGCAGAGGTTGCCACAGCAACAGTGAAGTAAGGGATGGACGCGCGGGCTCCTATCGACAGAATCTAAAATTGAACTTTCACCAAAATAGACTTCTTTCATGCTTGAGCTCCAGTTATGAGCAGGGAATAGGTGTTGGTGGAACTTTTTTTAAAGACCTCAGACATCCTGCACAACTTTAACTAACTTAACTAAACTAACTTTAGGTGTGTCAAAATGAGTAAACACATTTTTTATTTGAGATAAAGCCTTGAGTTCATAGACCTAAGAGGAGGGGAGTTTCCCAATGCTGATTTTGCAGCAGATTTGACAGAAGAACTTCAACACTATTGTTGGTTTGAGTAGTTTGAACTCGAAGGGCAGCAGTGGAGAAACATCTGGTCATCTGAGCACAGAGCCTCTTTCTTTTCCTTCAGGACTCTGAATAACAGGAGGAGTCCTCAACAGTATGTGTTTATCTCTGAAACTAAATTCATTTTCATGTAGACTACAAGACCTTTCAATAAAGAACCACCTCTGTTCAAAAACATCTCAATAACAGACCTAAAGGCTCGTGAGGTACTGCAAATAATCTGAAGACAAAACTATGTGTTTACATGTTGTATAAATAAATAATACATGTATTCAGGTTTTCAGAAACATATACATAATTGTGAATTGACAAATCAAATGATTTTATGATTATTTAGTCAATTCAAAATTATTTACAAGTTAAAAAATCTCAATTAATAGTAAACAGATATTTACATGAATCTATCATCACAATCAATCTTAAAGGAGAACTCCGGTCAATTTTAACATTGAGCTCATTTTTTTGTAAATTTGGAGTGCTGTCAATACAGAGAACAACGACAAAAATCGGTGTTGCCTACACCATGTTATCCTCTTTTTAAAATTTGCACCCTGTTGACTTCAATAGATGTGAAGGATATGAATAAAAATGATGTTATTTCAGCCAGCGCACATACCTGTATTTTCTTCCTGTTTTCGGTCGAAGTCCATAGTAATCGATTGTCGAGTTCACACGCGTGATCCTAGGTAACTAAACCTATGCATGTGAACTCGACAATCGATTACTATGGACTTCGACCGAAAACAGGAAGAAAATACAGGTATGTGCGCTGGCTGAAATAACATCATTTTTATTCATATCTTTCACATCTACTGCAGTCAGATTAACCCGCGTTCACCCCGAAGGAATCACTCACATGACCTGTGCACTTGACACATCAAGGATGTTAAGAGGCTAAAAGCTGGTTTAAAACTTGCCCCATTGAAGTCAACAGGGTGCAAATTTTAAAAAGAGGATAACACGGTGTAGGCAACACTGATTTTTGTCGTTGTTCTCTGTATTGACAGCACTCCAAATTTACAAAAAAATGAGCTCAATGTTAAAATTGACCGGAGTTCTCCTTTAATATCATATAAAAAATAATAGATTTTTTTTAACTTGTGAATAATTGTGAATTAACATATATATATCATGTTTTATATATTATGTTATTTGCATGAATTACGTCAATTCACATATTGACTATTAGATTAAGTGATAATACATTTATGTAAAGAAAATCATGTAAATAATGCTATCAAACAATACATTTGATAACAGCTTTTAACCAACAGACCTAATTAAAACATAACAGAGTCATGTATGTGTGTTTGAGTTGAGAGGTTGGTGAGGGCAGCCGCTGCATGTCGGTGTATTGAAGTGTCTGCTAATTGTGGGAGATTAAAGGGGTGGATTAGTCCGCCGCAGCTGGTTTCTGATGAGGAACGTTGCAGGTGTGCTCAGATGATACTGGGGTCTGTATTCATTCTCCCACTCACATACGCTCACTGTTTCCCACTAGGTTCAGTCCACTAGGCTTGTCTGTCTTCAAGATGCTAACGCGGCATACATCTGGAGAGAGCAAACTAATGAGGGAGATGACAGCTGGAGACGCTATGAGTATGAATAAAAGACTGAGAACATGTACTGAGTAAGCCGACTCAAGTAAAGTTATATAATATGTATCAGCACTAGCTGTAAGATTTCGAAGTTTTAGGAAAACAGGTTACACGATTACTGTATGATGCTGTCAAAGGATTACATTTTTGTCACACTAACAAAAAGTACTAAAAAATACCAAGGCATCTTTTTTTTTTTTGACTTGCTCAAATACAGTGGCTGTTCTTGCATATGAGGATGAATATGGTAACTAGAGTTATGTAATATGTAGAAAAATATTACATTAGTAATTTAATATCACGGGAGCTGTATATGTTATAGATTTATTTTTTGGTAGTAATTAATTAATTAATGAATAGGTAAACTCAACATTTCAACAACTAAATATTTCAGATAATCTAGTAAAATTGACCAATCATATCGTCCCTTTAAATGGGAGGGAGTTGTAATCACAAAAAAAAAAACACTGATAATATAGCTAACGCTATTCGCTATGGAAACCGCAAACAACATTAATGAGGTAATTCACTATCCAATTCGTTTTCAAGATTAACTTTTAAAGAAAAGCTGGAGTTAATCGCAAAGGAAATCCTACACCAGAGCTTCATTTTGTGCAGAAAGCCAAAGCTTTTTAAAGCATTTCAACCCCAGCAATTATGAGTGATACCCTTGGATGACAGCATCAATCAAGAAGCTAAAGCTTTACTGCTGCAACTGTTTGCTGTTTGGGTACGTTATTTAAAATCGAATAGGTTATGTGACTGATTTTATTCTGGTCGCCGCTGCCACTGTTTTATATGTTAAGAAAACAGTTGAGAAAACAGTTATTTTGCAGAATTACTAGTTAGTCTGTAAATGTACTAACTTAGCGACCATGCACATTTTCTGTAAATCTGCATAATAGTTACATTTTTCTCAAATCATAAGTTTAATACGGTCTGTTACACACATTTAATCAGCTGCTGTGCTTATGATATGATATGATTTATTATTAACATGCAAAAGTGTTGCTAATGTGCTTTGGTCTGAGCACAGTCATGATGCATCAGCTTACATTAAATTTTGTTGGTTTTGTGGCCATTTGTCACCATATTCCACTGAAACAACACACCGACTGTGTGATGATGCAATTCTTTGTAATGTCAAAGGTAACTTGTGTAGTACTACAGAAGAAGACACAGTAAGCTAGGCTTTTTTTCTTTTTTCCCGACGAGGGAAAGGGGTGAGAGGGCCAAGGTTCAAGATTCACGTTTCGCTACGGACATACTATATATCAAAATACCATGGTATTACAATCTGACCATTACTGTAACATGGTACCACTTTGTAAGGACAGCTAGTTCCATTCCTAACCACATAATTTGTGAGAAGAGAACAAATTAATCTAGCAAAGGAATTGATATATAACAGTAACTTATCCATTGGACACATGATGGTAAAACCATGCGAGGAGATCGTGAACACAGTGATAGAAAGGCTACATTCAATTTAAGTGCAAGCTTTTATCAACAGATTAATCTTTTCTTCATCGCGGTTTTAATGTGTTGACGCATGAATCGAACGTCTCTTATGAATTGCTACAATAAAAGTAGAGTAGAGATCAATAAACAGAAGCCATTTATTTGAATAACAGTCTAAATGGGAGTTTGATATTTCCCTTCATTTCGAGTCCATGTACCCATGATGCATGGCTACAGACACTGGGAACTAGCAATCAGGCCAATTTCCTCCTATTCAGAGATGTCCTATCCGATCGATTTCCTTCTGAAGGGAAAAAGAGCATATGACAGTGGGGGGCTGTACTTTATTCTTGTTTGATACAAACAAACACTATTTTGACATGATGCATTGTCATTAACGCATCTTCCATCCAGAATCCTGCAGCGATTATATGATGTCTTGCCTGAAGCAAATTCTTAGGAAGATTTTCTAGGATCTGTGCCAGTCCTCCAAATGTTCCCCCTCTCACTATACTTGAAAAAGATGATATATTTTTTCTCCCTAGGTTGCACGCTTTCCATCCATGGAAAAATCCAAAGTGTGCCATGGCACCTGACTAACGGAGAAAGACCTGAATACTTTCTGGTATCTGCACTGTTGTAGGCCAAATTCAGACTGGAATAACTTTGGAACACAGATTTTTTTCCATAGTGTTATGACTCTATATAAGCAGTTCCTCCCATAAAAAAAAAAAAAAATGATTTACACATTAAAGGTGGAATCAAGGTTAAAGGTGGTTAAACCTCACAACACCCTCCCCCTGTCGGTGATTGGTTGGAACACTATTTGTTTTGGTTTTGAGTGTTTGGCTAAACCATTTGTTTTTGCGTGCAGATCTCAGAGCCTAGGCTGCCTACAGAGACGCGTTTTTTTGACGGCATGCTTATGGGGCGGGCAGCTAGCGGATCGTTAGGAAAGATTAGATGAATGTGATAAAAATATTTTTGGGCCTGAAATCACTGATACCACCTTTAAAATTATATAAAAACATAATTTTTTTTTTTTTTATTAATTTAAACCTTTTAGTTTACAAAACTGTACCATATTTTATATAGTATAGAGATTTTTTAAAGAAATAAATATTTTTATTCAGCAAGGATGCGTTAAATTGAACAATGGTGACAGTAAAAGACTTTTATAATGTAACAAAGAATGTTTAAAATAAATGTTGATCTTTTGAACTGTCTATTCATCAAAGACCCCTGAAAAAATGCATCACGGTTTCCACAAATATATTAAGCAGACAAACTATATAGCATTGTAAGATTAATAAGAAATCATTTTTGAGCACCAAATCAGCATATTAGAATGATTTCTGAAGGATTAGGAGACACTGAAGACTGGATTACTTACTGCTCAATGTTCAGCTTTGCCATCACTGAAATAACTGTTTAGATCTGCTGATTAAGACAATACTGAGGTTGATTTCTCCAGTGCTGTGGGATTCACTCCATTATTACGCTCTTCTTGTCTCTGATGACATCCGCAGCACAGATTCAGGCTCCGTCAGAGTGCAAATCTCTTGCTAGAGGGCAATTACAACAGTACAGCCAGATGCTGAAGTGCCTGAGTTTTACTTCTAACTTAATAGAAGTATAATGCTATTTGAATGGCAAAAGGAGGAGGGCAGAGCAATGATGGGGGATGTGGGCAACTTTTCCAATCAAACCCTTCTGAAAACACCCAACTGGTTTAAGCTGGTTTGACTCTGGCATAGTTTGTGTTAAGGCCTGTTCACACCAAGAACGATAACTATAAATATAACAATAACTTTACCTAATTAGTATCCACATCTACACACAATAACGTTCTGTTATGAAAAGTGCAATGCAGTTATGTCATCTGTCGCTTTAAATGCTTGAGCTCTGGTTGGCTGATGGATCCTGATTGGCTTTTATCAACTGGAAATTATATCGTTCCAACAATTGTTACTCTGTGCAGTTATCATTATACAGTAGTTGTGGTATGGACTCTGCTTTTCTTTTCAAATTAGAATGATTTTTAAAGACATCTCTGTATCGTTAAAATTATAGTCCTTGGTGTGAACGGGCCTTTACATAGCAAAAGGCATCTAAATATAGGTGACAATCATCTGACACACAACCTCAAGTCCTAAACTGCAGCTGTTTTACAGGACTGCACCAACTATTACTGACAAAGAATTGTGACCTACAGTAGCAGGTCAGTGATGCTGTTCTTTTCAGCAGGGACCTGCAATACTTGCCCTCTGTTGATTTAGTAATTCACTAGTTGTTTTAGGTGATGTAATGGCTCAACAGAAGCAGCTCACACTATAAATAAATCTAAACAAACCATTTGACCTTTTGCATGTGGCGAATGAGAATGTCAAAAAAGAGATTAAGCCAGGCATGAGGTGATGTGGTAATGAAGTCTGTACTGTGGATGACAACATTAATGAGCATCAGCTACTACAGAGTAAAAATTATATAAAAAAAGGACTAATCAGTAGGATAACACAGTAATATGGCACTATTTGGATGTCTAGAGAATGTTCTTAAACAGCTAACCATTATTTTGATGCTCTGCTACTTAGTTGTTGTTGTGCCGATGGTATATTAAAGGGATAGTTCGGCCAAAAATTATATTTAACCCATGATTTACTCACCCTCAAGCCGTTCGAGATGTATATGTCAATCTTTTTTCAGACGAACACATTTTCAGTTATTTTAGAAAATGTCTTAGATCTTTCAGTGGTTATAATGTAAAGTAATGGGGTCCACCTCCTTCAAGTCCCAAAATGTGCATGCATCCTTCACAAAAGTAATTTAAAACTTTATAAACGAAAATAACTGGCTTCCGGTAGCGGTCGACGCGCTTTCACAGAGATGGACGCTGGCGTATGACGTAGGACGTAGCGTAGGAAGCGTTGTGACGTAGAACGAACGTAGAGTTTTGTTTTGCTCTGCTCTCTGGCTGCGCTGTCACGTTCGTTCTACGTCACGACGCTTCCTACGCTACGTCCTACGTCATACGCCAGCATCCATCTCCATGAACGCGCGTCGACCGCTACCGGAAGCCAGTTATTTTCGTTTATAAAGTTTTAAATATGTATATTTTTACGACAAAACCGCACGGATTACCCTCAGAAGGCCTTCGTTTATCCCCCTGGAGCCGGATGGATTACTTTTGTGAAGGATGCATGCACATTTTGGGACTTGAAGGAGGTGGACCCCATTACTTCAAATTATAACCACTGAAAGATCTAAGACATTTTCTAAAATAACTGAAAATGTGTTCGTCTGAAAAAAGATTGACATATGGATCTCGAACGGCTTGAGGGTGAGTAAATCATGGGTTAAATATCATTGTTGGCCGAACTATCCCTTTAAGACTCAGTTGACTGCAAGAACTTGTCCTTGTTTGGAGTACACCACTAAATCAAACACTAAGAGCATGTAGACATGATATGTGGCTACCAACTCCATCCTTTTCTGCTTTGTAAACAGTCTTTATCAAATCTATCAGCCATTGTGGTAGCAAGAGTGAGCAGCCATCAGTAAATAAACCAGCAAAGCAGCCATCTCATCTCATTATCTGTGCACAGCACAACAAAGGTGGCAAGAGAGCATTGACTGGCATATCTGTGCCCTGAAACCAATACTGTTGAATGAGGTTGTCCTTCAGGTATGTTGTATGTGGTATCGCAATTTTAGTCATGCAATAGCTCTGTTGCAATCCTAGCAGGTTGCTTACAGTACCTAGGCAGCATTGTAAGGAATCAAAGACAAAATACAGCGCATTGTATATGCTTTTAAGCAATCACAGAATGCATTGCAGTAATGCTGCCTTCAAGTGCAACACGTACCAATGTGTTAGGCATTCATTAATACATTTAAAATAGCCCCAAGTTTAATTTAGTAGGACTATTTTTATAGATACATTCATGTATTTTAATGTGTGTCTGTATATTAGATGCGTGCAGGTCTTAAAGTGACAACAGCCAATTAGTAAACATGCTGCCGCTTGTCCTTAAAGGGATATTTCACCCAAAAATGAAAATTCTGTCATTATTTACTTACTCTAATGTTGTTCCAAACCTGTATTCATTTCTCTCTTGTGCTGAACACAAAAGAAGATATTTTGAAGAAAGTTAGTAACCAAACAGTTGCTGGCTTCCATAGTAAGAAGTTTGGTTTACCCCCATTCTTCAAAATGTTATTTTCCAAGGAAGAAACAAACTCATTCAGGTTTAAAACCATTTTCATTTTGGGAGGAACTATCCCTTTAATGTTAATAAAACAACAAAAATCACTCACTGCTCTTGATTGAAGAACTTTAATACAGTAGCTTTAATAAGAATCAATGTACAATTTATACAGTGAAGTTTATTTAGTGTTTTATTTTTTATAGCTCATTCAATTTCTTACTTATAATTTGATGTTTGACAACATAAATCCAATTTTAATTGAAAAATGATATTGGTCAGCTGGGATCAGCCAGCCTTATGTAACTCATGAGCTCATGGATGACAAGTCAATGTCATAGACACTAAAACTTGTTTGCTTCAGAGCTTGAAAACCATTTGGAGATATTATGGGGGAAATGGATATTATGTGGCTTTACCCAGAAGTTGTTAGTGTTGACCTAGAAGGATCTTCCCGCAAACCCAAAATGTGCAGTGACCACAGGCTAAGAGAAACGCTGTCTTATTCGCAGGGCCATTTGTTTTCCACAACTCAGCTACTCTCCCAAAACCCAGCTGCCTTATTAAGATGATCTCTATATCTCCGTTCCACTGTGTTTCTCTCACTAATGGTTTCAAATGTCACTGACATGTCATGATGACCTTTTATTTTTCCTTTATGAAAGCCAACCAAGCAAACCTAGTATAATATAACAGTTATGAAACAGCTTGGCTTCAAGATATATTTATGACTAAGTTCAGACACATTTAGCAAACACCTCCATATAAGATGAGATGTAAGTTTAAAGGGACTGGTTTGATCTCTTCAGAAACCCTGATCAGTTCACTGGTAAGCTGCCCACGCACAGCAAAAACATCCCACAAGAGGTCAACATTACAGTATTTACTTACTCATACCAGCCTTAGAGTGCAAAACATCTTGAACTATGGAAAACAAAACAAAACAAAACATTTCACCAGTTTATAATGTCTTAACAAGAAGAAAAGTACTTTTCTCAAGTCAGGGGTACCCCAAAGGGGTAGAAAATTGTGTTTAGAAAAGGCTCCAAAACAATCCAAAAAGAACCCTATAAATTATGAGATTAGTTAATGAGAAAGTTGGATAGTTGAGATAAGAAAAAAGTCCCTATAATAGAAGTGGAACCTCCATTTGTGCTTTAAGTGCACTTGATACACATAAAACATTATAGACTTCTATAATTCAATGTTAGGCTGCATAGTTTAGATCAGCTGGAACCGCTTCCCATAAATCCTGATGTACTCGTTACGTCAGAAAAAGAATGGCATCTACGCTAATATTAGTCTCTCTGTTTATCCCGAGATTTACCGCAGTCCGCTGGATCCAGGCCGTATCCAGATCTGATGAAGGTCCTGCGCCTGGACGCGACGACAACGCAGTCCTGAAGTGTCGGGCAGCTAGCGGATCGTTAGGAAAGATTAGATGAATGTGATAAAAATATTTTTGGGCCTGAAATCACTGATACCACCTTTAATAACTAATGATCGTTGCGATGGAAGTGAATCAATCAAAACTAACTTTACCTGGACAATAACTTTATTCTAGAGCTGCTATAAAGCCAAAACAACCTGTCTATGGAACAATCTACATTGTTAAAAGCACTATATAAATGAAGATGACTTGACTTGAATCTTTAATCTAAAGTTAGTGCTAGATGACATTCAATTTAATCTAAAATTGAAGGCAAAAAAAGTGTCCACAATTAAATATCCGATACAGATCAATTAAAATTACTAATATTGACCGATATGGATCCCAATATATTGTGTTCTTACATCTCAATAAAGTATAATAAAACTAGTCCATATTACGTTATTGACTGCAAATATTGTCTTGATATATGGCTTAAGCCTAAGTGATATTAGAATGAGTAGATTGTGACAATTTTTATTTTTTGATTCAACTATTTCTCATATTGCTCATTTATGTAAAGAGACAGTTGAGAGGGTGTTATTTTACAACTGGAAGGGCAAACCAGACACACATGACTCTTCACCTGACAGTCTGTCAGCCTCAACACGTATGACCACCACACAAGTAGTGCAAGTACAAGCATCTTTCCTCTGACGCCAGTAGTGAAGAGAGAGATAGAGAGCGTGTCAAGAATAAAACCTTGACAGCTTTGTGCTCTGCGAATGAGACGGACGGTTACAGTGACATTCACGGCAAGTAAAGACGATTTGCCCCTAAATCAGCCGTTACGGTCCTGTTGTGATCCTGCAGCCCTGGCGCTTATTCCATTGTAGAGTAGGACGGTTACGGGCAGGAGTGAAAAACCCTGATTCCGTGTCTGTCAAAAGGGCCGATGAGAGTAATGGATGCTCATCTGTGGCAGCACAGCTATGCGATTAATAACTATTGATGTGATGCCGCTAAATGTATCTAAAGACCCTGATGGAAATGGAATGATACTCAGAGTGACGCCAAGATTACATTTCTAACTGACATCCTTTAAACAGGGGTGAATTAAGGTGTCTGTTTTTTTTTTCTTGGGTGGGGGGGGGGGCTACACGGTTTAACGTCACTATATGGCACTGAAGTTGAAAGATTGTTTTGTGTCTTTCGAAACGGTGTGTATTTTAATGTATTGCTTTTACTAAAGGTCTTGCTATAATATTAGTGTCATCTGATGATGGTAGAGTGCTTTAAATGGTACAATACATCAGTCTTGGTGTATTTTGCAAGTTTAAAATGTGCAAGAGTGAACAATTTTGGCAGGCGCGATGGATCTGAATGTGAAGTCTAAAATGTCAGTGTCACTCCTGTCAGATAGTGCCATAAGGACACACACAAATTTCCCTCCAGCTTATCTTGCGCTATATCCCATGGTGCAAAGTGCCCCCACAACTCATGAGTCACCTGTGACAGATGTAATTGTGGTTATGCACAAACACACCAATCCTCAAGGCACAATCCCCCGTGACCAGGGATTCTGACTGCAACAGATGGGAAGATATCAAATCATGCAACCGTGTTTCTACATTCTAGACTTGCAATTATTCTCAAAGTTTAAAAAAAAACACTCAACTTGAGACACTATAAACTTGAGATCTGTTTGCTGAGAAAATCCATTATTTAAAGATATTGTATTATTGTTATTCTTCAGTATTACATGGTCCTTTAGAAATCATTCTAATATGCTGATTTGCTGCTCAAGATACATTTCTTATTATTATTATTAATGTTGAAAACAGTTTATTAATATTTTTGTGGAAACCATGATGCTGTTTTTTTCAGGATTCTTTGATTAATAGAAAGTTCAAAACATTTATTTGAAAACATTATTTTGTAACATTATAAATGTCTATTCTGTCAAAACGCACAACGTAATGACGAACGCGGTTGTCCAGTCCTGTTTGTTTGAACCGCTTGAGGAGCCAATAGCCGTCATTACTTTGTGCGTCCAAGTGTTACTCTTTTGGAGTAACACTTCCAAGTGTTACTCAATATGTATTGTGAAAAGCGCTATACAAATAAATTTGAATTTTGGCGTAAATCCATCTGCCATCTACACGAATACATCGCTTCACTTCAGAAGACCTTTATTAACCCCTGCAGATCCGTATCGAGCACTTTAATCATGAATAGATACGCTTTAATGGACTTCCAAAGTCAAACAGACATTCACTCTCATTATAAAGCTTGGAAGAGCCAGGACATTTTTTAATATAACTCCAATTGTATTCGTCTGAAAGAAGAATGTCATACATACCTAGGATGGCTTCAGGGTGAGTAAGTCATGGGCTAATTTTCATTTTTGGGTGAACTATCCCTTTAATGACATTTTAATAATGACTACTATTCTCAGTTAGTAAGTGATTAGCGCTATGTGCGCAAGAATGTTTGTTTACATTGCAATGCAGTGTGGAACGCAGAGCTGTCAAAGCAAATATATTAATAACAACTAGACCATCCGTTCCTCCCGGAAGGAATAAAAATGAGTGACGGGTAAACTGGAAAAGAGCTGAATATCTAGAATATGAGTGGAATATCTAGTTACCCAATACAATCTTTTTCTATACACTTAAAGGTAGGGTAGGTAGGATTTTTGTAAAAACCTTTTTTTTTCAAATTTATTTAAACCATCTTTACATACCAATTCATAATTAAAATGTAAGTGCTCTGAAAAAGAGAGTATAAAAATCGAGTGACTGAGACCTTTCAATCTGCAATAAACACAGCTCATTATTTCCATTCGGGATGAAACAATTGATTGGTTTGGGCGACTGTCACTCACTCTCGCAACCATGGCTACCACCCCTGTTGCTAGATCTGCCCATATGTGCGCGCACCTGTTTGATTTGGGGAGTGCAAGAGAGGCGCGGAACCTACGAAGAGTAAAATAATGGCAGAGAAAGAGCATTCAAAATTCAAAGCACCCGCATATGCAGTCAGCGAAGGCAAACAAGGCAAAAACTACTTCCTCGGACCCTGGTTGCCCGCACACTTGAACGACCTAGTCTGCTTCGCCCTCGACCCGGGACCTGTCCTCGAACCGAGGATGCGGTACTTGTCACCGGAGTGTAACGTTAGTCCTCATCAGAGTCAACAATGTTTTCATCATGGAAACTCTTACATGCAAAACACTGTGAAAAAACTAAAGTTTTATATTTTAAACTTTACTCGTATCCATATGCTAGCTTGATAGTGAGTACTAAAAGCCATCTTATTTGTTATATTCATAGTGATAAAGTTAGGTATTTTTTGTGATTCTGACATGATGTCACTGCATGCACTGCCCTCCTTCCTCTCCACTCGTCTCAGGTAATGCGTCTTCCAGCTGAGCCTGAGCATTTGGCGTCGTGCGTTCATGTGTTTTGGGGGCGTGGCTTTGGAAGGAGCTCAGAAGGGAGGGGGTGGAGTGAATGGAAATATTGAGCTGTGTTTACAACAGTCGTGAGAGGTCTACAGACACTTGATTTTTATACTCTCTTTTTCAGAGTACTTACATTTTAATTATGTATTGGTATATAAAGACAGTTTAAACTAATTTGGAATGTTTTTTTTAGAAAATTCCTACCTACCCTGCCTTTAAAACATATAATAAATAAACCCACACAATGGGTTGTATACTATAAAATAATTATATATATCATATTTTATATATAATATAAATACACAACTCAGTCTTTCAGTGAATTACCCCTCGGAGTTCAATTGACCGTTCGCAAAACCCTGCCCTCGAACGGCCCTCGTCCAATCCTAGCTCAGCAACTGTAACTAAGGAGAAGGACCTCCGTCAAACATTGCGATTTCAGCAAGATGGTAAAACGATGCGCCTATGGGACCTGCAAGTCTGACACCAGGTACCCCAAAAGTTTAGAGGGAGGGGTCATTTTTTTTGCCTTTCCAAAGCCCAAGACCCAAGCGGAAAGATGCCGACAATGGATTAAGCAGTGTGGGAGACCTCACTCACAGCTAAATGCCTTGAAGATTAATAAGCATGTATGTCTGCTCTAAGGTAACGTTAAGTAAAGCTAGCGAGCTAACTTAGCATATCAATAAGTAGTTTAAGTACTCTTACTCTTAAAACACTTTGCAGTTTTAATGTCCTGTATGAATAAAATTATGGAGTATGTTTTTATGTTTCCACTGTTCGATCGCGCCCGTGCCTCTCTCTCACATACACATTCCAGGCAATCTTGACATCGGAGCCTGTTCATTATGCTGCGTTCACACTAAACGCGAAAAGAGCGTCAAATTCACGTGTATCGCGTCTAGTTCGACGCTTGAACATTCTGAATCCATTCGCGCGTCCAAAGCGAAAAGGACGCGAGCGAGCGAGTGCAGTATGAAATGTTTAAAGACACATAGAACATATGCGATGATGAAAGGTTAAACTTGAGAGGTGGGGAAACTGTAGGCTAACATTACTTGTATAGGCTGGTCGTCATCCTTAGCTTAGCTAGCATAGCTAACCTGTCATACCTCTGATAGAACAGGTAGAAACTGAATCTTTGTAACCTAAACTAGATTGCAGCCCTTTCTGTCGTGCCCTGGAGGATATGTCTGCTGCATTACTCCAAAACCAATCACTTATACCAATAGGTATGGAGCTCAACCCAGCCATGGCTATGTGTCTGGTTCTCAATTGTTTGACGGGCGTAGTAACAATAACTAGGGGGCGTGGCTTTTGCGAACGGTCAATTGCAATACATTGAAGGACTTATTCAAGTATATATGAATGCACATTCCATGGACTTAATGTTCATAACTAAATGAAGAATCATCAACCAAGAGAGTATTGAGGTCTGAAATCAAACCGACCACCTCTTGAGCGCTCAACACCTGCATAATATGCTCTAATAAAGTGGCATACAGTGAGTCACAGTGTTCAGAGTTTAACTCATTGTATGGGTCACTGAACCATGAATTTTCCCATTAGGTGGGAAAAGAAATATGACAAGATTTGTTGAATTAGTGCCCGACTTATGATTACCCCAATACTGTCAGCTCTGATATCTGATAGGGCATCCTAAAACTAGATTTAGAGCTGTGTGCTTTCAGGCACTTTGATTACCGTGAGAGAGTGCGTGTCTGAACCCCCAAAATGATTACCATTTATATTGGATGCAACATTAGATACAAATTGTTCTTTTTTTTTATATTCCTCTGCCCACAATGAAACTCACTTACACTTTCGCCTCACTAGTCAAGTAATGGTATTATATTTCAACGACACATTTTGCCGACTTAGGTTGTGGTTTTCCTTTCTGACATACCTATACTTCAGGAAATCAGCATGTTAGTGTCGATATGGCTGGAGAAAGGCTGCTATGAAAGTTTATGGTTGACATACAGTATACTTTCCATACAGCTCTGGCGATCCATTTGAATTCCCAATCCCGCTGTAAGCGCATATGCTTCCCTGTGATTTAAGACCGGTTTCTAACAGGCGCAGTGTTGCTATATCTCAATATAGGCACCATCAATGAGGGATATTCAAACTGGAGGAGAAAGCAATCTCATCTCCTCACCACAGTGCAACCAATAACCAAAGAGAATGGCATCATGGGTAAAGCAGAAAGGACAACGATTCCTGGAGCTTTAGGAAAGCTATTTGAATTATTTGGTTAGATAGGGCAGCGGGGGATGTATTTCATAAGATAAAGCTCCCTGGAAGGAAAAAACAGTGACATATGAAACTCAATTAGCCATTCAGGCGGAATTTCAATCTAGAACCGATCTATGTGTGACAATATGGTGTTATAATTTGCTTTGTGTCAAAGCAAATAAGACTAGGTTCATGTCAGGACATTTCTTGGGTCTGGATTAATGCTTAGGAAATAAATAAATAAATAAACAAAGAACTAAACTTTTACATTTTATGAAGAAAATGAGTGCAACAGGAACTAGAATGCTAGGGTGTTGTGGGATGATGCTAAGTGTGACCCAAGTCAAAAGAGCCCACCCCAAAGTCTTTATGATATTCTAGTGTCTAGAAAATCACAAGTCTGATTTCTTGGTAACAGCTACTTCTGATTAGTGATGCACAATATTTTGACTCTCATCAGTATAGCGATAAATGTTATCCTATTAAATTAGATAAATTAGAGCCAAATGATCAAGGGACCCCACATTATTTCTAGGAGGTCTAACTATTGTTAAACACAAACAAAATAATTTAAAATATAATATATAGATATAAATAGTCATATGCCTTAAAGGTCCCCTTCTTCGTGATCCCATGTTTCAAACTTTAGTTAGTGTGTAATGTTGTTGTTAGAGTATAAATAATATCTGTAAAATTATAAAGCTCAAAGTTCAATGCCAAGCGAGATATTTTATTTAACAGAAGTTGACTACATAGAACGGCCCGTTTGGACTACATCCCTCTACTTCCTTCTTTAATGACGTCATTAAAACCGTTTTTTGACTAACCTCCGCCCACAGGAATGCTCCCTCAACTCTATCGAAATTCGTTTATGTACTTGCGCACTTCTAATAACTTACTGTGTTTACTCAGCTCTTACGATGATTTACGATGAGACAGCAGACTTGTAGGCTATTAATACATAATGGATACATACAAGCAGATGACAAATACGGTACTAAACTATACCTGTTTCATCTCTATACAGCACTCTGACTCTGTAGGCATTATTGTCCGACTCGAACTGAACACCGTTACTGAGAGTTTCTGATATATCATCATTCCGTGAGATGAAATTGTCCTGAGAGACTGAGCGCGAGCTCATGAAGCTCCGCCCCCTGGGTCGTCCAGCAGCAGCTTATTTGCATTTAAAGGGCACACAATAAAACAGCGCGTTTTTCTGAGCCCCCAAAAATGACAATTTAAACATGCTGTTAAAAATTATCTGTTGGGTATTTTGAGCTGAAACTTCACATACACACTCTGGGGACATCAGAGACTTATTTTACATCTTGTGAAAAGGGGCATAATACGGGACCTTTAAAACTGTAAAATAATAACTTAAGACAAACATCAAATGTGCCAACGGATGTCCTGAAAAGAAACTGACACCTTATTTCTTTTCAACACTCAAACAACTGCCAAGGTTAAGAAATGTGAAGGAGAGAGAGACAGACAGAAAGTGAGACAGAGTGACAAATGTTGACAACAGCAAACTGACGTGTGTGTGCAACAGTGATGTTTCTTTTGAAAGTCAACTCTGAGTGACAGATTCTTTCTTGTTGAAAAATGGCCAATGTTTTCCTTTCCTCTCACATTTTCACAGTTTCCTGTAAGCTGCGGGTTACATTTTTATGGGGATTCAGTCATATTGTGACACCCAGACAGTCCGACTCTTCGGCATGGTGCCAATGGCACTTGTGTGACCAGCTAATCCCCAGCGGCTCAGACCCAGACCAGCAACAGACTTGCATCACAGGGGGGAATGTGGCAAAGGGGGCTTCTTTTGAATTAGCATGCTAGTGCCACGACATAGGGGAGTGTTGCTCTTGCCAGCAGCAGTTGCCCGAGGTCAAGTGGGTTCATTGCTTCTACGCCGCCCTTTAGACCGTGTGCCAGCTCACGATAAGAAGATTAAACACCCCAAAACCCATCACACACCTGCCTCTGACTGCAGGTCCTTCACGTTACACAGCACCAAATCACTATTTAACCCAAGATAAAACACGTTTGTCATGCAGTGAAGCAGGAAACGGGTTTATAGCCGAATAAAACTGAATAAAAAGGAAAGATTCAGAGTTACATGCTAACCTTTAAAGAAAAAAACAGGCTTGTTAAAAAGACTAGAAGCAAATTAAAAGCGACAAGCTGTGTAATAGGGCTGGTGAAATAGTTTTTAGAGTTGTTACAAAGGAAAACAATATCCTGTTTCAAGAGTGGTTACAACAATGTTACGAGAAGCAATGTATTTTTATGACTGTGAAACACTAAAACTAGACTCTTCAATTATTCATTCGACATCTACTAAAGACCCAGTTTATTAATGCTAAGAGCATACAGTACATTTGCCAACGACGCAGGTAAAGCAGCATCACAACAATGGTCTCATAGACAATGATTATACTTACGCCCTGTGACAAGACCTCTGCAGTGAAATGAAATGCTAGCATACTGCTTACCGCAGTGCACAATATATGGTATACTGCCCACAATTGTACATATATAAGTATAATTTGAAAAAATATAGGGCATTGGTTCTTAAACAGTGGTACTAGACAGACTAGGGGGTCACAATATAATTTAAAATCATTATGCTCTTAGGCTCATCAATCCTGCATTTATTTGATCAAAAGTACAGAAAAAACTGTAATATTGTAAAAAATGGCCACAGTTGTATAAAATATAGTGTTTATATATTGTCCATGCTTGTTTCCCCAATATCTCCATATGAATATATATATATATATATATATATATATATATATATATATATATATATATATATATATATATATATATATATATATATATATATATATATATATATATATATATATATATATATATTCATATGGAGATCTAGGGGAAACAAGCATGAACAATTAAATACCAAATATTGGCTGAAACCAATAAGGTACTAATATATCATGAATCCTTAGACTTTTAGTAGACTTTTTAAAGAGCCAGTGGTATACCGTTATCATCAACACTTTACATTTTGAATCCACTTTTTGAGTTTAAAAAAAAAGTGTGGTTGGTAGTATGATAAATAACGAGTCAAGAAAAAGATATTGCAGTCAATGTTGCTTTGACTTCATATATTGTACTGAAAAAGGAAGGTCATGTCAAGCACATTGCATCATTGGAAACTGTATTCTCGCTGTCTGCTCTGGTGAGTCATGCACATTTTGGCAAATATACCAGGCATAGAGAAAATACGCTTAACATGCAATATACATACTGTATATTACAAAAACTTTGAGCAGTATTGTGACATGCTCTTCTGAACACAGCCAATGCTAGGTAATGGTGGCGCACAGCAGGCATTTGTCAGACAAGTGTCAGCAAATCCACAGCTCCTTCTGATTGGTCGCAGAGCTCAGGGAGGCCTTGATAATTGCGTGCAACTCCCTGCCAAGTTGAACTAATGGGCAGCAGGTGTGAGCGGAGACAGAATGTGGACCACTGCCTCTAAGCTCCAATATGCAGAAATATCCACCTATCAGATCTTCCCAGCATGCACAGGAACGGGCAGCTGGAAGGTGGGCTATGCTAGAGAATCTACCTTTCTCCAGACAAGATAAATGGGAGCAATTAACCATATCATATACTCACACTCCCTCAGACTCTATTCATAATGTAATATAAATCGCTCATTGTAGTCGGCGCGTCCCAAAAGGGGCCACAAGAATTAGTGCTCCGAAAGGGCTGATAAGAGTAAAGTAGGCGGCAGGACCGCATACGGTTTTAATAATCGGAGCAGGAGACACAATAACCCCTATAAGAGCCACGATGCTGTGTTTAAGTGATTGTGCATTTATCCAGCCATTTATTATAAAGCTCGCTGCATTCTGTACAGTTGGGCACTCTGCTGGGAACACAGCCCTGCAGATCTGCCAAACGCAGCAGTTTCCTCCATTCAGCCCGGCTGTATTGCTGGAGGTAGCTGGAGGCAGAAGGAAAATGAGGAACTTGGTTTCCCTTCAGTCCAATTTAAAAGGGGGAATATGCATCTGGTCAAATGTGGTTAGTGTTCTGCACATGAGCAGATTGTGCAGATATGCAAAGCAATGGGGTGTTTTAGTTAATTAATGCATGGGCGCATTCAGAATCAGTCATGACATTGTATTGTTCAAAATGGTGGAAGCCCTCAAACAAAACTTAGTATAACTTAAAACATCTTTATAATTGTTATCATTACTTAAATCATTGTTTAGTTTTAAATCTCCAGAACTATTTAATATATCGCCCAGATGTAACTGATATCACACAGTCTAGAGTACATAACTCAAGCACAATGAAAAGATGGAGCATCATGAAAAACCAGTAATGATGACACAGTCAGAAGCAGTTATCTCAGCTCACTGGAGATGGTTTCTCATGTAAAGATGTAAGGAAAGCCAGTTAGAAGGATCTCTTTGATGCTGACATTAGCGTTAAAATGTGTCGCATAAATTATTCATGAGACGTATGTCATGCGTTACTATAGCTGCACATGCTTTTCCCACTGATACTAGAGATACTGTAACTGACTGGGTCAATTCACTTGTGCTTTCATAATGAAAATATTTTGCACTTGCAGAGCAAATGAGAAACCTGCAAGTCTTGTACTTTCCACAAATGCAAGTTCTATGATGTTTTAATTAATCTTTTTTTCACGGTACATAAAGTAGATGTTCTCTCTCAATGTTCACATTCATTGTATGGAAAAAGAGCAGCATCGACATTCTTTAAAATGTTTCCTCTTGTATCCAATGAAAGAAAAAGAAAGTCACATGGGTTTGGAACAACTTGAGGGTAAATTACAACAGTACTTTCATTTGTGGGAGAAATATACATGTTGCTATGACATCCACTAAACAACAGCACAGATTTTGTAACTGAAGTAACTAAAATCTAAGCATTTGACCAGATAATCTGTTTCAACTGATAGGCTAATAACTGTGTGTAGCCCAAAGTACTTACAAATCCTTATCAATCCAATGCTAACAAGTACTTTCGAAATACATAAGTACTGTCGGCTGACAGCAATCATGTCTGGATGAGAAACCACCTTCAAGAACTCAAGCTTCTGCAGCCAAACATCTCTGGTATGACCCCGCAAGTCTTTCAAAAACGAAATGCCTGTATTCTCGTATTTTCTCCTCATGGACATCTCTTGAAACTGTCTCTTGAAACTAAACCTCTAGCACCACACTTGACGGTCAGTCCCTCTCATGAATATTCAACAGCACTTATTGTCCATTAGCATGCAGTGTTTCCCTGTATCGAGCGCAAACACCTCTGGCCATCTTAATCTCAAATTCAAATGAACATTCAAAAGCTGTAGAGGACACTTCTTCATCAATACTCCGACCGTCTAATACAAGCAAGCTCTCAATATTTACATTGATTTTTTTTACCTGCTTCTCTCCATTAGCGTAAGAGTGTATGATTATGATGAATGAGGAGGACATAGGGTACTCCGCAACTGATGATCAAAGCCGTCTGTCCGCACAAAGCTTTTATTCACTTCAATGAGAAAATGGAAGGAAAAAAGCAACTTCTTCAGTATCTTCCGTTCTTCCACTTACGTCAGTGTTTTGTGAGAGCCAGAAGGTCTCTGGGTCTAAATCACAACTAAAACAAACGAAGGAGGAACGGTCACTATAACAACATATTGTTATGCGAGATATATATATATCTGTGTGTGTGTGTGTGTGTGTGTGTGTATATATATATATATATATATATGAAGAGTTCAGATGCAAAAGCCTCTAAGTGCCATCTGAAATTTTCTTCTAAAATTATAATTTTTATCAAGCTTGTATGCTTATGTTCAGTTATTTCACTTTAATGTCAATGAAAATGACCTATTAATTGTCATTAAAGTGAAATTACTGAACCTAAATATACGAGCTTGATAAAAATGCTAATTTTAGAAGAAAATTTCAGATGGCACTTAGAGGCTTTTGCATCTGAACTCTTCATATATATATACACAGTTAAGATTTCTTAGATCAGTATTAACATTAAATTTGTTTTTCATTTGTATATAAAGTTGTATATTTATGCTCATTTCTACTGTGTCTTGTCAAGTGTATGTGTAGTGTAGTTTTGCCACTTTTGTTGTATACTTGTGCTTTTTGGGAATTTTATGTCTATTGAGACCGGTTGTGACCAGGTTAATATTGTAAGGGCTTGATAATAAGGACTGCCCGATGGCTCGGGGCCAGCGTGAAGGACGCTCGGGACCGTTGATGGAACTGTCACTTGCTCAATCGGGCCAGCAGCGTCGGCAGCACGAGGGGGCCTGGCCAACTCGGTCACTGTCCCCCCTTACTTACCTCTGCTCCATTAGCAGAGGTAAGTTATTCTAGTTGCTAGCAATTTGTCTGAACGTGAAACTGTAACTGTAACTGGTTAGATTTACACAAAACAACTCTTATCCCTTATTTTATGAAGTCATGCTCATTTCTTTTCAAACTTGTGCATGTTGCAATTTGTCTACTTGCACAGTATTTTGCTCTTGTGCTGTATATAACAAATCACACAAATGCATGTAATCTGCACAGTAAATCAACGTCAAATCTAAGTGATGTTTTCTTAATGAGAATGCGCTGTCCAATTCCATAATCTGCCACAATAAACAATTCCAAGAACTTCCACAATTGCTTTTAAAGTCTTTGAAACTGCATTTGAAATAAGTTGAATAAAACTGACTGTAATTGTGATATAAATAAACAGTTTTCCAAAAGGTAAGCAGAAGCTTGCAGCTGCAACACACATATGCATCCATCTTTTTTTGCCCCTGCTTTGCCGCTTGTATCATTAAAGAGCTAATATGGGACCTCCCAGTAGATGTTGGGTCTAAAACAGAAATAAAACCCCAATAAAGTCTGGTTCCTAACTTCATCAGCTCCTAATGAAGCTGCAGGTGTCAGGCCTGATAGATTACTGGGTGTCCTCTGCAGGTTAGGGACTCTCTGGCAGAAGATGGCTTATCATAGGCACCTCATTAGCCAGAATCAGGTCAGCGGGACTCCATCCAGTTCAAACAGCGCACACACTTCTCTCATGTCCAAAGGCGAAGTGTTAAAAACTAATCACACTTTAGAGCAGGAGCTCCACTCTCACCTGCAGTGTGAGCGACAGAAGGACAGTGTCCTAGATGTAGAATGTAGAGCAGACCTGAGGCACTAAACAAAGTTCCCAGTGCTTCTCCAAATCTCAATGAAGTGTTTCAGTTCTGCTAACCAGTGCAAACACCAGTAAATTACATATAAAATTGCCATAGTACCTTCCACCAAACTTTCATCCCCTCTCCAATGCTTAAGTTGACTGTCAACTTTTTTCTAAATAAAAATGCCAAAGTCCCACAGAAATTAACGAATAAAAGAAGAAAAATAATACATGATCAAAGAAATAATAGTAGAGTAAAATGAAATTTAATAATGTATTAAATGTTTTAATAGTGTGTGTGTGTTTGAGAGAAATTACAATATAATAATAATAATTATAAGACAAAATATGTAATTATTTATTCATATTTAATATAATTAATATTTAATAATATTATATGAAATTCCCCATACTTATGTAGATTTTTACAACTGTTTTTCTATATAAAAGATGACAAAATTATGCATGTATAATAAAATATTAGTAGTAGTAGTAGTAGTAGTAGTAGTAGTATATACAATAAAAATAAAAATAATAAATATATATTAATATATTATGTTATATAATAAAACTAGTTATTATATATCTATTTTTATACACTGTTCCTTGTCTGTAAAATAATACTTTTACTTTAAACATACTTATTTTAAGGTACATAAATCTGCAATTTTAGTCAAATTAGGTAGGACTTCTTGGCCTACTGAACATAATTAATATTCATGAGCACAGCTGATCATAATTGTGTTATAATTGTGTTCCTTCCTCTTTTCAGGTCATTCCTACACCCCTGTAGAACTACCTAAAAATCTGCTTATAAATAAACAACAGGATATACAAAAAACACCAACAGCCGCTTTGAGCACAGCAAGAAAACTGGCGTGGAGAATCTCATCCATTCTGCATTGCCGATGGTCTTGAACTTTCAGCCCTGTGGAAGACCGCGGAAGTGGTAGGAATGAACCATGCGTCTTACCTTTTTCTGATCCTCCAGCTTTTGACTTGTGGACTTCTTTACATGCTTGCTAGTTTCAGGCGGTACATCCATCCCCGGTGAGAGCGGTAATATCTCCAAGAGAGACCGAGCGAGAGAGAGAAAGACAGAGAGAAAAGAGCTACGAGCCAAACGTGTGGAAGAAAGGGAGGGGGCTACAGGCAGCCAGATTATTCCTTTGCCTGGGTCACATCTTCTCTCAGGCTGAGGTGGGCCTTTCTGGAAGAACTGGAGATGGAAAATGAAGAGGAACAGAGATACACCCCAATTCACAGAGACCACGTCAGCAGGATGAAAAGACCAGCATCCTCTCCACACGTGAAAACATCCATTCAGAAGTTTGTAATTTCCAGCCAGTAGATCCCAATGTGTGTGTTCTGGTAGTCCACCTCAGGGCTGCATCCTTGTTCCTCAAATCTGTAAAACAAACGCATCTTATCAGACTCCAGATATCCAGATAAGGCGGCAAAAAAAGTAATCAATTGACAATATATTTTGCAAAAAGTTGAAATCCCATGCATGCCGATTTACCTCTTGCAATAATCCTTTCTCAGCATGTTTTAGTGAGTTATGAGCTGAATGCAAGGCCAAACACTAGTCAACACAAATAACCCGACAAAGCATTCATGTGACCCACTACCAGCACTAAGTGCATCACGACCTGCTGATGCGTGGTGTAGATCAATTTTCAGTGGGTCACACATAGCCTACGGTTTGTTCTCTTGGTAGTTTTCAATACTTGATATAAGTCACCATAATTATTATTTAATGTTTTCAGCACATGAGTGTCAAAGATAAAGAATGACTCTTTTAAAAATCTATTTTAAATCTATTTATATTTGCATTTTCATGTTAGTATCATGCATCATAGCATGTTCAACAAATGTTTAAATGTTTAAAAATACCATGTGATGTAACCACCAAGCAAAAAGTAATAATAATTTCCTTCCAGCTTCAATACACAAACATTACATGAATCATTAGTTTTTGAATTTTTTTTTAAGGCAAACAGTATATTTTTACAAATACCATGAATGAAAAATTCATAAACGTTTTTGGGGAGTTGCTTTTTGTTTTGAATTTTGTTTTGCTTTTTGCTTTTGTTTTGCTTTTATGTTTTGTGTTTTGATTTTTTTGTTTTACTTTTTATTTTGTTTTGTTTTACTTTTTTGTTTTTGATTTGTTTTACTTTTTTAAGGTTTTTTTAGGTTTGTTTTGTTTAATTTGGCTGCATTTCCATTATGGTTGCTGAATTTGCATTTAAAAATGTAAATATATATATATATATATATATATATATATATATATGTGTGTGTGTCATAAAAGTGATTTATTCAAGTCTTTGTGTGCAAGAACTGAAAATGGGTCATGTCATTGACCTTAATAAGAAAATGAGTACCACTTAAATGTCAAAAAGGATGATGATAATGTCACCCTCTTCTATAGAGCATCTTTTGCAATCCCAGCATTCCAAATGTGAAGTCTCTTCACCGAAATAGCTAACACTCACTAGAAAGTCAATATCCCTTGAGCTGTTTCATGCAACGAGTGTAGGGAGGCAGTGTATCTGCATATCAAAGTGAGTTTTGCTACTAGTGTTCTTCTCCATATATGAATAAACACACGTTTGTTCTTTGGCGCATGATTGTTTTCACCCTTCTTCTCCAGAAAACAGCTAAAGAAAGGAAGGATTGAGTCATGCTGAGGTTGTAAGAGGCATTCTGGGAAGAGACCAAGCTCTGAGCAATTACCACAGGATCGATGGTTGGCCTTGTCTGCCCTTTTGGCACACTTCAAAACATTGGCCCGTCAAAGGGTGTTTGACTTGCAAGATGTTAGAAGTTCATGGACACCACTATAAAGTAAAATGACACGGATAGACACTTTGGCCCGTGATTCCCAATTTTCATCTTTAGGATTGAGATATACTAGGTTTTGGGTTTCATTAATAATAATTCTTTAACCTCAGAATGCACTGACTTTGCTATTTGTGTAAAACCAACCTCCCAAGGCCAAAAGTGTTTTTTCCTTTTTTTGTCTAGACAATTATTGCATCTGATTCTTGCCAAGTTGTGTGCGTGTTTATGTGTGTGTGCGTTTGTTTGTTTTTACTTCAAATTGATTTCCTGCCACTACATCAAGAGTCACACTTAATCAAATCAAATTTTTAGCCATGACTGAATCAAATTTTTGAACTAGTTCATCAGAATTGAACCGATTTACTTCCCCAATGCTTTTCAGTTGTAGTCGACTTGTTTTCCTTTATTCAAAAGAGTAACATGCAGCAGTCGTTTTTGTCAAAAAGGAAAATAAGAAGTCATTTTTGTCAGCTCTGACTGCCCTGAACACAGACAGAAAGAACAATCATGAGGAATCCATGGTGGGATAGTATTATTATGCTATTGTTATTTGTCAGAGAACAATTCTTTGAAAAAATAGGCCCAGGGTCTCTCAGGATTTGCAAAACAATACCTTGATTGAATCAACAAATGCACATAAATCTACATGGTGCATCTGCCTTACAAGACACTAAACACACAGCATCATTCGAAGTCTCAACTGAGTGCTACCATCTCCTGCATTATTCATTACTCTTAATTTCCCTTATGTTCCACTGAATACCACAAAAAGAAACATTCCTGCAAAGGACTGACATACTTTACTCTGCATATATCCATGGTTTCTGACAATTATTCTTGATTTGGCTGTGGATTTTACAGCATTTACTTGAATACCTCTGTCAGTAAGGGCAGCAAGTCATTTTTCAAATACATATGTGATATCCAAGATAAAAACCCACAACCAAGCTGTCAAAATGAATAGATAAAAGCACTCATGATAATGGAAATACTCCACTCTGCTTGACAGGTAAATTGTTGTTGTTTTGAGGTGAAGAACAATTGTAATTATTACGAGAGCAAAACATATTATATGCGCAGTTCACAGCTGACTGTCAAATTCAGAAAAAGCATTTCCATGTTGGGTTCATGTATATGATACAGTATATCTAAAATATATGTGGCCTTGTAATGGATAAGTTGGCTTCCTATATGTTGCTGGAAGCATTAAATGAGAAGCCAAGCACAATAATTACAGAATTTAGACCATAAGATTGTATGTCCCAGTGATTAGAAAAAGCGTCGAAAATATAAAGCAAATGAAGCAGGAATATGTGCTATCTCCGTGTCTCTAATATACATCCGCTACACTTGAGAACAGAAGCCTGTTATTAGACCAATATGGTGTAAAGTAATCACATTTGCCATCTGAATAACAATGTGGATGGATGGATGGATGGATGGATGGATGGATGGATGGATGGATGGATGGATGGATGGATGGATGGATGGATGGATGGATGGATGGATGGATGGACCTGTGGAAAAAAAATACTAAAAAGTCTTTCTGATGACTCATGAAACAAAAACAGTATGAATTTCTGTGTAAATCATTCCCAAATTTGTTCTGATTGAGTTTCATGAATGGGGTGCAATGAGCACAGGATATTAGTAGCACTTCTATACTAGTTATTATTGTGAAGTCAGTGTGATATCTAGAGTAACTGATTATTGAAGAGCCGAACTCTTTTCCTCTGCTCTTTTCCTGACATTTGTTATTCACTGAGCATTCACTAACAGTCAGTGAGCTAGCGTATATTCAATAAAATATGATTCATTGGCTTAGCCCCTGTGTCGCCACTTTAATTTTATGTAGAGATGTAAATGTCTATGGTGGACTTCCACTGATTTCCTTTGGGAGATATGATCACGGCACAGAAATGCCCCTGTACTGTCTCATAACAGATCAGAGGTCAGTGGCAGTAAAAAAAGCCAACTGAGGGCATCCTATAATACATCAGGCATCACATAGGCCAATTAAAAAGCTTTGTATTATTCTGTACTTCTTTTAAGTGGTAATCAAAAATATTAATAACAATAATGAAAATCAAGTATTACAAAAATGATACTAATTTCCCTCGAATTAGTTTCAAAATCGACACAGCATGCACTGCAGATGTGCTGGAGAGGTAATGACCGTGATAAGACTGCACTCTAGCTTTACGAACACAATCACATATACTGTACACACATAATCCGCCCAACCTGGCATGTGTCCATCAGGGATCAACCGACAGCAATGAAACCCCAGACAGACGCATGATTAAAACATAATAAACGTGTAATTACTAGTCGAGCTTTCGTACCTGTCCTCCCTGCACTCGCAAAAACAAAAGAGGAGCTTTATTCCGCAAGCAGTAAATTGATTTCACTGCTTTCCCGAGAGTGATTTATTCCCTGTTCCCGGTTTATAGAGGGAAATCTGCAGAGAGAGCGACCGTGAACGAGGCACATTTCAGAGATAAACGGGAGGAGCTGTAACATCACTCTAAATACATGCCAAGCAACATGCTTTAAATAAAACTGGACGGGCTATTGAAACCCTCATACGACATAAACGTGTCAGACTGGCTTGTGTCTGTGCCAACTGCTTGCCTCAGCATTACTGAGAACAAACGCAGCATGATCAGATAGATTCATTCATTTGTTTAGTCCTTTCACATGACTTGAGTATTGATTGAAAGTGCTCTGGCTGATGCTTTCAAAAAATTAATATTATAAAAATATTGATGTGGCATGAACTCGTCTCACAGCTCTCTGCCTGTTTGTCAAACAAAGCTATCGTATGACTTCAGAACTTTTTGTTGTATGACGTTGTATGATTTCAAGTTGTATGGACCCCTTTCAAGGTACATTAGTGCATTTTGTCCATTTTTTTTTTTACTTGACAGCCCATGTCCCATCAGGTTTATTATCATTAACTAAAACTAAAACATTTTATTTTAATTAAAATAAAGCTGAAACAACTTTTTTACAAAAAGTTTCCATTTGTTAGCATTAGTGAACTACATTAGTTAACATGAACTAACAATGAAAATACTTATTAGCACTTATTCTTTAATGTTCATTTCAGCATTTACATTATTAATATGAACCTTATTACACCCTTAACTTAAAAGTAAGGGCTTATAACTTATAACCATAAGGTGGCATTAAAGGGATAGTTCACCCAAAAATGAAAATTCTGTCAGTAATTACTCACCCTCATGTTGTTCCAACCCCGTTAAACCTTCGTTAATCTTCGGAAAACAAATTAAGATATTTTTGATTAAATCTGAGAGCTGGATCACTCCTCCATAGGCTTCTAAGAAAAGAATCATTTTCAGGTAAATTATTGCTTTAAATTGCACAAAATAGTTCGGCCCCAAGGCTATATGACAGATTTATATGCGTATGTATACAACATTATAGTGCCTACACAGGTAAAAGCTAAATTTAGATGTCTGTACCACTGAATACATTTTGTGGGGCAGTTTAATTGGACAACCCTGTCATAACAGTCTCAATTTGAGTCCCAACTGTGCCCATTTACTACAAAAGTTTCCAAGCAGCCTCAGGCCTCAGCTGAATTTACAATTCTGTTTACCAAGCCCTGAGCCCTCAGGCAAACAGTGGAGTGTCTTAAACTTTAGCCCACATACAGTACCTGCATGGCCATCCTACTCCATGCTCAAAAGAATACTCGAACAAACAGAAATAGACAATTTGAGAGATATGGAACATGCAGGGTCAATACAAAAGGGATTATAAAACAAACAGTCGTCCATTCATCACTATGCGGCCACCACGGGAAACAATCTGGTCAGTGCCAGCTTACGCAGTTACATTAGTAACACTTCTGTTCATATCATTCATAGTGTGAAAACATCCTTCCCTTGATACAGTTCATTGGAGTCCTGAACGCAGTCTACACATTTTGTCATTCCCTGACAGGGTTGATTGGTGTGGTGCCGTCGGAATGACCCTGGTTTTCCTGTTGTCACGGTAACAGAGGTTGAGGCAGGTAGGTGGAAGCGATGAAGGTACCCAAGCATCCCTCTCAGTATTATGTACTGCTTTTATTAAATTTGAATATCTCTACCTTTTCTAAATGGTATCGGAAGGTAATACCATGGTATTGTACAATTACCATATGTATACATCATTGAATTTTGGGATTAAATGTAATACTTAATTACAGTTGGTACAGTATATCATGGTATTACCATCATAGTAGTGCCAAAAAACATGGTATTATTGCCATTTTAAGAGTTGAAGAGGAAATTCTTATGTGAAATGTTTAGATGTATTATTTTATGATCAAATTGATGAAGTATGCACACGAGTTTTATAAATTGGCCACAAAAAGGTTTGTAAAACTTGCTTACAAGGTTTGGTTACAAACCTTGTTGAATACTTTTGTTACAATCATTGTACATTCAAGTTGCTTTGGATCTATATGTGTTGTGGAAAGCCCTACTGTACTGTATATTGTGCTTGTTAAAAACAAAAAAGGCTAACATGTCATTTATGAAGGTTGCCCATACTAGATCACATTTTAGAAATACTATGAGCACTGTTCTACCTTCTTTTTCTGCATTTTCTTGTGTGAAAACATGAAGCCAGCACTCATTTCTTTGTTCTCTTCACCATTCTGGCACTCCCTTTCTCATTCAGAGAACAGAAGCAAGAAATATTCTGAGCAACAGTCCCCGCCTCATTATTCAAGGCAGCGCAATCTCAGCTAGACATAAAACACCTTTATTCACTCATTCGTTTCAATGGATTTCGAATTAGAAGCCAATTATACTAAGATTACACTAAAACCAAACCACAGAACTGCCTTTCCCATTCAGTTCCTGAGCAGATAATCTGGAGATCAAAGTAATCTAGCGAGATTACGGAAGGATTACGGTGAAATCCCATTATGGCAAAATGGTAGAACCACATAAACAGGGAACAAATCATAACATGAAATCTCAGTTTTAAGCGTAAAGTGTTAACATGTAGAGCGGGCAATGATTATATCCCATGGAGGGCTTTCTCGTGTTCTCTCTTGCCTGTTTTCCAATCAAAGGGTGTTGGGTGTTTCACAGCAGCTCCAGCCTTTTTCCAGTTTATGTTATATAGCCTATAAATATCCAATGGGCCGGCAAAACACGGGTAGGTTCTGCAGGAGGTTTGCTACAAAAACCAGCACCACTTGAATAGATTGTGGAGCCGTCCAGACAGTGAGGTCAGAGGTGAGACGGAACTGGTGATTTTCATCTTTATATCCTCTTCACCATAAGCATCTCTTATTCATGCACTCTGTCTGCATAAAATCACTTTTATTACACGGCGTAGCACTGAGGTGTAATTGCCAGCATGATATACAGCCTCCCTGTGCACTCGGCTCAATTTTTGGTGCATTTAAGATGCTCTTCGTTTCCATGGTCTCCTTAATAAAACAACTTCTTCTGTCCAATAATGGGGTCCAAATCTCATTTCTACACACATCCTTTGCCCCAGGGGTATATATACACTGCGCAACAGCCTGTGACCAGAGAACACACACACACATGCACATTCTTCCCATCAACCCCCCATCGTTCTTTCCTGGTCATGGGTATTTATTGAACAGTGTGAGCCTTACCAAATCACATGAACGCGTCAAAATGACAGATAAACAGCGAACTGAAGGCAGGCATGTTATGGGTGCAGATTGCGGAAGCCATATTCTTATTTTACTCATTAGACGGGTAGGCGAGGTGATGCCACTTGCTAAACCGCAAAATACCTGGGAAGGTAATGGGAGGGAAAATTGCACATGTAACACAATCAAAGCTGGATGCCGTGCATTGTAAAAGCCCTGTGGGTGATGATTACCTGAAAAAGTACCGTGAGTGAACAGCACTGAGAATCTTCAATGCGTTCGAAAAATCAGCCTACAGCAGAGTAAACAAACTCAATCCCACACTTTACACACTCAACGGCAAAAGGAAACCGATTGAAGTGTCTCAAGTCATGCGGACTGCTTGAAAGCTTCGCCACACACATTCAAGACTCGTTTAATCAAACGGGCAACTGGGTAATCTGTGAAACTGAGTAGATTAGACAGATTAGCCATTATCAAGATGGAAGTCATAAGTACATTCCATGAATATGAAGGCAGCCGCTGGAGCAACAGCAGGCATGGGGGTGGAGTTTGTATTCATTAGACCTGTTACTGACTATTAATCATCCTCAACCTCAGATTCAATCCACGGCAGACCCATTGACCCATAAGAGGCAAAGTGTTGCCGCCATGTGGATTAGTAGTGTTCTCGTGTGATCTGGGCTGAAGTCCTGATCTGTGCAGGCTGTAGGTAGGATATTAGGTGAGCGTGGATCTGTCAACTCGGCAGAATTCTATTATCCTGACTGTGATATACTGCTACCAGCAGGACCCCTCCTTTCCTCTCTCCCTCTCTCTCTCTCTCTCTCGCTCCATCTATCCCCCCATCCTCAGAGGTGATCCATCATGGAACGGTGCAGATCCAGTGTCCCACGCAGGTGAATTACCTTGCAATCATCGCCCGCTCGACCACACGTTCCAACATACCACAAAGCATTACTGACCTGAGAGATATTCATCAGCTGCTTACTGCCGCCACAATAAAGTGAGGGAAGCAGAAAGACAGAGATAAAAGAACGTCTAGGTAAGACATTAGAAACAAAGCAGCATATGTGCAGGGAGTGGCAGATGCCAGGCAGCTGTGCTTTCTGACTTTCTCATAAGGTCCTCTAAGGAGACAAAGTGGCACGACATGTACAGTACAATGCACAATGCACACCTTATGTTGTGTGGAACATGTGTTCATGAAGAGCAGGAGTTAAAGTCATTCAGACTACACTTCAGTCTAATATCCTCATTTATCAATATTACAAAACACATAAAAAACAAAACACTGCATCATAAATCTGCCGTGACTGGGGATGGGCGATTTAGCTGAAAGAATCTGGGTTTTTTATGTATTTGCTTTAAAATGGCATAGAAAAACCAACATTTCAATTAAACTGTTGCTCAATATTCTGGTGAAACAACAGATTTCTCTTTGGTGACGTATGCCGGACTTCTCCAATCATTTTGCCAGCTAAAACCCGCCCCATTCTAACAATCCGCAGCAAGCTCGCATTGAGATCTGCATCCATCCAATCAATAACCAATGGACTAAACCAAGTTCCTGCTCTACATTTTTATACACTCGGATGTACATCACAATATGGATAAAAAAGATCTGTCGCTACCTTCACTTCATTGCATCTTTTTAATAGCGACTCAAGCATTGACAAAGGCTCACAAAACTAGTTTAAAGACAGTCTTGTCATAGCAAAAGATACTCTCAAAAAAATGTAATTAATTAAGTAAATTAATAGTAAAATTCCATCAAATTGATTTGAATAATCCTTACATACTTTAATTGAATAAATGATTAAGGATTGTTCAATTTATTCAATTAAATTATGTAAGGATTATTCAATTAAATTTGATAGAATTTTACTATTAATTAAATTTCGCAAATGTAAAAAAAGGCGTAACATTTTTTGAGTGCATTAAATGCAAAAGTGCATTAAAATAATTGCAATATTGCTAAAATTTGATTCAATAATTCTAAAATATTTGTAAATAATTTTTACAGTGAATATTCATTATCGCCAGCCCTAGCTTTCACCTCACATGCAGAAACCAACAGGTAGAGTTTCATGTAGAAACACCAGGCGCCTATCTTACCTTCCCATCCCCCAGCGTGTCTACAGCATCCCTTCCTGCAGGAGGTGGGCAAGGCCCACATGGAGAGCCAGGTAGTACTACAACAAGTGCCATAATGTCTAAATGTGGTGGAAAATCCGCATGGTCCTCATTGACCCCTCTTTTAGAGCCCCCGCCTGTGTGCAGCAGACTCTGAGAACAGACAGCTCACTCCGCACAGGAAAAGGGCCACTCGATCACTTCCATCACAATCTAAGGGTGTGTGCCGCCCTCCACGTTTCCGACCAATCCAGGAGCGAGAGAGAAAAAGAGAGAGAGAGAGATGCTTAGCCTCTCCTTTCCCAACCCCCTTCCGCATCCCAGCTATGCTTTGGTCTGTGTGCAGAAGCGGAGATTGCGTTGCAGTGATGAAATTTTAATGCTTCTTTTAGGAAGAATAATGAACAAGCTGGTCCCCAGGGGTCAAGATCTCTGTATCACACAAACCTACATTGTGAGCGCACATACATTGGCTTACGGCAAACGTGCACAGCTGAACGCACAGGTGAATGTCCGACACAAAGACGCACAATACAAAAATGCCTAAAACACATTCTAACGTAGACACAAGCTTGTAACTCCGAACATCAAACGCTCCTCGCGACAGCTTCCCCCTCCCTACTCAGAAGCATTGGGAGTGTGGCGCCAAACACGGATCCACCCTCGATCAAATGCTCTCCAGACACCCTTGTACGCACACATGTGGCATGGAACAAAGAGAAGGAGTTCAACATTGATACTCTCATACATGTCAGAGTGGATCGCTGCTTTGATAAGAAATATACAGTCTATTTCACTCCAGATCCCTTCTCTGTCTCTCTATTTATCACTTTCTCCCCCCTCTTTCTGGCATAAATAAATAAAGAAACGCTGAACTGAGGGAGACAACGCGGAACCTCGTCAACCATCTGCAGCCACAGCCGATCGCAGCTACATTGATTGACTCATGAATCAAAATAACCCGGTGCTGGGTTATTTACTATGTACATACATTAGGAGAAAATGATTTCTGTTCTGGCACAAATACATCCTCTCGCAGCGAACATGAATGTCATCTATATTTTCAGCTCATTTACAATGGTTTTCCAGGTTTTTTCTTTTTCTTTTCTTTTTTTCTGCTCTGATAAATACAATGCTTTTGTGGGAACAATTTTTGTCTGCCTTTAATAAAATATCTGAGCTCAGAAGCTGATAAACTAATGCTTGAGAATATTGATCTATGACTGATCACGTAACAACGCAATGGTGGTTTTGTTAGCCATCTAAAGCCAACTTCCACCAGATTTTGCCACTGAATTAGACCACTACCCCATCACTTTAAACACATGGCTACTCTTTCAAAACCCCACCCTCTAAAGATATGTCAGCCAATGCAATTACATAAATGACAGACAGGCACACCCAGTTTTTTTAACCATAACCCTTTTTTAAAAAAAAAATGTACAATACATTTTATGTAAATAGAATGGTTGAGAATTTACATAAAATTACTTTAAAACTTTTAAAATGCAGTGTTATTTTTTGGGGTGTGAAGGCTGAGCTCAGATTTTTTTTGCCGTTCACAAAGCCTAGGGCTGTCACAGAGTCACCAACTTCAGTGATTTCTGTCAGGTAAAAAATAAATAAATAAATAAACAAATCTTTACAGCAGCTTTAGGTCTGCTGTCTCTGAGAAACATGCCTTTCAGAAGTGTCATACTTGCTTTTTTCTGACAGCAAGTGTATGAGTTTTTTCAGTCATCTTCGAAAAGGTGCAAAATAACAGAAACACAGCAATTCCTCAAACATGACTGTTATATGATTTGAAAAATGACCCAATGAAATTTCTGCGAGCACCTAACACAAACACAGACAATTGAGCCTATTGCCAGGAGTAAACAAAAGCCTGCCCTTGCTGAAACTGAAAATGATTTATGAGCAAAAAATCTGATTTGAGAGGGTAGTTTGATGAACGAGTTTTTATATTTCAAAAGGTTTCACAATGCATACTAAGACATTTTAGTTCAAATCAAAAAGATGGTAAAGATGTCCTTACACTGAGTAAAATAACCTTTTTTTCATATGATGCCCTCATGTATTTCTTCCCATCACTAATATTTCCACCAGGATGGATTCAGGAGCGCTGTGGAGCATATAGGCAATTTCAATCCCAAAAATCAATTACCTGCAGCTCTGCAAATTCTTTCCCCTCTCTTGCCAAGAACAGACAAGGATCTTAATTCAAACATATGAGAGGAGACAAACAGCTTCTTCCTCCCTTATCCCCATCACGTCCTTTCTGACAGGTGGGTCTCATGTGGGCATATGGATGACTATCGCTGACTAAATCCACAACAGCATGACTCCGCTCCAACAGATATAATTCCCATCAGCCCGCAAGACAAAGACACAACATGGAAAAACAGCTGCACTTAGAGCACTGAAGAGACACGGAGGCGTTTAGATTGACTAGCAGCATTGGAACTTGTTGAGTTCATGTGATTCCTCCTCACGTCACCAGAACATCAGGACTAAAGAGACAGCAAAGACAGTGGAAGACCGTTTGGCATGTAAGGAACAGCCTAGAGGTGTGTTTAAAGCATTGTACAAGAATTGATGAGGAGTTTCAAAGGGTATTCAGATGTTTTCTTGCTCTTATCCAAATAGAGAGCATCATAGAGTCACTATTGAACTTCAGTGAGAGCTCTCTTTTGTATTCCGCCCCTCTAGAGTAGCATTCAGTGTTTAGCAAATTATGTTTTCCTGAAATGATGGGGTGCATTAGAAGATAGGAGCTCAATAAATTAAGGAGTATGTGAACAAAGAAACTCTGATTAACAGGCTGTCTGTGAAACTGAATTTTAAAGGCCACAAATAAACAAAGTTCTTCTAAATGTAACAAAAAATATCTAAAATGACTTTTATATAGGCAAATCAATACCAGACTGAAATTCTTGCTGAAACAATCAACATTGTTGTTTGTCTGTCTGTCAATCAATCAATCAATCAATCAATCAATCAATCAATCAATCAATCAATCAATATATCTATATATATATATATATATATATATATCCATCCATTCATTTCTATCTATATTAATTGATCAATTTAACTAAACAATTTATCCATTTCCCTATATCTATGTACCTACCTATCCAACCATCATTATCCATTTATCTTAATCTTTATCTTTATCTATAGCCATCTATCTATATCTATTTATTGCCATCTATCACTGTCATTAATGAAGATTTGATGGATAAACTCACGGCTCACTTGGACTCGTCTTGTCAAAAGTCTATCCGTCTGTCTGTCCATTCATTCAAAATTCCAGAAATTGCAATTCTGCATCCTGTTCAATCATATTCATGAATTGGATTGTAATTTAAAAGTTATTCTTAATTTTAATTTTAATCTTGAATTCTGAATGGTGTGTAAATCTGCTGCTTAGTTGGCTAACCAGCATATTGGGTTTCAGATGCCAATGTGCTGGTTGTCCATGTTCGTTTTTTTTTTTTTTTTCTCTCATTACCACGCAGCTCCACTAACTAGACCAGTAATTGCAGCATATACCAGACTGGGCCAGCATGGAATTCATACCATTTTAAACTTTCAGTAGAGCTTGTAGTGCAGAAGAGAACAAGTTTCTCCAATAGAAGCAAGCTAAACACACTTCACATGTGAATTGCACAAAGGCAGCGTTATAATTCCAGACAATTTGCAACAAGGTCTCAGACATAGACAGCCTGTTGCTAGGAGAACTGCAGCTCTTGGTTTTATTTCAATCCCAATTTCCATTGGACTCAAAACAGCAACAGCAGAGGGATTGATTTCAGCAATTTCCTATTAGCTTCTTAATACTGATATGAGGTTTCATAAACGAGAGAGAAGGACGGTGTGAAATTAGCAAGTGCTTTATTAAAGAGCTAGCATGTGGCAGAACAAATAGCCATGCCACAGTGTGCATTCACACACCAGTGATCTAAAGCAGGCCACAATGGAAGCAATAGAGCAGTAAGCTTGGAAATCGGATTGGAGCATGCCCTGGCAGTGTTATTAGCTTTTTTCAAATGGTTAGGACTTTTGTGGATCATTTATGGATAAATGTTGTTCACTGAGGTTTTTAAGAGCTTAAAAAAGCATTATTAATTGAAAATATCCAGTCCACTGCAGCTCCTACTATAAATGTATTTCTCCATTCGGTATATTTTCAAACATGTGCGCCATCATTTGATAGTGATACATGCAAGAAGACAAGAGGGGGGTAGGTGATCATGTGCATTGTTTCCACATGAATCAATTAAGTTAAATCAATATAGTTTTCCCCATGTATAGGTCATAAAATTTGTCAGAATATATATATATATTTTTTTTCATGTAAATATACTATAATATCTAATATAATATATAAACCATGTAAATACTGGAATACATTTATTTTAAGTGACCCAGTTAAGTAAATGTATTGGTGATTGATCTTCCTGTGTCATATATTTTATTGCTACTAACACTCTAGCTAAGCAATAAAAAATGCCATGTTACCATGCTAAATAGTCATTGCTCATTGAGTAAAGCAACAATCAGCATTCTCCTAGTGTACCCATCCTCAACTTAAACAAAAGCTCTACTTTTCACCTCAACGGAAACCCAACATATGAGAAAATGTCCTAAATCTCAATATAAAAATAAAAAAACCACATAAAAAAATCCCATTTTCGAGATAGAATTGGTCACTATAAACTGTGATTTCAAAGCAGCATATGGGTTTGGATTTACATGAGGGTGAATAAACAATGCCAGAATTGCCATTTTTTGGTGAACTACTCTTTTAAAAGAAAAGTTACTACAGTGCATAAATAACCAGGCACCATGGGAAACATCTTTTGTAAACAGCAAGGCTTCTGGATACCAGGGTCTTCTGTTGCGCCTACTGATATTAATTAGCCATCATTAGCCATCTCCCCTGGTGGCCATAATCAAACAGACATTTGCCCTCCAATACGGAACCTGCCATCTCTCAGAATCCTTGTCCTGGGTTCCATACTGGCAGATGTCACCAGAGACGTGACTGGCATTAGAAACCCACCACTACTCATAGTAGACATCATCTTTCGAAACGCAAGGGCCGAGAGATGAACGGATTAAGAGATGAAGATGAAGTGGGAATGAGATCAGGCCCAAGTTCAATTGCATGACTGCTAGTGTATATATCAGCACTTCCTTCATGCTGACAGGCTTTCGAATCCGGCTTGGCTCATATCGTTGTTATTAAATTAACGTGTCGTATGAGAGGGATTTAAGTCTGGTGGAATGACATGCCGGCATCTTCTTCGCTTGGGCACCAGCATGGTTAACAGAATCCTTAATGCGCATTTATACTCTCGCGCCTCGCTTAAGTGAATGTTCAGCCGTATGCAAGGCTCTTTGCGAAATTGGGTAGACGGGGAACAGGGAGGCCAATGGGGAGTTTATTTCTTCGTCATTGGCTGGGCGAAGCCAGAGATGCAGTAATTAAAGACGTAATGTTATACGAGTATCAAATATGCATGAGAGACATGCAAAGGACAAGGACTTATCACACTCATGCCTTTCTGGACAAGACGCAAGCCACTAGAGACACCAGACCCCTTTTTACAATGATCATTATTCCCGCCAGGGAATTTGGGAAGTCTCTTGATGAATAAATGCATGGGATGTTGGAGGGGAATAGCTCTCCTACTGTGAGTGTCACTGGATGACACCGACCCATGCAAAGTGGCGGCACACATCTTTATCGAATCCGTCATTGAAAAAGATGGAAATCGGGATCCAAATGATGTGTCTCTTTTAGTTAATGGAAGGGAAAATAGAAATGTAGCACTGTAGTGTGGAGACTTTCACGCAGATGGTAATGACAGTGGGCTGGATCCACTTACCAGTTTCCAGTAGATGCACCGCAGCAATGCTCTGCCAGAAACAGGCAATATCCTGCAGGAGCCAATTAAGAGCTGCGGCTGAATTTGTAAAGATCAGTTGGAATGTGTGGATTTTTTTTTTTTTTTTACCCAGTTAATTAGCTAAATAATGGTGTAACAAAAAAATTTCCTTACATAAACTTAAGCTGTCATTTCATTTCATGTCTTGTTCCTTAAAGGAGTAAAAGAGGCACTGAAAAGAAACAATTGCTATTGTTACTGCAAATCTCTCCCTTGTAAGACACATTAAATAATGCTACATATAATGAGCTAATAGATGTCACATCAAAAGAATTTACTCGTTATGAATAATTGAGAATGCTGTTGAAATACCTTCCGGAGTAAAAGCACTTGCCTTGCTCATTTCCCACCACAAACAGCTCGTTTTGCTCGTTCACTTAATAAACAACACCATTAGACCTTTGGCATGATGTGCTGATTCCAATTACCATCAGTGTAAAAGAACGCTAAAGTGATAAAAAAAAAGTTCTCCCAATTTACTCCCCTTCATGTCCTTACAAACCAGTATGACTTTTTTGTTCTTCTTTAGAACACTTTGAAGAATGCTGGTAACCAAATGATTATGGTGATCATTGCCTTCCATGGTATGGAGAGAAAAATAACAGCAGGAAATGTCTCTAAATATCTTTGAATTCATCCTCTCACAAGCCACAGGCTTGTACATGACATAAAGGTTGTTGCCATTCAATTGGACCTCATTGTGTAAAATCACAAAGGCAGACACAAACAGAAAACATCTTTTTTTAACATAACAAAGACATTATTTTAGCATGATGTGGATAAAGCTGAATGAGTCCTTACATTTGAACAAACCCCTATTCCACAAGGTCAAACAGCCTTTTCACATGTCAATGATAAATAGTCCCCAAATAGGGAATTCATGCACCAGCCTCAATGGCTGGTTAAGGGGAGGAGAGATTGGATTTGAGAAGGAGGGGTGGAGCGAAGAGACATAGGGGTCCCCTGGGTGTACTTAATCCACTGACGACAAGCAACAAGAGTATAATTATAGGGCTAAAACGTGAGAGGATACATGCCATTGTCACATGAAATGACACATTTTGATGTATTCCATATGGCATCACCTTGGCAATCTGGCAAGATCAATTCTCGGCAAACTGGGAATCAGATTGGCCAGTTCCCCAAGGACCACAGTACTAAATGTATATGCGCATAAATGTAACTAGAGGTGTTTAATTAATTGAGGGTGACCGAAACACCAAATTGATACTAGATTGATAACAGACAAGACCAGCTATACATATTAAAATACTAAGGCTTAATTTGTAACAAGGGTGAACATCGAACAAATAACCATCTGTTAAGCCAACCAGACTTTAGAAAATAATACAATATCGTAGTACTCTGTTATACACTATGGCATAGCTATGGTACCAAAACATGGTAAAATGATGGTACTTTTTTGTTAGAGGTGTCTGGTTTTAAAAACAATGGTCAGTGTTACTGTTCGTTAGGTTCTGAAATGAATGTAAAGGACACACTGTTCTGAAAATGAATGAGTATCACAAGCTTCGCATCTCAGTACTGTTAATATATGCATACTTACTTGAAAGCCAAAATTAACATCCGCCTTGAGCAGAAAAATGCAAATCGTCTTCCAATAATGGATGAATTCAGTCGCAAAAGCAGGTTAATTAAATTGTTGTGCATGGTCGCATTTCTTAAAATGCATGACAGGACCATGCAAATGGGAAAAAATACCAGTACAAACTACATGGGATGTCTCACGCTGTATTACAAAAATATATTTTGAAGTGTCAATTTGCTTTAAAAAATATTCATGTTTTTGTTATCTTTCTAAGCTCCAAAAAACTGTACACTAGAGTCTAACAATATGTTTGACCATCTACATGCTAATTTCTTGTTGTTGCTGTTTCCAAAAGATTTTTTTTTTCAACGTCTTTGAGGATGCTGTCTGTATTGTATAATGGGGCACTCGAATGGCATTTTAACGTTAAATATTGTGAACACTGGGCATAAGGACATTGGAAGATCAGCAATGGGGTCAGCAATTATGAACCAGAGAACTCTTTTAAGCCAGACTTACACAAGAGAAAGGTCTCTGGGAGATTAAAAAGAGGTTAATGGACACAGAAGGTTGTGATAAGCATGAATATGAACTGAATAAATAACAGTGTGCTGGTGACATAAGTTTGTTTTCATATATGGTACAGCTCTTCCCAGAAATAAAAACACATTTTCAGTGTGATTTTAGTGACCACAGGTGTAGTTCACCACATTAACTCAGGGCTCTCAAGTTTTACTAAAAGCTTGGAGTGAGATCACATGCGGTAAGGGGAGGAGCCCTAATGAAGCCACGCCCCCATATGTCCCCGCCCCCCAATTTTACCCATTGTTCATAATTAACCAGCCCAAATTGAAATTATAACAATTGGTAAATCTGATAAATGACAGAGCAATTGATCACATCAAATATACTCTTTAATGTTATATTTCAAAATTACAAATAAGTTATACAAAAATTACAAAAATATAACAAATTGCTCCAAACAGTTTGGAAAAACAAATCTTTTTGCATTTTGAATGTCTAGTCAAAATGGTATACCGGTAATTATTTATTGTGTGGTGCATGGGACATTGTGAACAAATGACATATTAGAGTATTAAGGTGTGTGTGTGTGTGTGTGTGTGTGTGTGTGTACACAAGAGTACACACTCCAGCTTATGAAATGTGTTTTGTGTTTGAAAAATACAAATGCAATGGCAATGATTAATGTATGTTTTGACAGGATATAAAATATTACCCAGAGCACTCTGCTTTAATACATAGCCTTAATGTAACTAGAAAGACTATTAATACAGTATAATATAGAATTTAAAATAAATAAACAAATTTAAATGTATTTAAAATAAAATGAAGAAATACATCTTCATTCCTTCCCATACCCACTAACATTCCCTTAGTTTAAGAAAACGTAAGCTAGCCAAACTGAGCCAAAGCTTCTGGCCTGGTTGCAGAGTAGTTGTAGAGTTTTTAACTGTATTAATAATAATGTAAACGATGGGCTATATATTAAATGTTCTAGCCTAAAAACGTTAGACGAGCTTTCTTCCAACTTACCTTCTCCATTACGACGTGTGTTCGCGCAATGTTGTTGGTTACCTAGTAACGAACGTCCGGTGGCCGAGAATGTTCCGTCAACTTCCGTGTGTTCGCGCATCTGTGTTGCCTTGTAACGAACGCAATACGTGCTGAGATACGTGCTGGCGGCAGGAAACTTCACTTTGTGTGCCTGCGCCTCGTATACAACGTTATATATAAAGCTCGCAGGACAACTTGGTTGGCATTGCCTTTTCAGCGTGAGAAATACACGGTGTGGCGTGTGAGCGTGTGAACTGGTTGAATTGCGTGTGTCTCACGCCCAATGCGTGAGACTTGAGAGCCCTGTTAACTATGATCATGAGCATTTGACTACCAAAAAGTGGTTACTTTGTCAAACTTCTGCAAATGTTTTGCTCGAAAAGTGTGCATGTGCAATGGTATTCATACATTAACTGTGGTGGCCTATGTATGGCTGCTAGAGCACTTTGCTCTATGAAAGCAAACAAGCACAAGGGTTCACCTGCCAAATGTAGGTAATTTTTATAAAGCTAGATGCATGCTGTGCGTCATTGTAAAATACGAGTGAGGTATTGAGTGAAAGCCAAGGCAGCCTGTGCAACATCAACAGTCTTTCATGTCAGACGGTCTAATATAAATCTCAGCCAAGACTTTGGTCACAATAGACAGCACTGGGCATTTTAATTCAGTCCACATGCATTCTGACAAAGTTTTTTTTTTTTTTTTTTTTACAAAAATAGATAAATAAAATAAATATAAATAAACAAATAAATACTGTTCAGACGATTACAAAAGTACTTTCAAGAGTTTTTTTTATGCAGAGAGTTTTCAGCTGTTCCAGACTTGGGTCGGGCTGCAAATGTGCCAGTGAGCGTTTGTAAATGAGGAGCAGTCTGTGCAAAAGCTGTTAATGCCACAAAAAGGAACAGAGCATTTAGCATCCCATTCATTAAAAATCACATTCACACACTGTACACACTTGACTCTGAGAAAAAAGTGACATTATGTGGGTGGTTAAAGTTTCCTGGCAGAGTTGATTTGGAATTTGTTGAGAATTGCCTACTGTATAATCTCAGGATACAGTCATAATAACAAAAGCTGATCTGAGATCAGATCACGCTTCTTTGAGCTATCTATGCACCAACTGCTGGATTTCTGTGCTGAGGCATTTGACAGGTTGTGAAAGGATAACTGGAGATATATTTTGGTCTTCTTAGGTAGGTGCACATAGTCATCGGTGCTGTCAAGGTATTAATGCGCTCTCTTTTATATATATATATATACTGACATATGCATTAATATTGATGATGCTTTCTGCATGAAAACACATTGGTCGCTGATGATATCACTCTCCCTGCATGCGGCATGTGAACAACGCACAGAGATTTGTTTGACCTTCCGTGTGCAGAAAAAAAACTTTCCTTTTTTTTATTTAGCAAAAGGAAATCAATACAGATTTGCAGATAGAAGTGCTAAACCAAGAAATGAGATTAACTTTTAGTTCACTTTTAGCAGCATGGGAAAACCACTACGGCAGATTTTTCCACTGTATAGGCTTTTTAAAAAGTATTCTGAGAAATGTATTACAGCCCACATTGTTTAATAAATACATTTTTCACTCTTCCCCTACCATTGAAGGAAATTTCCGTCATTTATGAGACAACGCTTCCCCGAAATTGAAGAAAATGTACAGCTTTCCGTGTTTTCACTGTTACGGAAGGGGGTGCTATGACACATCTGAAAGAGTACTGAATGTCCTGATCAAAAGACATGTGAAAAAGAAGCAAAGACAAGCGATAGCATATGTAAGCAGATGCATATGTAAAATAACGTGATCGTCAACATTAAACAGCATATAAATCCAAACTGCCTATGTTACTAAATGAAATGTTGACCCAGGACAAGCTATAGGACTGTGAAGATTTGGGGCTGTTGATGGACTCGATCTACTCCATCCACGTTTTGATCATCGTTCTGAATCCGATCTTGACAAGAATGCGTTTTTTTCAGCTTTTTGCTCAAATTGCTACTTTTTTTAATGAAAATGTAACCACGTTCAAGTGTTGATAAAAAAAAAACAATGCATGAAGCTAGAATGAAACAGTTGTTTTGTTTAAAAGCAGAGGCTTTGTTCTTTCTTTTGATATATTGCATCTTCAGATATTCATACAACAAAATATTCTGGGGGCCATGAACATTTTGTGAAAATGATCAAAAATTCTGGCGGTGGCTGGCAACTTTATTAAAAAAACTTTGGTGGGGAAAGTGTGAAATTGTTTTACATGTAACAAAAGCATCCCTGCTGTCCAATATTGTTATTTTAAACCTCATATAGTTGAGTTGCAGAGCAAACATTTATTTATTTATTTATGTTTGTTTATTATTGCTTTTATAATTTTTTATATTACTTTTATTGCTTGCTTATTTTATTTAGTATTGTTAGCTTTTGCGTTTTTACACTTTTCTATTATTGTACATCACTTTTCAGTAGTTTTTAAAGGAACACTCCACCGTTTTTTGAAATACACTCTAAAAAATAATTCAAGGGATCTGTTACCACTACATAATTTAATACATTGTTGTAAATTAAAAATTCTAAATTGTTAATTTGATTAAACCTTTTAAGTTGCCAGCATTATTTTAATGAGTTGTCATGACAGAATAATGTTGATAATTGCATCAACTTAATAATGTATGTAATTTAAACATAAATATATGTGTTGATTAGTTTAAAACAATATTTACATTGTAGCAACCCAATAAATTAGCTTGATAACTTAATTTTTCCACACCATTTGAGTTCAGGATTTCAAAGCTCCTCCCCCACTTAACGAGCAAGAAGCAAGTTCAGACATGTTTTAGGCTGACCAGTATGACACAAAGGATATTTCAAGGTGAGTAATCTGAGTTTTATTTAATTTACAAATAAATGATCTCCATTTAACTAGAGGTTTAGCTACACCTGGTAATACAGTTGATGTTAGCAGTGTAATTTGACCAGGATAGCAGTGGATAAGAATGTAAAAACGGTTTCAATGAAGAATATGCTAAGCCAGAGAGGGAATTTCATTTGTGCTGTAAATAGGAAAATAATTTAATATGAATGAATAATTTAAGAAAGAAGAGTACATTTTCAAGGAGTTTGCTGTGAGTATTACAACATTTTGAAAATAAAAGGAAATCTTCACTTGGCACAGTGTAAACACACAGGGCAACAACATGCTCCTGCACTGCTCTCTTTCAGTTCAAATTTGAAGTATATTAAACTGGCCACACACTGGGTCTACCCAGGTCAGTGATAGCATAACAATGGGCTATTTAGTTTAATAAAGAGATGTATGGAAAAAGACCAGTGATTAACTGAATTAAGTAAGATTAACTTAAAGAATCAGCAATAATAAGCAAATTCATTAGCTCTAACATGCTATCTATATTTTCTCTTGCTTTACAAGAACACACAAGAGTTTGAGGAAGACATTGAAAGGCAAGTGATGACAATTGCCATCATCGGTGATCAACCTACTTCAGGATTTTACCACAAGACGGCAACCATGGTTTAGGCGGGCATCAAAATCCTGAATGGAATGGATATCTCAAGGTGCTGTGCTCTGCTGATGGACATAATATATGCTCTGAATCTGAGTTTTGGTAAATATGATCAAATATGGCTGTAAAAAATAAATCTGCATTTTTAATCCTTTTGATATTTTATTTAAAATATGTGCAAAAATCTAACCTTTCATTGAAGTGAAATAATTGAAAGTATGTGTGTGTGTGTGTGTGTGTGGGGGGGGGGTGGGGTGGGGTGGGGGTGGTCACATTATGAATTAAATGATTTCTAGAATAGGCTGTCAGGTTTAGATTTTTTTATCTGTTGGTATTTGATCGGATCCATGATGCCATGTATCTGAACAAGATGTCCAGGACCTCTGCAGAAAATGAGGCCCACAGCATTAAAGATACAGTAGAGTATTTCATTTTACACATGGGGTACTTTTTTATCCCTGTGTGCACCAAACCCATCTTAAAGGATAACTCCAGTCAATTTTAACATTGAGCTAATTTTTTTGTACATTTGGAGTGCTGTCAATACAGAGAACAACGACAAAAATCGGTGTTGCCTACACCGTGTTATCCTCTTTTTAAAATTCGCACCCTGTTGAATTCAATGGGGCAAGTTTTAAACCTGCTTTTAGCCTCTTAACATCCTTGATGTGTCATTACAAGTGCACAGCCACTGCAGTAGATGTGAAAGATATTAATAAAAATTGTTTATTCAGCCAGCGCACATACCTGTATTTACATCCTGTTTTTGGTCAAAGTCCACAGTAGTCGATTGTCCAGTTCACGCGCGTGATCATAGGTAACTAAACCAACGCGCGTGAACTCGACAATCGACTACTTTGGACTTCGACCGAAAACATGATGTAAATACAGGTATGAGCGCTGGCTTAAATAACATCATTTTTACTAATATCTTTCACATCTACTGCAGTCAGGTTTACTCGTGTTCACTCTGAAGGAATCATTCACATGACCTGTGCACTTGTAATGACACATCAAGGATGTTAAGAGGCTAAAAGCAGGTTTAAAACTTGCCCCATTGAAGTCAACAGGGTGCGAATTTTAAAAAGGGGATAACACGGTGTAGGCAACACCAATTTTTGTCGTTGTTCTCTGTATTGACAGCACTCCAAATTTACAAAAAAAATAGCTCAATGTTAAAATTGACTGGAGTTATCCTTTAAGTGTTTGCTGCCAAAAAAACTAATGTTTTTTTGTATCATCTGAACATAGAACCCGTCCCGGTTGAAGTTCCAGTAGTATCAGTTACTTTTCAAATGTTCTATGGTCAGATGAAACAAAAAAATTTGCTTTTCTGGCAGCAAACACTTAAGATGGGTTTGGTGCACACAGGGATAAAAAAGTACCCCATGTATAAAATGAAATACTCTGCTGTGTCTTTATGCTGTTGGCCTCATTTTCTGCCAGAGGTCCTGGACATCTTGTTCAGATATACGGCATCACGGATTCGATCAAATACCAACAGATAAAAAATCTAAACCTGACAGCCTGTTCTAAAAATCTTACAGCGGAGAACAAGATGGAGAGATTCTGTATGGTGGAATGGTCTCTGGTTAGATTAGATTTATTAGATTTAGGTTAGATTTTTGCAAATTTTTTAAATAAAATATCAAAAGGATTAAAAATGCAGATTAATTTTTTTCAGCCATATTTGATCATATTTACCAAGGGGGCAAACACTTTTTCACACCACTGTACCTGTGAAGTGTTTCAGAAGCTGTTTCTTGAACTTGATGGACTGAAACCCTGTGCAAAAGTAATGCGTCTGAAGAACAGTATTTTCTGAAATCTCTACCTGTTCCGGAGGAAATTTGTTAAATTTTTCTTTTCTTTTTTTAATTTGAGGTCTACTGTAGGCTGATCTTTGTGTTATATTTCATACTGCTTGAAAAACTGAGGTTAATATATGAATGTCAGTAGCATTTATATATGCTTGTTTGTGACAGTAGCAATCTTAGATGTTTTAAAAATTGAGTTTAATGTGAAGAAATAGTTTTAAAATTTAAAGTTTTACAGATAGTTAGACACTGTGGAAAAATATATAAATGCCAACAACTTTGCTGTGTTGGAATTTATTCATTGTGATGGCATAACTGAGTATGCATACAAATGTTTTAAAGGCAAATCTGTAGGGCCAGTTTGTTTATAATTTGTGGGGAGCACACATTTTTGTTTTGTAAATTGTGCAGTGCAAAATTTTGAAACTCGATTTTTGAAACTGCAGTTCAAAATAAAATAAAAAGTTAACTAACAAAATTGTTGTTGAATGAATTAATGTCTTACAAGCAACTAAATGAATGAACAAAAACATGAAGAAAAAAAGCTAAACAATTAAAGCAACTTAATTTTTTATAGGTTGTGAACTTGAAAACTTGCATTTATAATTATGGTAATTATTTATAATTATGGTAATTAATTAACACTGAATTTATTTAAAAATTTATGTAAAAAAAATAGTTGGAACAACTTAATTTTTTCAAGTACTCAACTTAAAAAACAGAGTTTATGCTACTTAAAAATACCTCTGTCTAAAGAGTAAAAGGTAATTTGTCTAACTCAATATAGTTTGTTGGCTGAACTTAATGTTATTAGAAGTTGTCATAACGCAAATATATTGATGCAAACTGTTGCGTTGATTTTTTTTGTTTGACCTACACAATATTTTTTAGAGTGTAGGGCTTATTCACCTTCTTTCCTACATTTAGATAGGTGGGCAAATGCATTTTTGTCTCAGTGCATGCATTGTTTTAGTTTGACAGGGTTGGCGCTAGCTTAGCTTAGCATAATGAATGGAATCCTTTGTTGCCAGCTAGCATGTCCTGAGTAAAAGTAATATAAAAAACAAAACAAAAAACACCTAATTACCTCTTGTGGCCTGCGTATTCACAATGAGTACAAATAGCGATGCAGATTAACACTAGGCGATTTCCCAGGCAGATATTGACATATATTAAGGACTATATTAGGGGGAAGCACAGGCGAAGCACTGCTACTTGGGTGTGATATCTCTGCGCCCAAGTAGCAGTGCTTTGCCTGTGCTTCCCCCTAATATAGTCCCAAGTCAATATCTGCCTAGGAAATCGCCTAGTGTTAATCTGCATCGCTTTTTGTACCTGTTGTGGGTTTTTTTTTATTTTTTATATTACTTTTACTCAGGACATGCTAGCTGGCAACAAAGGATTCCATTCATTATGCTAAGCTAAGCTTGCGCCGACCCTGTCAAACTAAAACAATGCATGCACTGAGACAAAAATGCATTTGCCCACCTATCTAAATGTAGGAAAGAAGGTGAATAAGCCCTATTTCAAAAAACGGTGGAGTGTTCCTTTAATAAATATAATAATGTATAAATGAATATGACTTGAAAACATAGTAATAATAATTTATATATTTATAATATTATTTTTGCAATTTATTATAAATAAAACAAATAAAAATCCTAATACAATTATAAAAAGCACTCTCCTGTGCAGTGTTGTGCGTGGGTCAAGTGCAGTAATGTGATGCTCAGTGTTCATATTAGATATCATATGCAAATTAATAAATAGTACACTCACGGATTATGGTAGAGTTTGACTTAGGCTTACGGATATGATTGCTTGACAAGAATTTCGTTCCACAACCAACAAAGCATACTGATTCAGGAAGATGTCCTACTTGCCAAATCTTCATCTGTTCCATTACAATATTAAGTGACTCGTATCAGAAAAGAGCATGCCAGAATCTTGGGTGCTTTTTAGTTTGATAAGCAATTTACCGCTAGACTGAACATGCATCTCAGCTAAAACAGCCATCTTATTTATAAAAAGCAAAAAAACAATAAAAAAAAAAAGCATAATGCTTGCATCGTTCTCTCCATTCAATAAACTTCAATAGGCCAAGGCAGGCCTTTAAAGTCCGGCTGACTACACCCAAGGTGAGCCGTGCTTTTTCCATGGACATGAATGTTATGATATTTGGTAATGTCTAGACATAAGCAGGAAATCCAAGCTTTAGCATAATGACCTAATTAAAGTAAACTAGAGGTGATTGTTCAGTTTGTGTATGCTTCATCAGTTCATCCTATACCCACAAGCCATTCTACTATAGTTGGTTTAGTTTCCACAGGTGGGAAAGACATGTATTACCTCATGTTTCAGAATTTTTTTCTTGGTAGTAGCACCTTTTAATGAATCAAACCCTAACGTGGGGATATGAGGTCTTATGAAGATTTTCCATGTGAAGAGGCCACCTCCATTGCCTCACTATAAGAACTGAGTTATATAAGTTTTTAAAGCAGAGGAGTTCTTCATAGAACATATGATTATGCCCGCACAGCGAATGGCCACTTTGAGTGAAAGTGGCCCGTGATAAACACCTACTTAAAATTTATAGAATACATACTTTACTTTGCCAACTCAAAGATCTGCCGATGGCTTGGAGTGTGATGGAAGTAGTCATTTGTGCAGAGCTGACACACCGCATGAGCTCATCTCTAAGAATAGAAGAATAACATCATCACCAGAGTCTCTCAGGAGATGTGGAGTAGAGCAGATGCTCTCTGATGACCCCAATAAAACTGATCTCTCCCTCCTCCAGGCACGAGAGGTAGGAGCTCATGCACGTAAACACAGACAGGAGCGCAAATCCACATGAAAGCGTCCGGAACTCGGCACCCTTGATTGAAAGATACAGAGAACCTGTCTCAATAATGCACTTTCCTTTTTCAGTGCACAGTCAGCCAAAATCTAGCAAATACCCTGCTAGAAAATCAACCTTGGGGCATGGTGACTGGTAAGCCAGTTTTGACAAAAAACTGTTCTGGGGCACCATTGACTTCCATTGTATTCTTTTTTTCCTACTATGAAAGTCAATAGTGCCCCAAAGCGGCCTGGTTACAAACTTTCTTCAAAATATCTTCTTTTGTGTTCAGCATAACAAATGAACAAATTTTACAGGTTTGGAACAACTTGAGGGTGAGTGAATGCAAGAATTTTATTTTTTGGGTGAACTATCCCTGACTATTTCTGACCAGCTAATGACTAAAGTTTGGACCAGCTTGGACTAACTAATGATCAGATTGGACCAGATAATGACCAGTTTTGACCAGCTAATGATTCGTTTTTGACCAGGTAATGACTGACTAAATTAACAGTTTGGACCAGCTTGGATTAGCTAAAGACCAGCTTCGACTGGCTAAGGACTAAGTTAGACAAGCTTATTACCAGCTTAGACAAGCTAATTATCAGCCAGCTAAGGTCTAGATCTGGCCAGCTAATAACTAGCTAAATAAACAGTTTGGACCAGCTTGGACTAACTAATGATCAGATCGGAGCGGCTAAAGACCAGTTTTGACCAGCTAATGACTAGATGGGCTTTGACCAGCTAATTACCAGCTAATGACCAGCTAAATAAACAGTTTGGGCCAACTTGGGTAACTAATGATCAGCTTTCACCAGCTTACGGCTAGTTTAGACAAGCTAATAAACAGCTTTAAACGACTAGCTTAGACAAGCTAATGGCTGGCTAAATTAACAAATTTGGACCAGCTTGGACTAACTAGTGATCAGCTTGGATCCACTTGGACAACCTTTAATAAGCAATTTACAATCTTAGATCAGCAAGAAACCAGATACTACATTCCAAAACACATCTACCAGCTTAAGCTATTAGTGTGTTTTGCTGAATGTGTTTGGCAAGGATGACCTTGTAGATGACTTATCACTGCATCATGGCATTTAAAAGACTCAAGGATCAATATAGTTAGCACATTCTCTGAGTTATTTCCACAAATGGGTTCAAATCTGAACAAAGCATTGTGCTTTGCAACCTGATGTGAGAACCAGCTTGCAAAGCACCTGATGTGAGAACCAATAAAGCAACCTGATGTGAGAACCAGCCCAAAAACAAGCAACGCTAAGAGTAATTATCTGTAATTATTGTAATTATGTACTAAAGGCTTGATCTTCTAAAGTCTGGTGCTTGTATTGCTTGCCGTGCCTGTTTTGATTAAGTTAGCATTTTTGATGTTGGTTGCAGCCATGTAAGGTGGGGCTCAATGTCACATGGGCCGCCGAGCAATCATTATCTCCTGCTGTAATGATCCAATTACATTGCCCCGGCACCTATTAACGGGGCTAAATTACAGTGCTGACCTTTGATTCAGAAATTAAACTCTTCCATTAAAGACCCCACTCTGTAATTCAAAACAGCAAAATCAAGCCCTACTGCACCCTATGGTGATAGCGTGCTCATCCTGCTCTCTATATTTCTCTTTCTCCCTCCCCTTTGTTTAGAACAGCATACTACCTTCTCATACTATTTCTGCAGTATGTATACTGTATATGTGTATGAAAATTGTATGCGCGCATAGAACACTATGCTTACTATAGTACATTTACCAAACTGTTCAGTATATATTATCGAATCCAATCCACAAGACACTACATCCCACAATGCAATGTTCTTGACTCAATCATGCATTACCAGTCAGAAAAATAAAACGTAATAAAAGTCACAATCAAGCATAATTTTTTTTTACTCATTATTTGCAGTAGTTGTAAATTGCAGGAAATTCAAAAGCAACTAAAATGATTTTTATTTTATTTTTTATTGTTGATTAAAATAAAGATCAAATAAAATATGACATGATATGCTTAAACTTAGAAAACTTAAATGAAAATTGGAAACATTGTTTTGGGATGTAACTAAAATAAAATAATTTGATATAATAATGTGAATGTGATCAATTGATAAAAAAATTATGTGAAGTATTACAATACTAAAACTCAAAACAAATCAAAATTAAATAGAAATACTGCAAATATAGGCTACAACTAAAACCTAATTCAAAATATTGATAAATACTATGACAGCATATACAGTAAATAACACTGCAAGAATAATACATGAACCTAAAATTGGATTAAAATGCAAAATCCTAAATAAATAAACAAATCTATTAATAATTCATTAATTAAAGTTTTTTTAAATTCTAGGTTGGCAAATGGATACTCTATCATATTACTGTTTTAATTGATGCATAATGCATGCAGTTTCTCTTACTATTTAAAAAAAATATATAAATAAATAAGTATGCAGGATTTGTATACTGTGCAGAATGCAGTAACCTAGTATGCCGAATGGATTTAAATAAGCTAGAATGTGTTAACCGCAATTAAGAGTACTACATTTGTAGTGATAGCCCAAATCAGTCTTACATTTGCCAAAAATATTAAACATATGAACATAAAATGCCAATTAAGAGAAAATCAGTAATGGAAAACAAGTGAGACCATAAAATTATGTTTATCACACTCTTATTATGACAGATCGGTAGGCAAAATACTACAACAATGTGCAAAGATGCTTTGTTTCATGTGGCATTTCTAGTCAATAATGAGACAGTATATTAACATTTTGCTGACTTGGTGTCCCTTCCTCGTCTTTTCTTCATACTATTCATTCGCTCTCTTCCATCAGAGGAGCAGCAGCAAAGCACTGGCACAATTCACATATTATACTCAGAATGCAATCTGACAGGCTAGCGCCTGAAGCCTTGTACGTTGTAGCCTTTGTAATGTCCAGCCATCAAAAGCATGTCTCACACTCTCAGTCTCCAAACCACAACCCCAAACCAGTCTGCCTATGTGTGTTTGAAAGCAGCCAATCACAGCCACCATTCACCTGCCAATAAATGTGCATGACATCAATGCATTTCCGAACTGCTGATTGGTTTCCATTTGGTTGTTCATGAATTTTAACAGGCCGGAATATCCCTCAAATTTAAGCACACAGGGGGTTTTACTATAAAACGTAAAACCTTGTATTTGTGTGATTTATAAGCTACAGTTTATTCATGTAAGGATGTAAAGATTTTTGCTCAGGGATTGATATATGTTTTATAGTTATTTTATTTACTGGCAGATTTATTTTATATAAAGTCATTTTAATATTATATTATATTATATTATATTATATTATATTATATTATATTATATTATATTATATTATATTATATTATATTATATTATTTTTATATTATAGTCTGAGCCTTGTCTCAGACTTTTAATCTTAAACTATGAACATCATCATACAAATATTCAATATTTATTGTTTGATTTATATCAATTTTTAAACAAATTGCAGCCTTTTTAACTGGTATTTCTACTCTAGAGGTTTATTTACCACTATAATCATTGAGTAATGTCTGAAGACAAATATGATAACAAATCTGAAATGTCAGTGCGGACATTATGGATGTCAGTCCATTTTCTATATTTGAACTATCTTTCATGCACACAAAGACAAAAAAATCAATTTCTCCCTGCAGTCTGGCTTTGCTTTAATTACATGGACAAGCTGGCAAAGAACACGAGAGCTCATTGCTTGCTTCGTCACATCACGCTGATGTTAATTGGCTTCCAATGAACAGCTAAAAGGAGCGATTTTCAAGAAATGTAATCATCTTTGATCTAACACAAAGACTTACTTTAATTTGTGTAATATAAACACGGCGCAAAAGCTCCACATTATACATTTATTCATCCACTAAATCAATATCTAGGTTGTGTAAAGAAAATTGGGAGTTTTAATCTATACATCCATAAATGACAGTTAGATAAACACAAGCAATAATCACAATCCAGATAGCACAATCAATTCTTCAGGTGGACGGCAGCCCTGGGAAAAAGAGAGGCAAACAAAACCATTTATGATAATTTGGCCCCACTAAAAAATAATGCAACTTGTCATGGCAAATGAGCGCAGCGGTGAGGTAATTCCACCTCCCATGCATACTGATGACTCCATTTCCACAGCAAGCAATATGGAAAATCCCTTTATGGTAAAAAAAAAACAATGCTCAGTTCATGAACCTACATGTGACTACATGTGTATGTGTAGGCATTACAAATCTAATTTTATAGACAAAATTAATCAATAAATAAAGAATACACTATATACAGTATATACACTCAGTGTACATATAGTGTACGTATATCTGCACATTTGCACTACTAGTGTCCTTCATGAGATTCTAACAGAAATTTACCATTTCAATGCTGTGTAATGGTCCTGTCTCATTTCATTCACATTGCACATCGCTGATTCTAAGCTAGAGACCTTCATTTGGCACATGAGATGGCTAGACTGACAGCTGGTTGATGCAATGTGTAATAGACTCAAGGTGAGTACTGACAGAACCTCTTTTTTAAACATCACTATAATGGTTCCTGGATACAGTGATCGAACGTCATTTATAAAAACAGTGAGCACAAACTTAGTGGTTAATGGACTGTTATGGTATAAATTGACCATTTTCTATATTTCTATGGATATTGTATGCTCTGATGCATTTTTTTCCAGTATATCTTTTTCATGGGATCAAAACCAAGACCTTAGCATTGCTATTGCTATGCTGATTCAGTTATGCTACATGAACATATGTGATTTAATAATGTATTAACAACATGTGATCAGTCTTTCACCCACACAACGAATATCATTAGCAGTGAGATGGAATGTATTAGATGAGTCCAAGTATATAAGTGCGAATATAAGTTATATATATTTAAGTGTCATTTTCTCTCAAAGAGACCCTCAGAAAATCGCTTTCATGATACATATACATGACCGACTCTCCCAGTCCAAATGATCCCAGAACATAAATTCAAATTACAGTCCATATTAGAGAGAACATTCTTGGGGAGAGAAAATATCCAAAATCAGTCATAGACTCTTGTTTGCATTTTTATCCAGAGAAATCTCATTCCGCCCGGCACCGCCAACACATTTATAAGAAAATTATTGCACAGAAAATGTGTGTAGAGTTTTTATACTGTGCATTTAATTAGATCAGCTATCTGGTCTGACACAACACATTCTACCACAGGGGTAATATAACCATCTTCTTCAATTTTATATGTGTTATGAGTTATTTTTGTTATAACTGGGCCTCAGACTCTAGTGTGACAAATCAAAAATGCTGAATATCAATGGAAAGCCAAATAGAAATATCCCTTTGGATGTGGCTCTAAAAATTTTCAGTGGAGTAAAATCACTCTAGATAGCCAAATCTAACTATATTTATGGTATAACGGGTCCTCACAAACTCAGTTTAGATGATGTCACTTGTGAAGAGGAAATTCAAATTACCACAAGGCTTTGAAAAGAAACTGACTGGATGCAGAGTGAATGAAGTCTACTCAGGTAAAATGAAGTTCAATGAAGCAGAATGGTACATGAACCATCTGGGTGGAGAGAAAAGCAAGACATTTCAGCAGGGAGGAAAGAAAGTGAGAAAAAGTAATTCCTGACAAAACTTCCTTAAACCTTTGTGAGGTAGAAGTAATTTACAGCCGATTAACTGCACTATTCAGTTTAATGTCATGCTGGGTATGCACAGACGGGAAGAGGTGAACGAGAGAGAGGAAACAAGAAATTGCAAATAAGAAAAAGACAGAGAGGAAGGTGATCTAAAGGAAAACAACATAACAGTGATTTCTTAATCAGCTTTTGCATGTTGATTATGTGCATCTGTCTCAGTGTGAGATGGATGCGAGAAGTGAAAGGCAAGACAGGGGAGAGATGAAGAGACTGATTTATAGAAAAATCAAGAGAGACAGGGAGAGAGAGAGAGATTCCTTTAGCAGTCTGCTCGACTCTCTCCAAGGTAATGTACTGTGATTGAGGGTAAACGTGCTTAGGGTAAACACAATGATGATGAAAAATAAATAAATAAAGATCTTGTTGACCCCAAACTTTTAAATTGTGGTGTATACACCGAATTATGTAAATTTATAGAACAGTGGAGGAATCCTTAAATTTCCCAGAATGCTCTATTATCGTTTAATTTTTCTACATTGATTGCATTTCTTTGCTTTACACTTTTTTGCCCAACCTTGGTGACGCCTGTTCCAAATTATCTAAATGAGATTTCAAATACATGATATCCGTCAGTTTGCACCAAATTGTGTCATGTTTGCTCAACAAATGCTCAACCTTTGAACTCCATATGGCAGGTCATCCGGAGAGAAATCGATGCTAGCCTAGTTGTTGATAGATCCTATCAGGTCAGAGGATCGAAAACAGCCAGCCCTCTGCAGCTCTGGTGTTGATATCAGGACCCGGCAAACGTGTTCAGCCTTAGCCTGAAACAAATAGTCAAACATCATGTCTCTGTGACATACGAGACCATCTCTGTTATTACCAAACAAATCAGCCTAATAGGTGATTAGGGTGTTTTACTGCGAAACGTGTCCATCAGCCCAATCATCCAAAATAAAACGTTAATGTCTAAACATGACATAATGAAGACAAAGTGACTCCAGGAATATGCTGACAAGACTTTTAGTGTTGTCAAAAGTACCGACTTCGTTACCAAGTCGGTACTGAAATTTTTAAAATGTGCCACTTTGAGCAGGAATCATAAACACCTCTGATTGGCCATTGTGTTCACGAGCTCATCGGATATGTCTGTGATTGGCTACAATGGTCAATGCAAGGGAGCATTTGAGAGCACACGGAAGTGTTTGGAAGTGTTTTGAAAGCAGGATTAATCCACCGATAGACGCCTGCTTTCAAACGCTCCCGTGTGTATCTGTGTAAGCACTCGCTGAAGAGCGTCTCTAGGCGCGTTTCCAGTACAGATTTGCGCAAAACTTTTGTGATTTTAAAAAGTTTATCGAAAAAGTTTATCGAAAATAGTCGATAATTTTTTTTTGCGAAATGACAGCATGTTATGCGATGTTATGCAAATATTTCTTTGAGGTTTATAATCCAGTATTCTTGCAATTCTTTTGTCTTTTATGAATTTAATAAAGAACTCTGTCTTCTGTCCAAAACATGCTGTGCCATCTACGTCAGCTGACCTGTAAATGCACAAAAACTGTTTCCATTGCAGTTTTGCGAAATATTCATTTTTCGAATTGCCTGAAAAACCACCACATGCGAGTGTAAAAACGCTGAATAAATCTTTTAAAGCTACACTGTGTAATATTTTAAGTTGATTTTTAGCAAAAAAACACGTTATTTCAAAATCATACGTTCTCATTAATGTGTAATCACTTCAACCAACTAATTAAGTATTCTTGTAAGAGTATAATCTGCCATTTAGAATACATACGAGCGAGTCGTTCGAATGGCGGAAGCCATGTTGCGCATCCATCTTGAAAATACATTAGACCAAGAGGGACATACAAGCTTCGCCTTTCGCATTTTTACACGCAGTGGCACCGTGAGGAATGCGAGGGGGAGATTTGCTCGCGTTTGCCGGCAGATTTGAAATAATCCGGCCACCGTAGGAGTTACAACGCCTTCGGAATGGGAGGAGCTAGAAAGTAATGTTCAGTTGATAGTTATATACTATTTCACCGCTAGATGGGAGTAAATCCTACACAGTGTAGCTTTAACGTTTTTTTGGGAGTTTTTGCAAAATTTATGTGTTTCCATTGGGAGTATTTTCAATTCGCAATTTCAATTTGCGCAATTTGAAGGGTAATGGAAACGCGGCTATTGATGTTTATTTACAACATGTTTTTGAAGCGCTGATCACTGTAGCCAATCACAGACATATTTGATGAGCACGTGAGTACAATGGCCATTCCGAGGTGTTTACGATTCCGCTCAACAGCGTTTAAAGCGTCATATTTTTTCAATTTCAGTACCGACTTGGTACCGAAGTCAGTACTTTTGACAACACTAAACACTATATTTACCCCGAGACATCTTTTCCTCCAGTGACCTTGGTCTCTACCACTAAAACACCCCTCATATGTAGAAACACAAAGCCGATGACGCTGAAGATAAGTTACTGTATAGCAATATTGACAAAAGAGATCGTAATTCAACTTCTTTCAAACAACTACTTTTATTACCCTTTTGTTTTTATGTGCGCATGGGTGCGATTGATTCATTCCAGTAACTCAAAAAAGATCTGCAAGCCTTGGGAGATTTTAGAGACCCACTGATCCACATTCCACACTCAGTCAAAGGACACTATTAAAAATCCCAGCATTCAATACCACAGTTGAAATGGTTGTGGAATGTGTATTGACTTATTAAAATACTTGAGCACCTCTCAAAGACTTGATCATCAGTTTTGAAAAAAGCAGAAGGCAAGCCTTTTCCTTCACTTGGATTAGTTTCTTAATAATAACGCATTTGGCAGAATAATTCTCAGCCAATGTTTCAAATCGCTTCTTTGCTGGTGAATTGCCTAGACAGACTACATTAGAGTGAAGTCCAGTTGTCTATTTTGCAAACCACTCTCCAACACGGCCCTAATGTATCCGGCACGACTACAAGCTGTTCGTCCAATCAATGAATTAGAGCCGGTTGCATATGAGGGCGGATCGGCTGAGGTTTAACTCAGCTTAATTTGGTGCAGTAGCAGGGGGCTGTGTTTTTTAGCCTGGCTATTTTAAGATGAAAAAAACAAAGGGCTCTGGAGATTGCAGAGATGAGAAGAGAGCTCAGTGTAATTGGTAGAGGGTTTCAGCTTGGGTCAGGGTGTGTAATGTGAAAATGCATGATGCAAACTGCTTGTTTGTTTTTCTCAGAATGCTTCTATAAGCACAAATGTCATCATTGTTTAACAAGGGCAGTCGACAAATGCAAAGTTAGTGTAGATTAAGCCCAAATGACAAATAGCAATAGGCTGACAGGAGAGAATGTAATGTTTGTGGGACTCACATGGTGCCGTAGGCAAGATCAGGCATGAGGCGACCCCACACCTCGGAACTAAAATAAACACAACACAACACAACTACTTATGTGCCGTATACCTATGTATGCAATAAAAAACTTGTATTTCTTACCGTATTATTTTAATGCATTATTGTAATTATGAACAAAAACAAAACAATTTAGACCCCACACCTCAGAACAAAAATAAACTTAGTCACCCTGTAATCATCAATCCCTTAAAGAACTCATCTTTGATCACCAAAATGACATTTAAATGTTTTTTTCCTGTGAAAAAAAATTTCTTCAAGACTTAAAATAGCTTGAATGTAACTCTACACTCTTCATTTTATATGCGGATCTGTGAATATGCAAATTAGCCCCGCCTCCACTCACACCAGCTAAGAATACCTGATCCACTCGGTCAACTTTACAGTAGTAAACGTTGCACAATGGTATCAGGTTTTACAACGTTGGACACATAACGGTAATTAATATGATTAAACTTTTGCTTGACTATGTTATAAAACAGCTAATAATGTGTTGCTAATGTTACACAAACCATGTTCCTGTTCACCATCTCAGAGTCAGACAGCTGTCTTCTAACAATCAGTACTAAACGCTTACAAACGCTTTGAACAACTTAGAACCTAAGTGGAGAAAGGCATATACAGTAGTTTATCATAACATCGTTTTATACATCATATACAAAATTCACCCGCTAAATGTACCAGATGTTTCACAACATAGACATATAAACAACATTACAAACTTGATTTTCATCATGGGGGTCTTTAACAATTACTTATGTCCTGTGTAGCTATGTATGCTGTGAAACAATAAAAAATTATGCTCAACTAAAAAGTAAGATTTCAATATATAGCAATATAGGTCATGAGGATAAATCTTGAAGGAATGCTCTTTTTTTAATAAAATGTAGGCCACTTGTTATTTTGTAATTGGACTCGGCTGACCTCAATTCGTTTCTATCAGGTAAAAAAAAAAAGAGCAATAGATAAGTGGACTGAATGTCTGAGAGCAAAAAAATAGTAAAATGACAAACGAAAGGGACAGATCTGCACTGTATGGATAGAGGTAAGGAACAAACTCAAGTCAGCGATAATGAGTTTCATCCCTGTCGTCCAGAAAGTGGATGTGCTCAAAGGAAAGGAGGGCACACTGGAGGCTGGAACATAGGTCATGTCTACAAAACCCAAACCTGAACACGCAGAGTGAACCGTTGTGGGATCAACCAGGTTTTCCGCAGCCCGAGAAGATGACCCTCTATAATTGGAATGCCACTGTGGTGAGATTTGATTACAAGGGTGCTCCATTAATCAGCCAAAATCACCTCCATCTTGAAAAATGGCTGCAGGGCTTGCTTTGCTAAAGCACTGCTGGGAGTTTGATAGAGAGGGAAAGCATAGAAGTGGCTACGACAGTAGGGAACTGCAAGATGATTTCATTGCCTTTGCCTGTATGATTATAGCCCATTGTCTTGTTCGTGCATGCACAGCCTTGATCGAGCGCTCGCGTTCAATGAAGCAGGGGGGAAGGGGATGGAGACACACACACACACAAACACTCACATACGCAAACTGGATGAGAGACGGCTGGCTTTCACGTGCTGCCAGACACAGTCTGGTGGGCTCGAGTCAAACAGGGATGGGCAGCGCTTGTTGCCCAGGGTAACAGGGAGAGAGTGGCACACTAAGGCACAGGTTGGTGAGCATGGTGAAGGACACTGGCACAAAATGTGCGGTGAAGTCAGTGCATGGATGAGAGAGGACAGACACCCGTTTGGCCAAGGACCTCAAAATGTTCAACCTCAAAATGTTTTATACAATACATAAATCAGTGCTAAAGTAGACAATAATTCTCTTCATTTAAATAATCATTTGCATCTAAATAAATTAATAAATAAAAAATAAGAATTGGAACTAAATCAAATTAGCATTAGACTGATTTCTGAAGGATCATGTGATGCTGAAGAGTGGAGAAATGACTGTTGAAAATTCAGCTTTGCCATCACAGAAATAAATTACATTTTAGATAAAAAAAAAAGTATTTTAAATTGTAATATGTAATATGTCACAATATTATTGGTTTTTACTGTAATTATATTAGATAAATCCAGCCTTTATGAGCATAAGAGAGACTTATTTTAAAAACTCATTAACCACAAACTTTTTATTTGTACAAATTATTATTATTCAATATAATAAAAATAATATATTAAAAATGTTTAAAAAAAATATATGGCAGGGACATTTATCTTAAACCAAGCTTCTTAAATGTAGCTTTAAGTTAAGTGTTTTTAATGTTGTATGTTGTTTAATGCTTACATTTTATTTCATAAAAAACTATATTAAACAATAGTTGGGAGACCCCTTGCAGTACCACTGTGAACTTCCAAGGAAGCAAATGCATAAATGGTACAAGGAAATAAAATAAAACAATCTAAAACAAAAATAAACAGCCTTCCAATTGATTTTTTAAAAGTTTCTCACTCTAACTCACTCAAGTTTTCATCACAACCCCTGAAATAGTACCTGGAAAACACCATGTCCTAAATATGCTCCTGCCTCTCTAACAAAATTAAATGATTCCTCATGGGATATGATTTGACATTTCAACTGGCGGCGCTGCACAAAGCCAAAACCCCAATCTTGGTCTGGATCTGAGTGCTCACAGTGCTCCTACAGGCACTTAACACGACCACAGAGCTGGTGGATGACAATCCTCATGATAAAAAAAAGGTCAAACACAAACTTTCGGCCTCTTTATTCCACCAGGCAAACCAGATGCGGCATCAAGATGAAAGCATACAAATGCAAAAACTAACTGATTTGAAAGGCAAAGCAATTTATCAATATAAAAACACTCAAGAGATATGCAAAGGTCGTGGTAAAAATAAATCTCTAAAGAATTGGGCTTGTTGTGGCATTTGAGTGCTTCCGTTATTCTGTTCTGCATTTGGCAGTGGTGTGACTTCTTTAGCTTTATTTGTTTGAAGTCTCATTTACAGGGATTGAATGCAGTGTGAAAGCTTCATGAATAAATATGATCTATGCTTTTACACAACACTTAATTTATCACAATTTATCCTAACATGAAGACATTGCCGAGGCCCAGTACGATTTCCATCTGGTGGAATGTTTTATTGTTCGGGTAGTTGGGAGAGCAAGGATATAAAGAAGACAATAATAAAGAGGAGGAGAAAGAGAAAACATGAAAGAGAGACAGGCACGTTTGTAGATGCGGGTCACGGCACCAGATTTTTCCAGGTGTAACTTCTGATGCGTGATGCTCTCAAATCCCTTAGGGATGATATAATCCATGACTCCAGCAATGAATTCCGGCCCAAGACACACTGTCTCTTGGCATCTGAGCTTTTTGTTGTCCTTTGACCCACTGCATCCAATTACATCACTGCTGTAGTCCCAAAGTTGCATAGATCAGAGCAACACACACCGGGGAATGTCTGGCTCCAGTCATGCAGCTGGCACTACAGGCTCCAATCACAGGCCAGTGTCAGTGATGTGGCGCTGTGATAATGCTTTGTTTGCACACAGTGGCATTGTTGCATGGTGCTTGTTGCATAGAAAATGATAGTGACTGGTATCAGATAAAAATCAACTCTAGCTGTGACTGACAGTGTTTATGTAGATAAAACTGTGATCTCATTGCCAAATTGGACATTATCATAGGTGTTGAACTCAGACATGGAGAGCAGTTTTCCAATTAAGACTAATGAAACTGGAGCCACTGCCTCGGTTTGCACACACATTTTGACACATATACATTGTGCTGTGGTTTTGTGAGTTTGAATCTGCCCTGCGATGCTTCCCAATTTCATTCTTCCCCTTCTTTTTACCCATATTTTCCTATGTTCTCTCCACTATTTTGATTAAAAAGTGTCAAAAAGATAAGATAATACCAGCATCAATTTCCATGGACCAGTTGAACAACAGCCAAAAAAGGTTACTTTATTTTTAGGTGTCCTTGTTACAGTGTAATTACACAAATAAGTACTAAATAACATTAATTAACAACATGTAGCCTACTTACTATATAATTAGGGTTAGGGTTTTGTTTAGGTTTAGTTGCTTGTAATGACACACAATTTACTATTATTAGGCCTACTATAGTAAGTACATGTAAGATGTGTAACAGGGACACAAAAAAAAAAACATAATTATGTTGTTGACCTGAAATTCTTGCCACAGTCTACCTGGATATGTACTGTATAAATCCATGTAAAATGAGTTAAATGTTAATGCAGGGGATGAAACAAGCCACCAATGGATTACATGGAGCTGAGCAGGAAGAGTATCAAATGTGACCTCTCGCTTCTCATGTACCTTTAATGATGAGCTAGGGTAATGGCACAACATCCTGGCATCTGAGAAAGACAGAAATTCACAGTGAAAGATTTCAAGCATCTCTGAGTTGCTCTATGAGAACCGTAGCCGGAGGCTTACTATGAATGGACATGATCAGTGTCCGACATTCATCTGTATTCAAAGACATCCATTTCCACTGGCCCTCTTCCTTTCTGTCCAACACTCATGTATTTTTTATGTTTCCACAGAAATGGTATACAAACACAAAAAAGAAGAAGCCTTTCTGTCCTGCCTGTGAAACCCTTACCATACTGCCCACAGCACAACATCCAGATACATCAACCCACAGCATATAAATAATTGTGTGCTGCCAATCAACAGTCACTTCATTGTAATTTTCCTTTTGTTGGAGCAGGATAGAATACATCCATGACCTCAATGCCCTGTGAAGCAACAATAGATATCAGGCTGGTGTTGGGCATGTTTGTACTGAAGGGTAGTGTTGGTAAGCATACAATAGAATAATAAATATCATTAATATGCAATGTTGCAAATATACATGATAAACAACATGGTCAGCACGACATCCCATAGGACAGAAAAATCAGCATTAATTTGTTTTTAATCTTAATTCCTTCTCCTAAATGCAGAAACACTTTTTTTCTCAAATATTTTTCCTGAATAAGTTTTGTCATTTCTGAAGAGACTGAAAAGGGGACAACCATGAAATGTTTGCAAAGATACCAAAGTTTGCAATCAAAAATCAGGGATTTTGATATAAAATCAAACATTTCTTATCAAATTCTTCCAAGCTATCACATTCTTATCAAATTCTATGATTCTTTTTACCAATAGTGGTCTCATTTGTGTCCATTTGTTATGGATTTTTAAAAGGGATATCTATGGAAGCTTGTTTCCGCCACAAAATAAAAAAAATAAAAGATAATTGCGACTTTTTATCTCACAATTGCGAGTTTGCATCTCGCAATTCTGACTTTATTTCTCAGAATTGCGAGATATAAAGTCAGAATTGCGTGAAATAAAGTCAGAATTCTGAGATATAAAGTCAGAATTGCGTGATATAAAGTCAGAATTCTGAGATATAAAGTCGCAATTGCGTCTTATAAAGTCAGAATTCTGACTTTTTTTCTCGCAATTGCGACTTTATATCACGCAATTCTGACTTTATATCTCAGAATTCTGACTTTATATCACGCAATTCTGACTTTATAACACATAATTGTGAGTTTATATCTCGCAATTCTGACATCTTTTCTCAGAATTGTGAGATATAAAGTCCAATTCTAAGGGGAAAAAAAAGACAGACTGTTTTTTTTTTTTTTTACCTCAGAATAGTTTATATCTCACAATTCTGACTTTATAACACGCAATTGCGTGATATAAAGTCAGAATTCTGAGATATAAAGTCAGAATTGCGTGATATAAAGTCGCAATTGCGAGAAAAAAAGTCAGAATTCTGACTTTATAACACGCAATTGTGACTTTATTTCACGCAATTCTGACTTTATATCTCGCAATTCTGACTTTATATCTCAGAATTCTGACTTTATAACACGCAATTGCGACTTTAAAACAAGCAATTCTGACTTTATATCTCGCAATTCTGAGAAATAAAGTCAGAATTGCGAGATGTAAACTCGCAATTGTGAGATAAAAAGTCGCAATTATCTTTTTTTTTTTATTATTTTGTGGCGGAAACAAGCTTCCATAGATATCTGAGGAAAAGTTGATAATTAAATGAAACAACTGATAATCTACTGAACTATGAAAGAACAACTGATCAATACAAATGCATCAATTTCATCATTCAATGATAAATAGCAACAAAAAAAACATGAACTATTAAAAGCTAGTTTCCTGTCTCTGAATCTCTCTCCCTCTCTCTACTCGCTTAAAAAAACACAAGGAACTTTGGCAAACCCAAGAAACATCCTGACAAAGTGAGGAAGGGTGCGTACAGGCTTCAGGCATGTGAATGGGGATGTGCTATAAAAGCCCAAAACAAAAAGAAGCAAGAGGAAGAAGTAGAAGAAAAAAGAGTGTGAAGTTATTCTCCAGCCTGGAGCAGGACTGATATATCGTAGAGATGGCTTCACATCAGTACATGCTGACAGACTTGACTTTTTCTTCCTCATGCTGCATGTTGCATGTTGCTCCAGGTCTAAAATGTGCAAATTGTGGCAGCCAAAGAAAAAAATGTAGATGCTAATTGCACTAGCAGATCTTTAGAAGGACTCCGTGAAGAGGGCAGACAAACTTCATCAATTATGAAGTCAGACATTCCATCTTGTTGGCATGGGAGACAATCAATTTCAAAGGTCCGTCAACATAAATACAAAAAAATCCATTGCTGAAAGCCAGCTGCAGAACGATCCATTCACTTTGGCCTAGGCCCTTTTTAATGAGCACCATTCAAGGATATTTCCTACGCTATTCCTCCAAAGATAAGCACTGTCATTAAGAACTAAAAATGTAGCACTGATAACTTTTAAAGGCACACTATGCAGTTTCCGTTTTTCTCAAACAGCGACCCCTAGAGTCACTGTGGAGTACTTGTATTTAACGTTATTGTCGTAAATACCACTCACGCAAAGCCGTCTCTGCACTCTTCCGACCGCGCTTTCTTCGTTTTCTTGAAATGAAATGCGTGCTAGTGTCTTCCATAGAGGCTGCTTCATATGTTGTTGATGTATGTGACGTTGTGCCGTAAAGCAAGTTGTGATTCTCGCGAGATTTGGCGGGGCGCCACCTCTCAAACTTGCATTGCTGGTTTTGCCAGAAGTAAATTCACATCTGAAAATTCACTCAAGTCTTCAGTCCCTAAGGGGACATTTAGTACATCAATGACAGAGAGCACCAAAACAATGTGACCCATATACAAACTAGCAAAAAAAAGGAAAACAGGAGACCCAAATACAAAGCAGGTACTGTAAGTGATGAATGACTTTAGCGTGTGGAGACAGGGCACACGCTAACAGCATCCACAACAGGAAGAGAAAAACCCACAGAAATAAACACCACCTGACAAAACGACACACATGAAGAATGGAGGGAGCAGGAAAGAGAGCAAATTGTCTCCAGCCAGCTGCCCTCAACAACTTTACACAGATTTGTAGAGAACTCAACACTCAACGATTTCTCTTGCTTCAACATTGAGTTTCGATGAAAGTAAGGAAATGCATTGATTTGTTTCTTGTGAGTTTGCTTCATTTGACCTGTTTTACACACCAGCTGAGCCCTGTTAAAAACTAGCCATCCTGATGCCAACGGTCAATAAACATTTCTTCTGACCAGTTAGGCCCTAGACCTTTACTATCACTGAAGTCGGTTTCGATCATCGCCACTGGGCCAACAGCCAATGAAGTTCTTCCCCACTGAAAAAAAGGACATTGCTGTGCTTTGCAAATAAATGGCACCTTCTGACCAAACACTGAGGCATTAAACTTGAACTTTCAATATGTCTTCTACATTTCACTACATATCATCTGTAATGATAACAGGTGAGGTCTCTCAGAAGGCAAGTAAAATAACCACACTGACTTGAGATAAGTATACCGTTAATTAGATATATAAAACAATGCATGATGATAGACAAAACATGTGATTCATTAGTGTTGTGAAGGTTCTTGAATGATAAATTGCTGCTTTTCTTGCTCTTACATGTGTATGCAAACTATACAAGCGATACAATTATGTCCTTACATAAATAGTTAGTCATGTCAATAACTATCTTGTTAAGACCTTTAAAGTGAAAATTACTATTTGAATTGCTTATAAATCAGCCAAATCATGTTTTACTGTAACGCCTTAGTGGTATGGTAGTTATAGTTTAATATCAATAGCTTAGTATGAAAACCATTGCGTCTATTAGAGGTCCTTTCTAACATTACTTCTAGATAACTGAAATAATTCCAACAATTAATTTATTTGCCTGTTGCTAATAATTCCATATAAATACAATAAGCATTCCATAAGTACAAATAGAATTGAACTAAACTACAATGAGGTTACGAGATTCAGTCATAGATACATTCAGATATTTTCACATCTGTCTTTGCAGTAATCACCACTCTGCCAGTGCTGGTGGAAAAGATGTGCAAAACCAAGAACGCCTATAAATAGTCTAAAGAAGCAGAACTGATATTAATTTCTTAGACAGAGGAATGAATAGATAGACAGATCACATTCATCTGAAAATTAATTTAACTTTAATATGTGTAAGGTTAGATGAATTTCAGATGAATGTGATGAAAACTATACAGACAGACATTGATTTGATTTAATCACCAAAGACGAGCTAAATGGAAGATGTTTTCACTATACCTGAGTATCCCTTTTACTATGTGACACTGTCCTTCCCTATAGAAACTAAACAGGTATATATGAACTTTGAAAGCTAGCTGTGCAGTAACACAGTTCAAGGGCCCAGAGTACATAGACTACAAAATGGAGGAAAACGTAAAGCTCTAAAACTACTGATTCATTGCCATGACATACATCATATTTCTTTTTAAAGATAATTGGACAAGGATACATTTAATCACTCACGGGTAGGGGTGTAAAGGTTCAATTCACTCACAATTACAGCATTATTACCTGTAATCCACAACCTTTGCAAACAATCCTGAGTGCATTCACGACAGTCTGAAGCGCAAGCTTCCTGTCGCATAATGCGTATGCGTGGGAGCTTAAACGTAAGGAATCTGTGAAAAGAATATTCCCAATTGAGATCACGCAAGAGAACGTGATTTTCATTTTTTATATAGGTTGTGGCATACAGGATAAGTGCAAGTACCATTTTGATTAACAAAACACGCGCATCCTCTCTCTCTGTTGTAAACAAACACAGCGTCATCCTCATGTTTAAGTTTGCTCCCGCAAATACTGCGATAGGAAGCTCGTGCCCCAGCCTGCCGTGAACGCGCTCGTTTGCCGAGATTGTGGATCAAAAGTAATAATATTTCTTGCACAGACCAATAGTTTAGTTTCATAAGACCTTAATGTATCGTCAGGAGCCACGGGTATTATATATATATTTTGTTTTGCCTACTGTATATATGTTTTTTGACTATCAAAGTGACGGTAGCCATTATATGAATAACCAAGGACCACAGTTTCAGCTAAAAATCTTCTTTACTGTTCTACTGAAGAAGAAGAAGACACCTACATCTTGGATGGCATGAGGGTGAGTAAATTAACAGCAAATTTTCATTTTGGGGTAAACTATCCTTTTAATCTATTTAAAAAATATATATATATTTTTTTAAATATATACATTTCAAAAAGAGTTTTTACAAATATAAATTATGAATTCATAAATATCATTGCATTTTTGCACCACATGACATTTACTGAACTAACATTGCCTTGTCATAAAAAGGTCCAATTATTTGATATTCTAAGAGATGTAAGATGATGTCACATTAGCAAAATTTGTGAAAAAAAAGTCTACTGTTAAAACAAGCAGCTTTCTGTTGGTAAACGTGGTGAATCTGCATGACAAACTTGAACCCATTATAATATCTGCATTGGGGAAATCTCTCACCCTCACACAAACGTCCTGAATGCATGGATTCCTATTGAACTGACTAGATTTCACTCACAAATATTTCCCAAACAACTGTGCTCGCACCTTTACTGACCTTGATACACAGTCATGAGGGTCTACAGGGGCCCTCTTAATAATATTTCCTGTTTTAAGCTTGTTTTTTTTCTCCATGTTTCTGAAACAAGAGAAAGTATTGAAATAACATATTTCTCCCAAGTGCCTAGTATAGGGCACCACAGTAACCAGACGTCCCAGTCAGCAGATTTTATTAAAACGGCTCCTTCTTATCAAGGCCTGGCCTGACAATGACACTCCATAATAAGCCTCTGCAGGGACTGTCTGTGCTTCCTCAGTGACTCCCTGTGCTAGCGACAGTCTCTTTCTCTCTCATCAGAAAGCTGGTGTACTACCTAAGGTCTTAGAGGTTAGATGAATGGGATTCTACTGCCATCAAAGACTTCTGAGACATGGATCAAAGGATCTGAGCAGGTTCATTCCATGAATAAAGTGCTAAAGCAAACAAAGAGAAACTCATATCGGACCAGAGCTTCATCCTGCCCAACTTATCTGGCAAAACAAATGTCTTGTCGATACTTGAACCATCTCAGTTCCATCAAATGAATTAATAGACAGTGTCCTTGACAGGAGTATCTATCTTGACTAGACCCTCTGCTGGACATGTCGATGTTTCAGATAGGTCTCAAAGCACCTATTAAAAAAGATGAAACACAATGGCCAATCTAACTTGGTAGGGTTGATGCGAGAGACTCATCCAGTGAGCATTGTATTGATCCAGAACGGTGAAGAGTCTATGGAGGGTTAACCTTTCATTTTATCCTCCTTGGACAAGATTAGGAATAAGCCCTGACCTGGTCTGATGGAAAACACTTTGGCCAATTCGCCTGGAGGGGTGTTATAAAAGGATGCCAAGTTGGGGGGGGGCACTGGGGGGGCCAAACAGGGTTGACATGTGACATGTAAAAGCTTTCTCTCACCTGCTTCAACTATTCCCAGATGTGAACATGCAAAAATCCAATTAGCACGCTATTTTTGCAATGGCAGACACGTTGACACTGTTTTCCGCTTGACTTGGGTCAAAAGGAAAGTTGTGTGTAAAAACTGGGTGTGAGGTCAGTTCCTTAATTTTTTTGTGCCACATTTTGTGTGGCCATACGCATCTTATCATGTATGGATGTATGCATTGGGGTTATACATCTAGACAAATAGACAGGGGGAAATTTCTGTCCTAGCCGCAAACAATCGATTCTCACTGAGACCACCAATTATGGCATTTCTTTTGGGTCCTCAGTCAATATCCTACTGTAAGATGGCCAATGGGTGTGAAGGCTGGAATTGCAGGACAGATAAAGCTGCCTGCACATGCTGATATAGATTGCTGTTGAGTAAGCGTTGTCAATGAAATTTTAATTAATCAACGTTAATTAATCAACTAACATTTGTTTTTCTTGCAGGAATAACATTCATATGCTTTTAATGTGTCAAAACTCTTTGGGGAAAAACTTGTGACTTTGAGTCAGTGTCTATGGGTAAAAATAACATAGTTATGGGAAGTAAAACTAGACAGTCTGTTAGAATCTTGTGATTAACGAATTAAGTCATCGTTAGAATCTTGTGATAAGTAATCACAAGATCAGGGTTTTCTTTACCTAGTAACAGAGGGGTTTGCATATGAAGAACCAATCAAATAGTGGGGAAATTATGTAATGCAGTATGAAATTTAAGTCATACCTCTTTGCTATAAAAACTGTTGTATATGTGTTTTTCGGTGGGATTCTCAATGGAATTTGTCTGAGATCCTCCGGCCTTGCTTCTTGGGAGAGATTCCCTGAGAACTGCTCGGGAAGATCTCCTGGCCGTGATTAAAGCATTTAAAGGATATTTGCAGGTCTGTTTGTCAATTTATTCCTGCGCAGGAAGCTAGTTTAGGGAAGCAAGTTAGTTAGAAACTCGGCCAGTTGTCGACTGAAGATGCAAAAGCTAGAGTTTAAGGTATTGGTGTCGAGTGTAGACGCCAGAGATATTAAGGCAGGTGTCGAGTGTAGACGCCCCGGATATTAAGGCAGGTGTCGAGTGTAGACGCCCCGGATATTAAGGCAGGTGTCGAGTGCAGACGCCCCAGATAGTTAGGTTTAGGGAAAAATCCATGACATTTTGGCGAGCCAGAAATCCAGGAGTCCTCGGAATTCTCCCTCTGTCGGATGGATGGGAGCGAGGAACCACGTTGTCTTCACTCTGCAGACTGCAGAACCCTGTTCGACAGAGGGACCATTCCAGTCGGGCTAAAAGGACCTAAAGTATTAAGGTAGGACGACAGACTTGACATTTTTCCTTTAAAATGTTTCTAAATTAATTAAAATGTTTAATTAAAAATTGGCTAATTCTGTTAAGTAAAATTTTGAAGAAACTGGTAATCACATCTAAAAGATTTAAGTGATTTAAAAAAATATATTTTTTAAGATTTTACCTTGTCTATTAAGGGCAATGAATGATTATGGTTAAATTCAACCAAATTACCATATGTTGAGTATTTTATTTTTTGTTGTTTTTGAGAGTGCGCACAGAAAGCTGTTGATGAAACTTTGTTCTGCAAATAGCAACTTGTCATGCTGGAAACCAGATCCAGGAGGGGAAAATACCCTGAGATGCTGTAGTAATGGAACTTGCTTTTTGTTTGAAGTTTTGTTTGAAAACAGACTTTGATTTTGATTGAATTAAAGAAAGAAAGGTTAATAGAGAAAGAAAAGAGAGAAATGTTGAAATAAGATCAATAGATAATTTAATTGAAGAAATTGTTAAAATTATAAATCATAATAATAGGAATATGCATTCTGTGATAATTAGGAAATTTTGAATAATGGAGAAACTTTTATGAGTTAGACTTTGATTTATTAAAGTAGATGAGATATATAGAACTGAGCAATAGAATTTAAGCAATTCACTGCTTTTGAATTTAGGAAATCACTTAAAGTGATGAATAAATAATAAGATATTAAATAAACGTGTCTAAATATTATAACTTTCTATATGAAGGCGTCTAGAATTTGTATCCCGTTATCCCTGGGAGACAGTGTGAAAAAATGGTTTTGATCTATGAGATTCTGAGAGTCAATGGTTTATGTTTAACTAAGATAATTTTTGTGCATAGTATGAGAATGAGATTGGGTGACCAACTTTAAAAATGATTTGTGATTTGAACAAGCACATAACTGACATCTTAGAGTAATTTTATTTTGGTTTCTGGTAAAAGAGAAAAGAAAGAATTATTTTTGTTTACATTATACACTGTATTAATTAGAGGAGTTTTCCTGCTTTTTCCTGCGTCTTTGCAAAGAAGAAGTGCTTGCTTTTTTCCGCAATGAAGGACTAAGCTTTTTAATAAATTGAAGAATTGCTGTGTTGTAAACCAGAAGAGACTTTTTAAAGAAAATTAAGCTGTTTAATTTGATTTTTGCGGTTCTCTGAGTGTTCAAGAATTTCAGACAGCTGCCTTGAAAAGTGGGATGACTGCAGAAAAATAAAAGAGGAAGTGGGGCCTGCAGCCGCCCTCCTGAAAGAAGAAGTTGAGACTTTCTGAGAGGGGTCAGCATGGGGAGACTGAGACACTGCAAAGGTGACAGTTCACTTGAGACTTTCCTAAAGACAATTTTGCCATGCATTATGACATTTTGTGGCAGGATGGATGCAAAAGCCAGACCGATGAGAGAGCCATCACAGCCTGACGATCCAATGTATCAGCCTGAAGTTCAACTGGATGACAATCCACACAGAAAGACAATTAGCCTTGTGGGCTAGGTGCTGCATTTTCAATGATCACTACAGAGACCGTTTCAAATTTAGTTATTATTTAACTTGATTGTTTTTGATTATCCACTGGTTTCAGCAATTCTTCATATTTCTTCATATTCTTCTCTGTTTAAACTAACTCTTTGAGTCTGCTTTCAGTAGGTACCAGTCAGTAACAGCCCTTCTGCAGGAAGTTCAATAGTGGAAGTTAACATTTGAGGCTGGATATGGCAGTAAGAGTTATGTAAAAGCATTAATAGGTTATTGGTAATGCAGAATTCTATGGAAAAGAAAAATGCAATATAGGCCACAAGGCGTCTAAAGAGAAATTATGATTAGAAAAGCAAAAATATTGGTCACTCCATTTCATTTAAAGGTAATTTTCTAGATTCAATAGAAACAATGTTTCTAATTCTAAACTTTTGAAATCACATGCTGTCATCATCATGGGTACGAGATATAAATGTTATAGATGTTATTTTCTTTTTGTCCATGGATCTAAGATTGTGTGAAGATTTCCAAATCTTCTTTTAAATAGCATTCAACAGCAAAAAGTTGGAAAATTGAAATTGTGCAAAGAAGGACAAATGGCATTTGAGAAATTTAAAACGGATTCTCTCAACTGCAATTGTAGATCTATACGATTATTATTAAAGTGTTTAATCTATTTGATTTTTGAAAAGTTAGGTTTACGTCCACTGTTTAAACTCAATCACACGGCGACTGCATCGGATATTTGAGTTGATTTGATTGGATTTGAGAATTGATATCCTAACGTTCAGACACTGTTGCAAGGGGAATGCCACAGTGTGTCTACGTTCAGTAGTTTTTGTCGTCGTCGAACTTTGTTACCGTTCAGATTTGATGGTATTCCACTCCTAATATATGTTCCCCATTCAGATCATAAACTGCTATGTCAGACAAGAATGTATGAATCTCTGGCCAGAGAGGGGTGTGTGAAAGTGTGTGAAATATGGTGTTCTGAGAAACACAAAGACAAATAAATTATGTCAATCAAAAGAGCTGTATCTAAATTTATAAAATATGCCCACAGGTTAAAATATACCCAACAAAACCACGACCATGGATGATTTTGACTAACTATCCTGGTCTGGGTTTATTGTTATGGCAGAAATAAACAATGCCACACCTGTGCAGCGTATAACTTTGGGAAGGCAGAGAGCAAGCAAGCTTGCCCTGTCCACCCCATATTTAACTTTTTACTTTTTACAGGATGTCATGATGGATCTCATCGAACAGAACTGATTCTGTTCCAAATGTATAAAATATTGTTTTGTTACTGTTTAACATGAAATTTTACAGGTCTCATCAAAAAAGGACGACCGGCCGTATAAGCAGATGAGTCTGGCGACATGATACATGATGTTGTAATTAACAAAAATACTTAAGGTCTCCATTCACAGGTGAAAGCAGCCATGAAATGGTTCACTCCACAAACAAGGTCCCATCTGGGGTGCGGTGACACCTCCGTCCAATCAACTCGACTTAAACTACACCAACCAGCCCTCAGCAACCACACACAAACGCCAACGTCAACACCAACGACAACGCACAGCGGTAAGTAGAGGAAAACAGGCAGTGCTAGTAACTGGCCTCCTCTACCGACGGTGGAAAGACCTTGCGACAATTCGCAAAGAGTTATCAAGGTGAAGATGGACCGTCCATGGGGCAACGAGATGATCAACACATCTGGAGGAAGATGTGAACCAACTAATGTTTTAAGCTTAGAATACTGTAATAATTAATTTTGTGTGATGTTTATTGATGTTTTATTTGGTTTGATCAAACTGTACTGTACTGTATGATTTAGATCTCATGATTTGAACAATTACTGATTAATTTGAAAATATTTCAGGTACATGTAAATTGTGAAGAGGAAAATCTCTTAATTCTGTAGAGTATAGGGACAAATAGGTACATTACTGTAAAGATAAATAATCTAGGAACTATTTTTGAAGAAACTTGAGGGTTTTAGAACCCTAATTCAGATATCATAGATGCTAAAAAAAATTATAGTTGTAATAGTTGTTCTCTAATATGGAGGATAAGTTACTTTGCCGGACTCGGTCCGAATAGATAATTGGGTAAACTTCTATAGTGATTAATTAATGACTACATTAAATATTTTTTAGGTGTTTCCATTTGTTAAAATAGCAAAAGAAAAACTTTCAAAAGGAGATTGATTTTGGGAAACATATTTAATTTCTGAATTATTATTAGTTAGAGAAGTTACCAGTGTGATTATTGAAATGTTCCTTTCATGTATTGTCTAATGTCTGTATTTGATATCTGAGAGGTGACTGCGGGTCTAAGTCTATCTAGGAATACAGTAACAGTGCTTGCTTATTTAGCCCGGCTTCCAGAAATGAAATATGGATTTGTTTTGTTGAGGAAGGTCTTCAACGTATTAGAAAATATGAGCACAAAGTTAAAACCTAGATCAAGAACAATGTAACTCAAACATGTCAAATTTAAACTAAACTAAATCTAAACAGTTAAGACATTTCAGTGAAATAGAATATTTGCTCATAAAACAAAATTCTAAAAAGCTTTCTTAATTCAGAATGAAGTTACAGATTTAATGATCTGGATCAATGGATCCATTATGAACTATTCCGAATTGCCAACAAATAGAGGCAGGACATGTTATATCAATCAGTTAATTCTGAAAAATAGAATTTTAGGATAGGTAATTAATGATTAAATAGCATATCAGCAGCTAAAGCTATTATCATGGCAAGAGCTTGGGTTAATTTTAAAAGTAATGACATTGTTTGAAACAAAATAATACAATTATTGATATATGTGTTAAGGATAAAAATGAAAAATTCTAGAAGATTTTATAACTTTTTTGGTTAGATTTTATTACACAGATCCTTAAATAGATCTTACTAAGTAAAACAATTGCCTGCTTGAATTAAAAGCTAACAAAATAAGGTTAAGAAAAATGGTTAATCAGCAGTATCAGCCTGTTAAAGGCCTAATAGATCAATGTGATTCGAAATTTAGCAAAAGATAATGAAACTTGACTCAAGGTCTACTAAAGTTAAAAAAAAAAAGGCAATGTACTATGGTATGTTTAGTGTTTTACTAAAGATAGAAATTAGATTGTTTGAAGATAGAATGTTGGGAAGAAGATGAAGAAGATGAGAAGATGGTATGTGTATGTAGTAACGTTGAAAATTGGTTGTATTTTAATTACAGCTTAGGATGCTGATTGAAGGAATATTTGACAGGTATTATAAAGTAAAAATGGAACATGGTATGATTAGAGATATCAGGTGGTATTAAAGTCACTGACTTATAATAGGATGATTTGGTAAAGGTAAATTAGATTGCAGGTAAGTCATGCGGGTATGGAATAATTAATTAGAGTAATTAAAATTCCAGCTATTTGGTCGTATAAATGATTACGACCAGAGAGGGGAATGTCAATGAAATTTTAATTAATCAACGTTAATTAATCAACTAACATTTGTTTTTCTTGCAGGAATAACATTCATATGCTTTTAATGTGTCAAAACTCTTTGGGGAAAAACTTGTGACTTTGAGTCAGTGTCTATGGGTAAAAATAACATAGTTATGGGAAGTAAAACTAGACAGTCTGTTAGAATCTTGTGATTAACGAATTAAGTCATCGTTAGAATCTTGTGATAAGTAATCACAAGATCAGGGTTTTCTTTACCTAGTAACAGAGGGGTTTGCATATGAAGAACCAATCAAATAGTGGGGAAATTATGTAATGCAGTATGAAATTTAAGTCATACCTCTTTGCTATAAAAACTGTTGTATATGTGTTTTTCGGTGGGATTCTCAATGGAATTTGTCTGAGATCCTCCGGCCTTGCTTCTTGGGAGAGATTCCCTGAGAACTGCTCGGGAAGATCTCCTGGCCGTGATTAAAGCATTTAAAGGATATTTGCAGGTCTGTTTGTCAATTTATTCCTGCGCAGGAAGCTAGTTTAGGGAAGCAAGTTAGTTAGAAACTCGGCCAGTTGTCGACTGAAGATGCAAAAGCTAGAGTTTAAGGTATTGGTGTCGAGTGTAGACGCCAGAGATATTAAGGCAGGTGTCGAGTGTAGACGCCCCGGATATTAAGGCAGGTGTCGAGTGTAGACGCCCCGGATATTAAGGCAGGTGTCGAGTGCAGACGCCCCAGATAGTTAGGTTTAGGGAAAAATCCATGACAGCGTGGTTAAAGATTTGGCAAAATGAATGATTAGCAACACTGGAATGCATAATTTCAGGGTATTGAAGTTACCTAATGTAAAAAAGCATTAGGTTACGTGCAAAGAGACCCTTGACCTGCCAACAATTATGATACTAAGATATTTGGCCTAAAGATTGTCTACTAAATTGGACTACTCACTGAGAGACATTTATGACCGCGCTGCAGATGGTATATTGACGGTGTATGGTCTATTGTGAACCTGAATCATACCAGAAATACTGATGCTGACATACCAAGTACAAGCTACCAAGCTGAACATCGCCGTTCAATAAGATGCATAAATATGAATTATCCTCTTGCGGTGCATTTTGCTGAGTTTAACCATCCTATTACTTCATTATGTTAAATAGGAATCGAGAGAATACTCTCACCAAGAAGAGGTGGTGATTTGGATATTTTGGATACATAAATTAAAAACTTTGGTACCACATGGTTTAAATTTTTATTCGTTTTTTGTGATTGGATGACCTAATTTGGTATATATATATATATATATATATATATATATATATATATATATATATATATATATATATATATATATATATATATATATATATATATGAGATTTAAACATTTTTGTTCGTTTGAGATTGTGTTTGTAAATGTTGAGATTTAATTGCTGTTGTTTTTGTAGGGTTAGGCTCATATAGATATTTTTTTTCTTAGAGACTTTTGTTAGTGTATAATTGTTAATTATACTGTTCTCCATCTTGTAAGAAATTATACCTTGACAAAGGCTACTTGTTGTGCCGAAACGTTAGTAATAAATGTGCTTAAGAGAGAGTGAAGTTATTTTTCCCTTTAACTTGCACCTCATAAGGTGTGTGTTTGCTTTGCTGTTCTTTTGAGGACATACCAAGATAAACACATGACTCCATGACATCCCTTCACAGAAGGAGCCAATAATCTGTAGCACTGAAAAGGTACAACAAAAACAACATAATTCTAAATTGTGCTGTTTAAATGGTTAGTACTTTTCTGCAACAATCAAGCAGTGCAAATATAAAAAATTTCTCATGCTTGGTTTGTTTATTGACAGGAATCCAATCTCTATTGTGTTTGCAAGGCAGATGCATTGACCTTACTCTAAGGACCAAGAGCTGATCTCCTTCAAATCCACAAACAAACAATTGATTCACGGAGTGGAAACCTAAAATAGGACATGACATTACCTTTCCCTGTCTATTTCTTTTCACTTTCTCCTAACTCACTCTCTCTCTCTCTCTCTCTCTCTCTCTCTCTCTCTCTCTCTCTCTCTCTCTCTCTCTCTCTCTCTCTCTCTCTCTCTCTCTCTCTCTCTCTCTCTCTCTCTCTCTCTCTCTCTCTCTCTCTCTCTCTCTCTCTCTCTCTCTCTCTCTCTCTCCATAACATACACAAACATACAAACATAAATCACAAAACTAATATTGTTTCATGCTGGCTAATCACAAACCTAATGTTGTTTCAAGTTGCTAAGCATAAAAATGTGTGTTCAGTATGTTCACTACACACAACGTGTATATTGCAAGAATAATTATTATTATATTGTCTTGAGTGAATAGGAAATGAAATGCATGGGGTGGATTTGATAAAGACAGTCAAAATGTTGATTGTCATTGGTAGCATGTAAGTAAGTAGCATTAAAAGAGGGGGTTCATGAGTCAGAGAAACATATATCACCTGCATTTACCCACAATCATCTCAACCACTGGCCTTGGAGGCACCAATATGTGACACATTCAACATGATATGGGTGCAACCAGGGAGAGCTATTGATTCCCTGGGAAAATGATGTTCCAGAACCTAATATCTGAGCCTTGCACTCTCCTAGTGCTTTCCCCTGTCCAATCAAACCTGAAATCCCAGCAAATCACCAACCTGGGAAGAGCGATTTCTTTATTGGCAGATCTGAAATTCTTTCTCCATCCCCCCATACAATCAGGAGACACCTGACGTGACATATGACACTCAGCTCACCCCCAGTCATCACCTCTGCGTGTTGCACTTGGCAGTAATTTGCCCATCCATCTATGCCACGGTGTCACTGCATAAATCAGTGGCTACAGTAGATTGGCAGTAGACATCAGCGAGCCATCTATGTTGTCGCCATGGCAATCAGCCTAGACCCTCAGCACTACCCCATCCCCAACTGGATACTCCTCATTGTGATTTATTGCAAGATGCATGTTGTATCCCACTTCCTTATTCACACTGTAAGGTCAGGCAGAGGTGTTTGACCCCTAGGTCCAATTGAAGGGTGTTTGGAATCGCTTCACCCAATACTAAAGTGATTAAAGTGTGCAAAAATGAATTTGATTGTGTAGTGCTGTCCTTTCAACCATGACCTTTGTCTAGGCTGACAGACTGCATTCAGTTTGAAGCCATCGACTCTTGGAGTAACTCAAAAAGGTCTCACCAATTTCATCCTGACATTTATTGCAGCAAGGTGCAGCTTTCGAGATTGGCTAAATGGTTCGGGTAATAAAGGCCAAAGCTTTTTCAAAAGAGTTTCATTATAAGCTCTGCTGTAGTCAGGGACAAAAACAGAGATTTGGTTGGTGAACCAATAGGTTAAAGGCGAGGACTTTTGTGTGTTTGAGTAATAGATGGTTTTCATCTATTTCAACAGGCAAGAAAGAAAAAAAACATTGTGAATTGTCCCATAGTAAAATCAGGATCCTCAATATGCCATGTCACTCCCTGGCAGCTCAGCTCAAATCTTGCCTATATGGTTGACTGGGTTTTTTTAATGAATTGTGAGCAACAGGCCCTGTTCAATGCAGCGATCCCCAAAAAATCTAAACCAAGATAAACTAGCACGGCAAATTCAGGGAGCACAGTAAAAAAAAAAAAAAAAAAGGAGGGGGGAGGGAGACAAATAATGGATTGGGAAAGAAATCAGGCATTGTTAGATAGATTCACTTCTATAATCATAAACATTTGTTCTAATCCAAAATCCAAAAGGCATCATACTGAACAAAAAGAAAATTGTATCATTAAGGACAAAAGCCCAGGAGAGGCCGAAGACACTGAATGTATGTCAGATCCACAAATAGAATCAGAAGTCGCCAGAGGCAGCTATTGGTGAGTCATGTCTGGTGTTGCGGAAGATGGGGGTACATCAAAAAGTAAACCCCCTCCGATGCTCGTTTACAGCTTGTTTTTACACTCATGGGACTTTGCTCTCCATTGACATGTTGGGCAGAAGTGCATCATGCTGAACTGACTATTCATGCCGATCTCTCATGGGTAAATACAACCCTATACATCAGGATATGGCTCTGAATTAGAAGTGTGGGATGAGACAGTGGAGGTAAGAATCATTGTAAATAAACTGAGAGAAAAAGAGACATGAGATGCAAACCCGGCATGGTGTGTGTAGGACAAATTGCTGGCCTTTTATCAGAGGATCTTGTGTCTGTTCTTTGCAACCGCAGATAATGTGAATCTATATGAAACCTCAAAAGAAATAACCGAGACACATTACACAGTGTCTATACAGCTAACATGGCTCAGACGAGGGGAAATGAAAACTTCCCCTGAAAGCATTAAAAACATTGGAACCACCATGTTTGATGTTTGACGGGCATAATTTATGCAACACTCCAAGTAAACCATCTAATCAGAGAAGACAGATTCTATTAGGGATGGGCATATTTCAAAAATATTGCATTCGAATATTCGGGCTCATAAAAATAGAATATTCGAATATTCGTTTATTTAAAGCAACAACATGTAACTTTTCAACCTTCATAATCTATTTCCAAGACCCTTGTGATAGTACATCGACTTACAATAGGTTGAATGAGACGTCTGCCAGAGCCTGACGGGGTCTGTATCGCTTTTACTGGCACTATGTAACTTCGGGGTGCGGGTAGTAACCAGCGCTCAAAAAGAACTACAAAATTCGACTGCTTTACGGCATACGTCACTTTGCCCACCACTTCCTCAAATGTGGCCAACCAGCGCGTTTGTTTTCGTACGTCTGTTTTCGTCATGGCTGAAGCAGCAGCGAAACGTAAGAAGTCCAAGGTTTTGTCGGAGTAGAGTCGAAAGAGGAAAAGGGAGGGTGATAAACTGAAAGGCAGGACGAGGATCAATATGGGTCGAGCGTTTGCTCGCTGGCGTTAGCTTATGGAGGAGGAGTGTTACCAGACCGATGCTGACTTGGCCGTCATGCTGTTGAACTAGTAAGTAACTGTAAATTGCTTGCATACTATCTTTAGTTTTTCTAATCTGTTGTCTGCCTGGCTACGTTATGGAAACTATCTGGTCCTCCATTTATTTATCTTCATGAATCAGCTAGTATATGAGAGAATTATCAATCTGGTAGCTAGTAAACACTAACATGGTAGTTTTAGATGGTTAGGATGCTATCGCTATCATTCTCGTTCAGATTTGAGCATTGCAATCGACATGCAAATCGCAAATGTTTGAATTAAAATGTTTAGTCTACTAAACATGTATAAATTATGAAAGGGGGAAGATTAATAATATTATCATTGCCCATATGAAAAAAAACCTGCATGCTTCATATACAGTAACCGTAAATCATTTTACGACAGCGGTAATGGACAATTCCGCTTCCAACCTGTAGGGTGACCGCAGAGGAAAAGTTCCATGTTGTTGCTTTAAATGATGTTTAACGAAAAAGACGTTATTTTTTTAATAGCCTATAGTTTTTGTCACCATTTCTGAAAAAGCTTACGATTAGGCAATATACACAACAAGTTTACAATATATGTTAAAGTTTTCTTTTAGTTGAAAACATTAAACAGTTGGCCTATGTGTAAACAAAAAATATAAAGAACAAAAGCATTTAAGCTCAAGCAGCGCAAACGGAAAAAAACGCCTAATAAAGCAGACTGCGCAGTTATCGTACAGAACGTACACATACACTCGAGTCAGCATATGATTATCGTGTTTATATTGTTTCACGTTTATGTTGAGAAAAACAATAATATCCACATGCAGGGGCGCCGACAGCAATTTATGATCGAGTGAGAAAACGCACTGCGCTGACAAACGTTTCAGAGACTGTTTTCTAAGTTTCTAACAGCACTTTGCGTTTTCTGTTCTTAAACCTATCTCCCTCAATGAAACTTAAAGGAAGTATATGTCTCAAAATCATTTTGCTATTAGATAAGTTATCATCATCTCGGATCACGCGGGGTCCAGCTGCGCCTACCTGGACCTGCAGTTTCGATTTCATGTGATTTCTCATTGTGGTGATGATATTAGATTCATTTATTAATTTGATCAAAAGTAATTCCATTCCATTTTCCAAAAAGATCATTTAGTAAGATAATTTTCATCATTTTCAACTAGTAATTCCAAACTTTACGAGGCAGATGACGACATTATGTGATCAAATACAAACAAGGCGCCACAACGCCACCTAGTGCATTTAATTAAAACTGCGAGTTAGTGCTTGGGATTTATCATGGATTCACTGCATTTATGACCAGCAAAACAACGTAGTAAAATTTGAATAGTATTTTATTTTTCGAATAATAATTACAGATTGAATATTCGAAAATTCGAATATTCGTGCACACCCCTAGATTCTATGTGTCTGTTGTAATATCCGTGCATTCTTTTTTTTCTCCAACAACATCAGGTTCTGTCGGCTTGGTGTCACGGGGGAGACATTAACCATATATTATTGTTGTTCAGGCATCAAAGAGTCTGAACTGCCAGAACACAAGGCCTGATGGGAAGCGGTGGGCATAAGGGAGGGGAAACCATGAACCACATGGATTTCGGAGAGCCGCAAGAACACCAGCAGTGATTAACTGACGTCTGGAGGTGAAAATCCCTTAAAGAGGTATTTAGAGCAGCTGGACGCAGCTAATGGAAGACGCGATACGCAGTGCAGCTTAAGGTATCCTTACCTCCTATGTGTTTGCGTGCAAAGACTACTAACATGCTGAGCCTGATTGCAATGTGTCTGACAATGGGCCAGGCGGCATGAACAACCATTCAAAAAAGACACATGAAATAGGATTGGCTAACATTTGGAATGTAATAATTTGCTCCCTTTTTAAGAGTTACATTTTCGATTGGATTGACCATGACCCACATCAGGAATTTCAATGTAACTCTGAAATAAACTTAATAATTTCTAAAACAATACAGAGATAGACTACGTCGCCTACAGTATTTTACTTTTTTTAATAACAGTTCATATTAAATTTACTCTCCATGCTGTTAAATAATTAGAAGAGTAAAAGTGAAATTAATCCAATCAATGCGTTGCTTTCGAAATCCCTTTATATAACCTTGCCAAAAGATTCCCTGAGTAGCTCTGAACATTAGAGAGAAAATACAGGCTCTCTCTGCAGTGAAATTCAACAGACCTCTCACCCTACTACGGCTGGGACACTTTAGATGTTTTGTTTCATGTTATCTGTGGTGCTCTGTGAGCATCTCTCTGGGGGGGCACCTTGATACCATTGGCCTACATTCCCCATGACAGAATCAAAGGCGTTCAGACCTAAACTTTGAAGCGAGGGCTGTGTGCGAGTTTATTCGTGCTAGGGTGAATCAGCGAGGGCCTTCTTTTTTAGGGGCTTGAGGTGGATGAAAGCATCACAGACTATGATGATCTATGAAGACACTCTTAAAGGAGCGGTGACGTATCTACCTGTGCAATGCAACTGGATGATTCAAGGAGACACCACTGAATAAGGGAGGATGAGCCAGTCTGTAGGTGATGTAATTGACTGGAACGAATATGACATCAGGAGCAACACATTCACAGAGCCTCTCAAGGTCTTACATCAGAGACCGGCAAATCATATATTACGGTTACGGAATGATGACAAGACCAAAGCGAATCTACAGGCTTATGCCCCGTAGTCAGGTCATCCTTGGGGAGTCATTGCAATGCAATAGGCTGCAGATGTTGTATAAAAGAAAACCAGAGGATAGAGATGACATGGGGAGGAGATAAATGGAAGCACACCAGAAGATAATAACACACCATGTGGCTTTGGCTTTACTGACGTCCCTTTTTCCGAGTCCTGACATGGGACTGTTTTTATGCCACTTTGAGGCAGCTGTAACAGGATTGATGGTCAAAGAAAATGTTATTCATTGGAAACTCACATAAAGGCATGACCACTTCCCATTTTGATAACTTTACAGAAGATTACTCTTTAAACAGAGTGAGAAAACATATGGCTTGAGGTCTAAAGAACACATGTGCGTTATTGACATATAAGTGCTCAATTTTAAATATCTGGCATATTTATTTATTTTTTCATTTAAACTTGATGTTACCACATAAAGCACATTTAGGTTACCTGACACAATTTCTTAACAGTATAATAGTATTTGAGAAATGTGTAATAACTTTTGTAGGGATGATACAACATGCAATAAATTATTCAATTTTAGTTCAAAGACATCTACTGAAATCATGCACAAAAATGTTCAGTTCGCAGTAAGCTTAATACACAAGAACTATTTGATCCCTGTAGCTGCTATTAATATTTAAACTTAACATAATTTCCTCCCAATAACAGAGTTTGAGGTCGAATCCATTATATCCTGCCATATGAGCTGACACATTAACATGGGTGGGTGGGTGGATGGATGGATGGATGGCTGGATGGATGGATGGATAAGGCATTCTCAGTTTAATTCACAAACAATGCTGTGCACGCAAAGAAGAGGTGCTGAAATGTTAATAAAGCCCATGCATTATAAAACTGTTTGAACATCTGATAGCTTCATGTTGCAGCTTTGTGTCATCATTGTTGATCATCAATATTTGTGTATCGTTCACTGCAGCAGGTGTCTTCTAGAGAGAGCTCAGCCTTTGATTTGGCACTTCATATTTTCTCTTACAGTAGCACATTAGCAGCTATAAGCTCAATGAACACATACATTTACTGCTATTTTACACACTTACAGAAGCACAAGCTACTCTAATGCTCTCAAACCCCAGGGCAAGAACAACCGCCCATTTTCCAGTACTGAGAGAGGATGAGTCCATGGAAATGAGGCGAATTACTCATGTTCCCTATCAATGTACCACAATGGCCTGAAACCTACGCATAAACACACATCCAAATGACAACAGGCGCCTTGCAGCCACCATTAAACGCATCCTATCCCAGATTGGGCCTGCCACTACTCCGCCAACAGCAACTGTGGCTGGGCAAACATGACAGAGGTCGGGACAAATTGCTTGGCTGTTTTTCAATCCCAGATGAAGGCTATGGATCACTCACACACACTCTCAGGGAGTGAAAACAGGGCGAGGGAAAGAGTGACAGGCAGCAGAAAAGTATTTTCCGAGCCATCGCTGCCTTCCCGCAGCAGGCAAATTGGGCACAGGAAAACTCTGCCATTCCCGGAACAACCTAATCAGAGAAGTGTTAGAAGATGCATGACTTAAGCATCTTCCTGTTTTGGGCAGCATTTCCAGGTTTACAAACCTGATACCAACCTTCTAATTGTAAACCATGATCTAAATCATTCCCACTGTGACATGCAACACGTACAGATGAATTTTGTTGATACTGATTTCATTTGACTGGTAACAGCCCTATTGTGTCTTCTTTTTATAATTGAATTTGATTACATTTATGAAATTGACACAAAAGATGATGCATGCATATAATTAGATTTAAGTAAAATGGCTTTATAAAGGTAAAAATGCCCATTTTAGGTAAAAATCAATTGAAACATATTGGAAAAAATAATTTCTGTCACTGCTGTGAACTGACCACCACACAGAGTATGAAGAATATCAAAAACTTTAGGAGTCTGCTGTCCACTGACTAGAAAGAAACTTAAGTTTTAAGTTTTAAAATGTTTAAAACAAAGCAATGCTATGATGTGCAATGAATATTTGAGATATTTAAGATTTCTAGGTCACTAATCAAAAAAGCAAATTTGTGACATTCATCATGTAACTTTCAGATGTCAGATGTTTCCACTGAAGCACAAAATTATCATTTGATATTTATTGTTTATTCAGCATGAGTGCAGCTGCCATTACAGCCAAAGTGGTACAACCAATAGCTAACAAATTGTCAAATTGTGTATTCACTCAGATTATTATGCTGATTGATATATGCAATGTAAAGGTGCAAAAAAAAAAAAAGCCAAAAGATGTTTACTAGAAGTCTCAGACTTTTGAACCTCACTGAATATTTCTAGCTGTATCCACCTTTTTCGTAAGCAAACGATAAGCACCACCATGATTGATTCTAACGTCCATTTATATGCTGTCCTTTTCCGTTTTCCATAGGAACTCATTGTTAAATTGGAGTAAAAAGAGTAACTGAATTAATTAACTTTTTGAACATAACTACAAAATTTAAATGAGCGCAGGGATGTGCTGTTGCTGGCTGCCACAACAACAGCAATAAACTGAAGAAATTCCTGGAAAGGACGTGTTTTGAGCACCAGCATTTCTGAAAAGAATGTCCGTATGGCGCCATGTGCCTTGCATTTTATGCCAAAGACAAGAGCAAAAAAGCATTGCCTGCAGCACTTAAGTTGTAATACTTCCCATAAAACTCCCCACTCTTTATCAATTTGAGGGCAATTTTTTTGCCCTGACATGAAATTTCCAATCATGTGAATCCCAGAGCTCTCTTTTTTTATGAAAGAGAGATCACGATTCAATCACGATTATTACCAGAAAACTAAACAGAAATTACATGTAATTTACAAGAGGTTCTGACAAAATGTTAATTGCTATTTAAAAATATATATATTCATTTGAATAACTTTTTTTAGAATCAGTTTAAATGAATGATTGAATGACTCATAAATAATTCACTTCATTACTGGATGAATCAGCATTTTGAACAAACCTTTTGAATGAACAATTCAATGACAAATACGTTTTTTGGTTGCCACCTACTGGTGTAACGATGTAACTGATCAATCTTTACTTGAAGCATCAAGTTAATTTGAAAAGGTGATTTGCTCTATTTTGATCACTACCGTAGACATCAGTATCCAAAGTATAAACTTTTATCCCAGTACATCTGGGATGATACGGTGTACTTGAAAAGACTGTTTGTGATGCTGTTTCATTCCTATTCAACGGCTCTCTCTGGCTCAGCGGCACCACCAATGCAGATTTGAATGTTCGCTGCAATCATATTTTTCAAAGGTTTAAAAGACATCATAGCCGAATCACTATCATTTAGGAATAAGATCGTATGGGTGTTTGAATCGAGATCGCAGTCTTTTAATGATCAATCGTGCAGCTATAGTGAATCCTATTAAAATGGCATTCTCTCAAATATGACAGTTTCTGACAGGACAACATCCCTGAAACCACACATCGACACAAACACGCTGTAGACCACCCTGACAGAGATTCACCCACTCAAACCTCATCGTATCATTAGGGAATAACCCAGAGGTCACCATAAAAGTGAAAGCATTAACCCTGGTAAAGTCTGGGCTTGCTCAAAGGTTGACCTTTATCCAACTGTCATGTGTTCCAAGAGCTTTAGGTCTGCGACAGGATGTTTGCCTACCTCCTTCTCTTTCTAAATTCACACTCTCACCTTTCCCCCCCACCTCCTGCAATAATCCGCACGCCTGCCATGCTGGCATAAATAAATGCCCTCTCATGAATTCTGCATGCCTGCAGCTCACAGAAAACTAATGACATTCATTACACCACACTCGGTTTGTCAGGCTGCGTGTGTGCAAGTGTGTAGGAGGATGATGTAAAATGTTTTCAGATTCACATCGAATTGAGTGTTAAATACTAAAAGGAGGCAGGCGATATTTTGCACCACTAAGTGAACCATAAAGCCAATGAGCTGACCGTTCGTGCATGTTCCAGTCTGCTCTCTCCATCCAGTGGGTGAACCTCCTAGTTTAACACAAAAGGGGGGGGGGGGGGAATCTGCAGAGCATCAAAATTGTGGTGAGGAGACTATAATGGAAAGCATTGCTTTCAACCGCCCACTTTAAGTAAAAAACACATAGCCATGTCAGTCCCCAACCATGGCAGGAGGAACTACGGGGCAGAAGATCAGACTGACTGCAAGAACGAGCATTGCATGAGCTGGGATGCCCAGAAAATGAGAGGGAATGATAAAGAGACATGAAAGAAAGCAAAAGATAAGAGCGGAACTTCACGAAACAGGGGAGGTCCTCCATTTTTGTTTATTAGTGTAATTGGCCAATTAATGCTCCAGCAAGTTGTAGCTTTGAGGCTTCTGAAGTGTTGACATGCAACGATATTGGCAGAGACCCACTAAGATGGAAAAAGAGAGAGATATGTTGCTGTGCGTGATCACAGCGTCTTCGTCTGTTGTGGTTTGTGCAAACTTTCCCTTGTGTTTTGAAAGCAAATGGTTTGTAATTACTTTATGGCAGATAAATCGATTCTGTGTGTTTACAGCAGACACCAGATTTGTCTACTTCTTTAGCGGACAAATAGACCTGAGAACAAGTTTTTAAACAAGCTTCACAAAGTTTAGACAAGCACGAGCAAGAAACTAGTGCAGGTGAAAAGAAGTATTTTCACTGAATCTAGATCTTCACTAGTTTGTGGTCAGTGAGATTTTTTCAATGTTTTTGAAATAAGCATCTTATGCTCACCAAGGATGTATTTATTTGATCAGAAATACAGTACAACTATAATATTGTGAAATATTATTACCATTAAAAATAGCTGTTTTCATTCTTTGATAAAAAGAAAGTTAAAAATATATAAATATATATTTAAATGTCCCAATTACAGTACATTTATACACACATTTGACTTAGAACAAACTTTTATAATAGTTTTGACGTCTGTTCCTCAGCAATTGTTGTATGCAATTTTTAGACAAAGCCTTTGTAATTATTTTGTATTAGCTGATATGGTAATAATATCTAAGATGAATAATAAGGGCATCGTTAAAAGCTTGATATCTTCAATTTACCTTTAACTTGTAATTGCTCCCCAGAGCTTTACTAATTAAGGTGAGTTTTCTATGAAGATTTTTCTAGGGAGAGATGATTTGCCCTGCCGTGAGTTTGATTAAGAAGGCCTTGGTGTTAATGTTGTTAACGTATTTAAACCATTAACATTAATGACAAGCAAATGGGCACTTTGTCATTCAAATCATTTGATCCATTTAAAACCACACAATGGCATGGCGCATCTCTTTAATTTACTATGAAAACCTCACACTACGCTCCATTGATACAGCATTACTGAATATGACGGATAATGACTCATTTTCCAAACTCTTTTCTGAACATAGGCCTGTTTTCTCAATTATCTTGTTTAATAAACCAATAAACTGCGGGTTACCCTGTATTCAACATAAGCAGAAAATAATATAGTTGTGATATTAAAAACATTAAGATGGTAGACAGAAACAAATCAAATGAGCAAATGTAGACAGAGAGATCAGGAGGGAGTCGGAGGGGAGCAGATGCTCTTTTTGGCCTGCTGGGATAATCCTCTGCTAAAATCCATTCACTGATTTATGTTTGATAAAAAACCCACAAATTCAACTGCCATCGCCACTGAATGCAGGATAATTTGAAACGAATTACATTTATCCCTTTGAACAAATGATCCAAAACCCTCTTTGAGGAATCTAACTTCACTGCTGCTATGACAACAACACAAAAGCTAGTTAAAATGCATTGCTATCATGGTTTTAAGACTGAAAAAGTATGAGTCTCATTGTAAATAGAGTATTTAACCCACCAAGTAAATGAACCCAGTGACAGAGAAACCCACAAAACAGCCATTACACAAAACATGCCTCTTTCGCATGCAGAATTTTATGATACAATGGATGCCACAACGATTGTTAGGGAAGGAAAGAAATTATTTTTCTCCAGCATTTCTTGGACTCCGTCCACACCAATTCCTATTCACTCACACACACAAGCAGAAATAACAATCAGTGCGGGTCCCTAGACTCAGCACTGTGAGGTGGAAAAAGCCCAGGTCTAATTCTCTCTTAATAGCACACAAAGAAAAACACATACGAGGAACAATTTTGGTGCCACAAACACACACACGCTCAAACTGACACCTAAATGGAGTAGATTGGATACTGGCTGCACCTCTACGATAAAGAAATACAGGCTGATTGTCTATGTTATTTGGCATTTTGGTTAATTAAAGCCTTTCAGCGTCAAAGCTAACAGGACAGCGAGCTCTAATTGAAATGAAACTGGATGTAGAAGCTCTTTGATGATAAACATAAAAACCTCAGGAACTTATGGTTGACATATTTAATGAAAAGTGAACGAAGGGACATTGGGAGTCATTGGGAATCATTGGCTATATGCAGAGTTTTACTTATTACGTCAGCGCTTTAGATTGACAGGCAAGACATCTGTGGTGAGTCTATTTAAAAAATAATGATAATATTTGAAAATTATGTCTAACTATTATCTCTCCATTCCCATTGTGTCTGCTTCAGCAGTAGCCTAATGAGTCCATTAAAACATGGAGAAATCTTATGATTTTCCTGCTGACAGAAATGAAGGAGTGTTAAAGGATCCGACTGGAGCATCTTTCAAATGTGCTTCCCAGTCTTTTCGCTGCGACTTTGCATTCAGATGGGAGTAGAGAATGAGAGTAAATGGCATTGTAGTTTAACATTCAGCTCTATGTGCTGTCTCAACTGTAGCACTCTGTTCTTAGTCTGCTCTGGTGTCCTTTGCTTTCCACACTCATGACCTGCTGGAATTTATGAGCGCTACACCTGCAGTAAGGAAAGCAAATATTGTGGTTTTTCACAGTTGTCAAGTCCACTTAAACAGCTAAAGCATGTATATATATATATATATATATATATATATATATATATATATATATATATATATATATATATATATATATATATATATATACATATATATAATAGATAGATAGATAGATAGATAGATAGATAGTTATTATATATAGGTTATGTGCACGATTAATCTTTAAAAGATTGCGATTCAAACTCCCACTTGATCTCATTCCTAAATGTACATTAAACCTTTGACAAAATCATAACAAAACATCAAATCTGTGTTGCCACTGACCCAGAGAGAGCAGTTATCATAAGAAACAGCTTCCCAAACAGTTTGTTCAACCACACAGTATCGTTATTTCTGTGTTACAAATATTTAAATTATCACAAAAGTACTGATAAATGTTTATAGTTTAGATATAAACACTGAAGTCTATGGCAGCATCAAAATAGAGCAAATCACCTTCTGAAAGTAACTTGGCCCTTCAAATAACGATTGTTTAAATTACATTGTTACACCAGTAAGTGGCGACAAGTACCTGTTAAAAATATATTTGTCAATCAATCAGTCAAGAGATTCGTTTAAAAAAGGCGATTCATCCAGTAATGAAACAAGTGAAGTATTTGTGAGTCATTCATTCAAACCGTTTTTTTTTTTTATTCAAATTAATTTATCATTTTAAATAGACTTCAGCAACTAACATTTTGTCAGAACCTACGGTAAATTCCATGCTATTTTGTTTAGTTGTCTGCTCAGAATCGTGGGAGAATTGTGGTGTCAGTTAGAAACATAAAAATGTGATTCACAATGTATCCAGAATCGTGCAGCTCTAATATATATATATATATATCAATGCCACATGACAACGCCAACAAGGAGGATGTGCAGTAGAATGTTCAAATATTCATATACACATTCATACATATAACAATTTTTAACTGTCAAAAACCAAGTTGTCCATCAAATTTCAAAAGGAATTATATATATATATATATATATATATATATATATATATATATATATATATATATATATATATATATATATATAGAATGAGAATGAGAGTATATATATATATATATATATATATATATATAAATATATATATATACACTCAAGTTTAAAACGTGTTCAAAAGGATAAATGGCATGAGTCAATAGGTGTAATATTCCAAGCACATTCCAAGTCTCCAGAAATCCCTGGATGTCTAAAAACCCAAAATACCACAGTTGTAAAGATGAGACTGCAGAGCAGAGATAAAAAGAAAGGAAGTGGTTATCGACATCTTTTTTTTTTCATTATTTCCTCTATTTCTTCCATTCAGAGACAGTGTTGGCTGCAGTGACAGACAAGTGCAGGAAAGAATGCCTATTTGTCATGACAACCTAATTCACAGGCATTTGAGAGTCGCTTCACAAGCCATCAGTGTCAGAACACTCTCTGCCTTTAAAGGCACACTATGCAGTTTCCATTTTTTCCTCAAACAGCGACCCGAGAGTCGCTGTGGAGTACTTGTATTTAACATTACTGTCGTAAATACCACTCACGCAGAGCCGTCTCTGCACTCTTCCAACCGCGCTTTCTTCGTTTTCTTCGTCGACTCGTCGTTGATGTATGTGACGTCGTGCCATAAAGCAAGTCATGATTCTCGCGAGATTTGGCGTGACGCCACCTCTCAAACTTGCATTGCTGGTTTTGCCAGCGGTGTCCCCCCCTCCCCCTTGCTTTGCTATCGGGCTGATTCGAGCCCTATTACAAGTTCGTTTACCATCTAAATGATTTCGAAGCCGTTATATTAAAGGTGCATTGCGCAAGTCTCTGAGTTTTTGCAGAACTATGCTCCCTTCTGGCGACACGCGAAACTGCAACCAGAGTTGTGCACGCGGTTACGTGGAGTTTGCTTTGGGGTTTGGGATGAACTAGAAGCCGGTCTCTTTGAATCCATCTTCTACTTTTGCCAAAGTCGCTTGAGTTGTCTTCGCTGATGCGGATAATGCCGGCGAATACACAAACCTGCCAGACACAGCCAGGTGAGCGTGAACGCGCATGACGTCACGCCCAGTCGATTCCGTCCCGAATCCCTCTTATTTATTTTACTGTACAGGATTATAGAGGCAATTGCAGAGATCATAGAAGGGCTCATTCAGCCCATCAGGCAATTGTTTAAGCATGTATGGGTTAGAAAAACAGGTATTTTTAATATGAAAAGTTGCTTAATGCACCTTTAAGGTACAAATCTTGCATAGTGTGCCTTTAACGGATCCAAGTGAAAAAATCCACTCAGCCTTTCTTGTTCTCTCTCCTCATCCCTTTCTCCTTCTCTCCCTCTCAGTCTCTCAATCTATCCTCAACTTCTGACACAATGGCCAAAAAAGCATTTCTCAAGCATCTCTGTGGCATTGTTTTTCTCCTGTTTTTCCAAATTGATTCTAAATAACAATGAAACCGAAAGTAAAAGGTTCCGCACATTTAAACACACTTTCTTTCTCTTCTGAAAAATGGACAAAAAAATATTGACGGCTCATGTTGCACTATTGATACTTTGCAGTCACGTGATATCTGGCGGGCAACAAACGCGGTTAGTGCATCCAATCGCACAACAACTATCTGGCATGTCGTGTACACCTCAAAACACCAACTTTTGTATATTAAAACTGGCAACGTCCTGGCAAGATCCTTGATTAGTTTACTGGTTTTTGTTGCTAGAGAATGACTTCTTGCCCGCCAGCCAGTAAAACTGACGTCACGTGCAAAGTATCAATACAGATTTTTGTCCAATCAAAGGCTTTGAACTGACTAGGAAATAAAAATCACACCCCATGTGTGAATATACCAACTTCACTACTATAAAGTGTGGACATGTGCTGTAAGTCACATGACAAAGCCAACAAAGAGGATGTGCAGTAGAATGTCCAAATATTCATATACACATTCATACATATAACACATACTTTTTAACTGTCAAAAACCAAGTTGTCCATCAAATTTCAAAAGGAACCATATAAAGGTGAATAAGTTCTCTCATTTTTCATTAAATGCAGTAAATATTCACATATAGCCTACACAAATTCGCAACAATGTTACGCCAATTGGCTATTTAAAGAGCCCCATAGAGAAATTATGCAGTTTACCTTTAAAATGAGTGCTATAAGCTGAGGGAAAACATGTCAAATGGAATATAAAGAATGGCTGTAGGAAACACAGAATGAGAAAAAGGAGCTAGGGTCTCTGCAGATGGGGATGGGAGGAGAAAGGCTGGAGGAGATTGAGGGATGATCTGTGAGCAGAGAAGAGGAGAGAAGCGGAGTCCTTCAGGGTCCACTGCGCCGCTAGTGAAAATGGCCACCGGTTCAAATTAGAAACCATGTGGTGACAAGTGTGAGAAAATCTCATTAACTCTCCATCCGCCCAGATAACTGATTCATCTGTCTTTACATGGTTCCTTTCGGCAAGCCCGGGTTACAGCGATTCTCCCGTGTGACATTCAGCACTTGAGTTCGTTTACTGTAGTGCAGGATACAGGACGCTTTGGCAAGAGGAACTGGATTGAGACCAAACATGTGTGTGAATAACATAATCATCAAATGTCTTGTCTTTCATGACCGTGAAATCAGGAGACGATTAAGAAATGAGCGAAAGGCAATTAGTTGAAATGCGTGTAATTCAACAGCATTCACTGCATGGATGGTATCTGTCGAAAATAAGCCCCTTAATCGTAATCCATTCGTAGACTACAGATAGGATGACACGGATCCCTCATTATAAAGCCCAGGGCTTTTTAATGGCAGCCAAAACTATCAAACGTGCCACACGCATGCAGGATTTGTTCACACTTCACAGTGTTAATTTGCATTGCTTTGTAATTGTTTAGGTGACATGACGTGTCAATCAATGTGTTGTGATATACTCATTTAAAACTATTTCAAAACAGCCTACCTATAATTCTTGCATTGTTACATGAAGGTTTCTGCGACTTTACAATTGAGAGACTAATTTGAATATTTTACTGTGAGAAATGTATGTATCATATTGCAGGAGTACTTCAGTGAACCAAAAGCATACAATTATTCTTGGTACAAAATGTTTGATGTTGAATAATAAAACATGCTTCTACATAATTCATCCATATATTTACACTGCAAAAAAAAATCATTATCCCACAGAAGCACGTAAGTGAACTGAAATCATAAAAGTATGCATTTAACTAAATGTTCGCATAAAATCTTACATGCAGTGAATGCCAGGTGTTGAAAAGCACTACTTTTGCATGTGCATTATATAGCATGTAGGAAGCATTTGTAATGCAAAGTGTTGCTCAAGGGTTTGTACAGATTTGTTCATCGCAAGAGAAAAGCGTGTGTCGAGTCCTAAATGATCGTTTCTTGCTTGTATTTGATATTAGCACATAAGATCAGCTCTAAATGAAAAATTCTGCATGTTCCCCTGGAGCATCAGAGCATGTTGTGTTGCATCCTTCATGCTTGTGAGAAACAACCAGCAACACTTTATAAACAGTCAGAGAGCAATTTAACAAAACAACAACAACAAACAAAAAAAAAACATTGTGAGTTCCATAAAAGCAAGTCTATATATTCCACCTTCTATTTTATTGATGACGGCTCGTGCACTGGCAACAGTTGAAATGCGACGTACACGTATAAGTATTAATTTACTTCAGTGCACTTTATTTATAAAGATGAGTTTATATGATAAAAGGAAGCATTACGTACCTTTCCAGGGATTTACAATCTCTCCGCAAGTCTGCGAGTCCCGTTATTTCGCATCGTCACCTTTTAGACAGGCAGCGAATTCCACAAAAGCCGCCTCACCTGCTTCACCAACAGCTCTATAGGCAACGGAGGAGGAATTAAAAACGGAGATGCTGTACAGGTCAGATGCTGCGAATGGCCAGTGCTCTCTCCGGCAGAGAAATCAGAGTTTGGCTGTCCTTCTCGCGGACCTGTCAGCGCGAGCCACCCGCTCTCACGAGCCAAACCCCGGAGAAACAAACGCGCCTCACCGCTGTAGCTTTTCCCGTAACCACCGCGCGGCGCTGTTGTCTCCATAAAAAACGAGGGTTTAAGGTGAACTCTTTCTGCGTTGTCACATCTCGACCATTTGTTGTTTACTAACGGACGCCAGATGTCAGATATATAATATACAATCAGCCACTATCTGTCCATGTTTTTCATTAAAAAGTAGGCTACGGAATAATATATTTACGGGTAAAATAAAGTGTTAAGCTGCTTTTGGGGCCACAGAATCTTCAAGTGACTTTCCACAATCGTTAAGTGGCTCACGAGGGTCTTAAAACCGTCTGCCAAAAGACTTGTTTATAAATGATGCATCCACACATGTTTGAAGGTCCCCGCGCAAAACTGACGTCATCGCAGCACTTCCGCTGCACATTTATTGTACTGTATATTTTTTAAAAACTTGTTTGTGTTTTTTATTTGTTTTATTAGTCTTAATGTTGTTTAATTATATTAAAAACAAAAACACTGCCCCTCCAACGCTGGCTTTCAAATGTAGCCTATAGCTCCTACACTGTGAAATCACCCGCTGCGAGTTCTCAGATAAATTTAACAAATTTAAGTATAAATGTTTGTAATTTACCCTTTTCATATTGAATTTAAACCTCCAAACACTCAAGTTTGATTATGTTAATCAAAATATGTACTTTTGTTAAATACATTTTCATTGTGTGAGAACACTTCATAAAAGTCTAAATCTTTAGCCTACTAAAATCTAAACTTTTTGTATAGAGGGCACACGTTTATCACTTTTGCCTAATACACCAATACGTAACACTGCTAAGATGAGTAATATGGTGTTCTATCATTGTTGCCTGAATTATGTTTTCACAAATGCACAGGGGCGGAGTGGGACCAAAAAATCTACCGGGAAATTTCGTAGACCACCGGCCCTCGGTGGTAAAAAAAAAAAAAAAAAAAAAAAAAAACGTTTGATAAAAAATATAGCAGTGAATGAGAGAATATTAAATAGATTTTTTTTTGTTCCTCTATAGTTTTTTCACAACTTTCTAAAAGAGTAAAAAAATTGCGAGAGATGGATAACGGCAGTCAGAAGAACTCAGAAGAGAGAAATATACATCACTTTGTCATCACTCCCACAGACGCAGCATTAGAAACCCTCACAGCAGCATTAACTCGTTTTTTGTAATTTTATTAAAGGTAATATAATATAAAATAGTGTTATAAATGTAAATACATATTTTTTTAAATTGAAAATATAAAAAAAAACTTTCCAGGATTTATGCGGATGATGACCGTTAAAACGTGTCATCATCACCCTGTTGAAAAGGGTCCATGGCATTTTCACGGTGACACGACACCTTGCTCGTTAGCTTCTGCTAGTGTTAACATAATCTGTATACACTTAACATAGCAGCAGCAGCCAAGGGAGGTTACTCGTTTTAAAACTAGGAAATCTGCCACTAGTAGATACTAGATAGTCACTCAATAGTAAACTTTTTATTTGTCTCATATTTACCACAGCTACTTTCAAATTACACAAGCTTTTGGCTGGCTGGCTGCATAGCTGGTGCTAATTCCCATCTGTGCCTAGCTTTGACAACATGTGCTTCAGTTTATTTCACCTGTAGTATCTTTGCTTGTTGATGCCCGGAACATGTCTGTTATTTTGGAGCATTTCACTGCCTCTTCCTCCATAATTTTTTTCCTTTTGAGTCTGACCTTCTCAGCGCCAGATTTTTTAACGCTTGTGCTTGGCCACTAAATATTTAATATTCAATAATTTTAATGATCACAATTAAAGTTTTAATTTTATTAAATTGAACAAGCGCAACATTCAGCATTCAATCAAATATTCTAAAAGATGTAGGCTATTATTAGCCTACTAATAAGGTTATTTCAACATAATATTTCGTTATTTCGACATTTATGTGCGTGCAACAAGCAAGATGTGCATTTGTAAATCCGGTAATGAGTGCATTGATTTTTAGTAATAAATTAGTGTTTTCTGACAGTGTCGGGTGTCGGCTGCAAAGATGAAGTTGACGATCGCCATAGTGAACGCGCCTATATAGAGAGAAATGCATGATTACATAATCAGAGAGTAGCCTTTTTCTTTTCGTTTTGAATTATTTCGTTTAAAGTTATTTCAAGCTTTGTGTATTTGATGTGTTTCTCATGTCTGTGTGAGGCATACACTGAGTTTCGTTAACTTAGTTCGGATGAGATGCGCTCAGTTAACGTGCAATGCAATTGACCGCGCGGGCGCCTCCATGATTAGGCTATATTGTCTGTTTGTTATATTTGCTTATTATTAAATCCAGGCATTTGGTTGATAAAAAAAATAATTAAAATTAAGATACAATTTATACAAAACGAAATTCACTTTAATGAAAGGTTTTCTACAAAACAAAACTGAATGAAATGGTCAAAATCATGTCTGTCTGACCCACCACTCCAAGTCTCTCGATATATAGCGCATCATATCTTACTTGTGCTGTTCACTTTTCATAAATAAACATAAATGGAAAAGAAATGACATTATAATATTTTAACAAATATGAAACTAAATGCGCTTATTTAATGGCTACACCAGTAGGCCTACAGACTCTCTATTTGTGCAAATTGCTGCACATTAATTTAATTCTGAATTTTGCACAAGTTGAAAGGCGTTTGTTCAAATCAAGTTCACGGATAATTGTGCGTGCATTTATTATTCATTATGATACTAAAATCATAAAAATGCTATGTACTAAA